>NC_085140.1:284907597-285572866 GCF_024139115.2 Armigeres subalbatus | reverse complement strand
TCTGTCCGTGTGTATGTGTGTTTTTGTGTGTGCACACGAAAACCGAAAAACATTAGCCACTTTTTCATATAGTAATTCTTAACCGATTTTCTCGCAATAAGTTGTATTCGACAGACAAAGCCTTGTTGATCACTATTGAATTTGATAACGATCAACCATTGCGTTTGAAAGTTATTAAGAAAATAGAATCGAACTATATAAGCGCCATATAAGGTTGGTGTCTTGGCTAAATGCGAGAAAGGCAGTATCACCACTCGGTGAATTAAGTTGGGTTTTTTTTATTCCTTTCTTTATTTGTAAGGCACTCTGTGTAACTTAACCGCTACTGTGCCGAGATCTACTGTGGTATTCTGCTCTACAGAATCCACACAGAATCTATTTTTAGATTTTTCCATTACCATTATTGTTGTCGTTGCCAGGCCATCTCATCGTGAGTCCATTGTGTCTATTTGTCCATGCCGTGTATTCAATGATCGTTGCATTGTTCGGTTGCCATTAATCCGGGTAACGTTGGAGGGATGCCTCCGAGACGAACAAGTTGTCAGTCGTCATCAGACAGCCGTGACGGCTAGGCGCGTATCCTAAACGCCACCGTATGGGCTGCGGATTCGGTGACCGACGATGGTTTGGTGGGGGCTGGGAATCGAACCCACGACCATTCGCTTGTAAGGCGAACGTGTAGCCAACTACACTACGGGTCCCCCCTAATGGATCTTTCTCTTATAACAAAACCCAAATTTATCCACCAGTGGTGATTATGCCTTTCTCGATTCAATGTGTTGAATTCGACTTAATATGGTAAATGCATCGTAAATTGCCTACATTTTGGCGGTTAAAAGCTTTGATGCGATTATATCACGCTGCATAAGAATTACTCAACTATGAGAGTAATGGATTGCGTCACGGCTAAATTGATTAATGACATTTTTTGCCTTTCTCGTACAACTAAGTTGTACCGAAAGGCTATCATTTCACTCCAAATTCGAACTTTTGATAGAGGTCCCGGAGACCCATAGTGTTATATACCATTCGACTCAATTCGATGAGCTGAACAAATGTCTGTCTGTCCGTGTGTGCGTATGTGTGTGTGTATGTGTGTGCGTGTGTGTGTGCACAAAATGCCATAAAAACATTAGCCAAATTTTCACATAGAAACTCTCAACTGATTTTCTTGCAACAAGTTGCATCCGACAGAGACTAAAACGCTGTTGATCACTATTGAATTTCATAATAATTGCAAATTGCAAAAAATAGATAATATTAAAATAGTGATGCGACATAGTCACATAGAACAATAATGTGTTATGAAAAATGCCTTGCATCTATGAATATTTTTAAAGTTTATCCGTGGCTTGAGTTTCATCGTACTATACAGATGCTCGTGTTGCACGCATTTAGGCGTAAGTATGCTCTTCGTTCAGTTTCATAGTACTATGAAATTGTCCGAAAGTCAAAATTCGAACATAGGAAATTCGAGAAACTTTTGGCAGCGCCATCTATCGTCTACTAGTGTAAATTTTCTATCATAACTTTAGACGGTGTAACTATTTTGCCTTTCTTGTACATCATCGAGGTGTAAGCGTAAAGGCTACATTTATTACCTTTTTGCGCGAGAAAGGCGCCATTAGCACTAGGTGGATTAATCTGGGTTTTTTATATATAAAAACTCGTATACCTTTTTGCCTTTCTCGTACAACAAAGTTGTAGGGGAGAACGGTCCAAAATGCACCCCTTAAGCTTTTTCGATGATTTCGCCCATATAAACAAAAATACCCAACCATTTCAACGTATAGGTGCAAAATTTACAAATCCAGCAACATTTCACAATGATCTCCTATTCAAAACAATAACGTTTTCATGACTTTCTAACGCATTTAAAAAATGTTTTAAAAATAGGCCTGGGGCAAAACGCCCGAATATTGGTCTAAAATGACTCAATTGCATGTAAAATGATGGTGAACGCATGGTTGTTTGTTATTTCTTAATGGATTGAACTACAATCTTACGGATATGGTGGAAGAATAGCAAATCGGTGAATTTGAGTGAATATGAATTTTGGACCATTCTCCCCTACCAGAAGGCTATAATTTCACTCCAAAAGCTCGGAGACCCATAGTGTTATATACCAATCGACTCAGCTCGAAAAACTGAGCAAATGTCCGTCTGTGTGTGTGTGTGTGTGGATGTGTGTAGCACCGGGAATTTTTTAATGTTAAACACGTTTCATATAGAAGGACTTGACCGATTCGAGTGCAACTAGTTTCATTCGACGGAGAAACTTTCTTAGTTGGACACTATTGTTTTTGTTTGTTAATAACTCATTCGGTTTGAATAATATTTCTATTTTTCTTTTAACAAATACGCTGTTTACATGCACATTTTAAGTCATTAATCAATTTAGCCGTGACGCAATCCATTACTCTCATAGTTGAGTAATTCTTAAGTAGCGTGATATAATCGCATCAAAGCTTTTAACCGCCAAAATGTAGGTAATTTACGTTGCATTTACCATACTAATTCGAATTCAACACATTGAATCGAGAAAGGCATAATCACCACTGGTGGATAAATTTGGGTTTTAAATATATTTTTATGTAATTATTTTTGAGGGATACTTTGTAAGGGTCACATTCAGAACTTTCAGAGGCACATCTTTTTGTTGAAGACCCATGGACCTATCTCGTTTATTTATCAAGTTATAGCCGTTTTGCGATTAAAAACATTTTCTTTTCAAAATCAAATAAAACGCTTTAAGGTCACTCCTGACGGAATCCAAGATGAGAATCGAAGTAGTCGCGCGGTGTGAACGGACACGAACAATTTCCGCCCGTCATTTTTTTTCCTCGTGGAAGTGATTTTTTTTTTTTAATAGGCCTATTTGGAGTTTCCGGCACATTGAAATTGACGATCGTTTGTCGATCTACAGCAGCCAAACAAAAACTCTCCAGATCTTCGCTGTACGTTTCAAGATTTCTGATAATAAACTGAATGCTTGCGCATCGGAGATCAAGGCGAGTGCTTATCTGAAGAGAACAACTCTGACAAGAATAACGGTCGAGCTGGATAAATTGAAATCGTTTGGAGGTAGGACGAATAGGATTGAAACTATTTTTAAGAAACGAAGGCATCAAAATTACTCCGACACGTGTCAAATGCAGCCCGAAAACCAGTCGCCGTCGCCGTTTTCTCTCGGCACTGTCGACGACGGGTGGTGCTTTTCGCAGATAGCTAGTAGGTTGGTTTCCAGATATAATTCTACTGGATCTGGTATGTATGGAACGCAAAATTGCATATTACGAAAAAGGTAAGCAAAAGTAATTGCGTTTTTACAAACTTATCATCACTACGATAACATCAAGCTGTCTTTTTGTACATATTTTATCACTTCTTTTATTGATCAAATTAACCAACAACAATGATGACAGTTATTGTTTTGAATGGTTTCTGCATTATTTTTATTAATTGTTCTTGTTACAAAAATATTATTTGCTTTACCCTCGGTCAAGGGGTAAGATAGGTCAGTGTCGTTTTTGAGTAGCGTATACAATTTAACGCAGAGATCGTCACCCGATTGGAGGATAACATTTCATTTTGGTAGAGTATGGCAAAGTTAAATATTTTTAGCTTTGTTTTACGCGAAAAACACTCCCTACAAAACGTGTAATCTCGTTGAGCAATGTAAAATTTGCATTTTAAAGTGATAAAATGCAACCATCAGCTTTTCACCTTTATATGAAGAGGTTGCGACATGCACTTTGTCTCCGCATAGAGCTTGATATATTTATTAAATATATTGATATATATTATTTCAGCGGAACTGGTTGAACAAATACATTTCAACATGATTTGAGAGTGAGAGTTTCCTTTCATTTCTAATGTTAATCTGCTAGTGTTTATGCACACATAATCATTAGCATTTGCATATTAAACATAAACGGTGAATAATATGCTTTCGTCTGTAGGTTTCACGGAGAATATCGAGCCTAATCTATTTTTTTCTATTTTTTTTCATGTTATAGAAAATTGATTCAATTTTAAGCTAAAAATTTCCTTTATCGATCCAATTGAATTATTCACCATCAGCTAAGTAGGATAAATTTTAAACTGCTTCAAGATATTCCTTATTATTTATTTAATTGAATAATTTGTTATGAAGTAAGTTTGATGAATTACATTCATTATTTAATGTTCAATATCACCCTGGAAGTTAATGTGGGCATTCGCTGTTTTTCATACAGGATGGTCATGTTTGGGGACCGGGATGTCGATTTCTAGCGATTGGATTGGGGACGTCCGACCCTAGGATGACTTAGGTTTCCAGTTGATGATGGTTTTGTATGCATCTTTACTCAGGGGCGCGTTTCGGTTGGAGGTATATGGAGTATATTGTATGGAGCGCCATATGAAGGTGGTGGTTTTGTAGTTGTTTCCAACTGAGACGTGCCTTTTCAGTGAGCGTGCATGCAGGGAATCACCATTGATTGAGGGTTTGGATCGTTCGGGGCCGGAATGCCGAATGTGTGCTTAGTCTGGTCGCTGGAGGTCGAGATTTTGGTCCTCAGACGTGGCAGTTTTGAGTGGTATTACCAATTATACAACGGCTGCCCTTGCAAGAAAGCTGTCCCATAACCAGCTAATAACGGTGGCATATGAGTCAATTCCCCGTATCCATCGAATCCTACTTTAGCAATACTTCACATCTTTTCTCTCTACCGAACTATGTGTATCGAAATTGAACAACAGTCGATCGCGTTTGAATCACAAACATGTGCTTCTGCCTGTCGTATTGAAGCGGGTTTACTTCTGCTACGACAATAGAGGCTTGTTTGCAGCCATTTGATCATTTATTCATCCACCTAGAATTCATTTGTTGTGCAAAATCATTATCATATCAGGGGGAAGGGGAATTTAATTTCTTTTTGCTCTTTTTTCGTTTCAGAGAGCGAACAAAGGCGCTTAAACCTAGGCTATTAGCCAGGGCAAGGCTAATACCTTCGCCCCATCCGAGGAAAATCATCGGCAAGGATAATGGAGTGACATAAATTTATTAGCAATGTCACTCCCAACGTATTTCCACAAATTTTCTATCATTTGCTTATAATGATACTCCTAAACCACATACCCTACCCACCATCCAATTCCTTGACATCTATGAGGGCGTCGGTGAGTCGCTGGCCTCTCGTTAAGTAGATGTCATATCATCATTTCCTTCCCTTTCCTAGTAACGGAGAAGATGGGCGTGGCCGGCAATGATAGCTTTCATGTTTTATCATTTTGGACCCCCAATTGGATTTCCATTGAATCCCAAATGGAAATCCATAAGCAATTGGGGTAAGAAAGGTAAAGAATATACATGACAACTATCAGTATGCAATCTACGAAATACTCCGTTACAACGCAACGCAACGCAACGCAACTCCTGACGGAATCCAAGATTAAAAGTGCTCGCGTTTTCGGGGGCACACCACTCGATACGGAAGCAACGCACAACTGATATTATTTCATGCATACTGCGACGCAAAGCTTAAGTTAAATCAACAAAAATGACAGTTGTGCGCCGCCTCTGAATCGAGTGATGTGCCCCCGAAAACGCGAGCAATTTGGAACTTGGATTCCGTGAGGAGTGACCTTAAATCAAATAAAACGCTTTAACACTCTCTCAGTTTTCCCACCATAAATGAAGAAAAGTGCGAGCTTTCGAACCAATAGATTTAAAATCGGTTTGCTCCATTTTGAAATATATGCATATGAAAAAAAACTTTTTTTTTCATACAAAGACTCGAATAACTTTTTTGTTATCTTGGTCTTTTAACAAAAATGTGCGTCTTCAAAAGTCCCAAAAGTGCTCAGAACAAAGTTTATGCGAGAAATTAATGTATAAAAAATTATGTGAATTACATATACCGATTTTTAGGGACCGCCCTAACGTATTTATTGGAAAAGCTCATAACTTGTGAACCATGAGTGATAGAAAAATGGTTTCTTCGGCACAGTTGCCTGAAATTATTGCTCTACAACTTTGTACAACATTACATAAGTCTTTACCAAAAAATGAAAAAGTTGATATTATGAACTTCTGAAATATATGTACCACCCTAATTTCACTACATGGAAAAAATCGTCAAAAAATATGAAATTGTTTTCCCAAAGACACTATATATCTAAAACTGATAGTTTTGGCGCGAACATTTTTGTCTTTAGATTCGACTCTGGGACCATTGTGCAGTGTAGCGTACTGAGGGTCGTGGGTTCGAGTCCCGTCGAAGGTAAGTGAATACCTTCAATACATTTTTCAAATCAAAATTATCCACATAATGTACACATTCACATCTGTGTTTTCAGAGCATTGTAAATTAATGTCCGAGTCGGGTGGTCCAATTCCCAGAAAATAGGCAATTAGCTTTGATTGAACTGAATTCAATAATGTTTGGCTCATTTACGAATACCAGATCAAGAATGCGACCATTTTAATTATACAGGGAGCTAATTTGATGCAATTACACAGGCAACCATCGATCTCCAATCTGGATTGGAGAGGTGGTTTCCAAGAAACCTTTCAGGTGGGCTTTTTTTGACGTAGGATTACGTCTTTCCGGAACATTGGGGGGTCATTCTGCAGTTTCAAATTTGAGACCGTCACGAAAAGTGGTCAGGAAGTATGGGCTAATAACTCAGCCGACTTTCAACCGATTTTAAAGATTTTGGTGTTCATCGATCGATGAACTCTTTAAGATTTTGCTCAACTATCGAACAAAATGCATTCAAAGTGCTGAACTATTGGAAAATTGAATTTTACTAGGCACTGAAAATCGGTAAACCAACCAACCGCGTATGTGCATCGCAAGCACAGACATCAAAATCGTGCAACCTACGGGCTCGACTCCAATCCTCAGTTCAACTAAATTTTCTCGGAGAGCGGGCACAACGATGACGCCCGTAGCAGCAGTCTCAGCAGAAAGTGGAACATCGAGAGGCCATCGCTAAATGCAACAATCTTCGGACTATCGTTTAGTTACTGTTAGTGGCGCATTTTGGAAAGAAAATCGGTTCTTCTCAGGACCAAAATTTTATGAGAAGATAGAGTTGATTGCAAAAATGGCAGCGATTACGGTCCCCGCATACCAGTGGCGTCACTGAAAATGTTTTCTTAATAGGGACTATTTAGCAGAAAAGTGAAATTTTTACGAAAGATACGGACTATCGTTTGTTTGCTATGAATGATTGGAAAGGCGCATTGTGGATCAAAATCGATTCTTGTCAAATGTACTATTGAGAGGTAGAGCCAAAATATTTTCTTCAAAGTGCACATCATAACCGCTTGGCGACGGTAGAAAGTTGGAATCTGCTATCTATTAAAAGTGCGGGAATTAAACAATGATGACGTCTCACATCATTGAGTTGCGTCAAATGAGATTTTCTCAAGATTCTGTTTTCAGTGTACTTGCTGTTTATTATTGGAAAGGCGCGTCATTGGAAACAAAATCATCTTTTTACACGAGAGAAGGTTGAACCGAGACAAAAATCTGCAAAAATGCAAATCATAATCGCTTGGTGACGGGCAAAATTCTTTTTCTTCGAATTTACGGAACTCTAGAAGGCCATGTGGATGGTAGCATAGAAATGAAGGAATGCAAGGAGACATTTTTGGGCCAAGTTGGGTATAGATATTGCTGAGTTTTCTAGCGGAATGCAAGTCCTTATCTGGTAGGTGCGCTCAAGAGGGCCGCAAGTGAACCATAGTATAAGTATCAGAAGGATGATACGATTTACAATTGCTTTAATGGACAGAAAATCTGTCCAGCAGTTCGAAATAACTTTTGGACATTTCGTCGAATGACGTTTGGTCGAAATGCATTTCGTTGAAAGAAAGAAGTGAACTCCAGCATAGATTTCTTGTTCTTTTAATTTATTCTCTTAATTCCACTTAGTATGCACGCGAATTATACACGGGCAGATTTTTCTCTACTTCATTTCGTTTCATATTTCTAAACCAACATTTGAAAAGGGCGTAACAGCCAAAATTTATTCCTTCTGATTCTTCATCTACATATATACTTATATATATGGACAAAGAATCAGAAGGAATAAATTTTAACTATAACGCCCTTTTCAAATGTTGGTCTAGATTTGACTTTTTCACTTTCTTTTCCATTTTTACGACCATCGTCTTTGTTGTGACTTTATTATTCGACGTAAAGTAATCACGTATTGTGTCTTCTTAAAGCGTGAAATGACAAGTTTCCAGAAGTCATCATATGCACAAGATATTGATTAACCAAACGTTAAATTTCGACCAAGCGTCCATTCGAATCAATGTCCCTTCGACGTAATGTCCTTTCGACCGAATGGCATTGATTTAGATTAGTTTAGATTTCTTGAGAAAAGGTAATTTTCCAATACGTCGAAACTGATCATCATCCTAATAGCTTAGATTTTATTTTAAAAAAATACGAAAATAGGAGGGATTATGCATCGGTTTAAAATGAAAATGTAAAACGCATACACCCATTCGAAAGCCATCAGATCTTTTTGTTTAATCCCGAATTCATAAACCCAAGTCAGAACCAAACTAAACTCACCCAAGATGAACTTTTCTTATTTGATAACGTCTGCAGCAGAACGCCCACCATACCAAATCATGTTCCAAAACCAACCTCGCCGCAAAAGTTGTACCTAGTTGAGATAGAAAATAAAAGTATGCAAAGGAACGCTAAATGGAAATAGCACAAGCAGAACGTACTGTATAAATAGTAGTTCACGGGAGCAATGAGAAACCAATTTTCCTCTCGACGACGTCGCTGATAAGAAAGGAGAGTTTTCCAGCGGAATGCGATGAAAGGAAAATATGCTTTGCGCTGTTGTTGGTGCGAGCTACTGCTCTTATGATGAACGTTAACGTCCGCCGCAAAGAAAAAAAAAACTGACTACGAAATGCCATCTGCCAAACGACGATCTGAGGAAGAACATGCCATTGTGCGACATGACGACGGTTCAGTCGTTCGTCTTGCACGGTTGCTGGTTTGACGAGCCTTCAGCTGCAGTTAGACACTAAATTTAAATGAATGATTTCGCACAATCGAATGACAGATCGCTTCATTTGAATGAGAAGAGATGGGCAATCTTCTCCCATTGTCGATGACGGGAACGAAATGGCACTTTTGATTTGGATGGTTAATGGTTGTTGAGATAGGTTCACTGAATGGGACGAGTAATGAATGGTCGACTGCTTTGTATTGGGCCCTCTTCAGAGGAACAATCAATTCAGAATAAAGACAGTTGACAAAGGAATGCTTATATTGGCAATATTGGCATTCATTCGATTGGCACAATTGTTTTATTATGTGTCGCAATCTATTTAGAAATATGTTCAGCTACAAGCGGAAATGCCGGACCTAATTTTAGGTCGGATGTTCCATTAGATTCAATTATATTAACATGAAAGAAATTGTGTTCCATTCATCCTCTAATTTTGAAGTTGAGACTGCGATTCCGATTTCATTTCTTTATCCTCAGTTCAATTGATGTAATGACAGATAGAACACATAAATATTAAATGCACGATGTTTTACGAGGTATTGATAGGCTTATAACCGTTCGAACGATCTTGGGTAATTGAGAATAGTAGTTTGCGCAGGATTTTTTTCAGAACAAGTTGAACATTTATTCAATAAGGCTTTCTGAGTGCTGAATGAAATGCTGAATGTCGCAAAACGGGCTTAAATATGATAAATTTGAGCCAAAATAGTTCAGTCCGATTCAATTCATATGATTGTTCTTGTCAAATACATGTTCCTGCAGGAAGCAATCAGATTCCATGTTATCGTGCCTCATTGCACAGCTCGGCAAACCGTCGAGCGAACAAGCGATGGATAAATCTACCTTTGGAGAATTTTGATGTCATATGTAGGGGAACTGTTCCATTTCCCATCTCACTGAACATATATTCATCTCATCACGAAAAAAAGAAATAGAGCACCAATTTCGTCGCGTCTTTTTGTCTCTCTCGTATACTAAGTATACGGTAAAGGCTATATGATCGCTCCAAAAACGAACTTTTTATAGGAGTCCCGGAGACCCATAGTGTTATATACCGATCGACTCAGCTCGACGAATCGAGGTGATGTCTGTGTGTGTGTATGTGTGTGCGCAAAATTTCTCACTCATTTTTCAGGCACTTATCCTTAACCGATTTGCTCGCAACAAGTTGCATTCGACGCAGAATCGATTTAGTGTTTTTGGCATGATTTTGCCCCTAAAAAATCGTAACTCTGAGTGGGATGAACGAAATTCATTGCAACAACAACTAAATGAAAGCCATACCTATCCTCGAAAACTTTGAAGAACATTGTGTTATAATCGGAACAGATCTTCTGGGTTTTTCACAGATTTCGTCCTTCGAGATACTCAAAAATCAACATTTTTCATTGATAAAAGGCCTATGAAATCTACATCCAAATATTTTTTTTGATTGAATTTGTCGGGAAGTTGCAGCTACATATTCATTTTAGTATAGCACGGTATTAAATCTTGAGCGGGTATTAATAAAACATTGTAGAAAATTGAGGAGTGGATTCACATTTTAATTTGCTTAATTGATTGCCTTATTACAAAGATTTGCACGCTGGCAAGCATTTCCATCGAACAAGTTACCATTGCTTTTCAATGATCGTTTTGGTTGGGACTAGGTTGGGACCTGAAATGTTGAGACAAAGCAATCATTGGTGACTTGGTAGATTGCCATTCAATTTTAACATCATGCTGCAACGGCAAGCGTATCTGGTGCAGTTGGTAGGGCGTTCGGCTCATCGCTTATTACCTCGATCAATTGGTATGTTGCGGCTTTGACACAGTCGTGATCTAACGAAAAAGTCTCCATTCTATACTAAAATTTATTCTATACTTCAGAGTGAATTTTCTCCAAACATCTAATCAATTTCCGAGGTATACCTATAGCTCCTTAACCAACAGCCTTCAATAAATGATCTGACAAAATTGAACCGAAGTACTTCGCGGCGCAACATTTCAAATATGTTAATGCACATTTTAAATAATTAGTTTATTAAAATTTTTAATAGTCGTTTAACGGAAGCTAAAATATAAACACAATTTATTCAACAAATGTCTGATCGAAACTGAAAATAAACAATTCCAATAATGCATTTTTCCGAGATATCTTCATACAACTGAATTATTTTCTACACGATATATTCAGAGTATAAGATTTTTGAAAATAGTCCTGGGAAGTGTCCTTCACCGAAGAAGATGGAAGCCAACGGTACGGCGATGTTTCGTAAATCTTGGTCTTCTCTGAAAATGGGGGGTAAGAATGCACGGTTAATTGGGCATGTCAAGCTTATTTATCGAAGCTATACGTATCCATTACTCGTCGTTTGCTACTACTCCTTATAGACGATGGTAAATGTCCTAAAATGAAGAAATAGTTTTATGAAATCAAACTAAGGTTCTTTCCTGATGGTTTTTCCTGGATTTGCAGTAAACAAATAAACCCAACTGGTTGCTCGGATACCATGGTATCGTCGAATAGCGTCGAAAGCAACTTGGCGTCGGAAGCAGTTACTGTCAAAATAATTTATGGCAGCCGCCATTATGGCGAGCCTGGAAAGCTGGATATAGACCAGTCGTGTACCAGTCGTGGCTATAGCACCAGTAGACTCAGAAACTACTGAACCGATCGGCGTGAAAATTTGTATTGTATTTGTATTAGGTTTTTGGGGCTGGGGAAGGTTCTCAAGATGGTTCGATACACCTCCTCCCTTTGGAAAGGGGGGTCCCATACAAATGAAACAGCAATTTCTTCAAAACTCGAGAACTAATCAAGCGAATGGAACCAAATCTGGCATATTGAGGTTTTGGAAGGGAAGATATGTTTCTGTGGTGGTTCGAAACCCCTTCCGAAACCCCATTATGCGGCAACCAATAATTAACATATGCCAAGACATATGCAATTTGTTTGAAGGCACTAGGACTAGAACAAAATTTAATAGCCTTTTGCTTTTTGTCTTTCTCGTACCGAAAGGCTATTATTTCACTCCAAGAATGAACTTCTTATAGAAGACTCGTTGATAGGGTACCTTCTTCTTCTTCTCATTGGCATTACATGTTCATTAAGCACTTCCACAGTTATTAACTGCGAAGTTTCTAAGCCAGGTTACCATTTTTGCATTCGTATTATCATGAGGCTAACACGATGATACTTTTATGCCCAGGGAAGTCGAGACAATTTCCAATCCGAAAATTGCCTAGACCGGCACCGAGAATCGAACCCAGCTACCCTCAGCATGGTCTTGCTTTGTAGCCGCGCGTCTTACCACACGGCTAAGGAGGGCCCCTGATAGGGTGCCCGTGTACCCAGATATTGACATTATCATAGCTTTCACAATTTTCAACCTATTTGAACAGTTTTGGTCATTTTGCAGAAGGGAACTTATATACTTTTTGTCCGCTGCCGATATTTACAGCTTTTGTAACTCCCCTCCCTCCTCTAATCGTTACGTAATTTGTGGACGCTCCTCTACAAGTAGACAATGAATTATTGACAGTGGCTGGTTTCCTACTCGCCGCTGTCAGTATCCAGGCGCTATCGTATATGCGCAAATAGCCAGCTTGAGTTAACCGGCAGAGATTTGTAAGGTGAAAGATATCTAAGACAGGTTTTCTCAAAATTAGGAATTTTTCATGAAAAAATAATTTTGTACCGGTTATGTAGGAAGGTGTCCGCTACTACCAAATATTTTTTCGATGAAGGTGCTTAATTTTGAGAAATTGAACATTAGATGCCTTTCGCAATACTGATTTCTGAAAGTTAACTCCTAGTGTGCCGCTATAAGCATGCTCAAAGTAGGCGATTCATCAGTTATGGTTGAAATGCGCTAGGCGCTAGGGCCCTCCTTAGCCGTGCGGTAAGACGCGCTGCTACAAAGCAAGACCATGCTGAGGGTGGCTGGGTTCGATTCCCGGTGCCGGTCTAGGCAATTTTCGGATGGGAAATTGTCTCGACTTCCCTGGGCATAAAAGTATCATCGTGTTAGCCTCATGATATACGAATGCAAAAATGGTAACCTGGCTTAGAAACCTCGCAGTTAATAACTGTGGAAGTGCTTAATGGAAAACTAAGCTGCGAGGCGGCTCTGTCCCAGTGTGGGGATGTAATGCCAATAAGAAGAAGAAGAAGAGGCTAGATGTACCGGTTATGGCTATAGCACCAGTTGTCGCACTACCCGAGTAGACGAAAATAACTCAATAATATCAAATGTTGATAAAATAGCAAATTGAGATATGGACATGATTGATATAAGAGATAAAAGATCAGACGATAATATCAAAATTTTGCACTAAAATATCATCAGAAGATCAAGTTATGCTATTTGTAATAAGTGATCAATATCATGTGCCATTAGTTTGTTCTTATCAATAGCATATCTTGATATCTAAATGATATTTCGGTGCAAATTTTTGATATTGTTGCCTGTTCTTTTATCTCTTATATCAATCAAGTCCATAACATGTTTTGTTATTCTGTTTATGGCTTCTGCCCGGGTAGTGCTTTATATGTCGAATGGCCAATCAAATCACCACAAACCAAGTTCATTTCGATAAAGCATATTCATATGATACGATAACACCTTTGATTTCCTCCAAAACAAGCAAAGCATAATTGTAAAAATCGATTTTGCTTAATTTTTGACGTCCTTTGCACCAGATGTCGCACTAGTGGTCCCTATTTGGCCAGTCCCATAAGAAAACAATGGGATTTGCCAAATAAGGAACCAAAATTAAGAATAGTGGCACAACTGGTACATGCGTTCCTATTATGGATTAATCAATTTTGAGGATAATAACAAATTTTATTGTGGTTTTCACAGCTGTTCTAAGGAACATGAAGTAAAACCTTTCGCTTGATATATAAAGTCAACCCACATGCCTTTTATTTAATTTTTTTTAAAATAGTTGTTCTTATGTATGGCGACAATTGGTACACCCACCCTATGTAGGAACGGGAATGGTAATGTTTTTTTTTAAAGCTTGGAAAGTATTGATCAAGATGAATACACCACTAGGTGTTCCAATCTGCCAAATTCACGATTCAGCCATCTTGGATTTTAGTATGGCAGAGCCAGCCAGTTTGTTTATGTTTTGCACCGAAAATGTATTTTTCACCCCCGCCTTCTTCTTGTCCATAAACTTGGCAGGTTGAAACACCTAGCTGTGTATTCATCTTGGTTTTGATATTGCAAAAGGAAAACGGTCCTGTCAGCCACATAAGGGTTAAAATACACCTAGGCTATCACTTCTCGCTTAACTTTTCAAAAGGACCTAAGTAACATTTTTTTCATGAATTAATTTGAATAGCGCAATCAACAGAACAACATGAAAGCTATTGATTGCTGTATTCAAATTAATTCATGAAAAAAAAATGTTACTTAGGACCTTTTGAAAAGTTAAGCGAGACTTTTAATATAATTCATAGTCTGCGTAAAAATCTGAATAGAAGCATTTGTATTTTAACACAATTTTAAAATAAATGATAACGTCGGATATTTTGTTTGTAGATTCGCTAAAATCAAATCACATATAAGTGCTGTCCGCACTCTAACTTTCACCTACTCAGTGACTGAGTAAAATTGTAAAAGAGATGGCAATCTTTTCTTCCCACTGCAATTTTACTCAATTTCCGTCAAAAGCAGGATTACTCATAGTTTTGAGTTGTACGGAAAGTAAGTAAAATATCCGTGGGATAGAAAGAGAGAGCCCTCCACCAAACCCTCGTCAGTCGCCGGATGCGGTATGCGTATTGGGGAACGCGTCTTACCGCCACGGTTGCCAGATCTAGGAATGGGCGATACCGATACGATATATCGGGAATCGATATTTTCGCTCCGAATAATCGATATTTTGTATCGATTTTTCAATGTTCGATTTTTGACCGTATCGATTTTTGTAGCTGATATCGGATTTCGATTTTTTTTTAAATTCCGAGACATGATCCGTGATATAACAAAAGTAAAAATGTTGCACAGTAGGCATAATCTGTTAAAACAGTGAAACTTTGATGTGTAATACAAATTGAGGATTTTTTTTTGTTTTTTTTTCTCGTGTTTTTAATTTTTTGGGCGTATCGATATATCGGAATATCGATGTTTCAACGCCGATATTTTTCGGCATCGATATTTCGACAATAAAAACATCGATTCGGCAGTATCGATATTTTCCCGGAAAACGCCCATTCCCCTGATGACGACTGACAACTTGTTCTTCTCGGAGGCATTCCTCCAACGGACCCGGATTAATGGCAATTGAACAATGTAACGAACATTGGATTCACGACATGGACAAACGGACACAATGGACTCACGATGAGATGGACTGGCAACGACAACAATAATGGTAATGGAAATCTAAAAATAGATTCTGTGTGGATTCTGTTCAGCAGAATACCACAGTAGATCTCGGCATAGTAGCGGTAAAGAAACACAGAGTGCCTATCAAATAAAGAAAGGAATAAAAAAAAATGAGCAGCTCGAAGTAGCAAAAACGTTTTAAAAATTCCCCGTAGAAAATTTGACAGCTAGAATCGACCGATTTCGTCGGGTACAATCGGCCGATTGTTGCACCTACGCTTATGAGATTTTAACACAGGCGTGGGTCAATTAATCACCCTATTAAATATCATTCCGACGAAATAGCTTGTTTAATAGTGGAATTTCGTGCACAACAATTTAAACGAACGATGAATCAATCGATTTGATCGGTAAAAATCGGGACTACCGACTAAATATAGTGATTGATCGGCCAATGCATGTGTTAAATTCCCATAAGCGACGGTGCAACAATCGGCCGATTCGCACCCGATTTAGTCGGATCAATTTTCTATGGGGTTAAAAAAAAAAGCTCGAAGTAGCTCGATGTTGTTCCCATCCCTCTCATGCCCATTTGTTGACGAAAAAATGAGCAGGACGGGAACAACTTCGAGCTGCTCATTGGACAGCATTGTAATTGTGCGTGGTATCTTTTTTTAGCGTGTGTTTGATATGCTCACAAACACATTCTCTCGCTCTATTCCGAAGTGTGCTGCTGTCAAAGAAAACGAACAGTTCAGCCTTTATTTAATGAAACATAGAGCAAATATTGCATGAATTTGCTCTTTGTGGTGATAATTATAGATAGTAGAATCTATAGATGAGCGAAAGCATGGCTGAGTCGGGTTTTTTTTACCGTGCACACGCGCATATGACGTCACAGCCCTTCACATTTCCATTGAAATCATGACGTCATGCTCGTTTGGAGACAAGTTTGACAGTTCGTTTGGAGACAGAAGATTTATCTTCGCCCATCTATATATTCCACTATCTATAGTGATAATCAAGTGGTGATAAAGCGTGAAAGTGGTTTACATACTTTACTTATCGTGTCATACACAATAAAGAGGAGAAACAGGTGATCCAAAAAGTAAGTTGAAGATTGCTATTCATGTGCTGCTTTCTTGGGCGATGCAATAATGGCAAGGATTTCGTAGGTGGAAATTTCTTTCGGTGATTAATTCGTGAAATATTGCTACTTTTACACAAACAACTTATTCAAATAAGAGCCTCGACTTGAAATTGTGTGATTGGATTAAAATTTTGTTCGTAAATAGTGTACACACTTAAATCCCAAATCTCACCTCGGTAAAGATTTTTACCGATTTTATCCAGTAATAGATAATTTATACCGGAAGATCAGTGAAATGTTCAGAATTTACCGATTTCAGTAATAGTTTATACCGTTGTTTCAGCACTATGAATTATAATACTGGACCTCAGTAGTGTGAACTACTGAACAACTCGGTTTAATTGAAATGTTCGATTCTGACAAGTCATTTTACCGAGCACACGGTAAAAATTATAAGTTTTACTGAGCCTACGGTAATTTATGTACCGAGCTCTCAGTTCCCAAAAGTCCTTGGTGACGCTTGGTTTGCCGCCATGTTTCTACTCTGAAGTTTTCTTGCAAGCAATGTGCATTGTGTTTTAAAATGTTTTATGAAATTTAAGTGCCGTAGCTTGAATTTGTGGTGGAAAAATCGCGTCTAGTTCAAAGTTGCCGGTAAGTTTTGATAGATATATCTGAATTTATATCAGTTATAAAAAACTGGATTCAAATTAACAATTTTGAATAATCTTTTTTTTTAGGTGCCGCTCTTCCACTTTGATTAACAAACCGTCATTTCTTCTAGACCTTCAGGTTGAATATGGTCCATGCACGGCTACTTAATACTTGCGCCAGGTTTGTGAATAAAGCGTCTTCAGGAATCTGCGCAACGCCATTATTTATTTTGATGAAATCGCTTTAAATTGTGACCAATAAAATAAAAATCCCAATGAAATAAAATCCTGAAAATCATGATAATTTGTTGTTTATTTTACTATTACCAAGAAAATCAAATATTTTATTACATTTTAATCGGTAGTTTTGATTAGCGAAGTCCGCAGTATTTTTACAGATTTACCAGTAATGTTTTACCGAGTGCTCAGTAGCAGTTTACAGATTAGATCGGTATTTTTTGACATTTCTCCATCCTGAATGCAGAACCGAGCACTCAGCAATCTGTTGAAGTCGTTTACCGAGGTGACTGCCGAGAGCTCAGCTGTTGAGAATTCGGTAATTCAGCAACCGAGCCCGGTAAACTAAATTAAGTGTGATGTTTGCTGGAAAACGCAAATATTGTTGAGGGTGCCAACAACTGTCGAACCCTGCCGATGCCGCATTCTACTATATATAAATCATCGGGTCTAAAAAAACAGTTAAATTCCTTAACAAACACTTTTGCACATTTTTTATTAGCTTTTTACTACTGATCACTACTTACTACTGATCCAGTAGCCTTGCGAGCAAAGCCAATTGGAGATGGCTAGTTCGATTCTCGGTCCGGTCTAGGATGTTTTCGGGTTGGAAACATTCTCGACACCCTGAGCATAGTGTATCCATTTTACTTGCCACACAAGATACATACTCATGCAATGGTGGGCATAGAAAAGAAAAGCTTTCTATTAATAACTGAGGAAATGCTAATAGAATTCTAAGTTGAAAAGCAGGCCAAGTTTCAGTTGGAATGTAGAGCCATAGAAGAAGAAGAAGAAGAAGACTACTGATCACTACTAGAACGATGTTAACTACTTAATTGCTGATAACTAAAAAAGGCCAATAGAAGGTTAGATCGGGCTTTTGTAATCTAAAAACCAATGTTGAAAGATCTTGAATGTGTGACAGGTAGGGCAAGGATCAACGCGTCAGACTTTTTTTTCAACATTGTTTTAAAACATTGCTGCTGGAAACAGAATGCAAATCTGTTAGCCATGCTGGTGAAATCTAAATCTAAATTTTACCACAATGAACACAATAAAATTAGGTTTTATTTCTCTCTAAATAATTTGTTAGCCATTCTGAAAAACTGCAAAAACCTCTTTTTTGCTGTTATCATATACTAAGTATACGTAAAGGCTATATAATCACTTTTGATAGAAGGCTCGGAGACCTATAGTGTTATACACCAATCGACTCAGCTTGATGAATTGAGTAGATGTCTGTCATGTGTGTATGTATGTGTACGAAATTTTGTGGACACACTTTTGACGTAGGACTAACGTCTTCCTTTACTATACTGGGTATCATTTAGATTTTTGGGAATCGAGAGGGTTACGGTGGAAGGGAAGATTTTGAACGCTACTAGCGCCTTTTTCTTTCGATGGATTTTTAAGATTTATATATCAATCGACTCGGACACTCTCCACCATTTTGCCTATTTCATTGAAACTTAAGATTATTAACGATAAGCTATTGAAAATTACAATTCTTGTCAAAGCCAGTAAAAAATTCATATGTAATCAATCCCGTGCATTCCTAACACGGACATCAAAATGCGGTATGTCACGGGCCTTCGGGTCTACCGGAAGATTTTCATTGTGTATAAAAGAAGCAGTGCCTGCCGTGTGCGAGTCATTACAATTTGTGACAGCAGCGCGTACTGACTATAGATAGTGGAATATATAGATGAGCGAAGATAAATCCACTGTCTCCAAACGAACTGTCAAACGTGTCTCCAAACGAGCATGACGTCACGATTTCAATGGAAACGTTAAGGGCTGTGACGTCATATGCGCGTGTGCACGGGCAAAAAAATCGACTCAGCCATGCTTTCGCTCATCTATAGATTCTACTATCTATAGTACTGACGTGCTTTTTGTTCGCGCATTTTTCGTTTCGTTCGTTCGTTCGCTGTGTTTGTTTACGTACACATCATGCAGTCGCCAGCAGTAGAACTGCCGGTGGGTCTGCGAATATGCATGAAAGAAGTGGGCGCATTTTTTGTCATACTGTGCTTGATGATGGTCGGAATTGCCCATCGCATCGCTTGCAGTTCACGGCTAGATGATGGCTGAGGCAGCGAGGGCAACGGTAGTGGATGGAGAAGAAGAAAATTAGAGAGATTTGGTCTGCTCATCCAGGTGATTGGTTTTATAATCCATGGGATGGGTACGACTCATGTCATATGACTGACCATATGTTAAGTTGTGCTTGGTACTAAACGACACGTACATTAAAACATGGTTATACTATGACAGATTTGATTCCACAGCAAAAGCAAAATCAACTACACTGATGAAAAGAAAAATTTGATTAAAATAATTACTTTCATTTATTTGCAGAAGGCATTAGCAATTAAAGATGCACAATCAGCAGTAGTGTTAATATCCATTTTAGATTAGAAAATTTCTCTGTATTACATGTAAATCTGTTAGAAAAGTCCGCAAAACATAATTTCCAGAAGAATATTTAAATAAACTTTATCTTATTCTTTGTTTTTCATTTTCTGAGAAATTGTATTATTAAATTTGACGTAGACTCGGAGTTTGGAATCAAAATATTAAATATTTTTTCGTTGATGGATTGAACTTGTTTCTTATTGTTGTGATTTTTTCAGCAGTAAGCACGTATGATAGCAAAAAGAAGAAGTTTTAAAATTTTATAAATAGAATTTTTAAACTTCAAATACTATGTATTATCAATAAGAAATCTATAAATGCCCTACATTTGCTTGAGTAAATAAGGGCTTAAGAGTTAGAAACAAAGCAATTCGTATTATGCATTTAATTATTTGTTTTATTTTTTTTCAGAAGTTTTGAATAAACAAATTGCAAATAATCCTACACAGCATGGAAGTTGTCGTTTCCAATATCAATACTATAATCAAACTCCATAGATCCAAAAGTTAGAAGTTAAATGTAAATACGCTACGTTTATACAAGTCCTACGTCTACTCGTGGTTATGTTGAAAACATTGATCATTGCTCGTTTTTAGACTTATCATTTACCGAATTTCTCATCCCGAGCAGGAGAAATTGGCTCAATAATACCTAATTCTGGTATTGATACCATACTCTGTTATGAACTAGCCCTAGATAAGAGGTAAAATACCAGAGGAATAATACCAAAAACTAATATGCACAATACTTAATCAATAACAAACTCAGTTATTAAATTGAATTTTAATACCAAATGCATAACCAATTATTATTCCTTTGGTATTGAAATACTTAAGCATGGTATGCCTCAAGTATTCTGCATATAATTTTTTGGTATTATTTTTTGGTATTTTACCTCTTATGCAAGGCTAAATCATACCAATTTCTGTTATCGAGGTCGTCGCTCCTGCTCGGGATTCGACGGGGAATCCTGTAGCAAACAATGGGTTGCTATTGAAAATTGATCAAATCAGACTATGGGATCAGAAGTTATGCCCAGCATACTATTTATTATGCTCAAAACACGCTCAAAAGACTCACTCATATGTTTTAGTATATTTTTGCACGGTAGAGGCACCAACACCGCTAAATCCACCTAGCAGTCCTCAGGTTTTTTTTTGAAAAATATGCAAATATAATGTAGCGAAGCTTTCTTGGCCTGTCAGCAGTTATGATTTCTGAAATTTCCCTAGCAGCACGCATGTTTAACATAGGTAACTGCAACTCCAACAAGTTACTGCAACTGCAACAAGTTGCTGCAATCATTTTTGTCTGACAGACATAAACACCGTCTTCGACCAGAGGTCGTACAGACTGAAGTGTACAGTGGACCAGTGGAGAATTTTTCGATCACAAAAATTTCCACTTACCGGGCGGGAATCGAACCCACACTCCATAGCACATGCGTTAAGATTATTGACGTCGCTAACCGCACGATCACAAAGCTTTTGCTTCTTTTAATTTTTCCTTGTTTTCTTCTTCCATGACCTTCATTCCAACTGAAATTTTTATTGCTTCTCAACATAGTGTTCTAAAAGGCATTCCCACACTTATTAATTGAAATCTTTCCAACGTTTGCCAATTACATGAAATGAATATCTTTTGTGACAAGTGCAATGGATACACTATTCACAAGGAGTTGAGTATGTTTTCCACCCGGAAACATCTAAGGCCGGACCGATAATCAAACACGCCATCTCCGGATTGACAATCCTACGTCTTCGCTTGCAAGGCTTATTGTGATCAGCTGTGCATGTCATAGTTCAGAATATAAATGGATTCCATCAATGGGAAAAAAAAACTCTTCATCGAAAGTAACCAATCTCTTCTCAAAATCTCTCAATGTGAAGATTAAATAAATTACACCTCTACAGGATGTTCCACCACGGACCATGGTTGAACATGACGGAAACATTTCCACTAGATTTTTTGCTACTCACAAACTTGTTTTTTCCTTCTGCGTCCACCTCAGAAGCTCACGAGGTGTAGGCCAACGCTTTCCGGAATGAAGTAAACACGCGGCTTAACAGTGAAGCACCCTATTATTGTGCAATAGCGCCGTGGGAGCATGTTCTTTCTGTGTCTTTTATTTTCCGTTTTATTTTTTTCGTTATTTTCTATTATTTCCATCGGAAGCACTATACTAAAAAGAGACACCCACCAACAGCGACGACGAAAAGTGTCCTGTATTCTTTTCTTTGGCTTCCACTCGTCGACCGCATTATTCCATCTTCTCCTCTGGACGAGCTTCCGCGAAGCGGAAAATCCAATGAAAAGCAAGCCGACTTGATTCAATACAAGAGGGAAAACATCTCCGAGTGAACTTTATAAAATTCCATTTCCAAACGAGTGAGGAATACTTGAATAGAGAACTAAAAGCAGTGTGTAGTCCTCCAGCAGCAGCAGCAACAAGAGGAGGAATAATACGACCAGGGCCGTAGCGTGCACTTAGCACTGGGACTTCCGGGGTGAAACGCGTGAATCCTACAGGTTCGGAATCGTTTATCAAATTGAAAAGAACATAAGATTGGGCATGAGATTTCAGATAGCCTGATAGTCAGTAAAAGAAGCACTAAGTCTGGGGTAGTAGATTTGTTTGCTGGGGACCTTTTGGGTTGGAAATCTCCATCGTAATCTTTGGGTTTATTACAAAATATTATAAATCATGCATTGAATGACCGTTCAGTTTCTAATTGTGAACAACATTCTAATATGTTCTAAAGTCTAATATAGAATAGAGATAATATCAGCGTCGAGTACGACTTTGGCGCAGCTGTTAATAAAATAAAATATTGTACTGAAATGCAACTCTAACCGTGAGTGCTTCAAACACCGATCCCAAATCAATGACTTAAGTTCTGTCTTAACCTTAAAGATGCATGATCGTAAAAATTGATCTATAAGACATTCTTCAAGAAGTTTTTGAATGTGAAAAATAGTCTTACTTCGTGAGCAGTGTTATCCGAATGTTTAATTAGAGCCTTATCTGGAAATTGAGACAGAACCTTATTTTTTTAAATTTGTCGTTTATTTGGGAGATTAATTTGCCGTGAAGGCAGAGCAATAATACTGGATGATATAAGCGTACAATTTTGAATATTACTTGAAGTGAAGCTGAATGTACTGGTTCATCCCTTTGACCACACTATGTGAACACCGTTTATAACTTTTAATATTTGTTATAAAGTCATCATATCTCATCAAAATTCAACAGTTGACCTTCCGTTTAGCTAACTTAAATTAAAAAGTTATGAAAAAGGGGCCCTGGAAGGGCACAATAAACGGTGCTACGTCTCTAAATTCGGTTCGCGTGGTAAGACACTCTGTAGGAGAAACAAATGAGGGACGGAGTTTATAACTCAAAGTCAGATAATGGGCGCACGTCGATCGGGAATGGCAGGCAAGCGTGAGGTTTTCCCAAAAAGTTCAGTTCAAAGCAACCGCTGCTCCACTACGCCGCGGCATTCAAACCACATAGCTGATGGCGATGAATCGAACGGCGAAGGACATTTTTTTGTTGGTGAATTTCCCTGAACGGGAGCTTCGATCGACTGTGGGATAA
This sequence comes from Armigeres subalbatus, assembly GCF_024139115.2. Lineage (NCBI taxonomy): Eukaryota > Metazoa > Arthropoda > Insecta > Diptera > Culicidae > Armigeres > Armigeres subalbatus. The sequence goes on along the minus strand of NC_085140.1, from coordinate 285,549,505 downwards.
ATATCATTACCATTTCGGATAAAGAAACGAATTGAAAATTGTGACAAATAAGAAGAAGAACGAATACAAGAAAAGGAAAAGCCCGTCCTGGGAGACCGAGAATGGTAACGATTCCAATGATAGCAGCGCATTGACGTGAATCAAAATGAACAAATGCCAACAGCGGAAGGTTGACAGTGAAGGCTGTCGGATGGAAAGACGTCGCCAACTTTAAGTTTAGAAAAGGGTATCGAGATTGAGGCGAAATGGTTTTGAATAGAAATCGGAAAATTATTTCTGAGATTTTTCCAATCACTGCGTCAACCGCATTGAAAGGATGCTTTCCGTAGCAAGAGGATTAGTTCTTTTCTTTGCGAAGGTATTGGAGTGCAGAATAAAAGGTTGTTTTTTGATTACTTTAAGTGATGCCTCCATTGCCAGCTTGCACCAACCGTGTCACATCCAAGTCAACTGTACAAGATTTTCCTCTCCCGCTCACAATACCTGTTCAGCTATTGTAAGTCATGACTGCATTTGGTTGCACAGCATTGTATTGTGTACTGTCGAAATGAATTTGCTGTGCGTGTTTATGTGCAAGAAATTTAATTTTGCATACGTCCTATTTAACATTATTTTATTTTTACTCCGACATTATTTAACATATACTTTTTATCTTACTCAGGGAAATCAATTATATAACAAATGTTTCTCGCAACACGAATTTATTGCATCTTGGATCGTTTTTACTACTGCTCTATTATTCTAGCATTTATATAAACCACAGAAATAAGAAAATAGGATATATCTACAATACAATGGATATCTATTCTTGAACTTTATTCCCATTTAGAACTTAATAACAAGCCTCCCGGAATACAAGCTGCTCCGTTCTTCCATCCGGAGCAACTGATGCTGATCTTCATGCAGCTCACCACTCGGATGCGCCGATACAAAACCCGTTTCGAACAGGTCCTTACAGGCCATCGGTGTCGAGGTTAGCACTTCGGTCGTCTCAATCACGCTCATTGCGGCGTAATGACCAACTTAAGCCAAAGTCGGCGATGGTATATCAGCCGGCCTGCGGAGGGACGTCCTCAAGCTAACGGGGAGGTAAACATAATTGCCGGCGTCCTGAATGCCAAGTTTAAAGCCCGGGGCAACAGTCGCTGCAATCGAAACGGTACTATTTGGAGCAACGATATGGAGGAAGGCCATCTCGGCAGTCTCGGCGAAATTATCATCGGGTCGACTGGGGCCGGTTCCAAAGATGCGTGGACGACGGCATCGACTACAAGGTAAGTCCGGAGGCACCGGAAAGTATCGACCGACAGCTCTGTGTAGAGGCAATCTCGGCGACCAGACCAATCTACTGGGCTGCTTGCAATAAAAACCTGTTGCAATTACATGACCAAAATCATCGCAGCCAGAACGGTGGACCTGAGAAATAGTGATTTCTCTAATATGATCCACGCTCTCTCAGACTGTGCTAAACCGTTCTAGAAATTGACCAAAATTCTAAAATCCAAATCTCGGCCTATTTCACATTTGATCCCATTAGGCAACAATGTAAGAATTGTTTGATAACTGCAAAGGAGGTTTACGAAATAATTCGTCACTTCATCAACTCGCACAATCTTGGACAGAAAATTATCAGTTCACACGAAGCAGCCGTCAACGAGCACGCTAACAGCTTTCATTTGACTTCCAACAATTTTCCTAAGAAGATTTCCCAGCTCGCGAATTGATGGCCTATATCAAATCATCAAAAACCATGCTCTAGGCTTCGATAACATCCTGAATAGAGTTGCACAGCCTTGTATGGGGAGAAAAAAAAGTTGTCGAATTCGACGGGGCACCCCCCCGTTATCTTCCCTGATGGGTAAAAAAACCCAAACATGTTCCACCTGAGGATTGTAAAACTACCCTGAATGGCACGACTGTGGAAAAGGCCAATGAGGCGAACCATCTAGGCTTGACCATCGCCATCAAGCTTATTTTCCGGCAACAGGTTGACGAGACGGTGACGAGGTGTGAAGTTTTGATCAAGCTACTGTAACCTTTGATCAGCCATCGATCGGTAAAGTAAATGTTTTTCTCTACTACACGAGGATTGTAATGAAACCATGAAATATTTCCCGGCCCAGTGATGCCTCTTTCTTCATGGTTTTCCATGCTGGGAATCGTTCTAAAGCTCCTTCAGGAATATCTCCTTAATTTCCATCATTAATTGCTCCGCCAGCTCAGAGCAAGCTGTTCAGGGTATTTTTGGGAGGATCAATCTTCTATTTACAACAACATGCCAGACATTCAAGATTTTCTCTTAAACAAAGTAAACACAGACACAGTAATATTTGCACCTAAACCTATATTGTAGCTAACATTATTTGTTTATAAAGAGGGGGGGGGGGGTCCATATAGCGGCAAGTTCGTTGCGCTCGTTCTGGATTGATCTGCATGGGGTTCTTTCGTAGAGCATGCATGCTAGAGGAATCAGGTGGAAACAAAAGATATTTTAGTTACAATAAGATAAAGATTGTCGCTTCTGCTGTCCGAAACATGTTGGGTACCGAACTGTCAAATCGTATGTATTTTTCCTTCATTGACATTTAACACCCTATCCTCGCCAGCAAAATATTTTCCGGACAGCGACGACAGCGACAATATTTATCTTGTAACTAAAATATATTTTGTGAAAACGGATTACCTTGAGGTAACAAACTGGCGGGTGGAATTCTTTGAGTTCAAGGTCGAGGGCACATCGTCCACCACGTCCACGGGACTCGCCGAAATCCAAGTAGTTATCTTCGAGGAGCCGATGGTGCACCTTTCTCATCACTCGATTCCTTTCTCTGCTCCTCTTCTTTTCCTTTCTCTTCCTTCTTGTCACCTTTCTCTCCTGTCTTCCATTATCCCTATTCCGGTTGTATACTATTTCGCCAAAAAAACATTTCGCGGAATTTTGTTTTCGTGTTAAAAATAATGCTGGAGTGGCTTCCCCAAATTCCCCTGGAATTCATCCTCCAGAAATTGCTTCTCCAGCAAATCCTTTTGTGGCTCCTCCTTCAACTACTCCAAGAGTTTCTTCGTCTGGAGTTCTTGTATAAATTCCTCCTGTAGTTCCTCCAAAAAATTCCTTCTAGAGCTCCTCCAGAAAATCCTCCTACAGTTGCTTCCGCAAATTCTCCTGGAGTTCCTCCTGCAACTATTTCAGGATTTTCCCAGCCAATCCTCCTGGAGTTCCTCCAGACAATCTCTCAAGTTCCTGCTTTAAATTCTCCAAACGTTCTTCCAGCAAATCTTCCTACAGTAGTGCCATGAATTCCTGCTGGAGTTGCTTTAGGAATTCAACCTGAAGTTCATCCAGAAAATCTTCTGAAATTCCTCCTGCAAATGCTTCCTGAAGAATTCATGTCGGAAGGATTCCCGTTGAAATTCCTAAAATATTTTCGCCGAAGTCCTTGAAGAGTTACCGTTCGAATCTCAGTCCAAAGGATTGCAGTTCATCTAGATCTAGAATCTCAGAAGCATGCCTGCCGAAATCCGACAAAAAATCACGTCAGAATTCCTAATATTCCCATCGGGATCGCTAATGATTTCTCGATAGAATCTCTAATGGATTTCCATCGGAATACCCAAAGGATACCTATCGGAATCCTTTGATGATTCCCGTCTGAATCCCTAACGGATGCCCGTCGGAATCCCTTGATTATGCCTGTCGGAATCCGTGAATGATTCTCGTCGGTAACCGTAAAGGTTTCACAAAGGATGTTCATCGGAATCTCTTATTGATTTTTGCTGGAATCTCTAAGGAATTCTTGTCAGTGTCTCTAATAGATTGCCTTTAGAGTCCCTAATCGATTCTCATCGAGATCTCTATTGGATTCCAGTCGGAATCGTCAATAAAATACCTAAAGCTACCGGCTTCTCTAAAAAATGGGTTCCCAAACTAATCATTGATGGGTTGCGAAGAACAAAACTTGATTTTTACTTAAGAATCTATTTCATAATATTATATGAATAGGAAACAACTCATTTTCAGGAAACGTATTATAGTAATATTGAGATATTTGTGAATTACCAATCCAGATTTTTTTCTTCATGTCTGCGACTTGGATACACAATTTTTAATATTTTCTTGGGACAAACTGGCGAATTTTGGATCAAAATGTCTACAAATAGTTTAACAAGAATCGGTTAGTCGACCGAAAAAGCTCAAAAATTTTCTTGAGAATTGATAAACATATTGAAATTACATTTATTAAATATGATGAGAATCAATTGAAAAGATTGAAATTGACCTTTCATTGATTGAACCTTTTTTATTTATTTATCATCAGACTAAGGCCGGAGTGGCCTGTGCTGCACATAAAAGACTTCTCCATTCAGCTCGGTCCATGGCTGCACTTCGCCAACCACGCAGTCTGCGGAGGGTCCGCAAGTCGTCCTCCACCTGATCGATCCACCTTGCCCGCTGTGCACCTCGCCTTCTTGTTCCCGTCGGATCGTTGTCGAGAACCATTTTCACCGGATTACTGTCCGACATTCTGGCTACGTGCCCGGCCCACCGCAGTCTTCCGATTTTCGCGGTGTGAACGATGGATGGTTCTCCCAACAGCTGATGCAACTCGTGGTTCATTCGCCTCCTCCACGTACCGTCCGCCATCTGCACCCCACCATAGATGGTACGCAACACTTTCCTTTCAAAAACTCCCAGTGCGCGTTGGTCCTCCACGAGCATCGTCCAGGTCTCATGTCCGTAGAGAACTACCGGTCTTATAAGCGTTTTGTAGATAGTCAGTTTGGTACGGCGGCGAACTCTATTCGATCGGAGCGTCCAAAGTACGTACGATTTCCAGCCACTATGCGTCTCCGAATTTCTCTGCTGGTATCGTTATCGGCGGTCACCAGTGAGCCCAAGTACACGAATTCTTCAACCACCTCGATTTCGTCACCACCGATATAAACTCGTGGTGAGTGGCTCACATTGACCTCTCTTGAGCCTCTTCCTATCATGTACTTAGTCTTCGACGTGTTGATGACTAGTCCAATCCGGTTAGCTTCGCTTTTCAGTCTGATATAGGCTTCCTCCATCCTCTCAAAGTTACGTGCCATGATATCAATGTCGTCGGCGAAACCAAATAACTGGACGGACTTCGTGAAAATCGTACCACTCGTGTCAATCCCTGCCCTTCGTATTACTCCCTCCAAAGCGATGTTGAATAGCAGACACGAAAGACCATCACCTTGCCGTAACCCTCTACGGGTTTCGAAGGGACTCGAGAATGCCCCTGAAACTCGAACTACGCACATCACCCGGTCCGTCGTCGCCCTGATCAACCGTATCAGTTTATCCGGAAATCCGTTTTCGTGCATTAGCTGCCATAGCTGGTCCCGATCGATTGTATCATATGCGGCTTTGAAGTCGATGAATAGATGATATGTGGGCACGTTGTATTCGCGGCATTTCTGCAATACCTGACGTATGGCGAACACCTGGTCTGTGGTAGAGCGTTCACCCATAAATCCCACCTGGTACTGCCCCACGAACTCTCTTGCAATTGGTGTTAGTCGACGGCATAAAATTTGGGAGAGTACCTTGTAGGCGGCGTTCAGCAATGTGATTGCGCGGTAGTTGCTACAATCCAGCTTATCGCCCTTTTTGTAGATGGGACACACGACGCCTTCCATCCACTCCTGCGGCAGAACCTCATCCTCCCAAACCTTGGTAATCACCCACCTAGCCAGTGCTTCACCACCGTGTTTAAACAGCTCTCCTGGTAGTTGGTCAACTCTAGGGGCTTTGTTGTTTTTCAGCCGGCCGATCGCCTCCTGGATTTCCTGGAGATTCGGAGCCGGAAGTCGTGTGTCCTTCGCGCGTTCTCCTTGGTTCATTACTATACTGCCACCGTTGTCTGCCACATCGCCATTCAGGTGTTCTTCGTAGTGATGCCGCCACCTTTGGACCACCTCACGCTCGTTCGTAAGAAGGTTCCCGTTTATGTCCTTACACATATCCGGCTGTAGCACGTGGCCCTTACGTTAACGGTTTAACGTTTCATAGAACTTTCGTGCGTTATTAACGCGGTACAGTTCCTCCGTCTCTTCACGGTCTCGATCTTCCTGCTGGCTCTTTTTCCTCCGGAAAATCGAGTTTTGTCTGTTCCGCGCCCGTTTGTATCGTGCCTCGTTTGCCCTCGTGCGGTGTTGCAGCAATCTCGCCCATGCTGCATTCTTCTCCTCAACTAACTGCTCACATTCGTCGTCATACCAGTCGTTTCTCTGATCCGGAGCCACCTGATTGAACCTTGATGACTCACAATTCCACCAGCACCTCTAAACGTCTCATTAAACAAATCGCTTCGTCTCGTAGGTAACGGTGAAGTTTCATCCTCTTGGAACTTCGGATCTACTAGATCGTAGGCGCTGGATACATTTCATTTGATCACTGGAGTTTCCGAATCACTAATTTTCGTCGTTAAAGGCAACTTGCCTGATCTGCTGGAGGCCCTGTGTATGAGGGGACAACGTTAGCCACGCACCACGAATTTGTATCGGTGTTGCCTAAATTAAAATAGTTTAAGAATTCACGAATATGAGCATACTGGTGGCCAGTCGAAAAAAGCGCGATCTTCAATAGTTTGCAGTAGCCATCGGGTAAGTAAGTGCAGTGCGTGTTTTAGTCGTCGCTGGAATGATAAAATATCTACGGTAAAACGTCCTATCATTGTGGTATGCCCTAATGTTGCGGTAGTGTTAAAGTAGTCCATTCTGGATATAGTACCATTGAAAACAATTGTGGGTACGCTAAAACTCTTCGGATTAACGACTAGAACAGCTTTTGTTTGACAAAATTTCTTTCAAAATGATGAAAAATCAACATGTTTCGTTAAAAATTTTAATCCTTTGAGCCTATTATTGCGGTAGTGCATAAGGTCCTATTGTTGCGGTATCGCTCCCCTTAAGAATTACATGCAATACCGCAACAATAGGACTGACCTTCAAAAAATATCGCAACGATAGGCAACTGCGTCCTATTATTGCTGTAGTTTGCTTTTTTGTGATAAAAACAAAACAGCATAAGTACAGCACAATTGACGTAATATTTACGAAACTATAGTTAACGAGCATCCGATTCAACTACTACAATGTGGAAATCGACCAACAGGTAGTTTTTGAAGAATTTTTGTAATCAATTCTGTTTTAACACGGTGCTTAACCGTGCTTAACCCCTCCATAATAGGTCGTTTACCATATTTGGTGTTCAGTAAATCAATTGATATGCGTTTGATCGTGTTCCTGCTCGATGTGGTGGTAGTTAATTTGTTCTGCTTTGTGCGGCCGAATCATGGTTAGTTAAAATTATTGTATAAAAAGAATAACACCGTCGTACCGCTTAATAGAGTGAATCCAGATCCAACGATGCCTACCGACTTTTTGGAGAGACGTAGAAGTAAACACGGTCTTCAAATAACAAAAAACCACCTACCAATATTCCTTCCCTACCCTAACAGAATACAAGGACGTGGCAGGCGCCATTATTGATCATTTGAACCTTTTGGTGCCCCTACCCATAAATCGTGTTCGATTGAGCTCAAATTTAACATAGGGTCATATTGGGCGGTAATGAAACATCTATGTAATGTCGTTTTTTGAAATTGGAAAATGTAATATTCATTGGTACCTCAAAGGTCAATTCTACTATCGATTGTTATTATGCGTCTATACACCATCTTTATCCAAATTTCTATCATTGTCAATGAATGAAACGCAGACAACCAGATAACATTAGACACGTAACTTACTACCCAGTTTTTCTCTGTATAACAAAAAAATTAAAGCTGGTTCTTCATCAATCTCCAAAAATTACCCAGCTGATCACAAACATTGCCACACTTAACTTGGTTTTCTTTTATCCGAATGACTCATTCAAGCGATACAAAGGATTCGTCAAGAGAACTGCTTAGGGGTGAATGGAGTGAAAAATAAAATGGAAAGCAATGACTAACAGTGGAGCAGCACACAAAACTGATAGAAAATCCTTTCGGATGGTGGTGGCATCCGCTGTTCAGAGTAACGTCATTCAAGTATTCTTTTTTGTGTTTGCGTCATTTTCATCTTTCTCAATATACTTTTACCCACTGTCTGCTCCGATGTCCCTTGTCTTTCTCCTTTTCGAGAATGTCCTCCTCGCGTCGACGATGGTGCACAGTGCACATATATTCGATTCCAGTCGTATCATTCTGCCCATTTGAGCTCGTTTTTCTTCCATTGAAACCAAACTTTTATTTACCTATTGTTGCAGAAGAATGGCTCGTGCTCCATTGATATCCAACGCGAGGAAGGAACGGCACTGATGAAGAAGACGGATGCATTACAGTGGTATAACCCTTGCGCACACATCCTCATAGGGGAGACTTGGCGACTCCATCTGTTTTTCGGTTCCATTGCAACTTCCCGATTGCCATCGACTCCCAATCTCACCTAGCTCGGAAAAACTTGACGTAGTTCGGGATGGCGAAGTAGGGCCTATTGTTGTCAGTGGCAGTTCAGTTGAGTGAAACTACGATTGGAAGCATTTTTTGTTACTGCCCTGGCGGATCCTCCAGTTGAGTGCCGTGTCTTCGTTCGTCCTAGTTCTTACGAAGCCGTCAGCAGCAGTTTATTCGCCTCTGGCGTGAACTAGTTTTCCGCAACTATCGGAGGTTTTGTTTTGCAGTTTTCGGATGAAAGTTAGATGCGGGAACGATGATAGCTCTTGAAAACTTTCTCCCTCTGCTGCTGGAAATCCGACTGCCGAAGAAAAACCACAAGGGCCAACTGCGGTGGGTGGACTGGAAGTGCGGTGACTGATGGCGGGCGACCAATGACGACGGTTCGCCGTTTCTGGCAGTAACGGACTTGGTGGAGCGTGCAAAAAGCACCCGAATGAGCACATGGTCTGCCACGGCCAAAAAGTTCACTTGAGGTGCTAAAGTGCTGACATTTACTCGGGAGGGCGATGATGGGCGCTAACTGGATTGGGGGAATCATTAAAATGTTTATGGCGTCACGAACCGTTTAGCGGGAAAGTTGTAAATTGGATCAGCTGGCGCACACTGTTGGACTTTGAATAATAAAATCGTGCCATTGGTAAGTTTATTATGAATTATTAGATGAATTGCCGTATACAACAATGCTTTAAACAAAGATTTGTGATCGAGTTTGTTTCGCTCGTACCGGCGGCGGTATTTTGTTTAAATCCAATTCCGAAAATATATCAGCTATAATAGATCCGGCTGATGGTTTTATAACACTCTTGTAGAGTAAATTATGGTCTTCAAGAGCGTTATAAAACTTAAAATGTTACTATCCTAAGCACCCGTCTCTCGAATACTCCGAGTTGGAAGTCCTCCTCCAGCATGGTTCTAGTTTTATGTCCGTAGAAGACTACCGGTTTTATGAGCGTTTTGTACATGACACATTTGGTGCGGTGGTGAATCTTTTTTGATCACAATTTCTTCTGGAGCACGTAGTAGGCCCGACTTCTACAGATGATGCGCTTCTTATTTCACATTATTATCATCCGTTAGCAAGGATCCAAGGTGGACGAATTCATCGACCACCTCGAAGGTATCCCCGTCTTTCGTAACACTGCTTGCAAGACGGAACATGTCGCGCTCAGCTCCGCCCACAAGGGTGTACTTTGTCTTCGATGTATTCACCACCATTCCAACTTTTAACTTTTGATGCTTTACGCTTCAAACGGGTGTACAGTTCAGCAACCTTTGCAAATGTTCGGCCGAAGATGTCCACGTCATCCGCGAAACAAATAAATAGGATCCGTTGAAAATCGTACCCCGGCTGTTACACCCAGCCCGGTGGCAATCTCACACAATAGGTTTGTTTTGCAGTCAACATTGCGTATCCCACTGACAGTTCTGTATCCTAATGAGAATCAAATGTGATGTTTGTAAACAAAACACATACTGTCATGCAGTGGCGTAGCCAGAAAATTGGTCTGGGGGGGGTTTTCCGAACATTTTTTTTTTCGAAAAAAAAAATTTCTTCTAAAAATTTTGTCTCTGGGGGGGGTTTTATGCCCAAAACCACCCCCCTGGCTACGCCACTGCTGTCATGAATTTAACACTAAGATGTTGGCTACGAAAACATGGCGTCGTGCCACCCAGCTGGTTACACCCTGTTCTCCGCATGACACCTTCTAACGGGTACGGAAGAACCGTAGTGCCGATATCTCATCTGATTAACACCTCCTCATCGGCGAAATATGCCTGCGCATTGCACAGATTCGTCAGCAGGAGGGTAGAGTAAATCATCGTCCAACACACGCCGACTGGAGTATGCTACGGCAGAAAGGTCGTTCGCTGAAAAACTGGAGATTTGTGCCGCACACCAGTGCCACCAGCGAGAATAATCTGGGCGAACTGCGTATCCAGATAAATCAATGGATCACCGACGTGAACTAGAGGAGGATAGATGAGCGAAGAGAAGCCAAAGCCGCGATAGGGAGAATAAACCAAGAGGAGTAAGTCTTAGTCCGTCAACGATACATGGCACTGGAGAAGGAAGTAAAACGCTCATGTTGACGGGACAACGGAGCGTGGACTTTCTTGCCAACGAAGGAGAGAGAGCCGCAGCAACCGAAAACATTCGATTTCTCTACGATATCTCACGGTGCTTATTCGGGGCAAAGATGAATGCAACGATGTCTGTGAAAGACGCAAATGGTCAACTATGGACGATTTAACGACCAGCTGAAACGCTGATTCAAACACTTCGAACAACTTTTTCAAGAACCATCTCACTTGGCACTAGTGGACACTCGCGTACCGACTTCGGAAGCTGAAAATGATCGCAGAATACAGCGGACATTCGCCGACAGAATGGACGATTTATTTATTTAAAATAACTGAACGTAAAAACACAATAATGTTGATGGTCAAATAAATAAGAACATAATAATAAACATCAACCGTGTTGCCAGAAGGGCTCACACATTTAGGGGTAGGAATCTATTAATAAAACTAGCGTAACTTATGGTGAGGGTCAAACATTGCAACTCCCATCTCTCTTCCTCAATGGTTAGTCACCCACCTTGCTATGGTCACTTACCGACGAACCTCAACTGCAAATCGTCGATGAAATCGTCGATGCTCTCTCCCAACGGCTTCGTCAGGTGTCAGTTGGCATCCCATCCGTTGGACAGTACTGCAGCAGTACCTCGCCGTTGTCGCAAAGACCTCGAGCAAAATGGTGCTTGGTTTCGATATGCTTCGAGCGCTTGCTGGATCTCTCCGAACGGGCGAAGCTCAGGCATCCCTGTTTATCTTCGTTTACCACTGTTGCTGCCACACTACTTCCTGGCACGCTTCGGCCAGGGCGACGTACTCCGCTTCCATCGTCGACAGGGTCAGACAACTTTGCCGACGACTGACCCAGCAAACTGCTCCTCCTGCGTATAACAACACGTATCCGGTTCCGTGTACTCGTATCTCCTGCCCAATCAGAATCCGAAAATGCCACCAACTCTTCTGTTTTCTTGGCTCCAAGCCTCAACTTCCATTCTTTGGTACCTTTAAGGTACCGTACAACACGCTTTGCAGCTGTCCAGTCCCCTTCCATGGGTGCACTAAACTTCCGGCCAAGGATCCCACACTGATAGCTATATTCGGCCGTGCATACACCGCCACATAAAGAAGAGCACCAACCACGCTTCGATACTTCGTACCATCTACGAACGGATTGCTCTCAACCTTGTTCCTCAGATAGCGCTGATCCATGGGCGTTTCTGCCTCCTTCGCTTCGCTTAGGCCTACTCGTGCAACCAGCTTATCGATGTAGCAGACTGACACAAAACGTGTCATCCTCCTTCTGTACTCCCAGACCTAGGAAGCGCTTCACATCGCCAAGATCGACAATCTCGAAATGCCGACTCAGCTGCTTCTGAACGCGGATAATCTCCGTCTCGATCAGGTATACTTTGAGGCCATCTCTGATTGCCACGAATAAGCACGGATCCGCCGAACTTGCTTGGAATCCCATTTCTGTCAGAACACCGGTTAGCTTCCGGTTCCAACATTGAGCGGACTGTTTTAGTCCGTTAATACGAAGCCGGCAAACGATCTCCTCCTTGCCGCAAAGTTCGTAGCCGGCGCGCCGTTGGATTCGTTCCTTTTTGATTTCGTATACCCAACGGCTACCTACCACTTTCTTGCCCTTCGGAAGCGGCACTACCCAAGTAACCACTAAGCATTAATTCATGCATGTAATCAATCACAGATCAGCATATTAAATGCTAATTGCATTAGATCGGTTTCACCGATTTAAAGATGCATTTATTCATCGCCTGTCAAGCAACGATACACTAGTTCAGCGTTACGAATGCACCGATGCATTACATATGTTTTATTTCAACATGTCAAAGTAATAAGGCATTATTTTGGCCGTAAAGGGGCCTTTTTCCACTTTAAGTCAACTTTAATGGCTGTATTATTTGCAAGTATATATAGCTCCATGGCTACTTGGGTAACTCTCACGCCCCGTTTTGATTGTGCAACTGAATTTCGCTGTCCATCGCCGCCTTCCACGAATCTCTATCTTGACTGGATACTGCTTGAGGAAATGTCGTTGATTCCTCCTGCTTTAGCCTGATGACGCCTGCTACATAATTCTACAATCGGCTGGGTAGCATTCCGCGGGTGCGACACCCTAATCTCCGTGCACCGTTAACAACTTCTTCGTCATCTCCCTCCTGCTTCACAGCGAAGGAATCTTCGTCGGACTCAGCATCTTCTGCATCAAAATAGTCCTCTTTTTCACTTTCTACTTTCTGCATTTTCTTCTTCTCCTGTTTGCTGATTCGTTTGCACTACCGGAAGAGGTTACTAAACGACGAACTTCCGACGGCAGCTGGCTCCAACTTCGTCCTGTGAGGCGACCCATTGTCCAGCTCCAAAAACCTTGCGTCGCGGCTGATCGTGACCTTGCCCATCGACGTATCAACGAATCGGTACCCTTTGTGAGCGTCAGAATACCCGATGAACCGCAGCTTCCTTGCCTTACTTACCTTACCTTACTGCGACGGAAGACGGTTCTGCAAACAAGCGGCCGTGGACACGGCCTCGCCCCATTACCGTTTGTGAATACCGGCATCCAGGAGCATCATCGTCACCATTTCCTGTAGCGACCGTTTCTTCCGCTCAGCCACACCGTTTTGCTGTGTATGCTGTCGTATACTGCGCCTTGATTCCCTCCTTGACAAAGTCGCCCAATTCCTCATTCACGTACTAGACTCCGCCAGCGGATTATACGCGGCGTTCTGTTGAAAAGGTTCTCCACATACCGAACGTACTCCTCTCCGTCGCTTTCGACTTTTTCTAGTCGATAGATAGATAGTCGTCGATCATCGTCGAGGAACCGCTTACCACCTTTTGTCGTCGACTGCATTGGCCCGCACAGATCCGTGTGGACCAGATCTAGCACTTGCGTCGACTTCCTCTCGGCTGATTTGGGAATTGAACTCCTCGTCAACTTTCCCTCTAGGCACGGCTCGCAGCATTCACGGATGCCACAGTCGGTAACGATCATACCGGTGCCTTCCCAGACAACCAGAATGCATGCATAATAGAATTATAATAATTACTTTTTTCAAATGGGCCTAATTGATTCTGACCTTGATTTTTGGAATGGCGATGGTGCTCTTAATTCAAACTATTTTGGTCAACTAATGCACCCAACAGAAAGAACGGATTACGATCTATCTGGTAGTAACGTCAGTTGAAAGAAATATGCTGCATAGAGAGAGTATGAGCTGTTTCTAATTTCAAGGTCAAATACAGTTACGCCTATTTGAAAAAAGTTCCTAGTATTTTTCTATTATGCGATGCCTATGCGCACAATTTTCATCGCACACCAGTCGCAAAAACGCTTTTAACGTACAAAAGTAGAGGCGATATATGCGCATTGCTTATCCGACGTTGCACGGTAGCGTATGCGATGTGCACGAATTTTATGCGAGTTTGTTCGTCATACATTACGATGTCATTTGTGATAACAAACTCTGTTTGACAGACAATTCGATTTCATTTGAGTTTGTTTGAAGGAATATGCGATGTCAACAAATAAAAATGGATAAAGTCGTAAAATAGCCTACTGCGTAGGCAAATTTATGAATAAACTGATGAACTTCGCACCACTATGCGATTTTGATTAAATTTGGATTGGTAAACGATTTTAATCGTGCATTCTTATGCGATGTGTGGTTGTCTGGGTTATTTCTCCTCGTGAATTATTTTAATCACATCCGGATGGTTATGTCCGAAACGTCGGTCCCATTGATGCTGACAATTAATAGTGTGTGTCTTACCTTGAGCTTTCTTTGATGATTTCGCTAGCTTCAGCCGGTACAGACAGCCAGAGCACTCTCCTGCAACCGTCAATGAGCCGGTAGCATTACGAATCTCACATCGACCGTGAAACCATTTGCGGTCAGCTTGTCCTAGAGATGGGCGAACGCTCAGGAGCCGTTCGTTTGAACCGGTTCGCAAGAAAAAGCGTTCAAACCACGGCTCTCTAAATTTGAGCCGCGGCTCTCAAATGAACCGCGACTCAAATTAAAAACACTGTGTCATCAGCCGCTTAATTTTGACATTTGCTGTTTGTTTGTTCAGGAGCCAGCCAGCACATTTTCTCCTACTCTTTTACATACTCCTCAGCATTTTCTGGCCTTGAAATTGATGAGCTGGTAGGGCAGTCCGTATTTCTGGATCCTTGATTTAAAACGATAAAAGAGAGGCAAAAACTGTTCCGAATCATAACAAGCCATGATAACAAATTTATCAAACTTGTATACAAGTGCGAAAAAACAGAATCGGATAGGCAGCTCCCACAGAAAAATGGTGATTCTCGCTTTGTTTTCGCTCCTTTCGTGTTGGTTACTGCACAGCTGTGTAGAACAAGTTGAAATGCATCATCCGAGCCAGTACTCCCCGCATTTGGAGCTTTCTAAAAGAAATTTATCATGGGGTATAGCCTCCCGAATCAGTTCTCTATCATGACAGCTTGCGAAAAAAGTCTCTCGCGGTATGCTACATATCGTATATGATATGATAAGTGAGAGATTTGTTCCAACTTACCCAACTAACCCTTTTTTTTCAAGTCTCAAGTTATTTTAAAAATCGAAAACAAAAACTGAAAAAAAATGCTGCACGAACAAAATACAATGATGTTGGTTCAAAATCGGACGCCAAGGCCAAGCACTTATTTGATTTTTGTTAAAAGCGTCAAAAAATATAGGTTTTTCAATTGAGCGAATTTTTTTTTACCGAAAAGCACAATTCAAAAGCAGGTATAATTATTAAAACACCACCCAAAAATCAAATCTGACAATTATTGTATACAATTTTGGCACATACATTACAAATTAAATAATACATATCTGTAAGATTTCAATACAACAACTGTATTAAAATCTTCCGAAATTGTATACGCCTAATTATTATACATTTTCTGCAAGGCTGTATAGAACTGTATTAAGGCTGTATAGAACTGTATTAAAATCAGTTGGATGAGTTGGATTGGATGTTGGATGAGTTGGATTGGTTGGTTGGATGAGGACATCGAAGAATAAACCACTATTTCATTGTTGCTTTAATACCTACTTGATATTTTTAATTTCTTCAAATTGGTTTCTTGTTTATGATATTCAACTTAAAATTGAATATAGCTGAAAATGCTAGATATTAAATAAGACTTTTGTATGTATTTTATCATTTGAAAGAAATATCTACTACAGTAATTTGGCCTTTCTAATCTGAACACTTTTTAATTTAAACTCCGTTAATCTTTAAATCGTTCAAATTAAAATGGAGCACGGAGAACGAAATAAAACACTCCAATAAAGTCCACTTGTAGAAATGAGTAATAGATCAAGAAGTTACTAGAAATAATTAAAAATGAACTCCGATAATTTGAATGATGTTTAATTGAATGAACTTACGAGCCGTTCAAATGAGTCAGCTCATTTAAGTGAACGCTTGGTTCAGAGCGGCTCACCCGAATGAACCGTTTTTCCCATCACTAGCTTGTCCACTGAAATTAGCCCACTCCCCGACTAGTTAGTCATAACAAAATTTTATCACAATTATATCAATATGTGTTACAAATAACAAAACTTGCAATAATTTTGTTATAAATTCTCTGCCAAAGATGGAGGAAATAAAGTTTTATGATCGTCATAACATGATTATAACAAAATGTGTTATGTTTATTTCTAGCGAAAAAAATTGCCTACATTTTTGGTAGATAGGAATTGGAAAAAAAGTGTGGTACCGCCTACAGTATAACTTGAATGTACATCCAAAGTTGAATCAGCTGGACAAACTTAATTGCCTACATTATGGATAATCATAATCTTTCCAGGAACATAATTTGCTATAGTACAAGCTATTTTCACCCCTTTTTATGTAACACAACGAGTTATATTTTTGTTCAATTAATAACATATTTAGTAATAATTTTGTTAAAACTAGAAGAGATTTTGTTACAATTTTTGTTATTTTAACTACTAATGGTACATGTTTTATAACAACCGCTGTTATAAAAAACTGCTGTAACAGAATAACAAGGTCTGATATAAATCTGTTACTATCTACTGGTCGGGTCGTCAATGAAGGAACATACAAAAAGTCAACAAGCGTCACATCGACCACATATCACCGTTACCGTTAACGCTGAGCACTGTCTCTTTACCATGGCCAATTGTCTTCGCTATTTCTCCGTCAGCAAGCAAAATTTTCGGGCCGTTCTTCTTCTCCAGCGTCGAGAAAAAACTTTCATCACACGTTATATGACAACTAGTCCCACTGTCTTTGAACCACGACCCGCACTGGAGCACTTCCGGCCATAAAACACAAACCACTGCTGTTTTTCTGGTTTTTCTTCGCCTGCTTCGCACTTTGTACACCCAAAATAATCTTCCCATCATATTTACGTGAAAAACAACGTGGTTTTTTTCCACAGCACTATTCACGTAACAATTAAGTGATTCAAAGGTGGAGGCACTCAGTTCCACTCAATCGGCTGGCACTAGCGTATCAGATGAAGATTACGTGACTGTTTTATAGCTTTTATGACCAACTTTTATCAACAATTTGGGATAAAACACAAAATTCTTTTCCAATTTTTATTTCAGAATTGAAAATCTATACATAAATATGTACATCTTTAGGGTGTTGATCAAGGGAACGACACAAGTTTTTCTAAACCGAGACATCACGGAACAACATATTCCGCTTAAAGACAACATATATTGAGCGGTTTTTTTTTCGTCATTTTCGGGATTTTGGGCTTGATAAACTTGTGTCGTAACTTCCCGTAACAGTTTCATCGGAAAGATTTTTTCAAGGTAAATTTGGTGTCCGTGAACCGGATCAGAACGTCGGAGGAAATTATGTACATCTTGCGAAAATAACATGGGATGGAGTAGTTGAGGTTGGGCTTAAGTTGACAATTTTTTATTGATGATCCAGCAATATTTCGCTGTAAATAGTTTTAAAATTCTTTAAAATGTATATACACAGTATAAAAATGTTACAGCATATATGATGTAACAAAAAGGCTCCGTTGGATTCAACTCATTTTTCCATCACTTTTTAAAATTACAGATCGTCATTACTATTGAGCTTGTATTCAATATTGCATGCAAGAAAAAGTTGGATGTAAAATTAGAGGCTAATAATCACAAAAATAGGCGTTGAAATATTTCCATGGCGTGTAATTTTCAGAATTTTTATCTGTGTATGTATGAATACGACTCGCAACAATATAGATACAAACCTCATAAACAATCGATTCCTGCGTAGCCATGAGAAATTAGGACTTTAGAAAAAATAATTCTATCCAAAATAGTTATATCCAATTTGAAACTGACTGGCTGACTGATTGATGTTTCTGACAGAACAAACAATCTGAGTGAGTTCCCATCTAAGTGACATATACAGTGACATGATATTCACGTAAATCATATAGTTTATTTAGGTGAATTTTATGAAAATCTTATTTAATTATCATGTTACATCGCTTACGTTTCATGAGTATCAGGTAAAGTGAGTGGTGTGAGTGAGATTTGGTAGTTACGTGAATTTTCACGTAACGTTAACGGGTTGATTATTTTGAGTGACTTTCTTCGGACTTTCGTCACTCTCTTCCGTTCTTCGTCACTTTTCTTCTGCCGCGCTAGCAAACGACAATCTCGCTGCATGTGACCCGGCTTTCCACAATGGAAACACTTCCGCTCATGCGCAACACCACTTTTCTTCCCCGCGTCGTTGAACTCTTCATCGCATTCACAGAACCGCCATTCTTCTCATGTCTTCGCTCATATTCGTCGAGCAGCATCGACTTCACTAGCTGCATTGTTAGGTCCGTGTCCGTGTTTTTCAAATTTTGCCCAGCTACCGACAACCGGTCGTACAGCTCATCAAGCTCTAGGAGGTGCTTCTCCACATCACCACCCTCACTCAAGTTCAACGAACACAATTTCTTCAGCAAAGAAACGCGGGAAGTCAGCGTTGATTTTTCGTGGTCCGCGCGCATCTGATCCCAGAAATCTTTCGCGGTTTTAGCACTTTTTACCAGGCTAAACTGGTTGTCTTCCACACACAAACCGATTGTAGCCCGAGCTTTCTGCTCATCTTTGTTCCACCGCACAGTCACCGGCTCTGGTTTCGGATCGGATATCACATACCAGAGTTCTTCTCGCATGAGCAACATTTCTATGCGGAATTTCAAGTTCGCCCAATTATTGTTGTTGAGCTTTGCAAACGAGAGTTTGCCCAAATCCGCCATCTTCTCACAATACAAGATGCGCACTCGTGATGGAAAATCGAAACGAACCGCGGGATCACTTTTTCTCGCGATTTTTACCTTCCAGTCTTCGTTCTGGGCTTGGCTTCATGGTGATCGGGAAGCAGATGAAGCGTGTTATCCAGTGGAAGCCGATAAGCGACCGCATTTGCGTGTTGAGAATGAAGGGCAAATTCTTCAACTACAGCCTGATGATCAGCATATATGCCTCATCGAACGATAAGCCTGATGACGTGAAGGAGGCCTACGGAGAGTGCCCAACATACGATGTAAAGATTGTCACCGCAAATGCGCAGATCGGAACAGAAAGTTTCTTTCGTCCTGTCATTGGTACGGAAAGCCTTCATTCCGCTACCAACAATAATGGTCTGCGACTTGTAACCTTTGCTGCTGCTAGAGGGATGGCAATAAGCAGTACCTACTTCGCACGTATTAATATCCGCAAACACACCTGGCAACATCCGAGTGGAGACACTTGCTCACAGATAGACCACGTGCTGGTCGACGGACGACATTTCTCGGATGTTTCAGATGTAAGGTCCTTCAGAGGTCCGAACATCGACTCGGGTCACTATCTTGTAGTTGCAAAAACTCGGGCGCGACTTTCCAGCGTCACGAATTCACGAAACAACAGAACGATGCGTTTCAATATCCAACGATTGTCAGTTGAAGGAGTTTCTGAACAGTATCACCAGAAGCTGGACAAGCAGATAGGAGATGCCACCGGATCTGGCGACGTCAACAGATTGTGAGAAAATATCCACGAAGCTGTGACTACAACAGCGCAGGAAGTGTTGGGCACTGCACAGCGACGCCAATGAAGTGGTTGGTTTGATGGGGAGTGCCAGCGAGTGACGGACGAGAAAAATGTTGCTAGGAGTCGAATGCTAGTGGCTCGTACCCGTTCCAACATAGAACGGTACAGTGTAGCAAGGGCAGAAGAGAAACGAATCCACCGCAGAAAAAAAGGCAATACGAAGAGAGTGTGATAGCTGAAGCGCAGGAGAACATGGATAGAAACCATATGCGGAAGTTTTACGTTACTGTCAATGGCGTGCGCCACCTGACAGACAAACTATGGTGGCAGCCAGGTGGAAGGAGCACTTCGAAGATTTGTTGAAAATGAAGGAGCAGGATGGACATAGTCGGCGACGCTCAAGCTGTGGAACCACCAACACTGGACGAGGTTAAGAAGGCTCTAAACGAGCTGAAAAACAGTAAAGCTGCGGGGAAGAACGAGATCCCAGTCGAGCTTTTCAAACACGGAAGTGAACAGTTGCATCAATCAATCCTCCACATTATCCAGAAAATATGGAAGGACGAAGAACTGCCTGTCGGCTGGTTGGATGGCCTCATATGCCCAATCTTTAAGAAAGGGCACAGACTAGAGTGTGCCAATTACAGGGGGATCACCCTTCTGAACTCGGCGTACAAAATCCTGTCGCGTATCCTGTTTATCAGACTGAGACCGTTTAAGAAGCCTTCGTCGGCGAATACGAATGTTTAGCCTGCGGATGATCTTTGATAAATTCCGGGAGTACAACTTGCAGACTCACTATCTGTTCATTGATTTCAAAGCAGCGTACGATTCAGTGAAGAGAAATGAGCTGTGGCAGTTAATGTCCAACATGGTTTTCCGGCGAAACTAATTAGACTGATACGTGCAACGCTGGATGGGTAGAAATCAAGAATTTGGATTGCAGACGAAGTGGCAACCTCGTCTGTGACCTTAGACGGATTGAAGCAGGGTGATGCACTTTAGAATTTATTGTTCAACGTTGCACTCGAAGGCGCTATTAGGAGATTTGGCGTGCAGAGGAACGGCACTATCATCACACGGTCGCATATGCGGACGACATTTACCTTATTGGAATCGATCGCAGAGCAGTAGTGGAGACTTTTGTCCCACTGAAGAGGGAGACGGCGAGGATAGGCTTAACCATTAACTCTACCAAGACAAAGTACATGGTGGCAGGTAGAGATAGGGGAAGACCTAGTGGTGTTAGTGCAGAGGAAGTACTAATTGATGGGGATGTGTTTGAAGTTGTTGAAGAATTTGTTTACCTTGGATCGCTTGTGACATGTGACAATGACGTTTCCCGTGAAGTGAAAAGACGTATTGCTGCTGCGAATAGGGCCTTTTATGGATTACGTAACCAGCTTAGGTCCCGCAACATGCAGACGGAAACGAAATTTGCTCTATACAAAACTCTGATTCTACCAGTGGCCCTTTATGGACATGAAGCATGGACATTAAAAGAGGCGGACCGGAGAACTGTCGGGGTTTTCGAGCGGAAAGTGCTGCGTTCAATACTCGGAGGGAAACTAGAAAATGGTGTGTGGCGCAGACGCAAGAATCATGAGCTGTATCAAGTATGCATGCACCCTGAACGTTCGAGGAAACTGGAGGAACATCGCCCAAAACCAACGATTATGGAGCTCTACAATATGCCAGGCATAGGTTTATCGACGCTGTAGCCAACCAGGTATCAGGTAGGTAACTGATGGTGAGGGTCAAACATTGCAATTCCCATCAACAATCACCTTGGCATGATCTGCCTATGATTTGACATATACCACGCGACACTACCAAAGCTCCATCACTGCTCGAGATTTAAACGACCATTCAAAGCATGAAATCGAACACACATCGATGTGAATCTCCGGCGGCAGATGGCCGGATTCCGTGGCGGAAGATCCTGTGTGGACCACATTGTCACGCTCCGCATCATTTTGGAGCAGGTCAACGAATTACAAGAGTTTGATAAGAAAATTATTTTGAGCTTTTTAGTGGAATGTCTTCACTTGTCATAAGACGAGTTAGTACAATCCCATTGAATTCCACCACTTAATTGTATCTTGACAGATACGTATTTCGACCTCAAATGTAAGGCCGTCTTCAGTGTCTCTTACTTGACTCGACTTGAAGAAAATGATCGCAGCTTACACTATTTATACTATGCGTAGGTATAATAATTTATCTAGGTACTTATCTAGTTACATTTACTACGGTGTTTACTTCTACTCGCTTGTTTCGCTTAATGCTTAGGTATAAACTTGAAGAGCCAGGAGCTACCATTTCCTTGATCTTTATTCAACAACCGCGTTTGTACCTGTCGGTAGATTTCCAAGCTCTCAGCAACATCAAGTTTCCACGGAGAAGAGACATTTCTTAAAATTTTAATGTTTGATGTCGTAATTGAATGATTTTCCTGATATACATGTTCAGCTACCTTAGACCTAAACTCATAATTTAACCCTTATCAGTTTCCCTCTTAGTCTTACTTACTTCTGCAATATGTTCTTTGAACCTTACATCTAACGATCTTTATGTTTGACCTACATATACTTTATCACACCGTGAACAATTAATTTGATAAACCCCTGCCTTATTTAACATTTCTACTCTATCCTTTGTGGAGCCAGCGTCTTCAGTTGATTGAAGCTGCTGGAGAATATTAAATCGATGCCGAATTTTCTCAGTCGATGGCGTAGCTGGTGGGTGATGTGTTGATCATAGGGGACCGATACCCTCTTCAGCGGTTCATCGATCGGTGTCAGTGTTGTCAGTTCGTTTTTTCGTAGGTTCCTCTGCTTCTTGTTGATGATTGCTTGTATTGTTCTTTCCTTGTATCCGTTGATCCTCGCTGTTTCCAAGATGTGTTGTAGCTCCTTCGTTTTCCTTCTTCGCTCAGGGAATCGTCTGCATCCTGTGGATCATGTGATGAAAAGCTGCCATTTTTGCTGATACGAATGATTTGATGTGTATGGAATGACTCTCATGGTGTTGGTGGGCTTCCTGTAGATTTCGAAGTCTAATGTTGCATTTGTTCCTTGATAACCAGTAGATCCAAGAAAGGTAATTTACCTTCCTTTTCCTCCTCGTGGGTGAATTTGATGTCTTCAGGCACGTTGTTTATCGCTTCCAAAATCCTGGGTAGATCTTTCCGGTTGATAATGCTGAAAATGTCGTCCACGTATCTCCACCATTTCTCGGGTAGTACTCCTTGTTCCTCTAGGTTGTCCTCCAAATTTGCCATGAATAATTCGCACAAAAACGGTGATAGCGGATTTCCCATAGGTGCACCCTTCGTTTGTTTGTAGAAGCGTCCACGGAAGCTTCTACAAACACACCATTCCATTCCGTGGAAGCTTCTACAAACAAACGAAGGGTGCACCTATGGGAAATCCGCTATCACCGTTTTTGTGCGAATTATTCATGGCAAATTTGGAGGACAACCTAGAGGAACAAGGAGTACTACCCGAGAAATGGTGGAGATACGTGGACGACATTTTCAGCATTATCAACCGGAAAGATCTACCCAGGATTTTGGAAGCGATAAACAACGTGCATGAAGACATCAAATTCACCCACGAGGAGGAAAAGGAAGGTAAATTACCTTTCTTGGATCTACTGGTTATCAAGGGAACAAATGCAACATTAGACTTCGAAATCTACAGGAAGCCCACCAACACCATGAGAGTCATCCCATACACATCAAATCATTCGTATCAGCAAAATGGCAGCTTTTCATCACATGATCCACAGGATGCAGACGATTCCCCTGAGCGAAGAAGGAAAAACGAAGGAGCTACAACACATCTTGGAAACAGCGAGGATCAACGGATACAAGGAAAGAACAATACAAGCAATCATTAACAAGAAGCAGAGGAACCTACGAAAAACGAACTGACAACACTGACACCGATCGATGAACCGCTGAAGAGGGTATCGGTCCCCTATGATCGACACATCACCCACCAGCTACGCCATCGACTGAGGAAATTCGGCATCGATTTAGTATTCTCCAGCAGAAGCAATCAACTGAAGACACTGTTGGGCTCCACAAAGGATAGAGTAGAAATGTTAAATAAGGCCGGGGTTTATCAAATTAATTGTTCACAGTGTGATAAAGTATATGTAGGTCAAACAAAAAGATCGTTAGATATAAGGTTCAAAGAACATATTGCAGAAGTAAGTAAGGCTAAGAGGAAACTGATAAGGGGTTAAATTATGAGTTTAGGTCTAAGGTAGCTGAACATGTATATCAGGAAAATCATTCAATTACGACATCAAACATTAAAATTTTAAGAAATGTCTCTTCTCCGTGGAAACTTGATGTTGCTGAGAGCTTGGAAATCTACCGACAGGTACAAACGCGGTTGTTGAATAAAGATCAAGGAAATGGTAGCTCCTGGCTCTTCAAGTTTATACCTAAGCATTAAGCGAAACAAGCGAGTAGAAGTAAACACCGTAGTAAATGTAACTAGATAAGTACCTAGATAAATTATTATACCTACGCATAGTATAAATAGTGTAAGCTGCGATCATTTTCTTCAAGTCGAGTCAAGTACGATACACTGAAGACGGCCTTACATTTGAGGTCGAAATACGTATCTGTCAAGATACAATTAAGTGGTGGAATTCAATGGGATTGTACTAACTCGTCTTATGACAAGTACAAGAGTTTGATTTTTATTCACTACGACGGTCTCAATCATGTGGGACGCCCTGATACCTTTAACTAGTTTTCCAAACAGATTTTCAAATGAATGCAGTGGTTTTAGTTTGTATTTTGTTAAAGGCATCTTAAAATTCAAACAAGAGGATTGTAGAAAACTCTTGCACTCTCTGGTTGGTTGTAGGTAGAGTTAAGGACAAGGCTCCCGGAATCCAAAGCTAAATGCACTCGCGTTTTCATGGACACCCCACTCAACACGAATTCCACGCACAACTGTAATTTTTATTATTTCACGCATGCTGTGACACAGCAAAGCTGAAAATATAAAAATGACAGTTGTGCGTGGCTTACGTTTTGAATGGGGTGCCCTTGAAAACGCGAGTGCATTTAGTTTTGGATTCCGAGAGGCTTGCCCTTAAACTGCCTTTTTATTACAATGCAAAACACCCGAGCTAAGCATTATGGCACCCGAAGTGGCATTCTATTCAGCCGCTTTCCTGAATGGTATTCCAAGCGAATCGAGGAACAATAGCGTCTATTTATCGAACAGATGCATTCCATTTCCCCACGTCTTCTCGAGTGCTCACGGAACCGATTGGAAGGTAGGATTATTTTTCCCGGAAAATCTTATTTACGAGCCGGGCATCATATTATTTCGCTTCGGTTCTTCGTTTTTTGTTCCGCTTGTTTTGTTTACTGCTTCTCGAAGGTATAGATCTGCCTGTACGGTATCGTTGTGCCTGACGACGTGGAGAATAACGCCACTTGAGCGTTGGGAAGGGGATCTAAACTGTATTATGAGACATGAAGGCCGCCAAATGACTGCCTTCCGAGTGGAAGCGACGCAAATGGTGAACATTTCCACCTTATCACTGGGGGGAGTTTACCTGACAGATGTCTCCCGGTTCAAGGTTGAGTGATTGATGATAAGCCAATTACGACCAGAGATGGATCGAACCGTTTGACATACCTGTTCGTGGCGGGAAGAGGAACGTACGTGTAGCATCTTAAATTTCAATCCTAGTGGTTGCACTGCTGCAATCGATAAGCTTTCCTGTCGGGTTGCTCACCCGGAAGATTGAGACGTTTTGCTGCTACCTTGAGAGGGCATCGAATGCTACGAGACTGGAATCGTTCGATAGTCGTTTGGAGTCTCAAGTGCATGATGTGAGTGGAAACAGGATGCCGGAATCGTGGAATCCGGTTTTGTCATTCACACGGACAGTTGAATGAGAAAATCGTGTATTTCTGTTGAACATGGATTTGAAATAAATTGTTTTTAGTAGACACATTTTTAATATTTTTATGCCCTATTCTGTCTTATATATGTATCAGTGCAAAATAAAAGGAAACATATTGCATCATATTATCTAATCATGTCGAATGATGACATGTAATTTGGAAGCATAAATACTCCCTCGAAAGTGTTCAATCGAACGGAAATCAAATCAAACTTGTAATTACACGTCCGTAGTTCACTAATCTCAATAAGCCGTCCAGCTGTAAGTCCACTTCCTGCTAGCAACTCACCCATGTAGTTATCCTGCATAATCTCGACTGTTCTTATTTGCTCAGCGGATATGCTTCCACCCGGTGAATTAATCTCTTCCCATTACCATAACTGTGTTGAGAGGGAAATTTCCATACCGGAGAGTTACCTTTTGCATGAGTCGAACGTCTCATTGCAATGCAATGATGTGTTCATCGTGTTCCGCTTTGATGTGGATCTATTCTACTCGGAACCAAATCCGTGGGAAGTCCATCCAGAACCATTCGGTACCGCTTCTCCACCAAAAGCGCCCGCACAGTTTGACGTATTTACGTTCACCGACTGACAGCAGAAATTGCTACGTAAATTCTTCATCTGAACATTCCAGCCGGCTAAATACGTCAGGCAGTCAGCAGAGGCAGCAGCAGCGGCAAACAACATAAATGCCAGCAACATAAATGCCTTTCGTGTGCTCCAACAGCATTCTATGCATTATTCAACATTTCGAGTACGGGCGCGAACGTTCCTTGGCTGATAAATGACTCGGGTGGCGGTGGCGGCGGCGGTATCGATGGATGTGAATTTGCACGCATCAAATTAAAGCCAATTATTGCAAGTTTCACGAATTTTAAAAAGCTTTGGAGCAGATTTTTTTATAGATGTTTTTATCACGTTCTTTAACACAATTAAACACACGCACCATTTTTTGCTCTAGTATATTTTTTGTTCATTGGTTCTATTATTAAGCGCGAGAAAAGCAAATTCAAATAAGTCCTTGTCAACAACTTATTTGTCCCCTGTCATAAGACGAGTTTAAACAATCCCATTGAATTCCACCACTTAATTGTATCCTGACAGATACGTATTTCGACCTCAACAGTAAGGCCGTCTTCAGTGTCTCGTACTTGACTCGACCCCAGTCCAGTCAAGTACACACTGAAGACGGCCTTACTGTTGAGGTCGAAATACGTATCTGTCAGGATACAATTAAGTGGTGGAATTCAATGGGATTGTTTAAACTCGTCTTATGACAGGTGAAAACATTCCACTAAAAAGCTCAAAATAATTTTCTTATAAGTTTATTTGTGCAAAATTCCTTCATATATCCTTATGTTCATTTGCATTTTTTTAGACTTTCTTTGAGTGATTTTTATTAATTGTTAGAGTTCATCACTAAATTTGTATAATTTGTCAATACACTTTCTTTCCCACATTTCAACTGCACCTCCTTTTCAACTTTAAATAATTGATGTTGGATGTTGGATCATTTGTCAACATCTTCTTCTTCTTCTTATTGGCATTACATCCCCCACTGGGACAGAGCCGCCTCGCAGCTTAGTGTTCATTATGCATTTCCACAGTTATTAATTGCGAGGTTTCTAAGCCAAGTTACCATTTTTGCATTCGTATATCATGAGGCTAACACGATGATACTTTTATGCCCAGGGAAGTCGAGACAATTTCCAAATCGAAAATTGCCTAGACCGGCGTCGGGAATCGAACCCAGCCACCCTCAGCATGGTCTTGCTTTGTAGCTGCGCGTCATACCGCACGGCTAAGGAGGGCCCAACATATTTTGTTAGCTAACAAACATTAACATGAATATAATGAAAACAATTTACGCAGAAGTAATAACTTCAACTCACTAGACAACATGATCATAAGTACAAAATACAAAAGAATTTAATCCTTTAAATATTATTTTAATATTATCACTCTTACAATAACTCAGTTAGACAATGATTGTCGTATTGTGACTTCTAAATATCGCTCGAGAAATAATTGGCTTATAACAAAAGGATACCTCCAAAAACTAGTTCAAGCAAAAAAAAAAACGTTCGCCTGTCCCTATTGGAAACATGATACACATGTATCATAAAAGTTATTTCCATGGTCATACTTTTTCCACACGTTATTTTGTGAGTCATCTGTCAGCTCGGAAGCCATCCCGTGCGGTTTCCAGCGCGTACTTGTTGAGGACAAACCGCAGTCCCGCGCAGCGCTTTGCCATTCCCGGTATCAGATCTCGCAGTTTACAGAATTGTGGCATTCCCGTTTCCCATTGCGGTCGCATCGTTGATGAAAAGCGAAGAGGATGATTTATTAATACCGAACCGGAAAAAATAAATTCATTCATCCCATGCCGTGTTGCTGCAGCAGGTTGGTCGAAATAAAACTGCGACAAACCGCGAATCATTTTTCATTTCGGCATATGTGCCGAAGGAAAGCACTGCTTTTTAATGACTAGATCGTACCTAGGTCAGTGATCATGTACTAGTCGACCCGGCAGACGTTGTCCTGCATAGTAGACGAAAATGTGCGTTGTGAACTTCCAATGCGAAATTTCCAAACGAATCTTAGTTCTAGTTTTTCACGATTTACTCAAACCTACTCATGATCTTAGCATGAGGAAATATCATATAAACCCATCGGTAACGATGACGAACATATCTGCTGACGGAATGAAGAAAATCCATCCTGCCGTTTTCGAGTTATGCGGATACGAACACAGACCATTTCATTTTTATATATAAGATTTAGCCTTACCACAGGCTGGATTCCGAAATATGTTGTATTGTGGACTTCTAGCTCTATGTTTCTTCTATAAACTTAAACAGAACATTGCTCTCTGTTTGATATTTACAGTGTGAAACGATAGTATTAAGTAGTAATAATTAATATAGTTACTTCATAATTGGTGGCTGCAATAATGGCCATGAAATTATTATAATCTCAATCATTGCAGGTTGTTTGAAATTAGTCAAGAAAAAATCTTTATCGAATCGGCGCCTCGAACCGTGGACCTCTTGATCTGCAGGCCCTGACACTACCACATAGCCCTCTCTAGATCCATACCAGTGGGTCGAGCATACTGGATGACATTGCTCATAAATCATGGTCAACTTTGTTTAAGTATGGGGGGAATGGTCTTGCTTGACTACTAGGGTGTCCCAAAATTGGACAAAGTCTGGGATTTTGGGGGCTCAACCTTCAAATGAAAGCTTAGGGTAAAACAAAAGAAAAATTGTTCTACGACAACTCTGGGAAATGACGTTTAGGGGTGGCCCCGACGCGTTTTATGAAAAAAGTGCATTTTTTATAGGTAACATCGAAAATACCGGTATATCGGAAAGAAATTCGATGAAACCCATCCATTTTATATTTTTTACATTTAACTTAGGGTCTATGGTTTATGGTAAAACTTTGATACCGCATGTTTTAGGTCTATATATTTTTCACTGATGCTTTAAATGCCCAAAAATGATGAATTTCTCTCAATATTTTTTTATTATTGCATCCAAAACGGGTATCCATCATAAATCTTTCGAAACTAGATATACATAGAAAGATGGGGAATTTTATAACGAATATTTTGCTAAAAATAGAAACCTTCTATCTTTATCCGTTTAAAAGTTATTCACGATTTACTGCAGCTTGGAAAAAGACTTTTTGAAATTTCGGATCATAATACCTGGATCATGTTTAAGTAAAAAAACGCCTACTTTTCCATACCAACCAAATGAGCGCTTTAATAACCAATATAGTATTCATATGAGTTGCATAAAATTGATTTTAATACTTATTTGAGTGTTATAATGGAAACCCAACGATGGACCAGCAGTAACATGACTGACTACAAATTGTTCAGTTAGTCTGGGTGAGTGCTCAAATAGATTGATGAATATGGTTTCAAAACTACCCATAAGTAGATTCAGTTATCGTGTCATGGTTTGTCGAGCTGTGTAATGTTTCTCGATAACATGGAAATTAGTTGTTTTGTGACCATCTTGATTTTTTGCAAGAACGATCATGTGAAGCAAATCCAACTAGATCTTTTTGATATCGATTTGTCATATTTTACGCCATATTGAAGCTCATTTTACGCCATTGCAAAAAATAGTGTGTGCAACTAATTGCAAAACTCGATTTTATCAGCACTCGTAGTATTTATCTCATTCGGCAAGCCTCGTTGGATAAACGTACAACCATGCTGATTAAATCATCTTTTTGCAACTAGTTACACAAATTACTATTATCATTATTATTTCATAATGCATATTGAAATATTTGGCATCTACCATCTACGGAATCTCTGGAAATAAGAACAATTTACACTAATTACGAACTATTTTGCCTACCAATATTGAATACAATGATAAATTGATTGCATCGATAAATCGGGACCAAAATGATCCAGCCGGATTAACTTCACATGATCGTGCTGGTTAAAAAATCAAGTTGGTCAGAAAACAATTTCCATGTTATCGTGAAACATTGCACAGCTCACCAAACCATGAAACGATAGCTGAACATACCTATGGGTAGTTTTGAAACCATATTCATCAATCTATTTAAGTACTCACCCAGACTAACTGAACAATTTGTTGTCGGTCATGTTACTGCTGGTCCATCGTTGGGTTTCCATTATAACACTCAAATAAGTATTAAAATCAATTTTATGCAATTCATATGAATGCTATATTGGTTATTAAAGCACTCATTTGGTTGGTATGGAAAAGTAGACGTTTCATTACTTAAACATGATCCAGGTATTATGATCCGAAATTTCTTTTTCCAAGCTGCAGTAAATCGTGAATAACTTTTAAACGGATAGAGATAGGAGGTTGCTATTTTTAGCAAAATATTCGTTATGAAATTCCCCACCTTTCTATGTATATCTAGTTTCGAAAGCATTATGATGGATACCCGTTTTGGATGCATTAATAAAAAAATATTAAGAAAAATTCATCATTTTTGGGCATTTAAAGCATCAGTGAAAAATATTTAGAGCTAAAACATGCGGTATCAAAGTTTTACCATAAAGTATAGACCCTAAGTTAAATGTAAAAAATAAAAAATGGATGGGTTTCATCGAATTTCTTTCCGATATACCGGTATTTTCGATGTTACCTATAAAAAATGCACTTTTTTCATAAAACGCGTCGGGGCCACCCCTAAACGTCATTTCCCAGAGTTGTCGTACAACAATTTTTCTTTTATTATACCCTAAGCTTTCATTTGAAGGTTGAGCCCCCAAAATCCCAGACTTGGTCCAATTTTGGGACACCCTATTGACTACCCTATTCAAATGTTGAGTATTTCATGAGAACTGCATTATTATATGCCGAAGCTTATTTTTCAGAATAAAGTGATGTATGGACGGAACATCCGCAACACTCGAAGGAAATGAAAGGAAAAATTGAATTGAGCACATATTGAAAATTTATACTACCCCCAGAAGCACTTGAAATTCTGGTTTTAAGGCATTTTTTCAGCTAAATCTAATAAAAAGTCATAGAATAAGCCATCTAAACATCCTAGCATCAATGACAAAGTGGTAGATAATAGTCTAAAGAAGCTATCAACGACTAATCCTTTTGTTATGTGGAGTTAAATTGATGCATTCAGATGATATTTTTACGAAAAAGTCTGGAAAATCACAAATCTCGTTTGATGCACCTCTAAATCTCCATGGATTTAGCTGAAAATTGGTCAAGAGACTCCATTTAAGATACTCATTGAAATAGAGGGGTGGCACTTTGAATCTGAAATACTTTTGAAAATGGTGAACAGATCTAATGTACAGCTTTCGTTGCCATACAAACAAATACAGCGATATAGGACTTGACCAGACGTGGTTTGTACCGGCCCTCTTTAACCAGTACTGGACCAGCGTAATCCACACCAGTCTTCTCGAACGGATGTGCTTGAATCACTCTGCATGACGGTAGGTTTCCCATCAACTGGTTTGCGCTTCGTGGTTTCGATCTAAAGCAGCTAACACAGGTCCTTGTGATCTTCCTCACTGATGATCGTCCATCCAGCAGCCAAAATTTACTTCGCATGGCTGCTAATAGACCAGATGGACCAATATGCAGGAGCTCCTGGTGATATGCTTGAATGATGAGATCGGTAATTGGGTGCTTGGGTAAGGTACACCGGGGCAAGTTGAAACGGTTTTTTCAAAGTTGAACTTTGAAGTGCTATAAAAAAATCGCTTTTTAATAAATTTTGAATCCGTTTGCGGTGTTTGCTAGTTCGGGCCAAAGATTATGCATAAAAAATAAGTAACCTCACCTAATTTTTTTTATAAATATTCTGTATATTGAAATTACTTTTTTATGTGCATCGTTTCAACTTGCCCCGCGTATCGGGGCAAGTTGAAACACTGCGCTACATACAGAGATAAGCTATTTTTTCCGTATTAAAATCACAATATATGTACTCAGTGAGACTCAAGATGCACGAGGTTGTAATGGTGACTAAATTCGCATAAGAGTCCCATGTTATTTTTCTATAATTTCGTTTTTCTTTCTAGAAACCAGCTTAAAATTGTCTCCTGTTTAAGAAAAACTGATAACATAGCAGGTTTTGTTCTAAAAATTTTAAAACCAAATCCCAAATTGTGTTGCCTCATCTTGATATTTACTCGCATAAAAGTCACATTCCAGATATTGATATTCTTTTATTCAAAAAATAAACCTAAATATAGTCCATTCAATTGTCTCATATCAATATATACCGTGGGACATCGAAATCCTTACTCTAGACTAGACTATAGAAATCGAATGCAAATGAAACGTTTGTCATTGACAAGGGGACATGAAGGCTCCTACTTTTGAAGTGTTTCACATTTACACATAAAAACTACGAAAAACATGAGAAAAATATGAATTAAATTAACTACTCCTGAATCGAAATCCGTCCACCGCGCACGAATTTCGAATCAAAGGATCATAATCCGTACAGCTATTTTTAAACTAAATATTTAAATTGAAGCAGACTGATTAAACAAACTACCATTGTAAATAGTTCAATACGCACCTTGAAGTCCGCACCGATTTGTAGTCCGCTTATGTTACATAATGATTCGAAATTAGCAATTAAAACACAGTTACTTCTGGTGCAATTATGCTCTACCCGTAGAACAATGGCGGCAGAAACTCCGCGTTATGTGGGTGGCGACTTGTGTTGGGGACAGGATTGCCCCAAGCGGGTTTTGTCAACTGCGGTTTGGTTTTCCAAGACCCTTAGAAGAATACAGGTTTTTGTTTTGCAGAGCTTTAGCCAGCTCAAGTTTATTCACTTAATCTTCACAGTTCGCCGGTTCGAAAAATACTGAATAAGAATGGAATTCCCTAGCGCTATTTATACTTAATAAATTAATCCTAGAATGTTCTATAAAATCGTAGTTGGCAATTGTTAGGTGTCGCTGTTTGTGGTCGGTCACGTTATTTATCTTCGGTATCCATGGCAATTTGTGTTGCTAGTGTCGTAACTATGGTTGCTGCAGGTTTGTTATGTTTATTCCGGAGCAGTCGATTCGGCGCGAACATAGTCCCCCGGACTGGGAAGTATATAAGGGTCTTAGATGTCAACATTGTTATCTTCAATTGGCAGGATGGACAATTTTGATATGGCTCGCCTGTAGATAGAGTTTCCAATGCTTACATCTGCTACTCGTACCAACTTGTCGTGACCTGGATAGACCTGGACGATTTTACCTATCTTCCAACACTGCGGTGGAATGTCTTTTTGTTCGATCAACACAATCATACCAGGACGTACGTTTTGCTGTGCTTGACAATTTTTACCTCTCGGTTGCAGATTCTGCAAGTAATCCCGGCTCCACTTTTTCCAGAATTGATCGCGGATTTGCTGAAGATATTGCCACCTTGAAAAGCGATTCATTGGTAGTTCGTTGTAGCATGGTTCGGGAGTAGTGGTCAAAGGACGACCAATCAAAAAATGGGCAGGCGTTAGAATTGCCGCTTCCGGATCCGATGTTAAGCATAAAGGTCGAGAGTTCATTACTGCTTCCACTTGGCTGAGCACGGTAGCGTATTCCTCAAAAGAAAGATGAGCGGTCTTCAATGTCCTCTTCAGGTGATACTTAGCTGATTTCACGGCGCTTTCCCACAGGCCCCCGAAATTTGGAGCTTCGGGCGGGATGAAATTCCAGGAGATCTCTTTTGGTTGGCAGAAAGCTACTATTTCATCAATTGCCTTGCGGTTTTGAAATAGAAGATAAAGCTCGTGTAGTTCTGATTTTGCCCCCTTGAAGTTGGAACCGTTGTCAGAGTATATCTGCTGACAAAGGCCCCTTCTACTCACGAAGCGCTGTAGAGCGGCTAGGAAAGCAGCGGTCGAAATATCCGAAACTAATTCCAAATGAACTGCTTTGGTTGACATGCAGACAAATACTGCAATATACGCTTTGACTAGCTTCGGTTTGTGTCGTCCTTCTCGTACAATCACTGGTCCATCATAATCAATGTCAGTCCTCAAAAATGGTTCAGCAG
The DNA here is from genome assembly GCF_024139115.2 of Armigeres subalbatus. NCBI lineage: Eukaryota > Metazoa > Arthropoda > Insecta > Diptera > Culicidae > Armigeres > Armigeres subalbatus. The sequence continues at coordinate 285,515,411 of NC_085140.1, read as the reverse complement.
GTGTCACTCGGCAAGATGGAAGAACTCCCATCATCTGGCTGGATCCTTTAGGTTTCGCTCGAAAGCAAGTAATGCAGCTTCTGGTAACTTTTCTTATTGACGACCTCCCGTCCAGCAACCAGTAACGAGAACGAAGTAGTGCTAACAGAGCTGTCGGACCGACGTGCAGATTTTCTTCGTGGTATGTCCGAATGATTTGATCGGTTATGAAATGTTTGGGAAGTAGATAAGGATGTTTTGAATCAAAGGATAGCCATGAGTTTTGAAGTCTTCCTCCTACGCGCAACACTCCATCTTCGTAGATTGGGCTTAAAGCGGCGATCTTCTTACACGGTTCATTTGATATTACACGATGTATTTCATCACCCAAAACTTCATGCTGAATTACCTTGATAATAACATGGAGAGCTAATCGGAGTTCTTGAATTGTAGAATGTTGTTCCAGAATTCGATTGTTGCTAGATTTTTGTCGACAGTTACTGATGAATCGCATGACTAATGCAATTACTCGCTGAAGCTTTCTAAAGGAGCTGAACTTGGAAAACACAGTTAACGTTTCTGCTTTGATGGCTGGGATGACGATCATATCAGCTTTTCTCATTTCCGGAAGTTCCTCATCAGGAATGTCATCCGGAAGTTCTGGCTGGTACTTTGCTTTACTTAGAAATGATGGACCCTTCCACCAGAGCTCATTGCTGCTCAAGATGAGTGGGGTTTGGCCTCTGGATATTAGATCGGCTGGATTTTCCTTCGACTTGACGTAGTTCCATGTGCACATCCCGGTTTTCTCCAAAATTTCTGTCACTCGGTTGCGCACAAATACTTCTAGAGATGATAACGGCTTTTTCAACCAAGCAAGCACTACCTGACTATCACACCATAAATTAACGTTGGATATTTGCAGTTGGAGACAGTTCAGTACATTAACCAGCAGACGAGATAATAACCGGGACCAAGCAACTCTTTACGTGGAATACTCATTTCTGCAATCGGGAATACTTTGGATTTGCTGCAGAGCATGTTGACTGTGATCGTATCATTTGGCAAAATACAGCGAACATAGATGACTGCTCCATATGCAACTAGGGATGCATCGGAGAAACCATGGATTTCTATGGCGGTGACACCATATGGTATTGTGCATCGAGGAATCTTGACTTTGTTTATCTGGATCAAAGCTTCGCGAAACTGTTGCCAGGATTGGTACAGTTCTCCTTCCAGCGGATCATCCCACGTTAATCCGGCCTTCCAAATCCTCTGCATTATCAACTTGGCTATGACAGTAACCGGAGTTACGAGACCTAATGGATCGAATAGCTTACCGATTTCAGAGAGTACTGATCGTTTTGTGAGTTGGTTTGCTTCTTGATTGGGATGGTTGACTTTAAATAGGAATTGGTCTTGTTGCGGGCTCCAGATCAGACCGAGTGTCTTCATTACATTCGTGGTGGTGTTGTCTAGATGCACTAACCTTTCACGTTCGGCTTCCGGAATCGAATTCAAAACTTCCGAGGTGTTGGAGCTCCATTTGTGGACGAGGAATCCACCTCTTGCAAGCAACTGTTGTATTTGTCTCTGACTTTCTACGGCTTCTTCCACGGTATCTGCACCGGAAATTACGTCGTCGATGTAACAGTCCACTCGAATTATACGAGCTGCAAGCGGGAAAGAACTGCCTTCATCATCATAGAGCTGGAATAGACATCTAGTTGCCAAATATGGGGCGGCAGCTGTCCCATAGGTTACTGTTGTGAGTTCCAGGACACGAAGAGACTCTTCCGGATTTGTTCTCCAGAAAATTCGTTGGAAGCGTGCGTGCTCCGGTTCAATCCGTATCTGCCGATACATTTTCGAGATGTCAGCAGTGAATACGACCTGATGTTTGCGGAACCGTAGCAAGATGCTGAATATATCACTTTGTAGTGTTGCTCCGACTCGTAGAACGTCATTCAACGATTTTTCAGCGGGAGCTGCCTTTGCTGACGCATCAAAAACTACTCGGATTTTGGTTGTAGAACTTGATGGACGGAGAACGGCTTGATGGGGCAAGTAGTAAACGCCTTGGTTGGTAGCATCGGATACGTTTACTTCGTGGCAGTGCCCCATTTCTTTATACTCATCGATGAATTGACAATATTGCTTCTTTAGTTCCGGATTTTTCTTGAATCTTCTCTCCAACGAAAGAAATCTACGCATCGCCAAATTTCGGTTGTTCCCAAGTTGATTCACCGACTCATTAAATGGAAGACTTACTATATATCTGCCTGATTCATCTCGACGATGAGTCAACTGGAACATTTTCTCACATTCATCTTGATCGGACACTGGTTTTGCTGACTCTGATATTTCCTCTATTTCCCAGAATTGACGAAGAATGTCGGAAACAGGATCCACTGTTGCAGCTAGGCATTGCTGAGAAACCGAAACTTCGTCGATGTCTCCGGCAATCACCCATCCAAAATGGGTTTCTTGAAGTTCGGGTAACGTATCATTCAATTGAAGACGTCCAGATTTCAGCAACCGCAAGAAATGGGAAACTCCAATCAACATATCAATTTGAGAAGGAATATTGAATTTAGGGTCTGCCAAAGGTAGATCGATATTAATTGGCCATGCAGAAATGTCGATTTTCGCTGCAGGAATAGTTCCCGTTATTTTAGGAACTACGAGGCATTCGATGTTGGTAGAGAAATCGGAATACCGAGACTCAACTTCCACTATTAGCTTTTCCTTGGCGTAGGTTTGACTCCACCAATTCCAGCGATGGGTATGTGTGCCTGTAGTCTTTTATTTGCCAAACGATCGGCCATTGCCTTACACAGGAAGTTTACTTGGGACCCGCTGTCCAACAGCACACGACAGGGAACTGTCCATCCTCGAGGGTCCTTGATGTGCACCACGGCAGTCATAAGCATCACGGTTTTGGCAGCCTGGGATTGACTGCACGACACAACAGCATCGGAAACTTGTTGCGGGATTTGGGCTTGGATGGCTTCTTCTTCGTCTTTTTCTTCAAAAGCGGCTCGCTCCTTCGATGTCGATGATGTTCGTTCTTCATGCAATAGTGTATGATGCCTCCTTTGGCAGCGGGAGCACGTCTTTTTTGATGAGCAGTTAAGGGATCGATGACCTGGGCGAAGACAGTTGAAGCAGATTTTCAACTTGGTGACTTCCTCCCTCCGTTCAGCTGGTGTCAATTTGTTGAATTCCGGGCATTCGAAGTGGCGATGGATTTCACTACAGAATTGACAGGAACCGGTGATGGTCACAGTGGTTGCAGCGTGTGATTTGTGTCGTTGAGAGGGTTCCTTCAAGGGTATATGGTGCCTATTTTGAAATCGTTCCAAAACCTGGCATTCGCTTCGTAGAAACTGCATCGTATCTTCAAATTTGGGTAGCTTGGCGTGCTGCTGGGTCCTTTCCCACAGTTGGAGTGTTTGGTCATCCAATCGCAAAGTAAGGATCTTCGTAAGTATGAGACCAGAAAGTTCATCAACTACTAGTCCCTGGTACTCGAGACCGCCAACATGACGGTTGAATGTCTTCACAAGTTCGAGTAAGTCCTTATGGCTGCGTTTGGTCATCGATTTCATCTCAAGCAGCCCTTCGAGATGAGAATCGACGATTACTCTGGGATTCTCGTATTGGTCGCTCAGCTGTTTCCATGTTTGCTGGCAGTTATTTTCAACAATCATCTTTGCCGTGATCCACCCGGCGGCGTCACCGATTAATGCTTTGTCCAGATGATGAAGCTTGACTGCATCAGCATCACAGCTACGGCCAACAATATCCTCAAACATTGTCCGAAATTTCGGCCAATTTTCCGCTTTTCCGTCAAATGAAGGAACTGGAGCTCTTAATGGTTGTTGCTGAACGATAACAGACGGATTCGCTCCTCCGGAATCAGATGGAGATAGCTTCTCGGTGAGGTCCTCAAGTACAGCGAGAGTGTCGGTGTGAAGAGCGTCGAAAATATCCAAAACGTCATCTTCTTCCTCAATTTATGGTGCAGAGTAACGGCTACGACCGCTTGATGAGCTGCGAGAAATTCATTATAGTGCATTTCAAGCTTCTTTGCATACACCTTCAACAAGGATGCACTGATTCTTCTTGGGTCGTCGACGGCTTCTTCCAGTGATCGGCTTATCGAATTTACTCTGGTCTGGATTTTGTCGCGCTGGTGAACCAAAGATGTTTTGAAATCTTCCTCGTTCTTCATCGGACTGGTTTTCTTCGGTGTGCGTTGCATTTTTGGAGGCATTTCTTACTCACGTTGTCGGAGCCACGGAGACGCTCTGATTCCACTTGATTTTACTTTTACACGTTGTTTGAGCCACGTGAGACGCTCTAAACTTCACTTTTGGAAATTTCCACCATGGCGTATTCGGTTGCGCTGGTGGAATCGGGTTCGAAGGACCATTTGTTGGGGACAGGATTGCCCCAAGCGGGTTTTTGTCAACTGCGGTTTGGTTTTCCAAGACCCTTAGAAGAATACAGGTTTTTGTTTTGCAGAGCTTTAGCCAGCTCAAGTTTATTCACTTAATCTTCACAGTTCGCCGGTTCGAAAAATACTGAATAAGAATGGAATTCCCTAGCGCTATTTATACTTAATAAATTAATTCTAGAATGTTCTATAAAATCGTAGTTGGCAATTGTTAGGTGTCGCTGTTTGTGGTCGGTCACGTTATTTATCTTCGGTATCCATGGAAATTTGTGTTGCTAGTGTCGTAACTATGGTTGCTGCAGGTTTGTTATGTTTATTCCGGAGCAGTCGATTCGGCGCGAACAGCTTGTTTTTGACTTTTGTTGTTTTAATTTCAAAGCCTACTTTCCATTTCAGTGCCCTAAAACCTTACTATCAAGTATCTGAATTTTAGAAGAAAAAAATAATTGCGAGGGAGACGTTTTGAATCGTCGTTTCAACTTGCCCCGCACCACACATTTCTATTTGCCCCGATGGGTTTAAATTGCGGAGCAATTTCAAACGACCGAAATACAAAAATTAAAACGGATCTCCCATCGATTTTTCATAATCATTATGCTTGTTCAACATTGAATGATTACCTACTGTGAAAATTTGAGATAAGCACTCTTCCAAACATCATTTGGAGACCTGTTTTATTGGCACGTCAAAAAGTTGGTTAAAATTTTGCGAAGGGCGAAAAATAAACATAGGCAGGGATTGCGTTTTTGTAGCTGCAATCTTCCGGGAATGGCAGTCAGAAGGTGCGTTCAGGGGAGTAGTTTGTTGTAAAAAATAATCAGGGCATTGGGTCATTTCCGATCCAAATTACAGCTTCCGTTTCAACTTACCCCGCATTTCAACTTGCCCCGGTGTACCTTAACAACATCTGATGTTTACTGGAGAGAGGAAGCGTTGAATGCTGTAATCTTCCTCCAACACGTAAAATTCCATTTTGGTAGACCGGATTTAGAGCTTGAATTCGCTTACATGGTTCGTTTGCTTGAATCCGATGAATTTCATCCGCAAGTGTTTGGTGTTGAATGACCTTTACGATAAGTTCCAGAGCAGCTTGTAGCTCCGAAATTGTAGGATGACGACTGGTTATGCGTTTGGATTCATTTTTCTTCTTGCAGTTATTGATGAATCGCTTGACTAATGCGACTACTCGTTGGAGCTTTCGAAACGAGCTATATCTTGAAAATACTGGTAGCTCTTCTAGCTTGATAACTGGAGCTGCCACGATTTGTAGTGTCTTCATTTCGGGGATGACTTCATCCTGTAAGTCCGCTGGATGCTCTTCACTGTAATTTTCGCATTGTAGACGTTTGGGACCTGACCACCATAACTCGTTGTTTAACAGTTGTTCTGGAAGCTGCCCTCGGGACACTATGTCAGCTGGATTTTCCTTCGTAGAGATATACTTCCATTGAACATGCAGTGAGTCGGTGAGATGATGTATTTTGACGTAGGACTTACGTCTCTCTTTACTATACCGGGTGTCATTTCAAAATATTCAAATCGACCGCGTTACGCTGTGTTGAAAGATTTTAAACGTTAATAGTGTTCGTCTCAGTGGACGAATTTCTGCCGTAAGCCCCTCAATCGACAGATTTCAAGTATGCCTTTCATGTCCATGCTTGATAAGACCCGAGAAACTTGTTTCAATAGGCATGAAACTGTTTTCAATGAAAAACATTGAGATCAAGGGAACCTATAAATATGGGTACCGCATAATTCTTGCATCATTCCATTACCACGTTCTGATTGGTACAGACACCAGCGAATGAGCAGCAGCTGGGTCTGCCGAGAAGCCATAAAAAAGCGCAACGCGATTTTTCCTTTCATTCTGACCGGAACAAGCCAAGCAACCGCATCAACGCATCACCAGCCCATTTAGCAGCGAATGAAGTCTGCACCGCACGCTTTTTCGGCTCCGGCACCATCAAGCCACCATCATCAGCCGGAACCTAGCCAGTACAGCAGCAGTCCACCCTACAGACCCGACAAAGCAGCAATGCTGAGCAAATACCGGCAGCAGCAGCAGAGTCGAGCCGAGACCGGCCGGCATCGGTGCTGAGCCGAGACAGGCTGAAGAAAAGCCACATGATGCAGCATGTATGTCCAAAAAACAAACGGTTCTTCAGAGAGCCAATAATAGAGATCAATATCAAAGCTTTCAATACCATTCGGGATAGAAATTGTACTTGGGTGCCAAATCCAATATTCTAGTGATACAATTTTATGCGTGATTTTCATAAATAGCGTCAAAACTAACAGTGGATAATTTTTCTGATTTAACCGCGAAGTGGACGAAGGACTTCGCTTGACCATGCCTAAAAAAAAACATAAGATGTCCAAATCTCTCACATAATATTAGGATATTTGAGTTTAAAAAACACCGATAACAGCTCAAACATTAAAATAAACTATCAATCTATTTTTCATCAAATGTTGGTTTTTTTGGCATTGATCAACATTGTTTGATACTGACCGCACACAAAGCGAACGTGACTGAATGATCGTCCTATGTTACCAATTCTAAATCTTATCACCCGAAATCCCATGTCCTGGTTTTTCCTTCCATCTACTACTAACAATGTTGTCTCAGAAAAGAACACGTACTTCTCACCTGAACTGCAATTCTAAGCTCGCTTGCCCGGCTTATTAGCCTGTATCAAGCGAAAAGTCCCGTTAGGAAATAGACGCCAGCAGCGAGCAACAAGCGTAAAAAAGAAGAAGCCCTTCTCGAAAGCGTTGATGATGATGACGCTTTGGCTGACAAAGAAGCGGGCTACAAGACACTGGCTGATTGGCCCACCAATTGGGAAGCAGAGAAGATTCAAAATAAGGTATAAAAGAAAAGTGCATTCGCTCGCCGAGCATTCAGTCTTTTATACCACCACTAGAAATTAGCGGTTATTTGAAAAGATCGTTTTCTTACTTTTTGGACTTAGCTGAAGCAAACAGCCTTTTCAAGGCTCTAAGAGTTAAAAATAATGTTCTCCTTCAGTCGCTATCGCACGGATTAGGAGGCCCTACATCCCCTGCTGGGCCAACTTGTGGCTTATTTCAGGCAGTCCTTCAGTGGGAAGGTTGCCATTGTCGAGGCTAATATTCCGTGACCGGACAGATACTTCCTGAATTGTTTTTGATGATTCTTGTTCGAGGTAGATTTGACTTCTGTGTCGGTTTGATGAGAAGATTTTGCCAAGGAATGGTATGCAACGCCGATTATTTATCCAAAATAGTTGATGTGAGAAATTTGGACATATTATGTATCTTAAGGGCATGGTCAAGTCAAGTCCTACGTCCACTTAGCGGTTATGTCACAGACATTACCTACTGTTCGTTTTTTAAACTCAAATATCCAAATATTATGTGAGAGATTTGGACATCTTATGTTTTTTTTTAGGCATGGTCAAGCGAAGTCCTTCGTCCACTTCGCGGTTAAATCAGAAAAATTATCCACTGTTAGTTTTGACGCTATTTATGAAAATCACGCATAAAATTGTATCACTAGAATATTGGATTTGGCAACCAAGTACAATTTCTATCCCGAATGGTATTGAAAGCTTTGATATTGATCTCTATTATTGGCTCTCTGAAGAACCGTTTGTTTTTTGGACATACATGCTGCATCATGTGGCTTTTTTCAGCCTGTCTCGGCTCATCATCGATGCCGGCCGGTCTCGGCTCGACTCTGCTGCTGCTGCCGGTATTTGCTCAGCATTGCTGCTTTGTCGGGTCTGTAGGGTGGACTGCTGCTGTACTGGCTAGGTTCCGGCTGATGATGGTGGCTTCGATGGTGTCGAGCCGAAAAAGCGGTCGGTGCAGACTTTATTCCCTGCTAAAAGGTGTGATGATGCGATGATGCGGTTGCTTCGCTTGTTCCGGTCAGAATGAAAGGAAAAATCGCGTTGCGCTTTTTATGGCTTCTCGGCAGACCCAGCTGCTGCTCATTCGCTGGTGTCTGCACCAATCAGAACGTGGTAATGGAATGATGCAAGAATTATGCGGTACCCATATTTATAGGTTCCCTTGATCTCAATGTTTTTCATTGAAAACAGTTTCATGCCTATTGAAACAAGTTTCTCAGGTCTTATCAAGCATGGACATGAAAGGCATACTTGAAATCTGTCGATTGAGGGGCTTACGGCAGAAATTCGTCCACTGAGACGAGCACTATTAACGTTTAAAATCTTTCAACTCAGCGTAACGCGGTCGATTTGAATATTTTGAAATGACACCCGGTATAGTAAAGAGAGACGTAAGTCCTACGTCAAAACTTGTTTCAATAGGCATGAAACTGTTTTCAATGAAAAACATTGAGATCAAGGGAACCTATAAATATGGGTACCGCATAATTCTTGCATCATTCCATTACCACGTTCTGATTGGTGCAGACACCAGCGAATGAGCAGCCGATGGGTCTGCCGAGAAGCCATAAAATAGCGCAACGCGATTTTTCCTTTCATTCTGACCGGGACAAGCGAAGCAACCGCATCATCGATTGAACAGCTCTCACTCTTTTAACAGGGAATGAAGTCTGCATCGACCGCTTTTTCGGCTCGACACCATCGAAGCCACCATCATCAGCCAAAACCTAGACAGTACAGCAGCAGTCCACCCTACAGACCCGACAAAGCAGCAATGCTGAGCAGATACCGGCAGCAGCAGCAGAGTCGAGCCGAGACCGGCCGGCATCGATGATGAGCCGAGACAGGCTGAAGAAAAGTCACATGGTGCAGCATGTATGTCCAAAAAACAAACGGTTCTTCAGAGAGCCAATAATAGAGATCAATATCAAAGCTTTCAATACCCTTCGGGATAGAAATTGTACTTAGGTGTCAAATCCAATATTCTAGTGATAAAATTTTATGCGTGATTTTCATAAATAGCGTCTTTTTTATACCACCACTAGAAATTCACGGTTATTTGAAAAGATCGTTTTCTTACTTTTTGGACTTAGCCGAAGCAAACATCCTTTTTCAAGGCTCTAAGAGTTAAAAACAATGTTCTCTTCAGTCGCTACCGCATGGATTAGGAGGCCCTACATCCCCTGCTGGGCCAACTTGTGGCTTATTTCAGGCAGTTCTTCAGCGGGAAGGTTGCCACTGTCGAGGCTAATATTCCGTGACCGGACAGATACTTCCTGAATTGTTTTTGATGATTCTTGTTCGAGGTAGATTTGGTTTCTGTGTCGGTTTGATGAGAAGATTTTGCAAATGAATGGTATGCAACGCCGATTATTTATCGAAAATAGTTGATGTGAGAAATTTGAACATATTATGTATCTTAAAGGCATAGTCAAGTCAAGTCCTACGTCCACTTAGCGGTTATGTCACAGACATTACCCACTGTTCGTTTTTTCGATTCGGTTTCGAACGAAAAGTTGTAGAGATGTCAATGGTCTTTTCAGCCATGCCAAAACTATTTGGCTGTCCAACCAAAGAACGATGTTGTTGATGTCGATGTTGAGTGTCTCCGAGACCTTAGAAATTATTCGAGCCAGAAGATATGCTCCAAGTAGCTCCAGACGAGGAATGGTTACTTGTTTCGTAGGAGCTACCTTTGATTTGCTACATAGCAAATGAAGACTTGCTGTACCGTCGGGGAAAATGCAGCGAAGGTATATCACTGCTCCATAGGCTGATTTTGACGCGTCGGAAAATCCATGCAAATCCGCAGCGATGTAATTTTCTTTCATCACACACCGAGGGATCTTGATTCTGCTCACATGTTGTAGGGTACTTCGAAACTGTTGCCACTCCTGTAGCAAGTCGTTTTCCAGACTAGCGTCCCATGGTAACCCAGCAATCCAAATTTTTTGCATGATTATTTTGGCAACAATGACAACTGGGGATAGAAGGCCGAGTGGGTCAAAAAGCTTGCTGATTTCAGATAGGACGGATCTCTTGGTTGGTGGTTTATCGGCATCGGTTCGGTTCACAACAAAAGAAAATTCGTCTCGTTGGGGACTCCAAGTTAAACCCAGAGTTTTCATAACTCCTTCATTGTCGTTGCTTAGGTTTATCAGCTTCTCACGGTCAGCTTCAGGGATATGCTGTAGTACTTCCGAAGAATTGGAGCTCCATTTGTGAACGTGAAATCCTCCAGACTCGAGCATTTGAAGTAGCTGCTTCTGGTAGTCAATTGCTTCAGCAACGGTGTTAGCTCCTGACAAAATGTCGTCAACATAGCAATCTTCTCGGATGATTTTCGCAGCCATAGGGAATGATTTAGCTTCACATATAATAACGGACTTGATGAGGTTTATCGAGTTCTTCACTTATCTCTTGGCAGTGGCCCAATGCTTCGTATTCGTCGATGAAATTTCTGTATTGTAGCTTCAATCCAGGATCCTTCTTCATTCGTCTTTCTAGGGAGAGGAACCGACGTAGGGCCAATTCGCGGTTGTTGTTGAGCAGGGGTGGATATTCACGGAAAGGTAAAGACACAACAAACGTCCGTGGGTTGATCGGCATCGTCTATTTCTTCGATTTCCCAAAACTTCTTCATAGTTTCAGAAAGCGTTGTGGTGATAGTGGTGTAGCACTGTTGTTCATTCACTTGCTCCTCGACGTCTCCAGCAATCACCCATCCAAAGTGTGTTTCTTGCAGATCTGGTAATCCTGCTTGCAATTGAATTCTTCCTGACTTGAGAAGGCATAGGAAGTGGGATACTCCAAGCAGCATGTTGATTTGACTAGGAGAATGAAATTGTGGATCAGCTAGGAAAATGTTGGCTGGTAGTGGCCATGTGGACACATCTATGCGGGTTGTGGGAATAACACCTGTCACCTTTGGAATCACAAGGCACTCAACCATAGTAGAATAGTCCGAGTATCTGGATTCGACTGCTACGAAAATTTTCTCGCGGGCACAGGTCTTAGCTGCTCCAACTCCAGTAACAGGAACAAGCGTTGGAATTCTTCGCACGGAGAGACGGTCAGCCATGGGCTTCGAAATAAAGCTTACCTGAGAACCGGAATCTAACAGCACTCGGCAAGGCACCTTTCGGTTGCAGAGATCCTTCAAAATCACTACGGCTGTCATTAGCATAGCGGTTTTGGTTTCCATGACATGATTGTTAGGAACAGCGGTATTTGATAATGGTCTTGATGATGGATGTATTTGCTTGACGAACGTGCCTTCTTTCTGCGAAAGCGGATCTGGTTTCTCTGGTACTTGCTTCGGTTCTTCATGTAGAAGAGTGTGGTGCTTTCGTTGACATCTCGAGCAGGTCTTCTTTGATGAACAATCGACGGATCGATGCCCGAATCGAAGGCAATTGAAACACAAATTCAACTCCTTTACCTTTGCGCTACGTTCCATTGGTGACCACTTGTTGAAGTGTGGGCACTCGAAATGACGGTGTTCTTCATTGCACATCAAACAAAGTGGGGATTTAGCAGCGGGCGTCGCGGGGGTCGGTCCATTGCAGCCGTTTGGTGCCGATTCTGGAACCTTTCCAGAACCTGACATTCACCTTGCAGGAATTTTAAAGTTTCATGAAAATCAGGTAGCTTACCATGTTCTTGAGTTCTCTCCCAAAGCTGGAGGGTCTGGTCATCCAATCGTGCCGCGATGATCTTTGTCAAAAGAAGTCCGGACATTGCATCCACCACGATGCCTTGATATTCCAAGCCACTCACTCTACCGTTGTAGACGATGGATGTGTCATCTGCGAACAGAGACAGAATGTCGCCTTCTGGAGGTTCTGGCATGTCGGAGGTGAACAGATTGAAAAGCAGGGGCCCGATGATACTGCCCTGGGGGACGCTTGCGACGATGTTGTGCGCATTGTAACTCGCTCCGCTGATTGAGACCCGGAATGTCCTTGCCGACAGGTAATTGTTGATGATTTTCACCAGGTAGCTGGGAAGATTGTAGCGTTGTAGTTTGTACACCAGGCCATCATGCCATACATTGTCAACATCTGTTCCTCGAGCAAGATGTTGAGATTTTCGGCAGACTCAAGTAACCGCTGATGAATAGCTTTTTCGAATAGCTTGGATAACCCTGAGAGAAGGCTGATGAGACGATAACTTTTGGGGGAGACAGGATCCTTCCCAGGCTTCCGGATGGGGATGACTTTCGCTGACTTCCAGGACGAAGAGAAGTAGTTGAGCAGGAGACACTGATTAAAGATCAGCGAGAGGTACTCAAACAACGGAGCACTCATGTGTTTGAGCTCGAGATTCAGGATGCTGTCGAAGCCTGGGGCCTTCATGTTCTTCGATGATTTGATATAGGCCGTCAATTCGCTAGCTGAGATCTCCAACTCCTCCGAGAAGTCGTTGGGAATCAAATGGATGTTGTTAGCATGCTCGTTGACGGCTGCTTCGTGTGGACTCTCGATGTTCTGCCCAAGATTGTGTGAGCTGACGAAGTGACGACCTATTTCAGTCACCTTCTCTGCAGGAGTTATAAAGCGATGCTTAGAGCCATTATTGTCTAGTGGGATCAAAGGTGGAATGGGCCGAGGCTTGGATTTTAGTATTTTGGTTATTTTCCAGAACGGCTTTGTGCGAAGCGAGAAGTGTGACATTTCACTTAAATAACATTTCTTATTTCTCACTATTCATGACGGATCATACGTGCATCACTTCTTCAGTTTTTGTTTTATATTTTGAAAAAAATAGCTAGTGGCTTTAAAAATCTATGGCAAAGGGTCGACTGAGATAGTAAACTAGATATGGGAGGTATGTATGAAATGCGCCAGTTGGGTAAAATGCGCCACCACTTTTTCTTGGATATTAACCCAAATATCGTCTCAAAATCGTGAGTGGCTGAAGCCAAAACACATTTGCAAGTCGTTCCACATAAAAACTTTGTCAAAAACTCTGTGTTTAAATTTTATAAATAAAATGTTATTTGACTGTTTCCGATGCAACTTCGGTGTTTACGTCAACAATGTTTTTTCTTCAGATACAAAATAGTAGTTTGTGCAACTAGTTGCAAAAAGATGATTTTTTCAGCACGAGTTGTACGTTTATCCAACGAGGCTTGCCGAGTGCTGAAAAAATCGAGTTATCGACGCTATTTTTTGCAATGACGAAAAATGGGCTTTAATATGATAAATCTATACCAAAATTGTGCAATCGAATTTACTCCACATGATCATTCATGCCAATAAATTATGTTGCGGCAGAGAACAATAAGATTCCATCTTATCGTGCCAAATTGAATAGCTTGAAAAGCTATGAAGCGATGAATGCAATTGCCTTTGGAAAATTGTGATGTTATGTCCAACAAACCATTTCATTTATTACGAGACGCTTAGAGTACACTATTCAAACACTCACCCAAACTAATTCAGCTAAATGTAGTCAAGTAACTACTGTCCCGATGAAGGTTTTGACGTAGGACTACGTCTGTGTTTTCTATATTGGGGTACACTTTACAATTGCGAAAATCTGGGACCGTCACGAAAATATGATAGACTTTAAACTTTAATATCTAAGCCGTTTCTCGATGGATTTTCAATTTTCTTGGACCATTCGATCAAGGATGAGACAACGCTTCTTTGTATTTATTTGAAAATACTGATTTTTAACTATTTATTATCAATAATTGATAAAAAGTTTAGAAATAGGTAAATTAACCAATCACGTGCATGCATCACTAGCACAGACATCAAAAATCAATCGCTTGCGGGTTTGGATCTAATCCTCAGTTTAAACAAGATTTTACGCATAGCAGACGCATCAAAGCGAACTTAGCGGAGAGAACACAGCATCACGGAGACGCTAATAACATTTTCAAAGAAAATCCATCGCATTGGTGGTGGTGTTCGATGTGTTGCTGCAGATCATTCAATCTCAACGAACCAGAATTTCATATGAAGAAAAGGTTGACCATAAAAATAGCACTGTGGTGATCCCGCACCGCCAGTGCCGATGCTGAAAATTGATTACAAATTGTGGTGTCAGTTAGTTGGAAAGGAACATTGGGAAAAGAAAATTGGTTCTTCTCAGGACCAACATTTTATAAAAAGAAAGAGTTAATTGCGAAAAGAGTTAATTGCGGACCTGGACGATGCTTGTGGAGGACCAACGCGCACTGGGAGTTTTCGAAAGGAAAGTGTTGCGTACCATCTATGGTGGGGTGCAGATGGCGGACGGTACGTGGAGGAGGCGAATGAACCACGAATTGCATCAGCTGTTGGGAGAACCATCCATCGTTCACACCGCGAAAATCGGACGACTGCGATGGGCCGGGCACGTAGCCAGAATGTCGGACAGTAATCCGGGGAAAATGGTTCTCGACAACGATCCGACGGGAACAAGAAGGCGAGGTGCACAGCGGGCAAGGTGGATCGATCAGGTGGAGGACGACTTGCGGACCCTCCGCAGACTGCGTGGTTGGCGAAGTGCAGCCTTGAACCGAACTGAATGGAGAAGTCTTTTATGTGCAGCACAGGCCACTCCGGCCTTAGTCTGATGATAAATAAATAAATAATTGCGAAAATTGACTGTTTCGGTGGCATCGGGTTTGGCGTGGTAGCTTGGTTGCTGTTAGTGATCCCATCCATTAAAATTTTCTACATCTCCCTCCAACGCGCTATCAAATTCGCTATTTACGTTTAAGTTCTGAACTTTGAAGAAAGTTTATTTCAGATCAACTTTCTTTTGTATAAAATCCATGAAGACGCCACCATTGTGGAAACTATCTACCTACAGCAACTACCCATTAGTGAACGTCGCTTGGACAGACAGATGTCAAGAGATAATGTTTGGTAATATGAAGAAACTTCGTCTTGAGTCAAATTTCTGTAGTCATTCCTCGCAACAATACTTACTTACTTTACTTATGGATCCTGTACACCTCCGGTGGTGCAACAATACGCATCTTAGATAAACAACATCTCATAACCAAATTCAGAATCTTTCGAGAAAGTTTCATTGGATTCTTAGAATTCATAATTCTCCGAACGGTCCGTTGTCTGTGGAAATCCGGTCGAAATGGCTCGCGCGCGCGGAAAAGCGGCTTTCTTATATCTAATGAAGTAATCCCATTAGCCCCGCCCCTTCATTAATCGCGCTATCAAATTCGCTATTTACGATTGATCTCATAATCAAATTCAGAATCTTGCGAAAAAATTTCATAGGATTCTTAGAATTTGTCATTCTCCGAACGGTCCGTTGTCTGCGGAATCCCGATCGAAATGGCTCGCGCGCGCCGAAAAGCAGCTTTCTTATATCTAATGAAGTAATTTCATTAGCCCCGCCCCTTCATTAATCGTTATGAGTGCACATTATATTTACACCCATATCAGCTCACAAAGGGGCGGGCTTACGGGTTTAATTTATTAAATTCTCAAAAGCTGCTGTTCAGCGCGCGCGAGCCATTTTGATTGGGATTCCACAGAGAGCGGTTCGACATTCGATGCAGCGGAGCGGACACAGCAGCACGAAGGAGTGGGTGGCAGTATGGCAATGCTGAAAAATTATGTCAACCTTTGGAGGCTTAGCGAAAAATCATCAAGTGGCGGACGGACAGCTGCAACGCAAGGTGTTGACAAGCGATTGGATGCAGTTAGTTATTGGAATGGGAAGTGGGAAAAGAAAATTGGTTCTTCTCAGGACCAACATTTTATGAAAAGAAAGAGTTAATTGCGAAAATGGACTGTTTCGGTGGCATCGGGTTTTGCGTGGTAGCTTGGTTGCTGTTAGTGATCGCATCCATTCAAATTTACTGTATCATCTCCCTCTGACGCGCTATCAAATTCGCTATTTACGATTGAGCTTTTCAGTTTGAAGAAAGTTTATTTTGGAAAGTCGGATCAACCTTCTTTTGTATAAAATGGTGGGTTTTGTATAAACTCAATGTAGACGCCACCTCAGTGGAAAGTTTCTACAGCAGCCAACCATCGGTGAACGTCGCTCGGACAGACAGATGCCGAAAGATAATGTTTTGTAGTATGTATGAGTCAAATTTCTGTTGTCATTCCTCGCAACAATACGCATCTTAGATAAACAACATTCCATAACAAAATTCAGAATCTTGCGAGAAAATTTCATAGGATTCTTAGAATTTGTCATCCTTCGAACGGTCCGTTGTCTGCGGAATCCCAATCAAAATGGCTCGCGCGCGTCGATAACCAGCTTTCCTATATCTAATGAAGTAATTCCATTAGCCCCGCCCCTTCATTAATCGTTATGAGTGCACATTATATTTACACCTATATCATACCACAAAGGGGCGGAGCTAACGGGCTTAATTTATTGAATACAAGAAAGCTGCTCTCCAGCGCGCGCGAGCCATTTTGATCGGGATTTCCCAGAGAGCGGTTAAATAAGATTTTACGCACAGCCGACGCAGCGGAGCGAACACAGCAGCACGAAGGGGCTCTGGTAGCATTTTCAAAGGAAAATCATCGAATTGGTGGTGGAAGTCTGCGTTGGTGGTCGTCATTCAACCTCAACAAACCAGCATTTTATGTGAAGAAAGGGTTGATTACAAAAATGACGTCTGTTTCGATCTCGTGCGATGCAGTGGCGATGCTGAAAATTTATTCCTAATGGTGGCGTCTTGGCGAAAACTTATCGAGTGGTCGTCGAACAATAACAGCACGAAGTGGAATTCTAACCCTAACGTTTCGACAAGCATTGGGTTGCAGTTAGTTATTGGAAAGATGCATTGGGGACACAAAATTGGTCCTTCTCAGGACCAGAATCTTCTGAACAGAAAGGGTTGATTGCAAAATGGACTGTTTAGGTGGAATCGGCGTTTGGCGTGATAGTTCGGTTGCTGTGAGCGATTCCATTCATTCGAACAAATTTGTTGCGTAGTCACTCACCGACGCGCGCTTATGATTCTGCTATCGATTCTGCTGCTTTCTGTCAACGCCAAACTATTAATTTTGGACTTTGATGAACATTCTTGCATCCCGGATTAAACTACCCTTGTGTAAAATAATAGTACTGTAAAGAACCGATAGTTTTCCAATAATGGAGCTTTTCATTCCTCAACTACAACAAAACATGCCTAACAAACATGCCTACGCAATGCGGTCGGGTCTGAGCTTGACGACCGACTGGCAAATAGCTTACACAACCTCACTTGATCAGTACCGTTGCTGATGAAGAATGTGTATAGCCGCCAGACATTCTAAATACTCACGCTCCTCTAATGTGGACATGTACAATACACATGTGGAAGTATTGGCTTGATAAATGGATTGCGAGTGATTTGACTATGCGTCCAATTTGGTAATCTCGAGCTCGTTCAGTAGCCGCTAGGTTGCGAAGGCCGACGGAGGTCCTTCGTAGCTTAGTTGGTTAAAGCACCAGTCTAGCGTACTGTAGGATCATGGGTTCGAGTCCCATCGAAGGGAAAGTGGTTACCTCCAATACATTTTTCAAATCAATATCTTCCACATAACGTTCATATTCACATATGAGTTTTCATAACATTGTAAATTAAACGTCCAAGTCGGGTGGTTTAATCCCCGGAAATAAGAAATTACCTTTGATTGAACTGAACAAAACATAATCAAAATCTTGTGAGGAAATTCCATTTGACTGCTACTGACGCCATCCATTTGAACAAAGTCATTGCATCAGCTTCCTCCGACGCGTGCTTGTGGCTGTGATACCAAAGGGCAACTTTCTGTCGTCGCCAAACGATGGTAACCCGGAAAAAAATCGATATCATTTCTAATGACTAACGAAACAAAACCAAAGAATCTTGCCAGAAAATTTCACTTTTCCGTCGACGACGGCCAAATCGATGAAGACGCCACCTTAGTGAAAAATGTCGTTTAGCTGCCTTAGTTTTTCAAATGGCGCATCTTTAAAACCAATAAATCTTTTCAAAATCGTCATTGTCGTTTAAACAGCCGAACAGTCTGTTTGTTTGGGTAAACAATTTTCCTAACGGTCAAAACCTCTTCTTGGATAAATAGTTTAAGTCCTGAAAAGGACTGTTTGTAATTTATTCTTGAAGTCCTGCTCACTTTGCCACCAGCGCTATAGAAAACGATGCATGTACGCTTCCATCGCGGGCGTAAGTCGAACGCTGCAAATTAATATATTTGTGTTTGGTTTCGCGCCACCTCCGATTCTGCTTATTTTTCCTTTATTCCGGACATTTTTGAGCATAATGTCTTCTAGGATTTTGGTGATATCCACTGAAAGATAGACGAATGGCTTCAGTGGCGATGCGGCCGATGAGTCGTTCCTTTTCCACGGCTGATTCATCTAACTGGGAGTGACTTTCAGTTTCTTGATTCGGTTGATCTCCGAGCAGTTTGCACAATGCTAATAAATTGACACAAATTATGATGAAAAATACCCTCCATTTCGTATAGCTACGTAGTCCTACGTCACCTTTGCGTACAACCCGATTGGGCTGCACCTTTGAGTTTTTCATTATAGCACCCAAATTAGTGCTATAATGAATATTATGCAACCCATTTGAGTTGCATAATGGTCATTAAAGCACCCATTCTGTTGGTATGGAAAAGTAGGCCGTTTTATCACTCAAATGACAACTGTAAACCAGGTATTATGATCAGGAATTGCAAAAAAAAATATTTTCTCCTTTTCTAAATTAGTCTAAAATATTGACTACCTTAATGTATAAGACTGACACTAATCTTTTGCAAAAGAGTGTGACTGTTTCAATGAAAAATATTGGAATATTTTGATCATCATTTTTTGGTGGCGCATATTGGCCAGCATCGTTCATTTTAAATGAAAATGCACTATTTTGGAATAAAATCGTTGGTGTTGGTTTTTCTTGAAAATTCTGGGATCATATAAAGACTGATATGTTAGATTATTGATAAACACTTCGAAATTACACTATTTTGGAAGAAACCATTTAATGGTGGTAAGAAATTTTCTTAGGGGGCGCATATTGACCATCCTTCCCCTAACATTTTCGACGGAAAAGGTCAATTGAAACGTCTCATTTTGTGATTCTCACTACTCATTTTTCATTTCTTACTTCGCCTTTCTCACAGTAAGAAGTGAAATGAAGAACTCGAGACGACTCAGTTTGCACTTCTAACTTCTCATTTCATGATTCTCTTTTCTTACTTTTTGCCTTTCTCGTATACTAAGTATACGGTAAAGGCTATATGATCGCTCCAAAAACAAACTTTTTATAGAAGGCCCGGAGACCCATAGTGTTATATTCCGATCGACTCAGCTCGACGAATTGAAGTGATGTCTGTGTGTATGTGTGTGTGTGTGTGTGTGTGTGTGTGTGTGTGTGTGTGTGTGTGTGTGTGTTTTTTTTTTTTATAGGGGGGTGAGGGCAAATCTGCATACAGACACCTGAAATTATCACTCAGGGAGTGGGGTTGACGCGTTAGGCAGAAGGCCAAACCGCCGGTCCCACTAAACCCACCCAAGTAACAGAAGGTTACTTGAGTTACCCTCTCCCCTAATACCCTGAACCCCCCGGGACTACCTTCCAGTATTACTTCTGGGGGATAGGCAGTACTAAATGTACTCCTCCCAAAATGGCACGTTTCACGGCGCCTCTCTTCGATTTTCTATTTACTTCTGGGCCATTTGGCTCTCTTGTTTGTACCAGTAAGCACACAAAATTATTCATCTTTTCCTCGTGCCATTCAGCACCATCTCCTTTTCGAGCCATTTAGCTCCCAACGTGGTCGCACTCTACTCAGATAATCCCCGGCGGCGGATCTATCCTACTCCGACGGGGAGTCCCCCGGCGGCGAAAGCTCCCCCGAAACCGACGACCCGCATCCGTGGAAGGCTGTTTCGTTTTCAACACCACTAATACACCTGGTCAGCAGGTCTTATGCACTTTCTCACGTCAACGGGTTACCGGACGAGTGCCGAAGTCGATCCAGAGATTCCGGGTGGAGCATAGCGTCCGGTTCAATGGTGCCTCGACGACCCGAAACCGGCCCTTCAAAGCGTCGCGATCTACTCGACCTAGTCCCCGGCGATGGATCTGGTCTACACCGACGACAAAATTCCCGGCGGCGGAATCTCCCCCGGATCTGTTCTCCCTTGTCTATGAGCCATTCAGCTCCTAGCCTGGTATAGGTCTAATCATAGTCTTTTAACAACATTCTCGTGCCATTCATCATCATCTATCAACGTTGAGCCAATTAGCTCCCAGTTCCGTCGCGGACTACTCAGATGATCCCCGGCGGCGAATCTATCCTACTCCGTCAGGGAGTTCCCCGGCGAAGGATTTTCCCTCGAAACCGACGACCCGCTTTCGTGGAAGGCTGTTGCGTAGCCTGAACTACTCTTAACATCTAATTTGTCTTCTCCAATCTTCAGTCCTTTCTCACTTCAGCGAGTGACCGGTCGAGTGCCGAAGTCTATCCAGAGATTCCGGTGGGGCATAACGTCCGGTTCAATGGCGCCTCGACGACCCAAACCCGGTACTCTTACGCGTCTCGGTCTACTCGGCTTAGTCCACGACGGTGGATCTAGTTTACACCGACGCACCTCCCGGCGATGAAATTACGAGATTGATAATCAATAACCTTGAGCCATTAAGCTCCCAGCTTAATCGCGAACTACTCGAATAGTCCCCGGCGGCGGATCTATCCTTTTCCGACAAGAGGCTCCCCGACAGTGGAACCTTCACTCTCTCCCTATCTTCGCGTGGTCGCTGTCGCTGTCAATTCGTTCGCTGGTCCCGTCTCCAAGTTCTTTGCAACTCCGTAAGAATGTGCGATACTACATTTTTGACAACATCCCAAGTGACTTCATCGCGACACATCTCACCGACTATGTTCTCCGCGCTCAAAGCTGATATTTCTCTTCGTATGGTCTCGAACCTAGGGCATTCAGATAGAACGTGTTCAGGTGTTTCCTCCGTATCCTCGCACACCGGGCAGCATGGTGAACGTGCGTGACCAAAGCGATGTAGATACTTCCTAAAACATCCGTGTCCCGACAGGAACTGCGTCAGATGAAAATCTATTTCGCCGTGCTTTCTGTTTACCCAACTCGTCAAGTTTGGAATGAGGCGGTGGGTCCACCCCTAGCAGCACACTTGTACCTCAAAGGATACTTCAACTTATATGTGACCAGCAGGCTTGTAAAATGTCATCTGCATGTCATTTGACTAATTTGTTCATAACTTTCTTTAGAAGCAAAATTTCTTCCATAATTTTGAATGTACTCATAACGCTTGAGTAGGGTTATATTTTTGTCCAAGGGTACATTGCTCTAAGTATAACATCAAAGGCTGGAGAGCGAAAACTCTCCAAAATGTCACGTGTCATTTGACATAATGTCATTTGAATGACATTTTGCCTCCCACGCCCCAGATTACATATTTACAGCAAAGTCTCGTTAGACAAAGTTGTAGGCCCATTTAACCGCTATAAGTTCGTCATACAACATGAATTAATAGCTACCTTCTGAAAAAAGTTCTGGGAAAATTATACAAACGAATGCAAATGACATTTTACAACACTGGTGACCAGATTCAGTCACAATCAAGTTGCTGCAACCACTTTCATTCGATTTGTGCTGCTCGGGACCTTCCTTTGTCCGAGTTATCCCACTCATGTTGCCACTTGGCCATTGATTCTATTCTCACTGTTTTCCTCACACCTCTAATGTCCCTTCTATGGTAGCACTCAATGTCCTCAGCCAGCATTATGCCGACGGGAATCATCCCGGCGATCACACATACTGCCTCCGACGATATAGTCCTATAGGCGCTAGCGACTCTCATAGCCATGAGCCGATACACGCTTTTTAGCTTTGCCTGGTTACGCTTGGTTTTGAGCGCATTACCCCACGCGGGGACGCCGTACCTTAGGATCGATGATGATACGCTCGCCAAAAGCCGCCTTCTACTACTCCTCGGACCCCTAACATTTGGCATGATTCGGGCTAACGCTGTGGTTGCCTTCGCAGCCTTCGCGCAGGCATAGTCAACGTGGCTATTAAAATTTAACCGATCGTCTATCATCACCCCCAGGTGTTCCAGTAAACGCTGAGACCGAATAACGTGCCCTCCGACAGAAATTTCCACCCTCTGTGCGACTTTGCAGTTACTCACCAACACAACTTCTGTTTTGTGGTGAGCCAATTGTAAGCTGACACTAGCCATCCAGTTTTTGATTATATCGATCGTTTCAGCTGCCAGCATTTCCACCTCCTCTAGACTCTCTCCCGTTATCGACAAGACTACGTCATCGGCAAATCCAACGATCACGACTTCTTTAGCATTAGTATTCCATTGTACATCGCATTCCAAAGAATAGGTCCGAGTATAGAACCTTGTGGCACTCCTGCCGTGACCCTGACCGACCTTTGCCCGATGTTTGTTTTGTAAGTTAGGACACGATTCGCGAAATAGCTCTTCCAAATCTTGCATAAGTAGGCCGGGACACGCCTACTCTGCAGTTCTTCAGCGATACCCTTCCACATAGCGCTGTTGAACGCGTTTTAACATCGATTGTTACGATAGCACAGTACCGACCACCTATCCTTTTCTGCTTAGAGGCTTGCTCGGCCCTCTGAATGACGGCTCGGATTGCGTCCACCGTCGATGTACCCTTCCGGAATCCGAACTGCGTATTCGATAGACCACGCTCACCTTCTGTGTACTTTGATAGCCTGTTGATAATAAGCCGTTCCAAGAGTTTTCCGAGGGTGCCCAACAAGCAAACGGGCCTGTATGATGTTGCATTTCCGGGCGGTATTCCTGGTTTTGGCAACAGCACCAGCTTCTGTATCTTCCATCTATTTGGAAAATTGCCTTCTTCCAGGTATTTTTGCATTACTGTCATAAACATGTCCGGGAATGCCAGTAGAGCAGTCCTCAATGCTACATTGGAAATTCCGTCCGGACCAGGAGCTTTTTTAACCTTCGTGTGTGTGTGTGTGTGTGTGTGTGTGTGTGTGTGTGTGTGTGTGTGTGTGTGTGTGTGTGTGTGTGTGTGTGTGTGTGTGTGTGTGTGTGTGTGTGTGTGTGTGTGTGTGTGTGTGTGTGTGTGTGTGTGTGTGTGTGTGTGTGTGTGTGTGTGTGTGTGTGTGTGTGTGTGTGTGTGTGTGTGTGTGTGTGTGTGTGTGTGTGTGTGTGTGTGTGTGTGTGTGTGTGTGTGTGTGTGTGTGTGTGTGTGTGTGTGTGTGTGTGTGTGTGTGTGTGTGTGTGTGTGTGTGTGTGTGTGTGTGTGTGTGTGTGTGTGTGTGTGTGTGTGTGTGTGTGTGTGTGTGTGTGTGTGTGTATGTGTGTGCGTCTGTGCACCACCCAAAAAATGTCACTCATGTTCCAGGTACTTATCCTTAGCCGATTTACTCGCAACAAGTTGCATTCGACGCAGGACACTCTGCCATTGTTTCCTATTGAAAATTGGTCAGATCGGACTATGGGCTCGGAAGCTATGGCCAAAATACCACTTTTATTACAGAAAAAAATGTCACTCATTTTTCATGCACTTATCCTTAACCGATTTACTCGCAACAAGTTGCATTCGACGCAGGATACTCTGCTTTTGTTTCCTATTGAAAATTGGCCAGATCGGATTATGGGCTCGGAAATTATAGCCAAAATACCACTTTTTTATTGAAAAATTGAGTAAAAAATGTCACTCATTTTTCCGGCACATATCCTTAACCGATTTACTCGCAACAAATTGCATTCGATGCAAGATACCCTACCATTGCTTCCTATTGAAAATTGGGCAAATCGGACTATGGGCTCAAGAGTAATGGCCAAAATACTATTTTTATAATACACGAGAAAGGCACCATTACCGCTAGGTGGATTAATCAGGGTTTTATTTCTTACTCCTTATTTCTTAATTATCATAAACTAGTTTATTTGTGGACGCAATAGTGCCCGTGGCAAGTGTTTTTTTTTTTCAATATGAACGTCTGTTGTCTGTTATTTTTTTCATCAAATACTGTGTCTGGTTGTCTAAGGTTGTCATTGGTTTTGTTCAGGGGGAGAAGGCGGAGCACTGAATCCCTACCCCGACATGTGCGACATGTGGATTTGGTTCTAAAGTGTAAACAACAGTGTTAATTCTCTATACCACCTGTTTGTTAAGGCGAGGCAATTTTTATGCACAATTTTGTTTTCGATATGTTTTATCAAAATTTAACACTCAATCACGCAGCAATATAACGATGTGGTATGCTTGAGGTACCTACTTGATTATAGGGACTCGAAAAAGAATTTATTTGCAGTAACTAACCGGATATGAAAATGTTCGCATTAACGATTGCGCCGTAACACTGCAGTGCACTGGTTCTAAGCTTCGATGCAGACTACACGAGCTTTGTTCACCAGTGACAGGCGTATGGGGCCCTTGGTTTTGATTTCTGCATCTGATAGTAAAAAAGAATTAAATGTGTCAAATATTTTATTTTTTGTGAGAATTTCTCCGCGTGCTGCGTCTGGTTGGCTAGTCACCGCACAGACAAACAGGGCTATTATATTTATGATGATTTCGCACTTTTAATATTACCCGTTCAGCAAACGACATTGTTGTACATGTGACCCGTTCGGTTAAATAACATTTTCGTCACATAGCTTTTTTTTGGGCGACCATTTATGTCAAACGACATTTTCGACCATTCCGAAAAACTGTTCGGCCATACGACATTTTGGAATGTATGGCGTGATGCCAAAAACTGTCGGCAGTGGCTGCGCACCCTTCTATTTGTGGCTCGGATTGGAATCCCCTGAGGATTCCGATGAAAACTCTTAAATGATTCTGATGGGAATCTGTCAGGGATTCCGACGGGAACCTTTCGAGCATTTCAGCGGAAATCTTTCGGGGACTCCGACGGGAATATTTTGATGATTCCGGCGAAAACCTAAACCCGGGTGGATTCTTTTCGGAATCTCAGAGAAATTTCCTTCGGAATCTCAGAACCATTTCCTTTGGAGTCCTTGAAGATTTTTAATTCAAAATCTCACACGAATTCGCATAGGAATGCCAGAAGGATATGCATCGAAAGCTCAGAAACAATATTTCGGAATCACCGAAAAATACCAGAAGCATTCCCTGCGTTATCCCAAAAGAAAAACTCTCATTGGATACCAGGGAATCAAAGAATTCTCAAAATGTTTTCAGCTGAATTCCTCGAAGAATTCCATTCAAAAACCTTGGCAAGTATTAATAGTGGATATGTTACGAAGTGAGGTGACCAAGGTGGCCGAAGCCCAAACAAATAAGGTCTGATAATTACTCTTATGATAATGTACCAAGTCCTCGACTAATACCTCCATTATTTCCTGATCATTTCAATTGTGTATCTATCCAACGATAACAGAAAAATCAACATAGTTCCACAATTTCACGCGAGAACAAAAATGGGCACTTGAGTGCTTTCTGGATCAACAATCAAACCGAGTCGGGAAAAAGCGTTTATGTACAAACCTCAACTGGTTGGATGCAAATAGTAGCATTCCGCGGGGAGGAACTGTCATGGTTTCACAATTACTGGTTGGTGAATAATAAATGAGCCTCAAACGCTGGCCCGGCGTCCCGTAAGTGGGTTGTTCGCGGTGGTGTGGTGCGGTGCGGTATGTAGGTGATAGGAACTGGTCCGGCTCGGTTAGTTGACGTGGCACATGCCAACGAATGGCGAAACGCGTTCCATTCACACCACTGCTGGAGCTGTGCTACTCGCATGTCGATGTCACAGGAACGCAAATTTGACACCTATCGTACGGGAAAATTGGTATTGGCTGACCGATGGACGGTGGGCACCGACCGGTGCATTGCTGATTACTAATTGATGATAGCTTTAAGCGTGTTAGTATTCAGTTTGAATGGATTAGATTATCCGGATCCGGTTTCGGACGAACGCTGGGATTGTTTATGACAATGTGAATAGTCACGGAATGATGATTTACACCTTAAAGCTGTGAAAGATTTGTGATTTAATATTGTCGCAAGCTAATTATTCTGGCTTCCGCAGCTTAGCTTAGACTGACTTGCTACTCCGTGATTGACCAGAATAAGTGAAATTGCACAATGAGTCAGCTGACTGGTATTAGTCAAAAATCATTATCACCGTACAAGTTTCAGTGTGACAATAAATACAACGATGAATAACACCTCCGGCCAGCCCCATTATGTCAGTTAGGATGGAGGAAGGGACATTGGCAGGTGATTTTTGCTATTAGGAAACCTTAGAGACCTTAGAGAGGCCCTCCTAGCCGTGCGGTAAGACGCGCGGCTACAAAGCAAGACCATGCTGAGGGTGGCTGGGTTCGATTCCCGGTGCCGGTCTAGGCAATTTTCGGATTGGAAATTGTCTCGACTTCCCTGGGCATAAAAGTATCATCGTGAGCCTCATGATATACGAATGCGAAAATGGTAACCTGGCTTAGAATCCTCGCAGTTTAATAACTGTGGAAGTGCTAAATGAACACTAAGCAGCGAGGCGGCTCTGTCCCAGTGTGGGGATGTAATGCCAATAAGAAGAAGAAGAATAAGAGACCGTGTTTACCTCTGCGTCTCCACAAAAATCACATAATGGTACAATTGTTCATGGGTAATTATCGTTGGGTCTGGATTCAAACTGATGAGTGATGTGACCGTAAGAGCTTTTTGAACATCATTCATAAATATGCACAATTATGATCCGCAACTGAAAATTAGAATTGTTTTATTGCGCTCAAATATGTTTCATATTATTTTTCATATTTAATGGCTTTACATCACATCTGGAACTTGGCTTGCTTTTCAACTCAGTATTCGAGCAGGAGAAATAAACCCAATAATACCTACAGTGGGTCCAAAAAGTATTCGTCTAGCTGCATATTTTATAGTAAAATGTAAAACTTAGGCGTGATAGAAGTTAAATCAAAAAACTTTCTTCTAAATTTGGTAGAAAACTTATCAACACATGATTATTATTCAAAAACAAATAGAAATTCCAGTTACTTTTTCTGGTATGTAGAGAATATCTAAATTTCGTCACTTTCGCTCGCTCAAAAAGTATTCGTCTATTCAGAAAATAATCGAGTGAAACATATAATACCCCAATCAACTCAAAACGCCTCCTCAGAGCCCAGATATGAATCCAATTTAACTCCATTGGAAGGTTCTGGACGACAAACTTTTCGTGAAATTCGTGAAAGTCATATTTCCAACAACAACGAATTGAAATTAGTGTTGAAAGAAGAATGGAAGAATATTCCGTCCCCCGTTACGGCTAATTTGGTCAGTTCCATGCCACAAGAACTACAGCCCGTCATAGATACACAGGGGAATCCAACGAAATATTGAATTCCATTCTACAACTCCTGTTTTCGTTTCAAAAGCGCGCTAAACCTGAATAGACGAATACTTTTTGAGCCCGTATTTAATAAATTGTTATGTTTTCTTACTTTTGTTTTTGTTATTGTTTTATTTTTCTGTTTGATTTTTAACAATAAAGATGAATTGATAAATTTGCTACACAATGTAATTGATAGTTTTATTTTTTTGAGCTTACTAGATTCTATCTTTGACATTTTCTAGAAAACACACAGCTAGACGAATACTTTTTGGACTCACTGTAATTATGTTATTGATACCATAATCTGTTCTGTACTAGCCTTGAATAAGAGGTAAAATACCAAAACATTACCAAAAATTAATATCCAAAAAACTTTAGGCAGCTTATGTATTTCAATACCACACGCATCACAAATTATTATTCGTTTGGTATTGAAATACCTAATTAAAGCATGTTATGCCTAAAGTATTTTGTATATTATTTTTTGGTATTATTTTTTGGTATTTACCTCTAGTTCATACCAATTTCTGTTATTGAGGTCGTTTGAGGTTCTTTGTAAATGCATGGCTAGTATCAGCTTCAGCTCGCTGTTGGCAAACCGAGTTTGCTAACCTTATCCTGCTTCAAAGTCCTGAACACAGGTCTGAGGGAAGCCATATTTGCTTCTCAGTAGCTCTCTCCAATGATTTGAAGCATGAAGGAACCTAAATTTGCAAAACCGAACTGACAAAAGTTTTGAAATTTTCCGACGATCATTTTGGTGTAAACAAATAAGACAAATTTGCCTTATTTGTTTACACCAAAATGATCAACGGGAAATTTCAAACTAAATTACACAAATAAAACGAATAAGATAAGTAAGACAAATAAGACAAATGAAATATTGCTACAGGAATTGCTCTGAATATTCCTCCAGGAGCTGCTCCGAATACTCCTCCAGGAATTCTCCCGGATATCCAACCAAAAAGTCGCCCAGATATTCCTCAAGATATTTCTTCGAATATTCCTCCAGGAATTCCTTCGGATATTCTTCCAGGAACTCCTCCGGATATTCCTCAAGGAATTCGTCTGGATACTCCTCCATGAAAAGACATTCCTCCGGATTCCTCAAGAGATTCGTCTGGATATTCCTCCAGGAATTCCCCCTGACATTCTCCCAGGAATTCCTTTGAATATTCATCCGAAATTTCTCCGGAATTCCTCTCCAGATTTTTTTTCGATATTCCACCAGGAGTTCCTCCGGATATTTCTCCAGAAATTCTTCCGGAAATTCCTTCACAAATACTTGGAGATATTCCTCCAGGAAGTCTTCCAGAATAATTCCTGAAGGAATATCTTGGAGAATTCCTGGAAAAATATTCTGAGAAATTCCTGGAAAAATATCCGGAGCAATTTCTGGAGAAATATTCAAAGGAATTCCTGGAAGAATATCAGGAGGAACTCCTACAGGAATATCCGAAGGAATTCTTGGACGAATATTCTGACGGATTCCTGAAAGAATATCTGGAGGAATATCCGAAGGGATATCTCGAGAAATATTCTAAGGAATTCCTGGAGGATTTATAGGAGGAATATTTGGAGGAATTTATGGAGGAATTGAATATAAAAAACTCCTGGGAGGAAATCAGGAGAAACTCCGAGTGGAATATCCGAACAAATTCTTGGACCATTATCCGGATGAATTCCTGATGAAATATCCAGTGGACTTTTTCCTCTCGCCGATTCGCTGCACTCGTGATAAGTTTTTCCCCATTATTGTCAGTCCCTTTTGATCTCCGTTTCATGAAAATTGTTAAGCAATTTTAAACTGAACATATATGAAATAATGCTAGCGGCACTGACAGCTTCATTCTAGCGAGCTAAATCGTGCGATTTTCTCTTTCAAAGATATCTACCACGTGCTTTTTTACGGAAAACCCTTCCCTCAGATCTTAAAATACACGGGAACCAAAATCCGGCTAAACATTTTGTGTCTAAGGCTACCTTAAATAGTAAAAACTCAAAGGTGCAGCCCAATCGGGTTGTACGCAAAGGTGACGTAGGACTACGTAGCTATACGAAATGGAGGGTATTTTTCATCATAATTTGTGTCAATTTATTAGCATTGTGCAAACTGCTCGGAGATCAACCGAATCAAGAAACTGAAAGTCACTCCCAGTTGGATGAACCAGCCGTGGAAAAGGAACGACTCATCGGCCGCATCGCCACTGAAGCCATTCGTCTATCTTTCAGTGGATATCACCAAATCCTAGAAGACATTATGCTCAAAAATGTCCGGAATAAAGGAAAAATAAGCAGAATCGGAGGTGGCGCGAAACCAAACACAAATATATTAATTTGCAGCGTTCGACTTACGCCCGCGATGGAAGCGTACATGCATCGTTTTCTATAGCGCTGGTGGCAAAGTGAGCAGGACTTCAAGAATAAATTACAAACAGTCCTTTTCAGGACTTAAACTATTTATCCAAGAAGAGGTTTTGACCGTTAGGAAAATTGTTTACCCAAACAAACAGACTGTTCGGCTGTTTAAACGACAATGACGATTTTGGAAAGATTTATTGTTTTTAATAATGCGCCATTTGAAAAACTAAGGCAGCTAAACGACATTTTTCACTAAGGTGGCGTCTTCATCGATTTGGCCGTCGTCGACGGAAAAGTGAAATTTTCTGGCAAGATTCTTTGGTTTTGATTCGTTAGTCATTAGAAATGATATCGATTTTTTTCCGGGTTACCATCGTTTGGCGACGACAGAAAGTTGCCCTTTGGTATCACAGCCACAAGCACGCGTCGGAGGAAGCTGATGCAATGACTTTGTTCAAATGGATGGCGTCAGTAGCAGTCAAATGGAATTTCCTCACAAGATTTTGATTATGTTTTGTTCAGTTCAATCAAAGGTAATTGCCTATTTCCGGGGATTAAACCACCCGACTTGGACGTTTAACACGTACGTCCCCAACCCCCATTTTACGACAAAACTCAAAATTCAAAACCATGCAGCTCCGCCAATTTCTAACGGATTTTCAAGCAATCTTCTGGAATCGATCACAAAATTCCTATAGTTTTAGGAACCGAGGTCAATTTTTGTGCAATGGCCATGGTTCCGGAGATATTCCGGGGAGTACTGGGGTTACCTCCCTCCCGGAAAAAATGGTCACTTGCAGATCGGCTTCGAAATCCATCGTGCGACATGTCAAACTTCATGATTTTGCAAAACAAGTACACTGGAGTTCACTTCGGCGACTTTCGATCGAATTGACCACCCTCCGGGTGCTTCCAGGGCCTGGTTCCCTTTGGGGAAGTGGCCAATATCCGTTCAATCTTGGAACCCATCTTGCGGCATGTCAAACTTCATGATTTTGCAAAACAAGTACACTGGAGTACATTTCGGCGATTTTCGATCGAATTGGCCACCCTCCGGGTGCTTCCAGGGCCTGGTTACCGTGGGGAAGTGGCCAATTTTCGTTGAATCTTGGAATCCATCTTGCGACATGTCAAACTTCATGATTTTGCAAAACAAGTACACTGGAGTACACTTCGGCGACTTTCGATCGAATTGGCCACCCTCCGGGTGCTTCCAGGGCCTGGTTCCCTTGGGGAAGTGGCCAATATCCGTTCAATCGTGGAACCCATCTTGCGGCATGTCAAACTTCATGATTTTGCAAAACAAGTACACTGGAGTACATTTCGGCGATTTTCGATCGAATTGGCCACCCTCCGGGTGATTTCAGGGCCTGGTTCCCTTGGGAAGTGGCCAATTTTCGTTGAATCTTGGAATCTATCTTGCGACATGTCAAACTTCATGATTTTGCAAAACAAGCACAATGGAGTAAATTTCGGCGATTTTTGATCGAATTGGCCACCCTCCGGGTACTTCCAGGGCCTGGTTCCCTTGGGGAAGTGGCCAATATTCGTCCAATCTTGGAACCCATCTTGCGACATGTCAAACTTCGTGATTTTGCAAAACAAGTACACTGGAGTACATTTCGGCGATTTTCGATCGAATTGGCCACCCTCCGGGTACTTCCAGGGCCTGGTTCCCTTGCGGAAGTGGCCAATATCCGTTCAATCTTGGAACTGATCTTGCGACATGTCAAACTTCATGATTTTGCAAAACAAGTACACTGGAGAACATTTCGGCAATTTTCGATCGAATTGGCCACCCTCCGGGTGCTTCCAGGGCCTGGTTCCCTTGGGGAAGTGGCCAATTTTCGTTGAATCTTGGAATCCATCTTGCGACATGTCAAACTTCGTGATTTTGCAAAACAAGTACAATGGAGTAAATTTCGGCGATTTTCGATCGAATTGGCTACCCTCCGGGTACTTCCAGGGCCTGGTTCCCTTGAGGAAGTGTCCAATATCCGTTCAATCTAGGAACCGATCTTGCGACATGTCAAACTTCATGATTTTGCAAAACAAGTACACTGGAGTACATTTCAGCGATTTTCGATCGAATTAGCCACCCTCCGGGTGCTTTCAGGGCCTAGTTCCCTTGGGGAAGTGGCCAATTTTCGTTGAATCTTGGAATCCATTCTGCGACATGTCAAACTTCATGATTTTGCAAAACAAGTACAATGGAGTAATTCTCGGCGATTTTCGATCGAATTGGCCACCCTCCGGATACTTCCAGGGCCTGATTCCCTTGGGGAAGTGGCCAATTTTCGTCCAATCTTGGAGCCCATCTTGCGACATGTCAAACTTCGTGATTTTGAAAAGCAAGTACACTGGAGTACATTTCGGCGATTTTCGATTGAATTGGCCACTCTTTGGGTACTTCCAGGGCCTGGTTCTCTTGGGAAGTGGCCAATATTTGTCCAAACTTGGAACCCATCTTGCGACATGTCAAACTTCATGATTTTGCAAAACAAGTAAACTGGAATCCATTTCGGTAGTTTTCGATCGGATTGGCCACCTTCCGGGTACTTCCATGCGCTGATTGATATTTTACCGGCGGTGGCCTGATAGATCATTTGCAGCCAGTGGCGGCGGTGTGGCGCCATCACGCCTTTGGTGATTGGCGGCGGCGTGGTTCGGCGTGAACCAGTTTCAAGCGCCAAAATTTCCAGAAGTTCCTCTACGAGTTTTTTCAAAAGTCAAGAAATCCTTTGGACATTTCTCCAGATATTTCTCCATAAGTGCCTCTGGGAAATTCTTCCAGATCTTCTTCTTCTTCTTCGTTGGCATTACATCCCCCACTGGGACATTGCCGCCTCGCAGCTTAGTGTTCATTAAGCACTTCCACAGTTATTAACTGCGAGGTTTCTAAGCCAAGGTTACCATTTCTGCATTCGTATATCATGAGGCTAACACGATGATACTTTTATGCCCAGGGAAGTCGAGACAATTTCCAATCCGAAAATTGTCTAGACCGGCACCGGGAATCGAACCCAGCCACCCTCAGCATGGTCTTGCTTTGTAGCCGCGCATCTTACCGCACGGCTAAGGAGGGCCCCTTCCAGATACTCCTCCCGGATTTCGTCTGGAAGTTCATTTAGGAAGCTTTTCCAAGAATTCCTCCAGGAATTCCTACAGAAGTTCCTCCAGGAATTCCTACGGAAGATCCTCCAGGAATTTCTACGGAAGTTTCTCCAGGAATTCCTACGGAAGTTCCTCCAGGAATTCCTACGGAAGTTCCTCCAGGAATTCCTACGGAAGTTCCTCCAGGAATTCCTACGGAAGTTCCTCCAGGAATTCCTACGGAAGTTCCTCCAGGAATTCCTACGGAAGTTCCTCCAGGAATTCCTACGGAAGTTCCTCCAGGAATTCCTACGGAAGTTCCTCCAGGAATTCCCACGGAAGTTCCTCCAGGAATTCCTCCGGAAGTTTTTCCAGGAATTCCTCCGGAAATTCCTCCAGGAATTCTTTCCTAAGTTCCTCCGGAAGTTCCTCCAGGAATTCTTCCGGAAGTTCCTCCAGGAATTCATCCGGAAGTTCGTCCATGAGTTCCTCCGGAAGTTCCTCCAGGAATTACTCCGGAATTTCTTCCAGGAATTCCTCCGGAATTTCCTCCAGGAATTCCTCCGGAATTTCCTCCAAGAATTCCTCCGGAATTTCCTCCTGGAATTCCTTCGGAATTTCCTCCTGGAATTCCTTCGGAATTTCCTCCTGGAATTCCTCCGGAATTTCCTCCTGGAATTCCTCCGGAAGTTCCTCCTGGAATTCCTCCTGAATTTCCTCCAGAATTTACTCCAGGAATTCCTCCGGAATTTCCTCCAGGAATTCCTCCGGAATTTCCTCCAGGAATTCCTCCCGAAGTTCCTCCAGGAATTCATCCGGAAGTTCTTTCAGAAATTCCTCCAGAAGTTCTTCAAGGAACTCCTTCGGAAGTTCCTCCAGGAATTCCTCCCGAAGTTCCTCCGGAAGTTCCTCCAAGAAGTTCCAGTTATTCCTCCGGGAGTTTCTCCAGGAATTCCTCCGGAAGTTCTTCCAGTAATTCCTTTAGAAGTTCCTACATTCATTCTTCCGGAAGTTTCCCCAGTACTTTCTCCGGAAGTTTTTCTAGTAATTCCTCTGGAAGTTCCTTCAGTAATTCCTCCGGAAATTCGTACCGGAATTCTTCCGGAAGTTCCTTCAGGAATTCCTGCCGAAGTTCCTCCGGGAATTCGTCCGGACGTTCCTTCAGGATTTATCCAATATGCTCCACCAGGAAATTCCTCCAGGAATCCGGAAAATCCTCCAGAAATTTGGTGGTCAATTCCAGTTTCCAGAGGAATTCCTGGAGGAACTTCCGGAGCAATTCCTGGAGGAACTTCTGGAAGAATTCATGGAGAAACCTTCGGAGGAATTCCTGGAGAAACTATCGGAGGAATTCTCGGAGGAACCTCCGGAGGAACTCCTGGAGGAACTTCCAGATGAATTCCTAAAATAGCTTCCGGAGGAATTCCTGAAGGAACTTCCAGACGAAATCAAAGAGGAGTTTCTGGAGTAACTTCCCAGAGGCACTTACGGAGGAATGTCCAAAGGAATTTCTTGACGATCTTTAAAAAAAAAAACTAGTGGAGGAACTTCTGGAAGAATTCCTTGATGAATTTCTGAAGAAATTTTGGCGCTTGAACTGGTTTACGCCGATCCACTCCACCGCTGATCACTAACGGCGTGACGCCGCCGCTGCTGCCTGAAAATGATCTATCACGCCACCGCCGGTAAAATATCAATCAGCGCACAGGTCTACCTGGAAGTACCCGGAAGGTGGCCAATTCGATCGAAAATCGCCGAAATGTACTTCAGTATACTTGTTTTGCAAAATCATGAAGTTTGACATGTCGCAAGATGGGTTCCAAGATTGGACGAATATTGACCACTTCCCCAAGGGAACCAGGCCCTGGAAGCACCCGGAGGGTGGCCAATTCGATCGAAAGTCGCCGAAATGTACTCCAGTGTACTTGTTTTGCAAAATCATGAAGTTTGATATGTCGCAAGATGGGTTCCAAGATTGGACGGATATTGGCCACTTGCCCAAAGGGAACCAGGCCCTGGAAGCACCCGGTGGGTGGACAATTCGATCGAAAGTCGTTGAAATGTACTCCAGTGTACTTGTTTTGCAATATCATGAAGTTTGACATGTCGCTCGATGGATTTCGAAGTCGATCTGCCAGTGACCATTTTTTCCGGGAGGGAGGTAACCCCAGTACTCCCCGGAATATCTCCGGAACCATGGCCATTGCACAAAAATTGACCTCGGTTCCTAAAACTATAGGAATTTTGTGATCGATTCCAGAAGATTGCTTGAAAATCCATTAGAAATTGGCTGAGCAGCGTGGTTTTGAATTTTGAGTTTTGTTGTAAAATGGGGGTTGGGGACGTACGTGTTAATTTACAATGTTATGAAAACTCATATGTGAATATGAACGTTATGTGGAAGATATTGATTTGAAAAATGTATTGGAGGTAACCACTTTCCCTTCGATGGGACTCGAACCCATGACCCTACAGTACGCTAGACTGGTGCTTCAACCAACTAAGCTACGAAGGATCTCCGTCGGCCTTCGCAACCTAGCGGCTACTGAACGAGCTCGAGATTCCCAAATTGGACGCATAGTCAAATCACTCGCAATCCATTTATCAAGCCAATACTTCCACATGTGTATTGTACACGTCCACATTAGAGGAGCGTGAGTATTTAGAATGTCTGGCGGCTATACACATTCTTCATCAGCAACGGTACTGATCAAGTGAGGTTGTGTAAGCTATTTGCCAGTCGGTCGTCAAGCTCAGACCCGACCGCATTGCGTAGGCATGTTTGTTAGGCATGTTTTGTTGTAGTTGAGGAATGAAAAGCTCCATTATTGGAAAACTATCGGTTCTTTACAGTACTATTATTTTACACAAGGGTAGTTTAATCCGGGATGCAAGAATGTTCATCAAAGTCCAAAATTAATAGTTTGGCGTTGACAGAAAGCAGCAGAATCGATAGCAGAATCATAAGCGCGCGTCGGTGAGTGACTACGCAACAAATTTGTTCGAATGAATGGAATCGCTCACAGCAACCGAACTATCACGCCAAACGCCGATTCCACCTAAAAAGTCCACACACTTAAATCATTTCACAGATTTCGGTGAATTTTGCTTCAATTCACCGAAATCTCAACAGCAGATTTGTTCGGTAATTATTTCACCGATTTTCTGCGGTATTTTCCTTTGTTCAACTGTCAAAACCACCAAAAACTCTGTAAATTTTTTACCGAACAGTTCTGCTGTTGAGATTCCGGTGAAATTTCACAGAAATCTGCGATTTATTTTAAGTGTGCATTTTGCAATCAACCCTTTCTGTTCAGAAGATTCTGGTCCTGAGAAGGACCAATTTTGTGTCCCCAATGCATCTTTCCAATAACTAACTGCAACCCAATGCTTGTCGAAACGTTAGGGTTAGAATTCCACTTCGTGCTGTTATTGTTCGACGACCACTCGATAAGTTTTCGCCAAGACGCCACCATTAGGAATAAATTTTCAGCATCGCCACTGCATCGCACGAGATCGAAACAGACGTCATTTTTGTAATCAACCCTTTCTTCACATAAAATGCTGGTTTGTTGAGGTTGAATGACGACCACCAACGCAGACTTCCACCACCAATTCGATGATTTTCCTTTGAAAATGCTACCAAAGCGCCTTCGTGCTGCTGTGTTCGCTCCGCTGCGTCGGCTGTGCGTAAAATCTTATTTAACCGCTCTCTGGGAAATCCCGATAAAGATGGCTCGCGCGCTGGAGAGCAGCTTTCTTGTATTCAATAAATTAAGCCCGTTAGCTCCGCCCTTTGTGGTATGATATAGGTGTAAATATAATGTGCACTCGTAACGATTAATGAAGGGGCGGGGCCAATTGAATTACTTCATTAGATATAGGAAAGCTGGTTATCGACGCGCGCGAGCCATTTTGATTGGGATTCCGCAGACAACGGACCGTTCGGAGGATGACAAATTCTAAGAATCCTATGAAATTTTCTCGCAAGATTCTGAATTTTGTTATGGAATGTTGTTTATCTAAGATGCGTATTGTTGCGAGGAATGACAACAGAAATTTGACTCAAGACGAAGTTTCTCCATACTACAAAACATTATCTTTCGGCATCTGTCTGTCCGAGCGACGTTCACCGATGGGTGGCTGCTGTAGAAACTTTCCACTGAGGTGGCGTCTACATTGAGTTTATACAAAACCCACCATTTTATACAAAAGAAGGTTGATCCGACTTTCCAAAATAAACTTTCTTCAAACTGAAAAGCTCAATCGTAAATAGCGAATTTGATAGCGCGTCAGAGGGAGATGATACAGTAAATTTGAATGAATGCGATCACTAACAGCAACCAAGCTACCACGCAAAACCCGATGCCACCGAAACAGTCCATTTTCGCAATTAACTCTTTCTTTTCATAAAATGTTGGTCCTGAGAAGAACCAATTTTCTTTTCCCACTTCCCATTCCAATAACTAACTGCATCCAATCGCTTGTCGACACCTTGCGTTGCAGCTGTCCGTTCGCCACTTGATGATTTTTCGCTAAGCCTCCAAAGGTTGACATAATTTTTCAGCATTGCCACACTGCCACCCACTCCTTCGTGCTGCTGTGTCCGCTCCGCTGCATCGAATGTCGACCCGCTCTCTGTGGAATCCGCGCGCTGAACAGCAGCTTTTGAGAATTTGATAAATTAAACCCGTAAGCCCCGCCCCTTTGTGAGCTGATATCCCAGCCAACAAATTGGTTCACATAACTGACTTTCACTTCTGTTTAATGCACTCTTATACGTTGCAATTTGATTGTATAAAATGCATAGATTCCTTCTATGTGGACAAAAGTGGAGGCCATATACGTACAAATTAATGTTATGGCATAACAAGATATACGACGTATTCCGATTTCAATTTAATCAATATACAATCATGTTGGTTTTTATCGGAGATCGCATATGTTCAGTTATAAAGTTGTACAATTGGACTGTTACAACTTTAAATCTAGAATAGTAAAAAACTGTTCAAACATACATCATAATACATACATTATATTATCATAAAAAACATACGTGTTATTGTATTTGCAACAAAAATATTTCTTAGGTCGAAACATAATCATTATGTGACATGCTGTTGGTTGATTATTAGTTAATGTATATATTTATGTTATAAATCTAGCCTCCAGCTTCCAGTTTCGATCCTTTGACCTTCTAGTTCATAGTCCAGAAGCTACCTGGTTCCTCCATGTGTACGCAGTTGTTAAGCAATCATTTATACCTAATGATAATATTGCATCTGCGAATACAATCTGGAAAAGACATTCCATTACATCTTATACAACATTGTCAACCATGATTGCATCAACCAGTATATGCGATTTAATTGAACACATATATAATTTCATATTGACGTGTATAATATCTTCATGATATTATCATCTCTAAGAGGAGAAATACAACGTTGTCAATATAACAAAATTGCCCTCAAAGTTTGTTTTCCCTAAAATCGTGTTTATAGTATTTCTAAATTGTTCTATAGATCCCAGTGATGTTGTGAATTGATTGTTGAGAACAAAATATGGAATAAAACGATTAATAGTACATACTCTCTTTCTGGTTGCTAAATTTTAGAATTGAATTTCATGTTTCCAATAAGTACTAAATAATGGAATTTTTGAAAATCTGTTTCTATCCATTTAGTGAGTACTTAAAAAACAACACCAGGCTGTTTACTATGTCTAATGACAAATAACAGTAAGTATTCTATTAAGAATCTACCTTTGAAGGTTTAGTTATGCATAGCTAGTACAGATGTACGGAAAAACACAATTCATGGAGAATGGGTGCGAAAAGGTTCCCTTAGAATTCTGGCCAATAGTATAAAAATAACTGAATGATCATTTTCATGTAGTTCTATTTCACAGACATTGACTGGGTGATTACCGATTGTTTAATGTTGAGGATTGTATTTATATAAAAGAACTACCGCTTTTGATATTTGTCTTCGAATTGTATTTAATGACAATGACAAATGTGTTCTTTTTAATATTATTGAAAAAGAATATTTTATTGAACATTCAAGGATCAACAGAGTTGATGTATGTATATTTGAAATCATTATAACAGAAGACTTTACAATCAAATCTTAACGACATTGTAACTTCAGATGCACATATATCCAATTTTTCAAATATTTGCGATATATGATTCCGTTGTGAGTTTAAATTTACATATTTACAACTTATGACATAGATTGTAATTAGATTGTACATTTGCATTATATATAACCTTTCTACAATTTTTCACAACTTCTGCTGGATCTATATATGATTACGATGTGATCTGTGAATATATATAATTTAATTTGTACATTCTTATACAATTGCTGGTTTGCTGGGATGGGTGTAAATATAATGTGCACTCATAACGATTAATGAAGGGGCGGGGCTAATGGAATTACTTCATTAGATATAAGAAAGCTGCTTTTCGGCGCGCGCGAGCCATTTCGATCGGGATTCCGTAGACAACGGACCGTTCGGAGAATGACAAATTCTAAGAATCCTATGAAATTTTTTCGCAAGATTCTGAATTTGATTATGAGATCAATCGTAAATAGCGAATTTGATAGCGCGATTAATGAAGGGGCGGAGCTAATGGGATTACTTCATTAGATATAAGAAAGCCGCTTTTCCGCGCGCGCGAGCCATTTCGACCGGATTTCCACTGCCACCGAAACAGTCAATTTCCGCAATTAACTCTTTCTTTTTATAAAATGTTGGTCCTGAGAAGAACCAATTTTCTTTTCCCAATGTTCCTTTCCAACTAACTGACACCACAATTTGTAATCAATTTTCAGCATCGGCACTGGCGGTGCGGGATCACCACAGTGCTATTTTTATGGTCAACCTTTTCTTCATATGAAATTCTGGTTCGTTGAGATTGAATGATCTGCAGCAACACATCGAGCACCACCACCAATGCGATGGATTTTCTTTGAAAATGTTGTTAGCGCCTCCGTGATGCTGTGTTCTCTCCGCTAAGTTCGCTTTGATGCGTCTGCTATGCGTAAAATCTTGTTTAAACTGAGGATTAGATCAAAAACCGCAAGCGATTGATTTTTGATGTCTGTGCTAGTGATGCATGTACGTGATTGGTTAATTTACCTATTTCTAAACTTTTTTTCAATTATTGATAATAAATAGTTAAAAATCAGTATTTTCAAATAAATACAAAGAAGCGTCGACTCATCCTTGATCGAATGGTCCAAGAAAATTGAAAATCCATCGAGAAACGGCTTAGATATTAAAGTTTAAAGTCTATCATATTTTCGTGACGGTCCCAGATTTTCGCAATTGTAAAGTGTACCCCAATATAGAAAACACAGACGTAGTCCTACGTCAAAAAAGAAAGCATTTCTATTTGAAGAAGGGTCGTATGGCCGAAACCCATTCGGCCGAAAGCCATCTGGCCAAAAGGGTTATTTGGCCGAGCGGGTCGTTTGGCCGAAAGGGTTGTTTGGCCAAAAGGGTCGTTTGGCCGAGTAGAACATTTGACCGAAAGGGCCATAAGGCTGAAAGGGTTATTTGGCAGAAAAGGTCATTTGGCCAAAAGGGTCATTTGGCCGACAGGGTAATTTGGCCTGAAATGTCATTTGGCCGAAAGGATCATTTGGCCGAATAGTGAGATGTCTCACTTGTCACTCCTCATTTATCACTTCCCGCTGTAAAAAGTGAGAAACGCGAAGTGAGTAGTGAGGCGTCGCCCTTCACACTCCTCATTTCTTACTTCTTACTGTGAAAAGTGAGTAGTGCGAAGTGGGTAGTGAGACGTCTCACTACTCACTTCTCACTCCTCATTTCTCACTTTTTCCTGTAAAAAGTGAAAAGTGCGGAGTGAGTAGTGAGACGTCTTACTACTCTCTTTACGATTCTCACTGTTATTAGTGAGATGTGAGAAATCAGTAGTGAGACGTCTCACTTCTCACTCTTTATTTTGCTTTTCTCACTGTAGAAAGTGAGAAGCGCTAAGTGAGTAGTCAGTCGTCTTACTACTCACTTCGCGCTCCTCATTTTTTACAGTAAGAGGTGAGAAATGAGGAGTGAGAAGTGAGACGTCTCACTGATGACATTTTGGATTCACTGCCAAACTTGTGGAACTTGTTGTGAGCGAATCAGTTAAGGATAAGTGCCAGGATATGTGAGTGAGTGAGTTTTTTATGCGCACACAATGTGAAATATGTTTTTATATGCAATTGATACTTTGTGTGTATCATCGGAGATCACAAAGAAATTGCAAGCATTTATCAACTGATGACTACGTTTCATAATTTGGGCACATAAGTATATCTTCAGTGCTGAGCTTCATTGACGATGCCGTATAAACAGATATCAGCAGAAATTCAAGGCCGTCTGGAGGTGGGTCGGCCACACATTAGAAAAAAGCGGAGACAAGCATGAGATGGACTGCAGTCCGGCAAGACATCGCGGCAGAGTCTGACTCAGGGCACTATGGGGCGGTTCCATACAAGTAGGTGGCCGAACATATTTCATATTTTCATGACATTTCTGCAATATCTTACACTTATTTCGAAAATTAATGGCCAAAATATGTTAAATACATGTTTTGCAGGTGATTATTACTTTTAAGGTCTCTAAACTCACCGGAGTATAGCACTTTGATCTCCATTTTAAACATCTTTTACGAACTCAATGTACATGTTGCAGCAGTCTATTTATGTGTAGTTTTTTATGGCACAGACCTATGATATTCAAATTAGAAAATTGTGTATTGTTCTGAGTTGTACAGATAATGCGTTGATGCGTTGCAACTACATTTGCACCAGGATGAAGACGGATATGGCCGGCAGATCAGCGATACTGGAGATATTCAATGAGAGGTTCCCTCGGTTTGCAACCCAGCTTGACCAGAACAAGTTGTACAAACGCCAGAAAGCTATTACGTCACATAATATGCTGACTCCAGAAAAGCAGAGGGAACTAGGAGAGGAGGAGGAGGCGTGATCGAGCGATACGTCGAGAAAAAGTTCGGTTGGGTTGGATGCATAAATCGCAAGTAACCGGGAGCACCTGGGAGCACCCCGTCAATACACAATTATGGTGGAATTGAAGACATGACCGCTATCAACGTGACCGCCCAAGATATACGTGAGACTGCCCGGTATACCACGAATGGGGCTGCAAAATCGGGTCCTGGATTTTGTGCATAATTTCTGGTATAAAAAACTTGACGAGTGGGGAAAGGAGTACAAACATTACCCACACCTTCTCTATGGACGATTTGAAGCTGTTGTAATGGTATTCAGTAACGACATCCGGATGGAGTTTGGAATCGATCTACATCTACATCGCGATCACCTAGTGATTGCAGACAGTTGCCGCGTCAACGAACAGGAGGAGATTCGAAACATGTTCCTAGGTTTCCTGCAACTGAAAGGAATTTGCCACACGATGATCAAAAAAGAGCTACAGGAAAAGTTATTGCATCGTATCAACGGTATTTTGAGGAGCTTCTTGTCGGCCACCAACAACTTGGTTGACCAGTTTGTCGCCTACTATAAATATGTACCTCACCTGGTTCTGGAAAATAGTTTCGTAAAGCTGTACTGGGAAGCGAAATAATAACGGATGTCCTTGGACCCGCTATTGTGGTCTACTACAAAAGGATGTAGCTGGAACCCTCATCGACATTGCTGTACCGCTAGTCCAAATAATATTCTCCAACAAGATAACGAAGTACCATGACTTGGCGGAAGAGTTGAAGCAGATGTAGCACCTGGTGGACGTGCGTATAGTTCCGGTTGTTATCTCAGTAACCGGAACCGTCCCAAAATCTCTTCTGAGATCCTTAGGATAGCTGGAACTACCTCATAACCTCCATAGTATCCAAAACACAGTGGTCTTAGAACTTGCAGCATCGTAAGAAGGTTCCTGAATCACCATAACTAATACACCCGGTGCAAACGTTTATTATAGGATTTTAAGTCAACCGGCGAATGAGATCCACTGAGCCTAATCCTCCTTGGCATTAAGATTGCCCGGGTGGGTGAAAAATTCCAGCATTTTTGCTGAGGAAGTGCAATAACTCTATAATAAATTAATATAGGAAGTGGACAGGAATCTGATGAGGACCTTTTACCTTAACTTTATGTATCATCAGGGGTACTCAGGTCACATGAGTAGGTGGGTATTGGTGCGCATAAAAACCTTTTTTATTGAGGGATGAAGGCAAATCTGCAAATAAACACCTGAAATTATCACTCAGGGAGTAAGGTTGACAGAAGGCCGACCCATTAAACCCATCCATGTAGCGAAAGGTTATTTGAGTTACCCTTTCTGCTAATACCCTGATCCCACCCGGAACTGCCTCCCAGCATTACATCTGG
This sequence comes from Armigeres subalbatus, assembly GCF_024139115.2. NCBI lineage: Eukaryota > Metazoa > Arthropoda > Insecta > Diptera > Culicidae > Armigeres > Armigeres subalbatus. Next base: position 285,471,897 of record NC_085140.1, on the reverse strand, counting down.
GGGTGCGTATAGAACCCTAATGATATATGAATGAATGCAAAAATGAGCACTGAACTTCGAAACCTATCAGCCAATAACAATGCAGATGCTCAGCAGAAGCTAAGTGGCGGGTCTTCAATGTCCCATCATGTCATCAAAACTGAAAGGAATGTTTCTTAATTAAGAAGAATCTTGATTGACTGCTCGGTGTTTTAGTCGGAGTTGAGTTAGTGTGAGCTCAGAATTAACTGGATAATGAGAGGATTTGGTTAATCGTTAATCTGACAATATCTTAATATAAGAGAGTTTTTTTTGAAGGTACATCACAAATGGAATAGTACTGTAATGATCTAGAAGGCCCAATTAGATTCGTAAATTACTCACCATAACTACTTTGATGGGGGCAGTAGGGACTATGTCCAAGGGCTTGACGATCCCTCCCCAGGCCATCTGCGAGTTGTGGCGCCTGCCTAGGATGTGGTGGGGTTTGACAGTGGGCCCTGTAAAATCTCTATAAAAAGCTGCATGAATTCGCAAGTAGGCTCCGCCAAAGCGACCGTGGGCCGCTCAAAGCGCACAAGCCCAAGTCCTGGTGTAAGGTGGGACGCTAAACAGCCCTGACACGACGGCCCTCCGACGAGACAGGAGGTTTGCGCAGGCCCAATAAGCCGCCTTTAAAAACAACTATTACGAACAACATAGAAGATAATACGACTCGATACAATCGGCAACGACCTAGGCGACGAATAAAGGATCACGATTGGAAGCTTCGAACACGGATTGGATGGCATCCAATCAACGCAAGGATGTGCAAGCTGAGGATAAAAGGCCGTTTCTTCAACTACAGCATCATCAACGTGCACTGCCCACACGAAGGGAGATCCGACGACGAGAAAGAAGCGTTCTATGCGCAGCTGGAGCAGACATACGATGGATGCCCACTGCGGGACGTCAAAATCGTCATCGGTGACATGAACGCTCAGGTAGGAAGGGAGGAAATGTATAGACCGGTCATCGGACCGGATAGTCTGCATACGGTATCGAACGGCAACGGCCAACGATGCATAAACTTTTCAGCCTCCCGCGGAATGGTAGTCCGAAGCACTTTCTTCCCCCGCAAGAATATCCACAAGGCCACATGGAAATCACCTAATCAAGTAACGGAAAACCAAATCGACCACGTTCTAATCGACGGTAAATTCTTCTCCGACATCACGAACGTACGTACTTACCGCAGTGCGAATATTGCATCCGACCACTACCTAGTTGCAGTATGTCTGCGCTCAAAACTCTCGACGGTGATCAACACGCGTCGGAGTCGTCCACTGCGGCTAAACATTGGGCGGCTACAAGACGATAGACTAGACCAAGACTACGCGCAGCAGCTGGAAGTAGCACTCCCAACGGAAGAGCAGCTAGGCGCAGCATCTCTTGAAGATGGCTGGAGAGATATTCGATCCGCCATTGGAAGCACCGCAACCGCTGCACTAGGCACGGTGGCTCCGGATCAGAGAAACGACTGGTATGACGGCGAATGTGAGCAGTTAGTTGAGGAGAAGAATGCAGCATGGGCGAGATTGCTGCAACACCGCACGAGGGCGAACGAGGCACGATACAAACGTGCGCGGAACAGACAAAACTCGATTTTCCGGAGGAAAAAGCGCCTGCAGGAAGATCGAGACCGTGAAGAGACGGAGGAACTGTACCGCGCTAATAACGCACGAAAGTTCTATGAGAAGTTAAACCGTTCACGTAAGGGCCACGTGTCACAGCCCGATATGTGTAAGGATATAAACGGGAACCTTCTTACAAACGAGCGTGAGGTGATCCAAAGGTGGCGGCAGCACTGATTATGCAGGAAAATGCAATTTTTTGGCTAAATCTATCCACCTAACAATGTAAAACCAGATAAAAATGTTAAAATACATGTGTTTTCAAACCTTGCGTTTTATGTAGAATCTCTTGCTTCCGCTACGTGAACGATTCTAAAATGGCTATATTCCACAAAGTAGCAAGAAACCCGTAGTTAAAGCTCTATCCTTAAATGGATTTTCTAAGATTTATATAGGAAAAAAACATCTAACCTATTTTAATCCACGCACAAGACCCCAAAAGAAAAATGGTTGTATAAATTCGCATGCACAAAAGTAAACACTGGTTTTTGCTTGAACACTCTTTTTTCCTTAACTTAAACCTTAACCTCCAAAATTCGGGTCTGAAAAGGTGAAGCCTTACTACAGGCCTGTATTCTATATAATAACCTGTATTCTATATACCATGGCTTGAAACAACAACGATTACCATGTCCGAGTCGAAGCCCACAAAATATCATAGCTAGCCATGATGAAACTATCATAATAAGGCACCGTTCATAAATTATGATCACTTCAATTTTTGGGTTCATCCTAAATCTAGGTTGTAACAGATTTCTCTACAATGCAGAATTTATAGATAAGCGATTTCAATATGAAAAAGATATCAACGCAACTCATGGGAGACCCATTATTCTATTTGTGTCTTGACAAAATGCATGCTATCTTTTTACTTTTTTTCCTGGATTCGTTATATGTGGTAATTTATGAATAAATGTTAAAATTTTGTTTAAAATGATGAAAAATCGCATTTTATTCAAATAGCTCAGAATCTAATTTGCGGACGTTTGCGGACGGGTTTTCACGTGGAATGCTTAGTCCATATCTTGAAGTTACACCCAAGTGATTTATCTCTGCCGGATCTTGCCGTATAGATTAACTTTTCTTCTGAAGAAAAACATAAAAAATAGAAAAACAATTGTGATTTTCAAGTGGTCATCACCTGAAACATAATATTTATAATTTGACCATAAACATTAACAAAATAGAGACATACAATTATAATCTACTCATTGTGTACTAATAATAGCTTGTTGATAACATTTATGCTGTGTAAAAATCAGATTTTCCAAAGACTCCACAAATAAAGTAGACAAAATCCAATTCAATACCTTATTTTTTAGCCTTAATTATATTTTTTCACAAAGTTTTGGGTCACTTCTGAAACAGCCATAGTATGCAGAATGTTTTTAAGTATCTAAAAAAAAATATAAGAATGTATAAACGTTGAAATTTTTTTTAGGGTTTTGTCCACGAATTTGTTCTAGTTACTCTTCTGTGCGCCGCCTACAAGGGACTCTCCCAAATTTTATGCCGCCGACAAACCAAGGACGGAAATCTTCGTTTTACTATCAGTTGCATCGATGCTCATTAGGCAGCTTCGTCATTGATTCGTGTTTGTTTTGATCAGCACGCTAAAAATGAACTACTCAAAATTGAGTCGAATCCGACTCATTTTCATTAAAAACGGGACAACTCAAAATTTGAGTAAAAGATACTACTTCAATAAAATGATGAATTCGCGAAAGTTAAGCTTGGCCTTCCAACAATTTTTAATACGACAGATGCGAATCAAGTTTATCTATCTAGGGTAACCGTACCCTTAGTGGAGGTAGCACCAATACACCATTTACAATGGTTTCAGTTGATGCGTCGTGCTTTAAATATGCTGTTAAATGCAACTTATCCTCAAATTTCGCTTGAAAAACTATTAAAAACAATGATTTTCCTTAATAAAATTGACTCCTTTGCACCTATAGTGGTGCAACTGTACCAATAGTGGCGAGTCCCATAAGAAATCAATGGATAGCACCACTATGGGAACCAAAATTATTTTTTACCACCACTAAAGGAACAGTGTACCCATAGTGGTGCAAGCAATATTTGGTAATTGTTGATGTTAAATGACATCAATCTCATTTTTGTTAGCAAATTTATTAGTTTATCAATTAGCTAAGATATTAAAGCTGTAAATTTCCCATAATTATCAATTTTTAAAAAATATTTTCTTCTGCGGATCTACTAATACCTCCACTATTGGTACCGTTACCCTATATAAGTGCATTTTACAACAAACAGACTCCTAGTTTAAGTGCAATCATCATTTTATTGAAGTAGTATCTTTTACTCAAATTTTGAGTTGTCCCGTTTTTAATGAAAATGAGTCGGATTCGACTCAATTTTGAGTAGTTCATTTTTAGCGTGAGACGCTCGGCAATGCAGGAACGAACATCTCGCAGCATATGCTGTCAAACTTCCATATCAAATTTACCACCCGATCCTCAATAGCCGATTGATAATCGAGCGTAAAAAACGAATATCTACCGGGGCTGAAATGAATATTTTGAAATGCGGTTGATTTGCACCGATAAATGATGATTATTTTACTTTATATACTAAACAGATGCATATGTTTTAGGAATCTGACTTCAAAATGTTGAATCCATGCACCGCAGTATGAAATGATATTCATATTTTGAGATTTCAAACTGAATATCAATGTGCCAAGCTGAAGATTTATTTTGACACCGCACAAAACAACGCTGACACCGATAGTCGACGCTTGCTACTGTTCGTGCACATGCCGTCCTATTCATTCGCACATTCAAATTCAGGAAGGACTAGCAACTTGATTGTGTGTTGGATGTCAGCTGTTTGAGTGTAGTTGAAATGACTTTTTCTGTCCCTGCGACTAACACCAATTGCAAGAGAGTTCGTGGGGCAGTACCAGGTGGGATTTATGGGTGAACGCTCTACCATAGACCAGGTGTTCGCCATGCGTCAGGTATTGCAGAAATGCCGCCCACACACGTGCCCACACATCATCTATTTATCGACTTCGAAGCCGCATATGATACAATCGATCGGGACCAGCTAGGGCAGCTATTGTACGAACATGGTTTTCCGGATAAACTGACACGATTGATCAAGGCGACGATGGATCGGGTGATGTGCGTAGTTCGAGTTTCAGGGGCATTCTCGAGTCCCTTCGAAACCCGCAGAGGGTTATGGCAAGGTGATGGTATTTCGTGTCTGCTATTCAACATCGCTTTGGAAGGGGTAATACGAAGAGCAGGGATTAACACGAGTGGTACAATTTTCAATAAGTCCGTCCAGCTGTTTGGCTTCGCCGATAACATAGATAGTATGGCACGTAACTTTGAAAAGATGGAAGAAGCCTACATCAGACTGAAGAGGGAAGCTAAGCGGATCGGACTAGTCATCAACACGTCGAAGACAAAGTACATGATAGGACGAGGTTCAAGAGACGACAATGTGAGCCACCCACCGCGAGTTTGCATCGGTGGTGACGAAATCGAGGTGGTAGAAGAATTTGTGTACTTGGTATCAAATATTGTCTGTCCTAAGGAAACGATGTTAGTGGATGTGGGTAGGTCATTTTAAAAGGAGGAGAGTATGAGAGAGAGGTATTGTATAATTATCGATCAATTCACAGCTCAGGCGTCCCACAAGGTAGCCATCTCGGACCGTTTTTATTTGTACTTTATATGAACGATGTTAATTTTATCCTAAGCTGCTTAACTCTATCGTACGCTGACGACTTAAAACTTGTTTATGTCATAAGATGCCCAAGCGATGCTACGTTTCTGCAGCGGCAACTCGAGGTTTTTGCAGCCTGGTGTCAGCTTAATCGGATGGTACTCAATGTCTCCAAGTGCTCCGTTGTTTCGTTCGGACGGAAGCATGTTCTATATCAACATGAATACTTGTTGTATAATAGTGTATCATCAAACGTGAAACGACCGTAAAGGATTTAGGCATTATGTTAGACTGCAAATTGACTTTTAAACATCATATATCGTATGTTGTTTCCAAAGCCTCATCACAATTAGGGTTTATCTTTCGCTTTGCTAAACTATTTAGAGATGTTTATTGCTTAAAAGCACTGTATTGCTTCCTATATTAGAATATTCTTCAACAGTCTGGGCACCATACTATCAGAATGATACTCAACGAATCGAATCAATTCAGCGCAAGTTCATCCGCTTTGCTCTCCGTTTCCTTAATTGGCGAGATTCCTAAAATTTACCAAGATATGAGAACCGATGCATGCTTATAAACTTGGAAACGCTTCATGCTAGACGAAACGTTGCAAAAGCCTGTTTTATAGGAGATTTGCTTCAAGGCCATACAGATTGAAAAAATTGAAGTAAACACGCGAAATCGTAGTCTTCGCTCGCATTCATTTTTGTATATTTGTGCTGCTAGAACTAACTACGGAATCAATGAGCCAATCAAAAGCATGTGTCGCGTGTTTAATAGGTGTTACAATGTATTTGATTTTCATGTTCCTCGTATAACTAATAAGAATAGATTTAAGAGTATTTTGTGTTAGATATAGTGCATTCATTTTTTTGTTTGTATACCGTATAGTATGTCATTGGGGTGCGTATGTTTCACCTGTTGGCAGTTTCTGCTAAATAAATAAATAAATAAATAAATTCAACATAACTTCTGAACCATTTTACCGATGTCCACCAAATTTGGAACATATATTCTCTGTTTGTATAGTCTTCTATCAAACTGGGTAGGAGTGTCATAGCTAAATGAGAGAGAGGGTATATTTATTAAACGAACAGTTTAGTACACCCTTTTATCGCATTGGTCAATTCCGATCAAATTTGTAAACACGAAAATGATACTTCCTGATACACATATCCCAGAATATGACATTTCCCTGAAAATGACATATCCCTGAGTTAGGCAGACCCTTAACATAACACTATTTGACCTAAGGTCATTTGACATGAAGGGCATTTAGGATAATTATCAACAGCATCAGAAAAATCTTTCATAGGAAGCATGCATTTGCTTGGTATAAAGCAACGATAATTGTTACCCTTCATCGAAATCATGGTTTGCCTAGTAAAAAGCAATGATTAATGTGTTTCCTTCTGGATGGTGGATGTGATTGGTTCTTTAAAAGTAGGCATTTGCCCGGAATAAGGAAATAGTGGGTGTGGTCCCTTCTTTAAAAATATGCGTTTGTCCTGAATAAGGCATCGGTGGATGTTTTTCCTTCTTCAGAAATAGACGTTTGCCCGGAACAAGGCTATTCACACCCACGATCCCTTCTTCAAAATCAGCCAATGTTTCCAAAAGCCTTCTTTTAACAAAAGATGAAGTATCAATAAGTAAACACAATTACCATGTTAACCAATTGGTTTTATCATTTTCCGATTGTGAAAAAAAACTACAAACCAAACTGGTAGTTCCGAGCAAGGCCGGGTACATAAAGCTAGTCTTCAATATATTTATCAAATCAAAATGTTCCACATAATGTACCTACTCACATCTAAGTTTACAGAACATAGTAAATTACACATCCTTAGTTCAGATTGAAATTACACCAACCTTTTATGCGTACTGATCCGAAGTAAATACACCATAATTTTCAATTAAGGCCTACCTAATAATCAAATCTACATATCAATTATGATATTTATTCAGTAAAGCATCCATCCAGTAGTGGTCTGTAATCGCTAAAATCGCGACCACCCAAGCACGATGAACCGGTTTATAATGTTCTCATTATACACTCGTTGCCTAAATCTACACTTCCACAGATTTTAACTAACCTAATTCCTGCCACTGTTCGCCCCGCCCTGGGCAATCGGATATATGCGCTATTGAATTAAACTCCGTTGAATCTAATAAGAGGAGAACATTAAAATTTTAATTAAAACTTAATTCAATCGCTTTTCTCGTAATGCCCACCAGCACTCGTTGGCCCTGATGTCTGCTGATCCATCCGGAGAGTGCGGATTAAAAATGAATTTTCCTACCTACATGTAAACATCTATATGCGGCTATCTATCTTGGCGGCTGATGGTCCTTCCAGTTAGTGCTTGTACATTTCCGTTTGGGAAATGTTTGCCACGGACGATGTTGCTCTGCTCCTTCCGCTCTTTCGATTCGTACGTAACGTACCTTCTTTCTGTCTGGCAGTGAAATGTATGCGGGATCACGCGGGGGAAAACTGTATCCAATTTCATTCCCGACAGCAAGCCCCGCATCTGTCGCGCGCCTTCCACTGCACCACACAGATGCACATGTGGAGGAACCAATACGCATTGTAGCACTAAGGGGTATGCGACATTCGAAATTACTACGTTTCGAAATTTTAAACACTAGGTAATGATTATTTTTTTCAACTATTATTTTTTTACCTACTATTAATTTTATTATATTGTCGTCTTTTTGCGGAATTTATCAAATTTACCTATATTTTGGTATACTCAAAGTTTATGAAATTATTTATTTTTTTATATACATAGAAGATTTTTTGCTATTAAATATTTTTATTTCGATCATTAAGGCAAAATGTAAACGACTTTCATGATTTTGAAATAACAAAAAGCAACAAAATAATGTTATTCATTTAAAAGAGAAATAAGGTCCACTCAATTATTGGCTTGAACTTATATTTTTAAATATCAATGGGTAGTTAAACATATTTTCATTCTTTTATAGTTTATTTCGCTTCTAATTGACGAAAATCCGTATCACTCATCCCTACTAGTAGTGCACTGTCGACCGTCGAGCCGGGGTTATCCGCAACAGCAGCAGCAGCGTTGGGTCCGACCGACCCAAACGAAAGATCCACGCTGCCGGCCGGTGTGGTGGCTGAAGTGGTTGAGTGAGAAATGAGACCAACACGAGTACAAAATGAGCTTTTCCAACGTTTTACTTCTGACAGTCTCGAAGGGATCTGGAAGGTAGCTCAACTGTGTGAAGTGTGCAATCTGGGTTTCAGGGCAAGTAAGAGGATGCATTACATTTACATCGAGCTGCTGCTGGAGCCGGAACAGCAGTTACTGCTGGCGCAGAGTTAACCCGATTTCCGTGTGTAGTGAGTTAGTACGATAATAGGTCACTGGATTGTATCGGAGCGAATCCAAGGGACACAAGGTAGTGTGGTTAATGCCGCCGGGTAAAAGGGCATAAGCCAAGCTCAGCTCCTCTTACTTTGGATCGTTTCATTAAAACTCTAAACGATAGTTGTTTGTGTATTCCATTGTATATCTAATTTCGTTTCGTAGGTATTTACATCACTTGGCCACTTGATGAGAAAGACATTAAGGTTGTTTGAATTTTCACTAATTCTTCGAAAACATCATTTCTTTTTATTCAAACAGAAAAAATATAATTTATTCACAGGGCTGAAGTGTAGGATCTAATGCTTTATTACGGGTGTACCGTTTAAAATCCGCAAACACTCAAATTGCTCTAATTTTTTACGCTTTGGATGAAATTAATTGAAATTTTGCTTAGACCGGCGGTTCTCAACCTGGGGTACATGTACCCCTGGGGGTACCTTCGCTGGCCCCAGGGGGTACCTCGGACAAAAATGCGTAATGGCGGATGTATTACAATTCCAATGAAAACTTATTGAAAAGTTTTGGTAATTGTATAATTTTTTAATCGTTTTGTACATAATATGTATGACGATACGTAAATCACTCTTGAATCACTAATTGACTCTTGAATCCTGACAACCCCAACCAGCAAAGTGTATGAAGGGCTATGGGACAAAATATCAAAAGGACAAAAGGTCCTTTTATAAACAAATGGATAAACAAATTTAAAAAAAAAAGTTAAATAAAGTCTATCTGATCGAGACGAAACGTTGAATAAGATGTTAAGAATATGATTCCGAGATAAAATCTAGAATCTTTTAAGTTTTAAGTTCGGAAACTTCCTTGCAAGAGGCTTTTAAGCCTCCTTCCAAGCGGCTTGGAAGCCTCCTTTCAAGCGACTCGGAACCCTCTTTTCAAAAGACTCGGAAGTCTTTTTTCAAAAGGCTCCGAAGCCTCGTTTCAGGAGGCTGGGAAGCCTCTTGTCAAGAGGCGCGGAAGTCTTCTTTCAGGTGGCCCGGAAGTATCCTTTCAAGAGATTAGGAATTCTCCTTCCAGGAGGCTAGGAAACCTTCTTCAAAAAAAAAAAAAAAACTCAGAAGCCTCATTTCAAAAGGCTCGGAAGGCTTCTTTCGAGAGGCTCGTAAGCATTCTTCCAAGAAGCTCTGAAGCATCCTTTCAAGCGACTCGGAACCATCTTTTGAAAAGACTCGGAAGTCTTCTTTCAAGAGGCTAGGAATTCTCCTTCTAGGAGGCTAGATAGCCTTGTTAAAAAAACTCAGAAGCCTCTTTTCAAGAGGCTCCGAAGCCTCCTTCTAAAAGGCTCGGAATTTTTAAGAATTTTCGGGGGCCTCATGGCCATGCGGTTGGATACGTCAAGCAAGGTCTCGGAAGCCTTCTTTCGAAAGGCTCGTAAGCCCCCTTCCAAGAAGCTCGGAAGCATACTTTCAAGCGACTCGGAACCATATTTTCAAAAGACTCGGAAGTCTCCTTTCAAGAGGCTAGGAATTCTGCTTACAAGAGGCTAGGAAGCGAGCATTAGTGATTAATTATATATTTAATCATGATTAATGAATAATGGGTAATTTAATCATTATTCATTTATCATAATCATACAAAAAATACGATTCAATCATTAATCTTCTTCTTCTTCTTCTTATTGGCATTACATCCCTAAACTGGGACAGAGCCGCCTCGCAGCTTAGTGTTCATTAAACACTTCATTAATCGCTAATCGTTAATCATAGATTTTTACATTTAATCATTAATCACTAATCATATTCATGACTGTTTTTGTTTATTCATTAAACATCAATTTTAATCATTGCATACATCCCTTTCATTCATTAATCTTTAATTAGGGGAAACCGCCAAATGTTGAAAGGCTAAAATTTTTGCCTATTGTTGAACGCCCATAAGAAATGCACGTGCGTTCAACAATAGGCGAAGAAATTAGTCGTTCAACATTTGGCGAATTACCCTATAATCATACAATTTTTATACCTTTTAATAACACAATTTGGTAGAAAGGTTACTTGATTATTGATCAAAATGCAAATCATTTAATTTGATTATTCTTAATCATTAATCATTAATCATATCGATCGTTAATCATTAATCATACACATGTTATGTCAACATTCAATCACGATCGATAATCGTTAATCATACTTCAAACGTTTTATTAATTAATCATAATCGTTAATCCTTTCCAAAATTAATTTAATCGTTAATCATAATCATTAATCATTGTCAAAAAAGAATAAATCATTAATCATAATCTTTAATCATTCATTGGAAGCTTTATTCATTACCGCTCTGCTAGGAAGCCTTCTTAAAAAAAATTTCAGAAGCCTCCTTTCAAGAGGTTTGGAAGACTCCTTTCAAGAGGCTCCGAAGCCTCCTTCCAAAAGGCTCGGAATTCTTCTTTTAAGAATCTTCGTGGGTTTCGTGGCCATGCGGTTGGATACATCAAGCAAGGTCCGATTCCGCCCCGGTAAGGAGAAAACTTTCCCTAATCGACAAATTCCCCACTGGGTGTTATGTGTCCTGTCCGTTTTCTCATGCTAGGTCTCTGGTCGAAGACGGTGCACCTGGTCTTTTTGGCGAGACTCGCTAGCCGTATTTCAAAAGGCTTAGAAGCATCCTTTAAATATGCTCGGAAGTCTCCACAAGTCCTTAAAGGGTCGGAAGCCTCCTTTCAAGGGGCTCGGAATCCTCTTTCAAGAGGTTCTGAAGACACCTTTCAAGAGGCTCGGAAGCCTCCTTTCAAGAGGCTCAAAATTCTTCTTTCAAGTGAATCGGAATCCTCTTTTCAAAAGGCTCGGAAGCCTTTTTTCGAGAAACTCTGAAGTCTCGTTTCAGGAGGCTTGGAAGCTTCCTTCCGAAAGGCTCAGAATTCTTCTTTTAAGAGACTCGGAAACCTCCTTTCAAAAGGCTTAGAAGCGTCCTTTTAAGGTGCTAAGAAACATCCATAAAGTCCTCAACACAAGTCCTTGAAGGTTTGTAAGAAGCTTCTTGATGTATAAGATTAGTTTCATGGAATAACGAAAATTTCGGACAACTTTTTGGAGAGTCTTATATCCCGTTAGGGTTCAGGTTTGTTTTTCAAATATCTTATAAGTTGCATTTATTTTAATTTACAGCGAAAAAATGGGGGGTACCTCAAAAAATGCAAACGATCTTAGGGGTACCACTCAAGAAAAAGGTTGAGAACCGCTGTCCTATACGATATATACGACGTTCCGTCCGCAACTTGAATACGCGCGCTTCTTTTTGCTGCACAAAAGCACGCATCTTTGATAAACTTATGTCTCTATTGTTCGTATCTTGCATTCGGGACCTGTTTGTTCATCTCAAATGCGCGACGCTTGCATCCGCCGTTTGTTTGCGCGACATTTGCTTCGTGAGCTCTGCCTCATCCGCTTCTGAAATGCGCGACCTTCAAGTCCGCTTATAAATGCGCCACTTATATGGCCGCTTCTATCATGCGCGGCTTGTATGCCCGCTTCTTGACTGCACGACTTTTCGTCCGCTATTAAAATGCGCGACACTTTTATCCGCTTTAAGCTAGCGCGATTCTGCTATCCGCTTTTTTTCAGGAGCGCGGTCTGTTACCTGTTTCTTATGCGCGACAACCGTGGTCCGCTCAGTGCGCGATCGTGATAATCCGCATTTTAAGTAGATTTTTGTTCTCTACACTCAGAATAATATGCTTATTCAATATATGCGTTTTGCACATATAATTTGACCAGTTACCTTCACTTTTACAAAATATGTGCGACGATAATGGATTATTTCTGATTTGATCATCATAATTTGTATGTGCAAAAGTATTGAAATTTCCAATAGTTCCACACTTAAAATATATGTTGATGTTTACTGATCGGATTTCAATAGCATTGCGCATATTTATCAATCTTATTTGAATCCCAGCCAGGCGTTTAAAATTGTTTTTATTTTCATAGTTTATTTGTGTTTATTGATAATAGTTGTGCTTATAAGATATAATGATAGCTAACATAACAGATATCTCAATAAATGTTTCAGAAGAGTACATAACATGCAATAGTTTGGAAGCCCACGAAGATACTGCATCCTGCTTTTTACTTGTCAGACTATTCGTCATTTCTTCTTGAGTCCTGCAAAATAAATGCATTGTTCAGTGAATTTGCAAAGCAAGCAGCATTATTAATTATGCTATACAAACCTTTTTCCTGCTGCATCAAGCAAGTTACGTTGTTACCAGTAATCATTCGACCTTTCTTTGATCTGAAAAATGAACAGATTCTCCAAAACTTTCCTGAGCTAAATGAACCAGCGTTGAAACCGGAATTTCCGTATACGTGTACTTGAAAATCAGCCTGAGCGGAAATGGTAGAAGTTATCTATCTGTAATGTTATATTAACTTATTGACTATGCGTTTAATTATAGTAACTGAAAACTTACGTATACTTCTCTATAGGCAGTTGTTATGTATACTCCCGTATAGCGTAGCTCCAGCCGTAGAACCATCTCGTCCTTTGTAGTATTCCGAACTCTCAGTTCCGAACCTATGTTCGATGTTTAGTTAGGTTCTGAAATATAGGCTAAATTATGATTATGAAGTAATCGAGAGAATATGTATATTGCACCTACAACTATTTACCTTGAAATTGCTGAGAAATTTGGCAGGTTCTTTCAAGCAGTATTTGAGGAGTTTTCCTTCTCCTCGAGTTTCCGTATAATGCAGTTGCAGTAGAAACATTTTCGTTTTTCGGGGTTTCGAAATGAATAATGACAAGACTAATATTTTGTTTATATTGTGCACTACAAATTCATTTTACGCATTATATAGTATATTTAAACCTCCTATAATAATTATTATTTATACATGATTTTTATTAGGCGCACTTAGAATGTAAATTCTGAATTGCGCTCGTCGTCTATGTGGTTTTTGCACTTATAATTTATCAGTCATTTAATTTGAGTGTACTATTTCCGCATCGTAAACAGGTGGCTCCTTTTTTTTAGATTCTTACTATAATTATGTAATGCGAATACTGGCAGGATCACTATTGTGAAAATCTGAAATAATCCAGAAAGGAACCACCTACCAAGATGGCACGCGTCTTACCTGTCCGCCGGTGTGCAGTCGAAAGTGACAGATTGGCTTGCTGCCTGTGTGAGCCTACTGCGATGACACTCGTGGTGAGTGCCGAGCAGACAGTCGTGAGTAGCGGATGTTAAGCCCGATGTACACCAGAATGTAAGGGCTCTTTCACACCCACACATAAAGCTTCGTTAATAAAGACAATAATAAAAATAGATTTCGTGCCGAAAGATCTGAACCACCAAACACTTCGGACCTGCACCCAAGGGGCCGTACACTTACTACGTAAGCACTTACGGGGGAGGGGAAGTCTGTTATCTTCTTACGCTCCATATAAACAAAAAGTAATTTATATGAAAAAAAAAATACATTGGAGGGAGGGGAAGTCAAAAAACCCATAAAAATGCTTTCGTTATTTTTGTACGAAATAGAACAAATACTGGGTCATTGTGAAGGAGCATCTTCTAAATGCCGATGTTACGTCTGTAGAATGCGGAATATGCGATAAGTTCAAGTAAGACAATACTCTCATGGTCATGTAGGTAGTAAAAATATAAATAAAAAAATAAAATCCTCTTGATCTTGATAGACAAAATAATTAAATAATAGCCTGGAAATTAATCTGTTTTTTTTTCGAAACATCAGTTTTTCCTCTGTCAAAAATCTTTGGAACAATTCCAGTAACTTCTAAAAATTGATTATGATATTCGGACCGGAAAAATCAAGGACTGAGAAATTCTTTGAAAGAAGAATGTCTAGAATGGTGGATTTTTGGGAAGAATTTACAGGTCGCCTAAGCCTCTTCTCCTTCAAATAAATCAAGAGCTACAGCAGCGGGAGCAGTTCCAATTCCATCACATCCAATTCGCCGACTTGAAGCGGAAACCAAGACAAAATTTTCAAAACGACTTAACTGCTTTTGTAAACAAAGATTCAAACGACAACTTGACGAATCTCATAGCTCTCCCACGCTAACTAACACCATCAATAGGTAGATGAAGGTTTCCGCTACCTGTTGATGGTGTTGGTTTGCGTAGGAGAGCTATCAGATTCGTCAAATCGTCGTTTGAATCTTTGTTTACAAAAGCAGATAAGTCGTTTTGAAAATTTTATCTTGAAACGAGTACATATGCGGTGTTGGATTCAACTACACAAGCCAATGCAGTTGCTGTAGTTGACCAGTGTGTGCCACTCGGGCCGCATGCAAGAATTGGTTTGGTTTGCTACGAACTACATGAGAACCTTCGCAACTGCCAAATTGGCCACAGTTTGGTATTACAACCACAGTTCCGATGGAAGCTATGAAGGATGAGAAGCGTTTACATTATATCGTCTTGGATATTCCTGATGCGTCCTGTTCAAAAGTGGAGCCATCATGATAGTGAAACTCAACTGGTGAGTTCCGATTCTTTCCTATCTTTCTATCATTGCTTATAAATTAAAAAAAAAAAATAAAATTAAACATTAAATACGTACAGGGCATCGTTTGCTGCTATTGCCGCGGATACTGTGGGAGTCCCAGGCAGTACTGGAATAAGTCGTGATCGTCATAAGACAGAGAGCAACGTGCCTTTTTCTATTTCAGGCGACCAAATGAAAGAATCGTGGGTTCTTTGATCAATTTCGCATGAAAGGCAGTCATGAAAGAATGTTGTGCTTTATTTTAAAATTAAAATTTCTAAATTATTTTTATAGATATATGCAAAGAATAGTGCCTAGTCGATAAATTAATCATATTCCTTTAATTCACCGGGTTGAAAATCGTAATAAACACAAAAATAAAGCAGATATTGCACACTTTCATGCCCTGTCACGGGACAAATATTTTTTGAGATTTTTGTAGCACATTTCTATAGATATTGAAAGGGGCAGATATGTAAACATCGCGTGACATCTCTCATTGAAAATGAGAAATTCCAGTACTGGTCCCAGGTATCCGGTTCGCGCAATGTGAAAACAACATCAGGTACCGAAGTAGATTTTCTCTTTGATTTATTTTTTATTTATTTATTTTTTTTCTATCAATCTTTGATAATAGTTTTTCACTGATCAATGAACCATGCAATGCAAATTTAAAAATGAGTTAACATTAACAATCTTTACAATGCTTGAAAAGTCGTGCATATGTACATATGCACAGCCTTGAAAGATTTTATTCGATAGACGTTGTAACCACTTGCCTTCGATGGGGTTCGAATTTAAGCCATTCCAGTTCGAGACAGCAACACGTACGGACGTGTTTTTTGCTCGCGCATTTTTTTTCGAAGTGTTTTTTCTCGTTCTTTCGCTGTTTACGTTTTCGCTTGTCGCGTTGGCGGGAGACTCGGTGGCCGATTCGGTCGCTGGAAAAGTGCCTAAGCGCACTGCTCTTGGAGGCGCGGGTAACCCCTCCAAGCAGCTTTTGCAGAGCAACGTGTTCTCGCCGTTGCCGCTTGATGACGCCGGCAATCCGCCGAAAAAGAGGAAGAAGCAGCAATCGCAGCTGCCGCAGGTGCAACCGGAGCGGAAGGAGAAGTGCCCGCCCGTGTTTGTGAAGGGCGATCCGCCGGATTTACGCCCAAAAATTCGCCAGCTGATCGCTAAGGGGCTGAAATGTACTTTTCGGCTCTGCAGCGAGGGCGTGAAAGTGATGCCGGCAAACAGGGACCATCATCAATCCGTCGTGGAGTTCCTCGAGGTTCACAAGTATGAGTACTACACTCATGACCACCCTGACACGAAGCCGCTCAAGGCTTTGCTGCGAGGACTTCACGACATGAAGGAGGAAGAGCTCCAAGCAGAGCTTGAAAGTTGCGGACTGAAGCCAGTAGCCGTCCACAAGATCGCTCGTCACGACAAGGCGAGGAAATATCGCGACCAGCTTTACCTGATCCATCTGGAGCACGGCTCCACTACCTGGAAGGACCTGAAGCTGGTTGGCGTTATAAATTACACCGTCGTTGACTGGGAGCGATATCGGCCAGTGCACCGCGATGTCACGCAATGCACCAACTGCTTCAATTTCGGGCACGGCACCAGGAACTGCCGCATGAAGCCGCGCTGCAAAAAGTGTGGCGAACCCCATCCGACTGACGAGTGCGACAAAATGGATGTGGCCGATCCCAAGTGCGCCAACTGTGGCGACAAACATCGGGCCACCACAAAGGGCTGCCCAAAGCGAGCCGAGTTCCTGGAAATCCGGAAGAAGGCTTCCACCAGGACCATTCCGAAGAAGAACCGTGTTCCTGTAATCAACGAGGTGAACTTTCCAGCTATCCCGGCTCCCCGTCGTGTGATTCCAATACTCCCACCGCTACAGCCGCACAAGCGACTGGCGGCGGCAGCTGCATCGGTCCAAGCTCCAGCATCGTCGGCACCATCCACCAGCGAATGGCCCCGCTTCCTCCTCCTGGGTTCCGTCGGCAGTCGGAGAACGAAGCCGTCCCACCGGAAGAATCTGCCCCGCTGTACACTCCGGAGCAACTGATGCCGATCTTCGCGCAGCTCGCCACTCGACTGCGCGGCTGCAAAACCCGATTCGACCAGGTCTTCACACTTGGCATGTTCATCATTGAAAATGGCTGCTAGGGTGGGCCTGGTCAACTGGAACGCTTGCTCGCTAAAGAGCAAAACAATCGAGCTGAAGGATTTCCTTGAGGAGAAGGAAATAGACGTGGCGTTCATCACCGAAACGCACCTAAAACCGGAGGTGAACATCAACATCCGGGACTTCCGCATCGTGCGACTCGACCGGCCGACCAGGGGTGGTGTGGCCATCGCTCTTCGCTACAACATCAACTGTCGTCTGCTTCCAAGCTTCCGGCTCAGTGTCGTCGAGGCCATCGGTGTCGAAATCACCACTTCGGTCGGCACAATCGCGCTCATCGCGGCGTACTGTCCAACTCAAGCCAAAGCCGGCGATGGATCATCGGCTGCCCTTCGGAGGACATCGTCAAGCTGACGCGGAGGCAAGGCCAGTATATCATTGCCGGCGACTTGAATGCCAAACATCAAGCCTGGGGCAACAGTCGCGGCAATCGAAACGGCACCATCTGGAGCAACGACATGGAGGAAGGCCACTACACGATCCTGAGCCCGGATTCCCCCACTCCGGCTGGAGTCGGTCCGGTGCCCACGCAACGCTCGACCTCTACGTAACAAACCTGAGTGACCACGTCTCGCAGCCGGTTGTATACCAGGAGCTCAGTTCGGATCACTATCCGGTGGTGGCGGAACTGGGCTCCTCGGTCAACCGGCACCAGCAGTTACGGCGGAACTACCACCGAGTGAACTGGCAGCGTTTCCAGCAGTGAGTCGATAACACCGTCGACTACGAGGTGCGTCCGGAGACGCCGGAAAGTATCGACCGCCAGCTGTGCGCTATCGAGGAGGCGATCACGGCGGCCCGAGAGCAACACGTACCGACGGCTCGGCAGGTAGGCAACTCCTTAAACATCGATACACTCACCAAAGATTTGATTCGATTGCGGAATGTCACTCGCAGGCAGTTTCAGCGTACTGGACTGCCTGAGCTTAAAACACGCTGCAATCGAATCACAAAATTATCAAGGCCAGAATGGTGGACCTCAAAAATAACGACTTCTCGAATAAGATCCGCACTCTCCCAGACTATGCTAAGCCGTTCTGGAAAATGACCAAAATTCTAAAATCCAAGCCTCGGCCCATTCCACCTTTGATCCCACTAGACAATAATGGCTCTAAGGATCGCTTGATAACTCCTGCAGAGAAGGTCGCTGAAATAGGTCGTCACTTCGTCAGCTCACACAATCTTGGGCAGAACATCGTCAGTCCACACGAAGCAGCCGTTAACGAGCATGCTAACAACATCCATTTGATTCCCAACGACTTCTCGGAGGAGTTGGAGATCTCAGCTGACGAATTGACGGCCTATATCAAATCGTCGAAGAACATGAAAGCCCCAGGCTTCGACAGCATCCTGAATCTCGAGCTCAAACACATGAGTGCTCCGTTCTTTGAGCACCTCTCGCTGATCTTTAATCAGTGTCTCCGGCTTAGCTACTTCCCATCGTCCTGGAAGTCAGCGAAAGTCATCCCCATCCGGAAGCCTGGGAAGGATCCTTCCTCCACCAAAAGTTATCGACCCATCAGCCTTCTCTCAGGGTTATCCAAGCTATTCGAAAAAGCTATTCATCATCGGTTACTTGAGTCTGCCGAAAATCTCAACATCTTGCTCGAGGAACAGTTTGGTTTCCGACGCGGTCGGTCAACTGTACACCAACTGACCCGAGTTACCAACGTCCTCAGACGGAACAAGTTTGTCTCGAAAACATCCGCCATGGCCTTACTCGATGTTGAGAAGGCGTTCGAAAATGTATTGCATGATGGCCTGGTGTACAGACTAGTAGTTTGAAACTACATCGCTACAATCTTCCCTGCTACCAGGTGAAAATCATCATCAATTACCTGTCGGCAAGGACATTCCGGTTCTCAATCAGTAGAACGAGTTCCAATGCGCATGACATCGTCGCAGGCGTTCCCCAGGGCAGTATCCTCGGGCCCCTGCTTTTCAATCTGTTCACCTCCGACATGCCAGAACCTCCAGAAGGCGGCATTCTGTCTCTGTTCGCAGATGACACATCCATCGTCTACAACGGTAGAGTGATCAGAGCGCTAGTGGCCTGGATGACCTGACAGAGTACCTCACCAGCTGGAAGATCTGTATCAACGCGGCGAAGACCCAGGTCATCATTTTCCCCCACTCTAAATCCCATAAACTTGTTCCGCCTGGGGACTGTAAAATCATCCTCAATGGCACGAATGTGGAATGGGCCAATGAGGCCGGCTACCTTGGCTTGACCTCGACAGCAAGCTTATTTTCAGGCAACAGGTTGACAAAACGGTGACAAAGTGTAACGTCTTGTTGAAACTACTGTACCCTTTGATCAACCGCCGGTCGTCATTGTCCCTGAAAAATAAGCTTGCTGTCTACAAGCAAATCATCCTCCCTGTGATCGAATATGGCATGCCGGTCTGGGAGAGCTGCGCTAAAACCCACCACCTCAAACTTCAACGGGTCCAAAACAAATTCCTGAAGATGATCCTCAACACCCCTCCCAGGACAAGAACATCCGAGGTCCACCGTCTGGCCGGAATAAAAACCTTACATGATTGCTTTGGTGAGTGTAAAGAAAAGTTTAGGGTCCGTTGCTTGCATTCGGATCAAGCTCCAATTAGGGCGCTAGTTCCAATCTAGGTTATCAAATTCTTATTGTAAAAATTAGTGTACATAGTAGTTAGGTTATCAAATTTTTAAAACACACCAGCGCCTCCTAAAGGCCGTCATGATATATCATATTAACACTTAAATAACAATGTAAACATAAAAATTTAAAATTGAAGTTGGAGGGCCAAGCCGGCCGAGCACTGTACATGTAGAAAAATAATAATTGTAGAACAGAAAATGATTAAATAAAGAAGAATTTTACTACTACTAGGGTTCGAATTTAATCTTACACATGCTGTACATATGCACATTGAGTTTACATCGTAATTGATGTCAATGTCGGGATGTCAATATCTGAAAAGTAGGAAATCAACTTTGATTGAACCGTGATTCACGATCTATCAGTAGAGCAGTACCAGTTTCAAACCGACCATGAGCAACTTTGACAAGAAGCTTTGAAAGAAATTCTTAATCAAATGAATTGCTGATGAGGCTATCGTTTTATATTTAATATCTGATCTTTTTGTTGGGGAAAAAATCCAGAAAACTTGTGGGTAGTATACTTATATTTCTCGTGCTTAGTATTATAAGGACGTAACTGTATTGATCGATTCAACATAATCGATTTTTCTTTCGTCGTTAATAATTCAACTGAATTATAAGCTTCAACCGTGATTGTTGCTTCTTGTACCAGATTAAATCATTCTTTAGCACGCTATACCGTACAATCTACGACATCAATTCGCTGCATTGATTAGAAGAAAACATCGTCGAAGAGAATTCGATCGAAGCAGTCACGCTCTTATGATACTAAGCGCGAGACTTACGAACTACCTTTCTAACGACGAATCCACTTTGTTCGGAATATTTGAAAGATGAATTTTTATCTATTTTGAACATCGTTACTAAATTCAATTTAAACCTGATTCCTGATGCTAAATTTGGTCCAAGGTTAAGCACCTTAAATAGTGCAAGTGCAACTAGTTGCAAAAAGATAATTTTTCTAGTTGAGTTTTACATTTACTCAAAGAATTTTGCCGAATTTAACAAACACTACTTCGTCTTCTTATTGGTATTACATCCCCCACTGGGACATTGCCGCCTCGCAGCTTAGTGCTCTCTAAGCACTTCCGTAGTTATTAACTGCGAGATTTCTGAGACAAGTTACAATTTTTGCAGTAGCAGATTATTTTATCACTGAAACACGATCGGCAAAAGCAGATATTTATGTTCCTAAATTGCACAAACCTAATAAAAATTCAAAACAAACGATAGAATTGAGTATACATATTGCCATATGGCCTGTCATGTAATTTTCGTTTTCCCAGTATAATAATGGTACAAAAGAAAAAAAATAGACTGCGAGTCAACCATTCGGACTTTTTCCATAAATGCCTATCACATTTGCACGTGTTCTACACAGATTTGCTCACACGCACGTGGGTACCAGCCAGACACCAATAACCGACCACTAGTCTCATTTTTACACGATTTTGTTTGGCGCCCAGAGCAATGCTTTCAACTGTGATAATACAAACGCGGTATGCAGTGCGTTCAATGCCAGCAGAAAATGCTATTCTGGATACCAACGCATGCGCTGCTTTGCCATTGCCCATTATTATTGTGACTGTTTTGACTGACAATATTTCGCAAGGCGTTACTGATGTTTAAAATAATATATAACAAAACGTCGCAGATATTATTAACAATACCATAAATGCTTTCAAGTAGTAGAATCATGTATCAATATCCGCACTGTCTTATACGAGATGTAGGACTTTGTCACTGTGATCGTTCCTGTGGTTATGATTAAGTTACTTCAAATCCATGCGTGTGATGAACTTGGACCTGGCAATCCAATAATGATAAATTGAGCTATTACCAATAACAATTCGATTATGCTCATTAGATCATGTCAGGACAATCGAATTCCGTATTATTTATTTATTCAGACTAAGGCCGAAGTGGTGGTATATAAGAGTCGGCTCGGTTCATGGCTACACGTCGCCAACCACGCAGTCAACGGAGGGTCATCTTCCAAGTCATCTTCCACCTGATCGATCCACCTTGCCCGCTGCGCACCTTCCTGTGCCCGTCGGATCGTTGTCGAGAACCATTTTCACCGGATTATTGTCCGACATTCTGGCTACGTGCCCGGCCCACCGCAGTCTTCCGATTTTCGCGGTGTGAACGATGGATGGTTCTCCCAACAGCTGATGCAACTCGTGGTTCATTCGCCTCCTCCACGTACCGTCCGCCATCTGCCATAGATGGTACGCAGCACTTTCCTTTCGAAAACTCCAAGTGCGCGTTGGTCCTCCACGAGCATCGTCCAGGTCTCGTGTCCGTAGAGGACTACCGGTCTAATGAGCGTTTTGTAGATTGGCAGTTTGGTACGGCGGCGAACTCTATTTGATCGGTGCGTCTTGCGGAGTCCAAAGTATGTACGATTTCCAGCCACTATGCGTCTCCGAATTTCTCTGCTGGTATCATTTTCGGCAGTCATCAGTGAGCCCAAGTACACAAATTCTTCTACCACCTCGATGCAAACTCGCGAAGGGTGGCTCACATTGTCTTCTCTTGAACCTCTTCCTATCACTATCACTTCGTCTTCGACGTGTTGATGACTAGATCGATCCGCTTGGCTTCCCTCTTCAGTCTGATGTAGGCTTCCTCCATCTTCTCAAAGTTACGTGCCATAATATCTATGTCGTTGGCGAAGCCAAATATCTGGACGGACTTATTGAAAATTGTACCACTCGTGTTAATCCCTGCTCTTCGTATTACCCCTTCCAAAGCGATGCTGAATAGCAGACATGAGAGACCAGCACCTTGCCGTAACCCTCTGCGGGTTTCGAAGGGCTGCCCCTGAAAGAGAATGCCCCTGAAACTCGAACTACGAACATCACCCGATCCATCGTTGCTTTGATCAACCGTGTCAGTTTATCCGGAAATCAGTTTTCGTGCATTAGCTGCCATAGCTGGTCCCGATCGATTGTATCAAATGCGGCTTTGAAGTCGATGAATAGATGATGTGTGGGCACGTTGTATTCGCGGCATTTCTGCAGTACTTGGCGAATGGCGAACACCTGGTCGGTGGTGGAGCGTTCGCCCATAAAACCCGCCTGGTACTGCCCCACGAACTCCCTTGCAGTTGATGCTAGTCGACGGCTTAAAATTTGAGAGAGTACCTTGTAGGCGCGGTAGTTGCTACAATCCAGCTTATCGCCCTTTTTGTAGATGGGACACACGATACCTTCCATCCACTTCTGCGGCAAAACTTCCTCCTCCCAAATCTTGGTAATGACCCAGTGCAGCGCTCTAGCCAGTGCCTCACCACCGTGTTTAAATAGCTCTCCTGGTAGTTAGTCAACCCCAGGGGCTTTGTTGTTCTTCAGCTGGCCAATCTCCTCCTGGATTTCCTGGAGATCCATAGCTGGTAGAATTATGTCCTGCGCGCGTTCTCCCAGGTCCATCACCATACCGCCATTTTCGTCTGCCACATCGCCATTCAGGTGCTCTTCGTAGTGCTGCCGCCACCTTTGGATCACCTCACGCTCGTTCGTAAGAAGGTTCCCGTTTATGTCCTTGCACATATCAGGCTGTGGCACGTGGCCCTTACGTGAACGGTTCAACTTCTCATAGAACTTTCGAGTGTTATTAGCGCGGTACAGTTGCTCCGTCTCTTCACGGCCTCGATCTTCCTGCTGAAGCTTTTTCCTCCGGAAAATCGAGTTTTGTCTGTTCCGCGCCTGTTTATATCGTGCCTCGTTCGCCCTCGTGCGGTGTTGCAGCAATCTCGCCCATGCTGCATTATTCTCTTCTACTAACTGCTCACATTCGCCATCATACCAGTCGTTTTTCTGATCCGGGGGCACCGTGCCAAGTGCAGCGGTTGCGGTGCTACCAATGGCGGATCGAATATCTCTCCAGCAATCTTCAAGAGACGGAAATGAACTATAGAGCTCGTTTCCTACATCCAATTAGAAATTTCATCAGTTGCTTTCTCCTATCTATCACATTGGCAGCTCGTTTACCAAGACGGACCTCTGCCTCTCGAACCTAACCCAAAAATATCTCAACAAATTCCGCATGAACTCGTGGCAAGTGCAGAGGTATATTCGGCTTGCAGTGGGCGAGTGATTTGCATCATCATTTCCTCCCCCTTCCCTACATTGACTTGCATTCTGACGTGGCAGGCGCCAGTATGACCTAACAAAAGAGATGACCAGTACTTGTACATTGAAGAAGTGTGCTAGTCCCACGCCAACTCGTTACATTAAATCGGTTTATTTGGTTTCGATCAATACATCTAAACGACTCTCGTTAGCTCCTCCAGCAACAAATATATGCATCGTGTACAGCAGTATTATAGCTTCGACTCAGACAATCTTCCTGACGCCGTCCAGCTTGATGTCAGACAAGGACGCAGATAAGCAAGGTGCCAATTCCACTCTCATTACCCTCTGCTATCTCTATTACCATTCTATTTGTGATTATATGAGAATTATCCCATTCACATAGCACAGAACGAGGATTATAATAGTCTTCTATCACTTCTTCTCTCATGTATGTGTTTAGTCCAGATGTCTAGCGCGTCAGTCGAATTGCACTAGGCGAAGGTGAGCCAGCCAAGGGCTGAAAGCCTCCTTAACAAAGATACAAAAAAAAAAATAATTGTGCTAGGCTTGGTGGAGGGCTTATATGATCAATTCTCGTCTTAGGCTAAGTTTTTTCGTAAGCAAAATAAGGTTGGCGAAGTATACATAAAGCATCGTTCCTCAACGGAAGTTTAAAAATAAATTCTATGTAGACACATACCTAGTTTTTTTTCTCGTGACCAGAGATCCCGCGTAGCACAATTTAGAGCGATTTGGTTACTACAACTCATATTTGAGGGAATTTGGTCCAACATAGATCACAGTTACTCGTCTATGACGAGTGTGCTGCTTGGGACCTAATGCAATGGCTTGCTGTATTGACTTAATGCATGGGCCTCCGCTTGATGCAATCTGTGCATGGAATTCATGCAAGATTGTCATAAAATCATGCATCCTCTGGTTGGATGCATCTTTTTCCTTGGTTTCCTTGTGTGGTATCAAGTACCTCTGTTGCTGTTGATCGCCTCATGAACTTATTGCCACAATGTGTTCAATTTTTCTCCATTTGGGTGTCCTTCGATTCTTTCGTCGAGCTTATGAGCGAACTGCCACGAAACGCCCTCGCCCGGCAGTCGCTGTTCAGCCGCATGGTTCTCTCACGCCTAGAATCGCGGATGCTGGACAGCTATACGCGAATCTTGTATACCACCAGATAGTGGTCAGAGTCGATATTTGGGTCTGGGAAGTTCCTCACATCTCTGACGTCTGAGAAATGTCGACCGTCCACCAAAGTATGATCGATTTGAGAACACGTATCGCCATTTGGGTGTTTCCAGGTGTGCTTCCGAATATTTTTGGGTACAAAATAGGTGCTACAGATGGCCATTCCTCAGGCTGTGACAAAGTTGACTAGCCTCAGGACGTTGTCATTGGTAGTTGCTTGGAGGCTCTCCTTGTCAAAGACTGGGCGATAGAATACTTCCCCTCCGAACTGTGCATTTGAGCCGTCCGTGATACTTGAATAAGGCAATTGGGTTAACTGCGCAAAATTCCCGTTCGTCTGTTCCTCGCCATCGGATCTGTGGAGTGATGCCGGTCTTCACCTTTTGTCGTTCTCGAGCAAGGAGGGCAACTCGTGCAGCTTCCAACAGGGTCCTGACGTTCCAAGTACCGAGTTTCCAATCAGTTTTCGTTAAACATTGCCGTGTTCTTTTCTTGATTGTTGTTTTTTCGGTATGACACCTTACGAGGACTGCGATATCTAGCTACGTGATGAGCCTGCTATTTTAGGAATACCCGTGGTATTGATAACACAACATGATATGAACTTGTTTGGAATAAGTGTTAAAATAACAAGCGAAAATAAAAAAAAATTGCACCGAAATATCACAAAAATAACTATTTTTATATAAGAAAATTATTTTGTGCTTTTTAGTGGAATGTCTTCACTTGTCATAAGACGAGTTTATACAATCCCATTGAATTCCACCACTTAATTGTATCTTGACAGATAGGGGAACTGTTCCGTTGTTCATCTCACTGAACATATATTCATCTCATCGCAAAACAAAGAAATACAGCACCAATTCTGTCGCTTCTTTTTGCTAACACTTTTACTGGTGAAAAAATCACAAAAATAAGAAACAAACCAAATTCCTTTTCATAGCTTTGTTTTCTATGGGATGGAAATAGGAGCTATGGGATGAAGTGCCGAACCGTTCCCCTACGTATTTCGACTTCAACAGTAAGGCCGTCTTCAGTGTCTCGTACTTGACTCGACAACTATTTTTGCTATCGATAAGAACAAGCTAATAGTTCAAGATATTGATTAGATCTTGTTAATAGCAAAACCTAATATTTTTGTGATATTTCGATGCATTTTTTTGTTATTTTTGCCTGTTATTTTAACACTTATTCCAAACAAGTTTATATCATGTTTTGTTATCAATATCACATTTTAGTCTTGATATGATATTATCGTCTACTGGGTAGCTGACGTGACACCGCATTTCTTGTTAAACAGACCGCTACCGACCAGATCTTGAGCAGCTCCTAACATTGGGAATAGACGCTATTCAGTCGAAGGAAACATAAATTGCGTCTTATTGTATGAAATTTCATATTGTGAATGTTATTAAATAAAGCAAAAATCTTCAAAATAAACACAGACAGTTAAACTTATTATGCTCATTTAATCCAACAACAACAACGGGTTTGCTCGCAAAATATTCAACAAATGATGTGTGCTTACTGATTTCACAAATATTTCCAATAAAGATACAACAGAGTCATGATCATACACTACCAGCTCGCCATTGAATGAGCACAGGTGCCGCATCACAAATGAAACTCCGCTCGCCCCAATAATACATGCAAATGTGCGAAACGCAATTGATAAAACATTATTATTCCATTTTAATTAACAATCAATAATCAATGCCGCCACAAAGGATTGCATGCGTGTGCACTGTGCAGGCGGCGTAGTTTGCCTGTCCGATTGTCTGTTCCATATTTGTGGGAACATCGAGGCCACATTGCACTGTGACGTCTCGCTGCAAAGTTGACAGACGTGGTAGTCCTGTTTTGAATTAACGATCTAGTAAAAATTTACAATAGTTCAATGAGAAACAGAAATAAATTGTACAATAACTACCAGTTTCAGGTTAGTGCTGATAAATTACCACCAAGAGCCACGCCAATGCTAATATTATTTCGAAGGGTAACAACAAACCTTGCAGAATCTGTCAATTCCTGGAGGTTATGTCGTCCACACGCAAGGATTCACATACCGATTCGGGCCACATAGCAATACTCTTTCGGTAAGCTTGCATCTGACCTTAGCTTCCACCGTGTCAGTTGTTGCTCTTGTGTACGTCAGTGTGCGTTGATAAAATCACATCATTTCAGCTACTATGAGTTATTCCTGCTCAGATACCTGCTTTTGGTTGTATAAGTTATCAGTATGTCACTAGAAGACAGAAAGTGGTCTAGATATTTAAATTTAAGGCGATTGATATCCTGTATTACGATAAGCTGAGTAAACTCATGTAACGAACAGATTTAAATGAATCTGTTCTCTATGCTACTCACATCGGTTTGACGAGGTTTTTTGACTATTGTCCTATTTCATTAGAAAAGTTTCGAACAAAACTCGATAGTCATATTAATGTGACTAGCCTTCACAAAAACAAGAAAGTTTCTGCAAACTAATGATTTAAACTGCACCACCAGAATCGTTTTTCACATTTCTGTCTGTCCCACACTGCTCATTCATATCTGAATGATAAACATCGCGGACGAAGAATTTGCCGCTCTAGGTCAATGTGGTCAGGGTGAAGCACGTCACTCCACTGCAGCTGACCGGACCTATAAATTTGCACGTGCATAGAACTTAGCAGAAATAATCAGCATATTTGTTGTGCAAATCTGATGCAATCAAAATAGTTTGTTGGTTGCACTATTGTCCTCCGTGTGTCTCATGTTTTGCGTGTCTCAGTGTTGACTGTGATCTATTGGAATACGTAGCTATTTAAATGGACCTTGTGCAAACCTGTCTGCATATTCTCACGCACGTCAGATTTTATTATAAAATCATTTGAACAGTGAGGAACACACGGCCTTCATCATACGTTTACGACGTGTTTATTCATCCTCTATTTAAGCGCAATCGATATTTATTGCATACGTGATGCACGACATGCGGAAGTTTTCTTCTTAGTCTTTCGTAACTTATTGTTGTTGTTGACTCTCAACTTAGTACTCTAAATGCACTTTCACAATAATTATTTGTCAACCAATAATACGTTCAAATGTGGGCAAGCCCAGCGAAATTGAGATAATTCCCAACCCGAAAGATCCCATCGAAGACACCACCTCCAACTTGACAGGACCGTGCCTTTACTGTTTTGGTTATGTGAGGTCTCGACAGTGCAATTGTGAATTTTCATCGATAATACTATTAACACAGGTTTGCATGTTTAGTTTAGTGCATAGCTCCATTCGATTTCTATACTTGACAAATGAGTGACCTTAATTATAAGAACAGCTCAATGTGGTACACTGGTGTGAGGTGTGACTGACAAGAGGATACGAATAGTCGGTTCAATCATTTTACAGTACATAGAAGCTCACTCCATTCTGCTCTGTCCAAAGCTGCATGTTGCTAACGACGTAGCTCACGGAGGATCCGCAAATAGTCTTCCTTCTGATAGAGCAATCTTGTATGCTGCGCATTTCATCACCTTATACCAATCAGATCATAATATCAGAAAATCAAAATTTAATCTTATGCAATCCTTATCAGCACACACAAATACAATATACTCAGTAATAGCGAAATATCCAAGACAACTTAAGTTTTTTAACTCCTTTTACTTCCTTTTCTGATTAAAACTGTATAAGGTACCCCGGTGCAAGTTAAAATACGGAGAAAGTGGGTACTATGGCTGCCGATGAACGTTTTTAATGGTAACAATGTTCTAGACTAAAGATGAAGCAGAACTATCAACGAATTCACCGTATACAAAAATATTTGAAATAAAAACCAATTGAAGCACCATACTAATGCTATTGCTTGACCATTAACTACCGGCCTTCTTGTTCCCGTCGGATCGTTGTCGAGAACCATTTTCACCGGATTAATGTCCGACATTCTGGCTACGTGCCCGGCCCACCGCAGTCTTCCGATTTTCGCGGTGGGAACGATGGATGGTTCACCTAACAGCTAATGCAACTCGTGGTTCATTCGCCTCCTCCACGTACCGTCCGCCATCTGCACCCCACCATAGATGGTACGCAACACTTTCCTTTCGAAAGCTCCCAGTGCGCCTTGGTCCTCCACGAGCATCGTCCAGGTCTTGTGTCCGTAGAGAACTACCGGTCTAATAAGCGTTTTGTAGATAGTCAGTTTGGTACGGCGGCGAACTCTATTCGATCGGAGCGTCTTGCGGAGTCCAAAGTACGTACGATTTCCAGCTACTATGCGTCTTCGGATTTCTCTGCTGGTATCGTTATAGGCGGTCACCAGTGCGACCAAGTACACGAATTCTTCTACCACCTCGATTTCGTCACCACCGATAGAAACCCGTGGTGGGTGGCTTACATTGGCCTCTCTTCAGCCTCTTCCTGTCATGTACTTCCTCTTCGACGTGTTGATGACTAGTCCAATCCGTTTAGCTTCGCTTTTCAGTCCGATGTAAGCTCCTCCATCTTCTCAAAGTTACGTGCCATGATAGCAATGTCGTCGGCGAAACCAAATCACTGGACGGACTTCGTGAAAATCGTACCTCTCGTGTCAATCTCTGCCCTTCGTATTGCTCCCTCCAAAGCGATTTTGAATAGCAGACACTGTTTTTAGATTGTTGATTTTTCACTAGACAACAATCTAAAAATTTCGACACTCATATATCATATGGATCTGAATCAGATGCAGTTTGATATAGTTGATTTCGTTGGTAAAAAGTATTGTACAATTAAGTACCAAATGTGTATTTTATATTATGAAAATTATCTGCAATAAAAAGAGCAATAGTTATAACTATGCGATATTTTTCCGTTTGAAGTGCAGCTAATCTATTTATTCTACAATTTGTCAACAGGTTTTGTCTTGTGTTTTGTTATTTTCAAATTTCGCATAAGATTTACAGGTTTTCAGATAAATAAAGTGCTGAACACATAAATTGGCACGTTCGTTCTATTACAAATTTACAGCATCGCCCGGATAAAAACATTTCTTTTGAATTGCTGATTTATGTAATTATTTTATGTTCTAAACAGAGAAATATTTATTCAAAAAGTGAATAGAAATTTGCTTATCCTTTCTACCTATATCATTTTGTTTCAAGTAAGCCTAATGGATAGCCAATTAAACAGTGAACCGGCTCTTGTCTTGTTTTCATATTTGCTAACATTATAATCCCTTTCTTGTTGGAAAAAGTCCGACTAGCAATCAACCTCCATCCATAATCTGAAAATACTACGAATCAGAAATAATATGAACATTATATCTATATTCTTCAAATTAGTTTCGTTCAACAGTATAGCTTAGCTTAACCTAGCTTAGACTGACTGTACTAGACTGGCCCAGGATACAAAAAGTCGTCCGATTCTACGGGGCACCCCCCAGGATTTTGCCTTTGGGTAAGAAAATCATTCTCTGAAAATTTCAGCCTGATCGGTTATTGCATAAGCTGGCGCAATTGATTTGAAGTTAATATGGGGGTTTCAGCCGAAATATATGGGAAAATACACCTCTGTTACTATTTCGTACAGGAAATTGGATGGAAAAGCCCGATTGAGCCCAGATTTGCAGGAAATGAAGTTAACATGCCAATGAACAATTCGACATAAAATTCTACTATGATTAAATAAACTTTAAATTAGTTTTTAGCTGATTTATTTGGAGTTTGGTTGAGCACTTTGAAATTCATTAATTGCCTTGAAAACAAGCGCATGTAATCGAAGGTAGCTGCGATATGTGTTGTGGCGCGCGTGCAGTTACTTATGTTTCAGTGCGCGCGAAATCACGCATCGCAGGCACCTTTGATTGCATGCGTATGTTTTCATGGCAATTAATGAATTTCAAAGTGCTCAACCCAACTCCAAATAAATCAGCCAAAAACTGATTTAAAGTTTATTTAGTAATAGTAGAATTTTATGTCGAATTGTTCATGGGCATGTTAACTTCATTTTCTGCAAATCTGGGCTCAATCGGGCTCTTCCATCCAATTTCCTGTACGAAATAGTAATAGAGGTGTATTTTCCCATATATTTCGGCTGAAATCCCCATATTAACTTCAAATAAATTGCGCCAGCTTATGCAATAACGGATCAGGCTGAAATTTTCAGAGAATGATTTTCTTACCTAAAGGCAAAATCCTGGAGGGTGCCCCGTAGAATCCGACGACTTTTTTTTCTCCCCATACTAGGCTGGGCCACTCTGTACATGTCAATGGTTGCCACTTCGTGATTGATCAGAACTAGTGCAAATTGCACACCCAACCGGCGGATGTTAGATTTTCTAACAATTCTGTATAAGAATCTACCAAAACCTGTATAAGAACTGGGCATATGCGAAATTGTTAGATTCTTATACATGTATTGTATAAGAATCTAACAATTTTGTTAGCTTTTCTAACAATATTTGTTTGAGAGCTTACATTTTTTGTATAAGAATCTAACAATTTCGCATATGCCTAGTTCTTATACAGGTTTTGTTAGATTCTTATACAGAATTGTTAGAAAATCTAACAACCGCCGGTTGGGTGCAATATATACTAAACGATAGAGTTGCTCTTAGAACTGTCAAAAAACGTCGTGTATCGTGTTTTCGTTCGTTTTTGTTTTTTGTTCAGTTGTTGGTGTCTTTATCAGTGTAGCCCCGTAAAAATGCCTGGAAAATACGTCCGAAAAGCTCCAGACTGTCATGGTCATTTCCCAGCTTGCAATCCGAAGGTCTGGCAAAAACTACTGCTGCTCGAATTTACGGCATTTGTTGCGCTATATCCCAGAGAGAAGGGAAGTACCGGTGGTTGCAAAGCTTGGACGTTTCAGAACAGTCTTATCCCGTGATCAAGAAGATGAAATCGTGAATCATACGGTGTTGATGTCATAGTCCGCGATTGGATGAACCACAAATATATCCGATAGCTGACATATCAAATAAGCGAAAAATATGCGGTACCCCATGGATGGAAAGGCGGATTAGCAGGAACGGAGTGACTTTGGAACTTCCTTAAGCGACATCCTGATTTGAAATTGAGCAAGGTGGAAAATACATCCCTCGCCCGCCTCACTGGTTTCAATAGAAAGAGAGTTCGATCTTTTTTAGATTTATTACAACGATAATGGCCAATGTTCACCGAAACAAATTTGGAATGTCGATAAAACTGAAACAGTAAGTATACATTATTTGATTGTTTATTCCATGCAATAATGTTTTTTTTCAATCCAGGTTCAATCGCGGTTCATGAAAGTTTTGCTTAAAAATCTTAAGTAATCGTCCGGTGGGGGCGATATCATCAGCCGAGCGCGGGGACTAATACGACAGTTATTCTGGTTGTGTACGCGTTCCTCCAGCATTTGTATTCCCAAGAGCACGCCTTACTGAATTTCCTGGATTAGGAGCGCTGGTTAACTCGCTTTTTTGGGCAACCCTAGCGGTTGGAGCACAATTGAAAAATGTTCGGCTTGGTTTGATCATTTCTTGGATGGACATGCCGACTACACCAAAAACATCCACCTGCTTGAAAATGCATCCGCTAGTAACGCACGCATACTATCAATACCACCCCACACATCCTACAAGCTGTAGCCTCTGGACGTTTCTATCATTAGCCCTATGAAGAGGAAATATGCCGATGTAATGTGCCAGCTCATGAAGTCCAGCCCGGGCAGGATCGTAACTATTCATGATGCACAGCACATGATTCGAAATAGACAAATTGATATGAAATTTGCGAAAAAGAATGCACGTGTCTTGGAGGGACTCGAACCCTCAACCTCCTACTCTCTAGATAGGCGTGATAACCCCTACACAACAAGACCACTTAAAGTTCACGTTTGCGGAAAAGCCATCAGAATCCGAGTACTAACCTCCACCGCGGTTAGCTCTTTTTTCCAAATTGAGTATCTTTCGGATGCTTTATTTGTCCAATCTTCACATGTGCTTTACTATTGTATATCCACAGTCAAGCGGCTGCACATTGTTTATTAATCGAGAGCATCACACTCTATGCCCTCGCCTTATGTGCCACTAAGAAGCGCGTAAAAAATAAAGACGCGGATAATTACACTATTTTGGGCGTACATGGATATTTTCCAACAAGTTAATCCTTAATGTATGCAATTTCTCTAGCATTATGTCAGTTTCAATAGCATACAACATATATAAAGTGATATAATTCAACGGAAATCGCATACATTCACAGAAAAAAATAATGAAAACTAATAAGCGCGTAAATAATAAAGACGCGGACAATTACACTACTCTTGGCGTACATGGTCCTTTTCAAAAAGATGGCCCTGATGGTCATATTTGAATCGCCCCGCCTCTTTATGTGCATTACTTTCGTGTAAATTTTTGACATAATGCTAAAGAAATTGCATACATTTAGAACTACTTTGTTGGAAAAGAACCATGTACGCCAAGAGTAGTGTAATTATCCGCGTCTTTATTATTTACGCCCTTATTAGTTTTCATATTTTTTTCTGTGCAGGTAGACCCGTGTCGTTCAAAATATGGGGGAGGTTCCTTCATTAGTGCTGCCACCTGGAAAAGTTTAGAGAAAAAGTAGAATCATGGAAATTTGACATGGCATTATATAGAAAATGAGAATTAAAATGTCTTTAGAACGTTATAGAAATTTTTTTGTCAAATAATTTTTAGTTTTTGGGGTTAGAAATTCAACATTATTAAGCATTAACTGCTTATTCGAAAAAAAATATAAAAATCGAGAAATCATGTCTATTTTGTGTGCTTTTAAAATTCTAACCCCGTGAACCAAGATTTTTTCGAGAAACGTCCTTAATTTTTGTTTTATAACAAAAATATACTTCATTTCCTATACCACACCGTGTGAAATTTCAATGATTCTACTTTTTCTCTCTATGATAGCTGGTGGTTTTCTCCTCCCCTATTGTCAGCGCTGGCTGGTGTGATAGACCATAGAACTACCCAGTTGGCATGGTTTGCAATCGGCGGCGCACTATGGGGCGGCTCCATACAAAGTGGTGGCCAAAAATTTTTTTTTTGGTTTTTCCGCATTATTTTATAGTATTCTAGTAAGATTAGCATATAATTAATCATATTTATGCATTTTCATCGCATCCGGAAGGTGTAACTAGTATTTAACCCAGTAATGAGCTACGTATTCCTAAACAATAAACTTGAACGATTGTTTTAAATTTTAGGGGCAGTTCAAATGCAAATTAAAACTAGAATAAGGTTGCTATGTATAAGATTAAACAAGAGAAGTGGAGGTGGAAGACCCCCCCCGTAACCAAGATTTGACCCCTTCCCCATTTTTTTAACTATGTCGTATAAGAGTATTCATTTATCAATCAGGTATTTTGGTGAAGAACTATTTGTCTTCCGAACCTCCCCCCCCCACAAAGTTATCTGACCCCCCCCCCCGTCCAAATAAATCAATCAAACTAGTCGAAAGGATTATTTTTTAATATGTTTCCGTTATTTTTACTGAACATATATCAACATCTTTAACAAAGTTGATGATTTGTCTCCATTTTTCATACTGCAGGAATGAATATAAAGGAGCTGTTCTGATCTCCATCTCATTGAATATATATTTATCTCATCGCGAAACAAAGAAATACGGCATCAATTTAGTCGCTTCTTTTTGTCAACATGCGTGTTCACTGCTGCAAAAAATCACAAAAATGAGAAATAAATTTCATTGCTTTGTACAAAATAAAACCTAATTTTTATTGATAAATTGTCATAATAAATTTTAATTATTAACTTTCTCTTAAAACTAAATCAAATTGACAAGCAATTCTACTCATTTTCTACATTTTCATCGAGAGCAAAATCATCATCAAGTTGTTCAACATCATCCATTAATTCGTCTAGTGCATTGTCTTCAGTGTTTACATTTTCAGAGCTGTAAAGATCTTCGAATACTAAAAGTGATTTTACAACATCTGGATATTCATGTGATACTTTCTTTCGCATTCTGCTACCTAGATTTATTGAACTTATCAAAGGATCAGATGAGTTCATAGCTCGAATAAAGACGTCATGTAGATTATCAACTCGTGACCTTTTCCTAGCATGATGGGTACGACATTTTTTAATAGTTTATGTTGGCATTCTGCTGCTTCTTCAGCTAACATGCCAAGAGGAGCCGGTGAATGGATTATTATGCTTCCAGCGTGAGCGAGTACTTTATGCACTGTTGCTGGAATTTTATTCCAATCATACAATTTAATATATCGCCGATATGTTTCTTTACAATAGTTCTCCTTTTTTTAGGATTGATCGGATCATGGCAATTGATTACTATTAAAATATTACGAAATCTAACAATAAGATCTTCGTCAATGTTCAAAACTTTGGAAAGTAATTCAGGATTTGAAAATGATTTTCGACACACGTTTCCTGTTGTGCTGGTCCCTGCTCCACCTGTCCTGGGTTGATCAACTCGTACTCCGAATGCTTCGTACAGTTTTTCAGTAACGAGTTTTTTTTCGATCAAGAAATTTGGCCTTTAAATCCATCGTGATCTTCCACTTTTTAATTTCCATCCTGTAGGAAATATGTAATAAACACTCAAAAAATCGCATCCAAGCGTGCAGTGGAGATATGCCGTAATGAAGAGCATCTTCGTTCGATTCGTAACCTGCTTCAAGCTTCTGTAAAGTAAAAAAAAAACAATGTTATCTTTATGGCACTTAAAATTTGATACAAAAAAAAGGATTACCTTTATATCACTCATTACATTTGGAGTAGCTCCACAAATTGGACAGTTGTACATGGAAGAAGTATCGGTTACATAATTAAGAACTTTGCCGTCGGTCATACTCATAACGAAAATAAAATCAACCAAAACAAATTCGCCATTCGATAATTGGATTTTTACTGGGACAAGCTCACTTATTTGATTTTCAATATATCTCTTGGTGTTAAGTACCATCTCTTTTGATTCTTTGATAAACTCCAGCATAATTGGCCTACAGAACCAAATGCTTTGGGGTGTAAAATTATGCCACAAAATGCTTTTCTTGTTGTTCTGATAATAAAGTTGTATAGGAGTTGTCGTCACTGAAAAGACGTCACTGTCATCCTTTTGATTTGGCATTGATAGCGCTTGGTGGTATTGTGAATAGCCTGTAGAGCCATCCATACTCCCAGCTGCTTAAAATCACTAGCTCTGTGTAATCGTTGGTATTCATTTGTTCATTTGATGATTCTTTCTGCTGTATGCTTCATGAGTGCCTGTAATTTGACCTAGAAAGAAAGAAACATTTAAAGTTGGTGTACTAGAAAAACATGTGGATATTTACCCAAGCAGCACAAATTGTTTCACTACTGAACATTTCACTGTGTTGCAGCTATTCGGAAGTAAACAATCTTTGCGTATGTGCCATCAAAAATAACTTTCTTGCAATCTAAAAAGCGCAAGAGGTGGAGCCTACGGAAACATCCTTCGATTGCAGTAAAATTCCAATAATGTTGCAAAATACTACTGCGGAAAAAAATTAAATAAAAATATAAAACTGGATTCGATTTATGGATCATGTGATTGATAGTCCTTCACTCTACCACAGCACCATTCAACACTTCGAAGGGACTGCTTGTTGACTCACCATAAAAACCATACGATTATGAAGTTTTGTACTCGCGTTTCCTGTTACTTGATTACACCATCACAGGAAAAAAATGTGAGTTGTCAAAACGTTGAACGATGCCAAATTAAACATGAAGACACATTCAACTTATCTGCAACTTCATTGAAACAAACAATTAAATTTTGAAAGACGCATTGAAGTTACATGGTAAAAAATATGCAACTTAATGATTTTGTTTCGTGTTTGCAACATGAAGTGCAGTATTCTTTGTTTTTTTTTTGTTTCCAAATGTCAAACACGTACTGCATTGCAATTTTAATGAAACATTCTCGCTTAACTTTTCAAAAGGACCTAAGTAACATTTTTTTCATGAATTAATTTGAATACTGCAATCAATAGCTTTCATGTTGTTCTGTTGATTGCGATATTCAAATTAATTCATGAAAAAAATGTTACTTAGGTCCTTTTGAAAAGTTAAGCGAGCATTGATCACAACTCGAACGTTTTTGACATCTTGATGCAACTTTTTCGCGCTTTGATGTTTTTCCAATATCTTTAATGAAACTGAATAGAAACAAGGTGCTTTTAGGAAGATGTTGCGTGTGCTACTTGGGTATATCTACCTGAATTTTGGATGGTGACTCTTCGATTGACTCGGCTAAAGGGGAGCAAACTTTTTTCATGCTCTTGATTACATGGTAGCTCGGAAACCTTGATGGGTTCTTTTTCACTGTTTGCTCATATGCATATTTGGTAAAATCGCAGTCTAAAAAATATTCGAATGCCTCTTCAGGTGACATCATTCCATGTGAATCTTTGAGAGTCGTAAACATTTTAGATGTACTTTCACGATTTTTGATAACATGGCCAATCAAATTTACCATATTTGAATCGCCATGTCTATATGCAATTTTTCTTGTGGCTAAAAGAGCCCTCTCTATAGTGTCAACATTAGCGCCGAGCATTTCATCGGTTTTCCTTCGCTTACTTCTATCACTAGGTTCATCAAATTGTTTTTGTGGACGCCCACGGCCAGTTGACGTTGAAGGTGTTTCTGCGATGTACTCTGCAAGCTCCAAATGACCGTCGAGCCAATCCTTATTGTACTTCTCAAAGCGCTCCTGTTTGTGGCATTGTAAAAATATTGTGCTACGTATTGCAAATTTTTAAGAAGTCTTTCTTCTTTGGCAAGATCAATATTATATTTTATTTTGATGTATTCAAATGCTTTTGTTGCATTGACTATTTGAGATTTTTTTGGATCAAAAAGTAACACGATGCTCCTATGTTCCATATTATCACAAACAATTCTTTTCAGATTAAGTCTAAAAAAAAAAAATTAAATAACTACACAATGTACCCGTTGTTAGCGTTAAAGCCGAAAACAAACTCATGATTTGAAAATGTTTCCCCCGTTCTTTTTAATGCAAGTAGGTAGATAATATTTATTAGGAAAATATATATACCTGAGTATAGTTGGTACAAATTGTAAAATGGCACATGAACAGAGAATTATAAACAAGGTTATCGTGAAACCATTGAAAACTTTTTAGTCCAGTTGGGTAGATCAAGTTTCTATATGGAATGATAATTTTCGGTTTGTTTTAACCCATTTTCACAAAAATAATAATAAAGTGGGTAACATTTTTAAGACTAAATTTGACATTTAACAGTTCCACATTTAAAGCAGTATTTGATTTGTACGATTTTTTTTTTGTTTGTGCTCGATAATTGTTATTAACAAAAAAAAATCCATTTTTTTCGACTTCGTGCCAAAATGACGCTCATCCGCAGCTATGCGCAGCTGGATTCTCGTTCCGCAGATAGTATAGACCCCAAACTAAACTGTGGTGGTGGTCTCTTGAGACTGCTCGGCCCTGCTTGTTAGATATAGTCCAACTTAGGCAGAATTTTTTTTTCAATAATTACCCATTTTGACTATTTTTCATCAATTTAAAGCTTAGACAATTATCTTTCCAACGGTGTATTAATTTCCAAAATTGGACCGTTATTCGCTGAGAAATTTGCATTTGTTTGAGATGCATTTTTTTTACAATTTTCACAATTTTCCTAAGTTTGATGTCTGTGGCACAATGAGTTTTCATCACAGAGGGCTGAAATTTTGGGAATCTAGGTTTGAATTATCCTTCTTTCAAATGGTATACAAGACACGTCATTCAAAGCAAGTCAATTTTTCGATTTTTGGCCACCACTTTCCCCATAGTGCGGCGGCGTTAAAAGCGGGAGCTTATTTTGCACACGATAATATTTTTTTCCAGTATGTGATCTACTCCTTTTCAAAAGTAGGCCCCCATTTTCAAATGAATGTTTTTTTTGTCATTATGGAGACTTTCAGCCCGAGGCTGGCTCGTCTCCGAAAATGAATGTTATATTAACAAAAATCTTCAGTTGTTTAGCAATAAGGAAGAAATTGAGAACACTGCAAAAGACTACAGTTTGAAAAATCGATAATCATGTAAAAATGCACAAACTCTCGTGTAGTTTATCGAAAATTTATCCAGGAAATTCTCTGAATTTTCAAATTCTTCCAAACATTCTCCGTCTCCCGAAGTTGATCAAGCTACTCAAAGGGAACTCATATTTCTACAGGATTTCACCATGATATTCTGCCACAAGTCCCCTAATAAGTATACATATTAGAAATTTTACTTCCAATTCATCCAATTGATTGCTCTCGGAAAGTCTTCCAAGATAATTCTTCCGGAAATTTGTAAAGGGAAACCCTCAAGAACTTTCCACATGAATTCCTCCACCGAAATTCCCTCAGTAATTATCGGAATCACCCACAGGAATTACTTCGGAGTTCGGAAAGCTCTGTGTGGCAGTGAAATAGTGCTTGTATGAACAATGCAAATACAATATACAATTGCTTAGAACTTATCGAAGTAGGCCTTGTATGGACGTCAACTGAAAGTCACGCCAACAACAATCGAAGCAATCGAGGGAAGTAGTTGTCAGTCATACGAAGTGAGCGATCAGAGTCAGGAGACTCCCGCTTGCCTATCACAATAATAAACTCCACAAGCTCACATGAACTTCTCTGGAAATTCTCCAAGAAATACTTTCGGAAATTCCTCAAAAGTTTTTCCACAATTCTTCAGGGTACTGTACAGAAATTCATCGGCGAATATCTCAGGAAATTTCCTCTGGAATTGCTCTAGAAACTTTCTCATGACGGCCTCGAAAAATTCTCACGGTGATTTCTTCACGAGCTCTCCCAAGAATTTCTCCATTCGTTTAAGGTGTTGTTAGAACTACAATTCATTTGCAGTGGCCATTTGAGACTCACCTTGCGAATTTTAAAACCTCTATCTAATTGTAGCAAGTGTTTGAGGCTCACTTCACGATTTTTAGAGCCACAACATCAGGTGCAGCAGATGTTTGGGACTCACTTTGCGGTTCTCTGGCTCATCAAGTAAAGTTATATAATCATAACATTCATTCCACGTCGAGCATCCGAGCGAGACGGTTGTAAGTCCGCGTACGGTCTGCTTCTCTTTTGGTTTTTTCCTGAAGTACAGGTAGAGGTTTTTCTTCCGAAAGTGTTTTGAAGCATAGTGCTTGAGTGGAAGTGGTGCTTAGCTGAAGCAGTTAAGTAGCCATTTCATTGCTTTTGCAAGACATCGCAAAGTTTTGCAGTTTCTTCGGCGTCCATCGCAGGCGCAGGCATCATCGCCCCACGCCGACAGTCATCATCCATCGTGCGTCTCCACCAACACAGACGCTGCCGTCCTGCCATCATCCATCCTCCCAGTTGCAGTGTTGTCTGCGGCAAGAACACCAACAACAGCGTGGTTCGCTTCAACCGCACAGGGTTAAAGGCCATCAAAAATCTGCGCGACAGACACCTCGAGCATCCACACTATGCTCGAAGGCGAACAGGGATGGGCTCCTCCCGACCTGCTAAAAATGTGCCTCCCGGATAAACCGGGTCCCTTATCCTCCTTGCCTCGATCCCCCCGGGACCACTGGATGCTGCGACTACTTCGGGGGGGGCTGTGCTCATGCACTTCTTCTAAAATTCCGGCCCCTAGCTTAGGCTAGTTCGCCGACTGGCTTGCTGAGTTCCACTGCTACGTTGTCTCGATCCCTCGGCGGTCGTGCCGCAAACTTCCTCACTCGAATCCTCCTGACTTCCCCCGGCGTCGAGGGTGGTCCACCAGTTCCGGTGAAGGAAACTTCCGCACTGATGGTGCCCCGACTACCGGCGGCTATCGCAGGGGACGCTTTCGCGCATTGCGCCGACTTCGTCTTCGGGTTGCAGAGGTGGTCCGACAGTTCCGGTGGTGGATAACGTCCGCACTGGCGGTGCCCTACATACCCGAAGCACTTCCTTCTTCTTTCTTCTTTCTTCAGCAGGTTGACTGATCGAGTGCCGAAGTCGGTCCGACGATTCCGGTTGGCAGAAAACTTCCGGTTCACCGGCGCCCCGACGACCCGAGGCCAAACACTGCTCACTATGCTGGATTTTCCTCCGAGCCAACGCTTGTTTGCTGGTCCCTTCTCCATCTACGCTGCAGCTCTGACAATATTACAAACTCTGCTTACCGCATTCCACGTATCTTCATCGTGACACATTCGCTCAGCGATGTTGTCCACGCTTAGGGCAGGCATTCCTCTACGTGCTTCCGCAAACCTCGGACAATCGAATAACACGTGCTCTGGAGTCTCCTCTACGTTGATACACGCCGGGCAGAATGGCGATGACGCATGGCCACATCGGTGCAGATATTGGCGGAAACAACCGTGTCCGGATAGGAACTGAGTGAGGTGAAAGTTCACCTCTCCATGCTCCCTGTACACCCACGTCGACACATTGGGGATGAGCCGGTGGGTCCACCTTCCACTGTCTGCATTGTCCCACTCCTGCTGCCACTTCACCATTGAGTCCAGTCTCATCGTCTCCCTCACATTTCTGGTATCTCTCCGATGGTAGCACTCGATATCCTCTGCTAAGGTTATGCAGATTGGAATCATCCCTGCGATAACGCAAACTGCCTCTGACGAAATTGTTCGGTACGCACTCGCCACTCGAAAGGCCATTAGACGAAACACGCTATTCAACTTCCTGCGATTACGTTTCGTCTTGAGCGCAGCTCTCCAGGCTGGAACGCCGTACCTAAGTATTGAGGATGATACGGTCGCCAAAAGACGCCTACAGCTGCCTCTCGGTCCGCCAACGTTCGGCATGATCCTAGCAAGCGCACTGACCATCTTTGCCGCCTTCTCGCAGGAATAGTCGACATGGGTGTTGAAATTCAAACGGTCGTCGATCATCACTCCTAGATGTCTCAAAGCCCGCACGGACGGTATGTCGTGCTCTCCGACGATAATCTGCATTCGCTGTATGATTCGGCAGTTTCTGACCAGCGTCACTTCTGTTTTGTGGTGAGCAAGCTGCAGCTTGACCCCATTCATCCAGTTTTCAACTGCGTCGGTCGTCTCCGCCACCAGCATATCTACCTCTTCCAGCGACTCTCCGGTTATCGTTAGAACGACATCATCCGCGAATCCGAAGATCTGCACGCCTTTGGGCAACTTCAGCTTTAGCACTCCGTTGTACATAACGTTCCACAGCATTGGGCCAAGTATGGAGCCTTGCGGAACACCCGCCGTAACCCTAATCGACTTCTGCCCCGAGTTCGTATCGTAGACCAGAATCCGGTTTTCGAAGTAGCTCTTAAGGATTCTACACAAATAGCCAGGAACCCGCATTCCATGCAGCGCTACGGCGATGGCCTCCCAGCTGGCACTGTTTTTGACGTCAATTGTTACTACGGCGCAGAACCGATTGCCGCACCTCTTTTTCTTGGATGCTTTCTCTGCAAATTCGACGACCGCCTTAATTGCATCCACCGTCGATCTGACTTTTCGGAATCCAAACTGCTTCTCCGACAAGCCGATCTCGCCCTCCGTGAACTACGTCAGCCTGTTAAGGATAATCCTTTCCAGAAGCTTCCCCAGTGTATCCAGCAGGCATATGGGCCTATACGAAGCTGGACTCCCCAACGGTTTTCCTGGTTTCGGCAGTAACACCAGTTTCTGAATCTTCCACTTATTCGGAAAGTAACCATCTGCTAGGCATTTCTGCAGCACCATTCTGAACAATTCTGGAAACGCCAGTATCGCAGTTTTTAAAGCCACGTTTGGAATTCCAACCGGACCCGGAGCTTTCTTCTTCTTCAGACCTTTCGCCACTGATGACAGCTCGTCGTTGGAGACTTGCATACCTGCAATGTTGACACGGTCTTCATCTTCGTACGGTGCAGGCGGCCACATCGTAGAATCATGCTGCGGGAAAAGACCGTCCACGATGATCTCCAGCTTGTCCGGACACATCTCCGCTGGCGTCGCTGGACCCTTGATTTTCGTTATTGCCACCCGATAAGCATTGCCCCAAGGATCAGCGTCAGCTTCTTGGCACAACTGGTTGAAGCATTTGGACTTGCTGACTTTGATCTCCCGTTTGAAAGCCGCTCTAGCTTCCCGGAAAACTATTTTACGTTCTTCTCTTACCGTTTCAGACCTTGCCCTCTAAAAACGTCTCCTGGCCCTGAGACAGGCAGCACGAAGATTGGCAAGAGATTCGTTCCACCAGTAATTTGGGCGTCAGCTGTCCAATGGCTCCAATTTCATTGGCATCGACGCATCGCAAGCCCTCGCTAACGTTTCCGTCAGTTCATCTGCTTCCAGATTTGTTGCGCCGCTATCAACTCGAAGTGCTTCGATGAAAAGCTCCTTGTCAAAGTCCTTCGTTTTCCATCTTCGCCCGGTAGTCCTTATCCCTCTCCGCGTCGTCGGTAGCCGTGTTCCAACACTATACCGGATAGCTTGGTGATCACTATGAGTGTAGTCCTCACAAACTCTCCAGTTCATGTTTCTCACCAGCGACGGGCTGCAAAACGTCACGTCAATGATGGACTCCTGCTGTCTTTGCGAAATGTACTAACGGTACCTTCGTTGCACAGTCTGACTTCCAGCTTTGCAAGCGCCTCCAGCAAACTGTAACCTCTGGCGTTGGTCAGCCTGCCCCCCAATCCACTGCCCAAGCATTGAAGTCGCCTTCGATGATTGCGGGTTTAAGGCCGATCAGCTTCTCCGTGAGTGCATCCAGCATCCGGTTATACTGCTCTAAAGTCCACCGTGGGGGTGCGTAGCAGCTACACACGAAGATCCCGTTGATTTTGGCGACAACAAAACCTTCGTTAGAGCTGTCTACCACTTCTTGGATAGGGAATCTGCCCATCACTTGGATAGCCGCAATCCCCGTAGCATCCGCCACCCAGTTGCCGTTGTCAGAAGGGATCCGGTACGGCTCAGCAATAATTGCCACGTCGCACATTGCTTCTGTTGTCGACTGCCTCAACAGCTGCTGTGTGGTGTCGCAATGATTGAGATTCAACTGGATGATCTCTATTAATCCCTGCCCGCCATCGCCTCCTTGTATGCAGGGCATTGGAAGCCACCCGTCGTATGGTCATTTCCATTCTCCGGCTTGCAGAGCAGGCATCTTGGTTGCTTCGTACAGTCCCTAGCAACGTGTCCTTCTTCGCCACATTTTCTACCACACATTTAGACCGGATCTATCCGGGCCTTTGCAGTTTTGCGCCTGGTGTCCAAATGCCATGCATTTGAAGCATCGCTCCATCTCTTCGGTGACCCGCGGAGTGAGTCTCAACGAGCACACCGACCATCCGATTTTCAATTTGCCCACCTCCACTATTTTGTTGGCAGCAACTGCTGGTAATCGTATCGCTGCTACTTGTGTACCACCGTACGCTTTCCTCAGCCGGATCGTCATCTGCACCTCACTCATTATACATTGTGAGACAAAAGCCTCCCTCAGTTCGTCTTCCGACGTAATCTCGTCCAGGTCTCTGCACTCGACTACTGCCTCCTGTGTAAGAGCTCTTACGTTTGCTTCACTGCCCAAGGAATTGGCAACGAGCTCCCGGAAGGCCGAGCTTTTGATTGTTGG
Source organism: Armigeres subalbatus (assembly GCF_024139115.2). Classification (NCBI taxonomy): domain Eukaryota; kingdom Metazoa; phylum Arthropoda; class Insecta; order Diptera; family Culicidae; genus Armigeres; species Armigeres subalbatus. Next base: position 285,426,986 of record NC_085140.1, on the reverse strand, counting down.
ATCTTTCTTCAGCTCGAACAGCAACTCCCCCTTCTGGGTACACCTAGTCCTCACTACTTTCTCTCCCAAGTCCTTGAGATCCGGGTTTTCTCTCACTTTCCTGTCCTGTCCTGTCGCTCGCTTCGATGATCAGGGCGTCGCCCTTGACCCTCTCCTGAGGAGATCGACGTTTTTCTTTCTTCTTCTGTTCCTTCTTCTTTTCCACAGTCACCTTCTGCTTCTTCCTTTTCTCTCGCTGGCTTTCCACGGTTTGCCATTCACCGTTCTTGGCGCCATCCTTTAGTACGTTAGCACAATCGTGCACGTTCCGCTGCTTCTTCGGGACTTCCTGCTCCCCTGGCGAGTCCCTGCTTCGCTTCTCCGTGCGAGTATTTTGGATGCTCATTGGTGTCTGCTGTGTGTCTGCTGTATGCTCCGCTCCCTCTCTCAGCGTTTTTTCAGCTGCCTCAGCTCTTTTTTTGAGCGCGTTCTGTTCGTGCTCGGCAGCTTTAACGGCGGACTCGTGATGCTCGTCACTAGAACCTTTATCTTAGTGTGGACATTGTGTTTGTCCTTCACGAAGTCATAAAGCTCGTTGACTCGCTTCCGCACTTCCATCAGGTTGGACCTCCCAAGTTGTAGTTCCTCCTGAATAACACTACTTGCCGATTTTGGTGTGGACACCCTATTCTCGGATCCTAGCTCCTGTTGGCCTGCCTGGTTCTCAGAAGTCTTGGCCAAACTGCTGGTACTTGCTACTGCTGCCTGCGCCATTACTGGAGATCGCTGCAGCTTCCCACTCTTTGCGAAAACAATCGCTCCGCCTGCTCCTTCGTTGATTTTTGTATTCGTTTCCATGTTAAAAGGGTCCCCTCCGGGCCGTTATCTTTACCTGTTGTGAATAGTCGCCTTTTGTGATCCCATGGGTGCCTTTGTAAACAGTGAGGTCCATGCAAGGGTTGACTCCGGTGCCTTATAGCACCGTGTTCAGAGCCGGATCGACGTAGATCAGGAATGTTACATCTGAACCTACTACCCACCAGTCTAGGTGACAGGTGTTGAGCGTTACCGGAGGCCTGCCAGGTTGTTCACCGGGACGGAGGCAGTCGAATCATTAGCCTGCCTGCCGTTTCAAAAAGATGTCACTCTTTTTTACTCAGGAAACAGAATAGCTCGACTGTCAGCCCATATACGCCTAATCCTATCCAAAAACCGAGAATCGTCCAATGTCGTTTGCCATGACCAGTATACCATAATCAGGATCTTACTGGTATGAATCCTGATGTGCCAGTTGGCACTCCTCTTGGGCTTGTGTGCTTTGAGCGGCGCACGGTCGCTGTGATAGGGCCTGCTTGCAGACACATGCAGCTTTTTATAGAGGTCCAACAGAACCCACTGTCAAACCCCACCACATCCTAGACAGGCCCCCTAACTCGCAGTGGCCATGGGGAGGAGTCGTCAAGCCCTTGGACAAAGTCCCTGCTGCCCCCTGTGTGTGTGTGTGTGTGTGTGTGTGTGTGTGTGTGTGTGTGTGTGTGTGTGTGTGTGTGTGTGTGTGTGTGTGTTTTTCTGTCCTTGTGATAATTGTTTAGTTTTAAAATAGATTGTGCCTCGCTGCAGCGGCGCATTTCGTGTCCGCAATGCGCGAAGGCGAAGTTGGCGGGGGTACTTCGTATTCCATGTCAGATGTTTCGTTGCATTCGGGTGTTCCAAACCAAAACGAAATGGACACCAGCAACGCTAAAATTTCCTCTACGAGCCCCGTCCCAAGGTCTACCCTCACGACTCTAGTGGGCCGTATGTTGTTTTCTTTCGACCCAAAGGCAAACGTTTGAATATCAGCCAGATCAGCAAAGATCTGGAAAAGCGATTCTCATCTGTAATGACCATTGACATGGTTGGGTCCAGTAAACTCCGTGTCACGGTAAGTGATCGCAAACAGGCCAACGAGATTGCCACATGCGAGCTCTTCACTCTCGAATATAAGGTGTATTTACCGTCAGCAGTGTGTGAGATCGCGGGGGTTGTGATGGAGGGAAGTATGACATGCGACGATTTGAAACAAGGTTTCGGTCGTTTCAAGAATGTTTCTTTGCCTCCTGTTGCGATACTGGATTGCAAACAAATGTATTCGGTGTCGCAGGAGGGAGAGAAGCGGAGTTATTCCCCGTCCGACTCTTTCTGCGTCACCTTTTCCGGGTCCGCACTGCCTGACTACGTAGTGATTGGCAAACTTCGTCTACCTCTTCGGCTGTATGTACCGAGGGTGATGAACTGTGTTAATTGCAAGCAGTTGGCCACACCGCTCAGTACTGCTGCAATAAACCTCGCTGTGCATCATGCGGAGAGAAGCATGTGGAGGGGGCGTGCAAGACGGCACCAAAATGTGTCTATTGTAACGAAAGCCCTCCACATGCTCTTGAAGCTTGCCCAACGTACATACAGCAGCGAATCCACCAGAAATGGTCTCTTCAGCAGCGTTCTCGGCGAAGTTACGCCGAAATGTTGAGGAAGGCCGCTTCTCCAGTCGTTTCTGACACCATCTACTCGTCTCTTCCTTTGGACGATCAAGGCAGCTCCGACTCCGAGGTTGGAAATGGGGTTTCCTTTGTTTTCAATGGCTCAACGAGGAAGAGAATAAAACAGAGCCAGCGACCCTCGAAAAAGCCTAGAAAACAGCCTCAAAGTGAGCCCCAATCCAACATGGTCAAATTCAAAGCGGGTGGAAATACTCAAAAACGTTCAACTTTTGTGGTTTCACATCGGGATGATCGAGAGTTTCCACCGCTTCCGGGCACATCTAAAATCCCAGATGCCCCAATTTTTGCGATTTCTCAGCCAGAAAGAGAGCATAGAGAGCGAGCAGAAGAACCTCTAAGCGCTCCAATGTTCTGGTATCGTGGAGCTCATCCTCAACTTCTTTGATGCTTCCGACCCCGTGAAGAACATGGTCAAAACTGTTCTTCCTATTCTGACTCCTCTCCTGAAGCAGCTGGCTTCGAAAATGCCCCTCCTCGAGTCATTTGTATCTTTCGATGGCTAACTTAGTCAATAAGGGTAACATGATTTCGATTCTACAGTGGAACTGTCGAAGTATTCTTCCAAAATTAGATATTTTCAAATTTTTAGTTAACAAATTTCAATGCGATTCTTTTGCTTTATGTGAAACATGGCTAACACCAGATGTGAACCTTCATTCTCCTGATTTCAACATAATCCGCCGCGATCGGGCAAATCGATATGGAGGGGTGCTTTTAGGGATCAAAAAACAGCACTCCTTCTATAGAGTCGATCTTGCGCCGATGTCTGGCACCGAAGCTGTCGCATGTCAGGTGACTATTCGAGGAAAAGACCTCAGTATCGCCTCGATATATCTTCCTCCAAACACCGCGATATCTCGTAGAGATCTCTCGCACATCTGCTCGGTTATGCCCGAGCCACGGTTGCTCTTGGGAGATTTTAACTCCCACGGAACAGGCTGGGGGAACTGTACGACGACAACCGTTCAACAATGATATACGACCTCTGCGACGACTTCAATATGTCAATTTTGCATACAGGAGAAGTTACACGAGTGGCTCCTTCAACAAGAGATGACCGTCTAGATATTTCCATTTGTTCGAGCTCATTATCGTTGGACTGTACTTGGAAGGTGGTCCAAGATCCCCAATGGTAGTGATCATTTGCTGATCCTCTCCGATGGTTTTTCGATAGACATAATCAATCTGTTTCTATCGACCTCTCATATGACCTCACGAAGCACATCGATTGGGGCACATATGCGGAGGCCATCATTGATGGCGTATTGTCGATAGAAGCATTTCCCCCACGAGAAGAGTACGAGTTTCTATCCCAGTTGATCCTTGACAGTGCACTTCAGGCACAAAGCCGGCCAGTGCCAGGAGCTTCGGTTCGTAGAAAACCACCCAGTCCGTGGTGGGATGTCGAGTGTACACAACTTTATCGCAAGAAATCCGCCGCGTTCAAAGAATTTCGGAAACACGGTTCGATCGTGCTTCACAAACGGTACATCGCGCTCGAGATCCAGTTCAAGAAACTGGTCAAAGTGAAGAAACGTGGATATTGGCGCACTTTCGTTGAAGGTTTATCGCGCGAGACTTTAATGAAAACTCTGAGGACCGTCGGGAGAAGAATGCGCAACGCGTCGTCCGTAAATGACTTCGCAAAGAAAGTTTGTCCGGATTCGGTGCCGGTGAAACAAGAGCTACGTGATGCTTTTGCTGACACGGATGACATGGATCGACCTTTTCGATGATTGAATTCTGGCTTGTTCTCCTTTCATGTAACAATTCCGCTCCAGGGATGGATAGAATCGGGTTCAATTTGCTTAAAAACCTCCCAGACATTGCGAAGAGGCGCTTATTGAGCCTGTTCAACCAGTTTCTGGAGTGCAACATTGTTCCGGATGATTGGAGGCAAGTGAGGGTGATAGCCATCCAGAAGCCCGGAAAACCCGCGTCGGATTATAATTCGTATCGCCCCATCGCGATGCTGTCCTGTCTTCGGAAGTTGTTGGAGAAAATGATTCTCTTCTGGCTAGACAAATAGGTGAAATCGAATAGTTTTTGTCAGATACACAATTTGGTTTCCGCAGGGGCAAGGGAACGAACGACTGTCTTGCGCTGCTTTCTTCAGAAATTCAGATTACTTTCGCTAAAAAAGAGCAAATGGGCTCAGTGTTTTTGGACATTAAGGGACATTTGATTCAGTTTGCGTCGATGTCTTATCTGACAAACTCCACTCGTGTGGACTTTCAACACTTTTGAACAACTATTTGTACAATTTGTTGTCAGAGAAGCGTATGAGTTTTTCTCATCGTGACTTGACAACTTCACGAATTAGCTACATGGGTCTCCCCCAGGGCTCATGTTTAAGTCCCCTTCTTTACAATTTTTACGTCAGAGACATTGATGAATGTCTCATGCCAAATTGCTCGTTAAGGCAGCTTGCAGATGATTGTGTTGTATCCGTTTCGGGGCCAACCGCAGTTGATCTGCAAGGACCGTTACAAGATACTCTGGACAATTTGTCCACTTGGGCTACGAAGCTGGGTATCGAATTCTCTCCGGAGAAAACTGAGATTATTTATTTATTTATCATCAGACTAAGGCCGGAGTGGCCTGTGCTGCACATAAAAGACTTCTCCATTCAGCTCGGTTCATGGCTGCACTTCGCCAACCACGCAGTCTGCGGAGGGTCCGCAAGTCGTCCTCCACCTGATCGATCCACCTTGCCCGCTGTGCACCTCGCCTTCTTGTTCCCGTCGGATCGTTGTCGAGAACCATTTTCACCGGATTACTGTCCGACATTCTGGCTACGTGCCCGGCCCACCGCAGTCTTCCGATTTTCGCGGTGTGAACGATGGATGGTTCTCCCAACAGCTGATGCAACTCGTGGTTCATTCGCCTCCTCCACGTACCGTCCGCCATCTGCACCCCACCATAGATGGTACGCAACACTTTCCTTTCGAAAACTCCCAGTGCGCGTTGGTCCTCCACGAGCATCGTCCAGGTCTCGTGTCCGTAGAGAACTACCGGTCTTATAAGCGTTTTGTAGATAGTCAGTTTGGTACGGCGGCGAACTCTATTCGATCGAAGCGTCTTGCGGAGTCCAAAGTACGTACGATTTCCAGCCACTATGCGTCTCCGAATTTCTCTGCTGGTATCGTTATCGGCGGTCACCAGTGAACCCAAGTACACGAATTCTTCAACCACCTCGATTTCGTCACCACCGATAGAAACTCGTGGTGGGTGGCTCACATTGACCTCTCTTGAGCCTCTTCCTATCATGTACTTCGTCTTCGACGTGTTGATGACTAGTCCAATCCGTTTAGCTTCGCTTTTCAGTCTGATGTAGGCTTCCTCCATCCTCTCAAAGTTACGTGCCATGATATCAATGCCGTCGGCTAAACCAAATAACTGGACGGACTTCGTGAAAATTGTACCACTCGTGTCAATCCCTGCCCTTCGTATTACTCCCTCCAAAGCGATGTTGAATAGCAGACACGAAAGACCATCACCTTGCCGTAACCCTCTACGCGTTTCAAAGGGACTCGAGAATGTCCCTGAAACTCGAACTACGCACATCACCCGATCCATCGTTCCCTTGATCAACCGTATCAGTTTATCCGGAAATCCGTTTTCGTGCATTAGCTGCCATAGCTGGTCCCGATCGATTGTATCGTATGCGGCTTTGAAGTCGATAAATAGATGATGTGTGGGCACGTTGTATTCGCGGCATTTCTGCAATACCTGACGTATGGCGAACACCTGGTCTGTGGTAGAGCGTTCACCCATAAATCCCGCCTGGTACTGCCCCACGAACTCTCTTGCAATTGGTGTTAGTCGACGGCATAAAATTTGGGAGAGTACCTTGTAGGCGGCGTTCAGCAATGTGATTGCGCGGTAGTTGCTACAATCCAGCTTATCGCCCTTTTTGTAGATGGGACACACGACACCTTCCATCCACTCCTGCGGCAGAACCTCATCCTCCCAAACCTTGGTAATCACCCAATGCAGCGCTCTAACCAGTGCTTCACCACCGTGTTTAAACAGCTCTCCTGGTAGTTGGTCAACTCCAGGGGCTTTGTTGTTTTTCAGCCGGCCGATCTCCTCCTGGATTTCCTGGAGATTCGGAGCCGGAAGTCGCATGTCCTGCGCGCGTGCTCCTAGGTTCATTACATGGTTGGTTGAGATGGTTGTCTTTAAAAAAAAACATAAGCCGGCAAAGTTCCCGCTCCAACTGATGGGTAAGACAATCACTCATAGCATGTCTTCTAAATATCGCGGGGTCTGGTTCGACTCGAAATGTACCTTCGGAAAGCACATTGTGTATCTGACACAAAAATGCCAGAAAAGAATCAACTTCATGCGAACGATAACGGGAACTTGGTGGGGAGTGCATCCCGAAAATCTTATCACGTTGTACCGAACAACCATTCTGTCGGTTCTTGAATACGGTAGTTTCTGCTTCCAGTCCGCTGCTAAATCAAACATGCTGAAACTTCAACGGATTCAGTACCGCTGTCTCCGTATCGCGTTGGGTTGTATGAATTCGACTCATACGATGAGTCTGGAAGTACTTGCGGGAGTACTGCCTCTGACAGATCGTTTCGCGGAATTATCGCTCCGGTTCCTCATCCGTTGTGAGGTTCTCAATCCATTGGTTATTGACAACTTCGAGAAGCTGCTCGGACAAAACCCTCAATCTCGATTCATGAGTATTTACCACTGCTATATGACGCTGGAGGTAACCCCATCTTCGGTTGACACCAATGGCTTGGGTCCCTTCTCATTACTCGATCCCGGGAAATGAGAAAGCGGACTCTTTGGCTAAGCTGGGCGCTATGGAAGGTGATATTTACGATCGGCAAATCATCTTCGATGATTTTTTCACATTAGTTCGTCAGGAAACCTTGAACAGCTGGCAACAGAAATGGACAAATGGGGAGTTGGGTAGATGGCTGTATTCAATTCGCCCGCAGGTGTCGAAGCGTCCATAGTTCAAAAAATTGAATATGGGACGAGACTTCATTCGAACCATGTGTCGTCTAATGTCCAATCACTACACTTTGGGGTGATTCAACTATGACGTCCACTAATTTTTTGGATTTCCAGACCCCCCTCCCCCCTCTGTCACGCTTTTTTGTATACCTAGTATATGTACTGTCACAAAATCTTAGACCCCCTCCCCCCCTAAAACCTGTGACATCATTATTGAACGACCCCTTTAAATGCACATCCTCTCGGAAGGTAATCTCTGTGTTTGCGGCGAGGATTATCAGGACATCGATCATGTCGTGTGGGCGTGCGAGGAGCATCGTGGCCCCAGATCTGCGCTAACTGAACATCTCCGGGTCCGAGGAAAACAACCAAAGCCGATTAGGGAAATTTTGTTGGGCCTTGATCTAGAGTACATATCCCTGGTCCACCAATTTTGAAAGTTGCTGATGTAAAACTGTAATCATTGTCTGCCCATTCCTTGTCTGTCTTACCCCATATCGAATGTCTTCCTCTTGTTGTACTTTTCCATGTCTGTATGTCTACTTCCGTATGTCTTCCTCTCGTCGTTGTCTCCCAAAAAAAGTTTGTATGTCCCGTTACAGATGTAAAAATGCGAGGAATGTCAACTTTGTGAACATCAGCATCGTAATTACTTAAGCACCCTAAAATCCTTTCCTTTCCTACTGTATTATTGTATTCCCTAACCTCGACTAAACCGCGAGTCTTTCGGTTCCCCAAAACTAACACTATGTATAAGAATCAAGAAATGTATTGTTAAACTTGATTTCGGCTCCGTAACGCTTCAAGGCAAATGAGCCTTCCAAATAAACGAAAGATTAAAAAAAAATCATAATTGTTTTTAATTAGAGAGTTGCTCTCAGAGATAACATAATGTCGCATGCTAGTTATTGTAGTTAGCATGCAACAGTCTTAATTAGACTTGGTAGGGTTTGTGTCACCGTGAACTTTTATATCGTTAATTTGTTGATATTTTTCGGTGATAACTAAACACACACTTTGCATTATTTTGCATAACGTTTCAGTCTACTGATTTTCAGCCATCATCAAATTTATTCTTCTAAAATTTATTAAACACAATGTAAGACCCGTTTTTGCCTTTTGCCTTACACAACATTTACTGGAAGCAGGACATAATTTCAACTTCAGCAAAACCGAAATTCTGGAGAGGATAGAAAACCAGGTGTGCAGACTGATAGCAGAGGCTTTCCACATCAAGCTAATTGGTGACGACAGAACCGTCAACATGCAGCGTGAATGTGGTGGTATTAATTCTGCATACAATGGCCTAGTGTGCAAAATACAATCACTCAGAACACGTACAACACGAAGAGAAAATGGGTAATGTCACGCAGAGCATCGTAGTGGGATGCAGAAATTCAGGGGAGTTTTTAGTTTGAAAACCACACTGGTGGTGAACAATTGATTAATTGCAAGTGGGTAGAAGAAAATTGTATTTTGTATTTTATTAAATGAAAATTGTTAACATTGTGTTTAATAAATTTTAGATCTGATGATGGCTGAAAATCAGTAGACCGAAATCAGTTACCCCACAATATCAACAATTCATCTTCGTTTCTAGGTTTATTAGGTGAGGGATTTTCCTAGACTTTTCAACTCACCGTTTCTTTCAAAATGTGTTTTTTTATTTATGTGGAGCAGGATGTCGCAAAGTGCTTTAAAAAATCGGAATATCATACAATTATCATGAATTTGGGAAGAAAGTACGGCCCCTTTATAAAAACGTTTTCGAAGCTTTCCGCATATCATTTAAACGTAAATAAAGAGATCCAAAAACTGCAAAGCTGATTTAGAAAATAGAAAATTGGAAATTAAAATTTGACACGTATAGACTATAACACACCATTACTATAAATCAGTTTATTTTTTCGCATATAGAGTGATGTTAACAACAAGACAAATGAGCAGCAATGGCATAAAAAATCATTGGCATCTCATGCGTGAACTGCTCTATATCGCCTTAGAATATTATCCCTCACAAGCTAGGGCCATGCCCCCCCCTAGACCGGGACTCTAGTTACGCCTATGATAGCAAGTAGATATAAATAGCATTTTTTGTGAATAAAGAGTAGACCTGTGCGCCGCCGCCGACGATTTTCTCATGCCGCCGCCGCCGTCAAAATTGACCACGCCGCCGAACATTTTTTACCACGCCAATGAATTTTTTTCTTTTAAGTCTAGATTTATTTAGCTTTTGTCGGAAAAACATATTTTTAGCCAAGTTCATATGATAATTATCTTCTTTACAATCATGAGGCATTTTATTCTTATTTCCGATAAAATCTAGATAAAATCCCTTGTTGTACAACGTATGCTCGGTCAAACAAAACAACATTTGTTAAAAAATCTTCCTGAGAATTAATTATAAGGAAGTTGTGGGACGACCGCCGCGGTACGACCTAGAGCGACTGAAGCAACCTGATGTCGCCACTGCATACGCGCAGCATCTCGAGGCAGCGTTTCCGGAAGAGGGTGAGCTCGATGGGGCCCCTCTTGAGGACTGCTGGAGTACAGTTAAAGCAGCCATTAACGACGCAGCGGAGAACAACGTCGGGTATGTGGGTCGAAGTCGACGGAACGATTGGTTCGACGAAGAGTGCAGACAGATTCTGGAGGAGAAGGACGCAGCGCGGGCGGTCGCGCTGCAACAAGGTACCCGGCAGAACGTGGAACGTAATAGACGGAAGCGGAGACAGCAGACCCGCCTTTTTCAGGAGAAGAAACGCCGCCTGGAAGAAGCGGAGTGCGAGGAGATGGAACAGCTGTGCCGTTCTCAAGATACACGCAAGTTCTATCAGAAGCTCAACGCATCCCGCAAAGGCTTCGTGCCGCGAGCCGAAATGTGCCGGGATAAGGATGGGAGCATCTTGACGGACGAACGTGTGGTGATCGAAAGGTGGAAGCAGCACTACGAGGAACATCTGAATGGCGCTGAGAGTACAGGCAGTGAAAGTCAAGGCAGCGGAGGAGATGACTACGTCAGTTCAGCGGACGATGGAAGCCAACCAGCCCCCACCTTGAGGGAAGTTAAGGATGCCATTCAACAGCTAAAGACCAATAAAGCAGCTGGTAAGGATGGTATCGGAGCTGAGCTCATCAAGATGGGCCCGGAAAAGCTGGCCACTTGTCTGCACAAACTGATAGTCAGAATCTGGGAAACCGAACAGCTACCGGAGGAGTGGAAGGAAGGGGTTATATGCCCCATCTACAAGAAAGGCGACAAACTGGAGTGTGAGAACTTTCGAGCGATCACCATCCTTAATGCCGCCTACAAAGTGATATCCCAGATCATCTTCCGTCGTCTGTCACCATTAGTGAACGAATTCGTGGGAAGTTATCAAGCCGGCTTCGTTGAAGGCCGCTCGACAACGGACCAGATCTTTACTGTACGACAAATCCTTCAAAAATGCCGTGAATACCAGGTCCCAACGCACCATCTGTTCGTTGATTTCAAGGCGGCATACGACAGTATAAACCGCGTAGAGCTATGGAAAATTATGGACGTGAACAGCTTCCCTGGGAAGCTTACCAGACTGATCAAAGCAACGGTGGATGGTGTGCAAAACTGTGTGAAGATTTCGGGCGAACACTCTAGTTCGTTCGAATCGCGCCGGGGACTAAGACAAGGTGATGGACTTTCGTGCCTGTTGTTCAACATTGCGCTAGAAGGTGTCATGCGGAGAGCCGGGTGTAACAGCCGGGGTACGATTTTCAACAGATCCAGTCAATTTATTTGCTTCGCGGATGACATGGACATTGTCGGCCGAACATTTGCAAAGGTGGCAGAGCTGTACACCCGCCTGAAACGTGAAGCAACAAAAGTTGGACTGGTGGTGAATGCGTCAAAGACAAAGTACATGCTTGTGGGCGGAACCGAACGCGACAGGGCCTGCCTGGGAAGCAGTGTTACGATAGACGGGGATACCTTCGAGGTGGTCGAGGAATTCGTCTACCTCGGATCCTTGCTAACGGCTGACAACAACGTTAGTCGTGAAATACGAAGGCGCATCATCTGTGGAAGTCGGGCCTACTACGGGCTCCAGAAGAAACTGCGGTCGAAAAAGATTCGCCACCGCACCAAATGTGTCATGTACAAGACGTTAATAAGACCGGTTGTCCTCTACGGACATGAAACATGGACAATGCTCGAGGAGGACTTGCAAGCACTCGGAGTATTCGAGAGACGGGTGCTTAGGACCATCTTTGGCGGTGTGCAAGAAGACGGTGTGTGGCGGCGAAGAATGAACCATAAGCTCGCCCAACTCTACGGCGAACCCAGTATCCAGAAGGTAGCTAAAGCCGGAAGGGTACGATGGGCAGGACATGTTGCAAGAATGCCTGACAGCAACCCTGCAAAGATGGTGTTCGCTTCCGATCCGGCAGGTACGAGACGGCGTGGAGCGCAGCGAGCGAGATGGGCAGACCAGGTGCAGAACGACTTGGCGAGCGTGGGGCGTATCCGAGGATGGAGAGATGCGGCCTCGAACCGTGCATTGTGGCGTCAAATTGTTGATTCAGTGTTATCTGTTTAGATGTTAAATAAATAAATGAATGAAGTTGTGGGAATTATCCTCAGGGATTCAAGTAATTATTCCTAGAACTTTTTCGGCAGCTCGTACTAGAATATTTCGGTCTAAAAATATTTCAGAATTTAATTTTGGATTTGATTGAAAACTCAACTTTACGAAATTCTTTATAAATAATACGTCTACTTCTAGAATTCCTTTAAAAACTTTTTAAGGAATTAATTCAAAAATTTATCTTGTAAGTCCATCGGGAAGATTTTATACAATTTTTTTTTATGAAATTCAAATCAGGAATTCCTTTGCGAACTTCCTTAATAAATAGATACTTCATGCATTGCACATTAAAATCTTAAGTGAGCTCCTTCGGATATGCCAACAAATACACTGGAAAAATAAGTATAAAGACAAAGTATCCGTTCTACTACTAACGTTCTACCGCAATAGTAATTATTTCTATATTAACTTCTATACCACATTTAACAAACATGTACAAATAAATATTTTTAATATTCATTGATAACTATGATTTATTTATTGTAAAATTTAATTAAGTTTCGATATTGATTGTCATACCCTTATTGATCTTATTGTCATATCCTCAATTTCCACATTGACTATTTTCTAATATTCTACGGGAAATTTCCGATTTTCTTGATAGGTTAGTCATTACACATCTGTATCACTTAGTACATAAGACTTATAGCACTTTGAGAACTTTGTACCTCATTAGAACCACATCATCTCTGAGGTTTACCAAACCCTGTCCCCATCCAACCTGCATCTAAATATTTGGCCCGTCATTCAGCAACCAACACTCGTATTATCAAGTACAAAACGCTCCCACGCTGATAGGAAAGGTAATAATAATCCTTGAACCGTTGAGTAACCTTAACGACCACTTTAAACTTCGGCATGTGCTGTGAACACCCGTGTGCAAACTTCCCAAAACTGTTTCGCACCAAAAGTCAAACACCGAAAGCCATTGTCTCCGCATAGTTCCATACGGTCCCAAAATCTACTGTCGTCGTCACATATGTGTGCGCACCACACCACACTGAGATGGTGGATGGCAGAGCTACCGAAACCAAGGGGCACCTTGGCTTCGCCGGAACAGTCAACAGCAAGCACAATCATTGCCCTCTCGTGACTGCGAACCGTAATATGCAACGTGCCAAGGAAATGTGTGCTGCATCGCTGAGCACACGTAACGTACCGACCGGGCCAGCGGCCGCTCGAAAGCCGAAAGGAAAAGTTCTCACGTTTCAGTAATTAAAGTGTATTAAAACAACACAAAACTTGCACCAGAATGTGTCACCCCACTGTGTTCCAATTCCAGATGATGCAGGTCATATGGGTGTTTGGAGAGGACAATATAGTCAGGACGTCTAGTGCTTAGTAAAAGAAATATTGGATGTAAACAATTTTTCGGTCGAATGCATAATATTTAAAATTTTGCATGATATGAGATTCACATTTATTCTCATACTTTAATAGCCTCTCGCAACGTGGGACCCATCCATGTGTTGAATAAACTCAAAGGACAATAGTCTCGCTAGAGTTGTTTTAGCAATAGACATTGAACCTTAGTGAATTTTCTAGAGGGAATGTGGTCACTATCATTAGAGTTGCTCAACATGATTGAATCTCGATCCGGTTGTAAATATATCCATGGGAGGTAATAACGCAAACTTCTGGTACAAACTATCATACTCGTAGGTTACAATTAAGCACGAACTACTGCTTTTACTAAGCTTACAAGAGATTTGCTTCCTAATCGTACCGCCATGGCAATATCACGCTCCCGCACCAAGGGCCCACGGGTATCGATAAGAAATCAATTAGCAAGAAATTTATCACCCCGCATATTGATGGTGGGTCGTGATAAATTTTCCCCGTTCATCACGTTCCTTTCACGGTCGAGGTTGGGTTGGCACTCGTCTGAACGCATCGAGCACAAAAAGTTCAATATTCATCCTTATTGTTCACTTAATCTTCGGATGCAGCATCCGCTCCGCAAGCAAAGCACATACAGTCCCGATTCCTGCGCTTCCGAGCCGAACGGCTCTTTCCGACACGAACCCAGGGTCTGGGGTTTGGGATGTAAACATACACCAGGGAAGGGACGGAGACTAGGCGAAAAATAATTAATTAATCTGCAGTGCCAGTCAGGTAACGATGCCTTGTCAGCATGGAAGTTTGGAATTTCATGATCCACCGGATGATGAAGGAATAAGTTTCGTCTCCGGATAAAAAATGGAAAGGAAGGAATATTGTCAATATTGCTCGTGGTTGAACGTTTCCGGACTTCGTTGGATTATTTAAATAGGGCAAATAGGATACTGCCGTCATGATTTACTGCAGCATTGTAAAATAGAAAAGCCCAACGTAATGTAACAATTGTTCGAACAAAAATTAGAAATGTTCAATAAACAAATCAATTTAGAAGCAACATTTAAATGTAAATTAGGAATAAAATGTTCATGAACGAATGTAATGTTCTGTAAACCATTACAAATAATAACTTTACATGCACAATGTGTATTTCTTGAAAGAAATCATAAAAAAATAGGGATTCACTTTGTTATACAACTAAATCAATTGAAACCATGGTTTTCTATAATCACCCAAGGTGATTATACACAACGCCCATGTGGTGAATTTTGAATTCACCACACGGTTTCTACTGCTATTATCAAAAGTTCAGATCTAGTGTAATAATTTTCGTACAATGCTGAAATTAAAGTCGATTGTTTAGCATTAGTAAGCAAACGATCTACGGATGTTTCATCCCCATGGGCGTTGTGGTTCTTTCAATTCGTGCTCTTGAAAAATCACTAGAAAAAGCACGTGGTTTCCAAGATGGCCGATTTGTGGCTTTGTTGTATAACCACCTTAACGTCGTAGGTTGCTGTGTATCTGTTTATGGAAATGTTTCATAGGTGATTTGAAATATGTCCCTTGTGATTGAGTGTGAAACATTTCTATAATCAGATACGCAGCAACTTACGCCGTTAAGTGTATACCCCTATTTTGTTTTGTTTCTAAAGAGCTTCCTTGCTACCTACCTTGGACTGGCGAATTAGCACACTGAGGTAACTTTTTACCCAACCTCAGTTATTTTGGATGTCAACACGAAAAACCAGTAGAAGTATAAATACTAGAATGCTAATGGCGCTGTTAGCATGTTTTCCCGATGCAGGCTTCAATATTCTAAACACGATCGTTAATTGTGTGTCATGTTGTAGAGAATGTTTTGGTTTGTCAACTACATTAGTTTGACACTTTAAGTACCGGTACTTTGGCTGCTAGGCCGCGGCAAACT
Source organism: Armigeres subalbatus (assembly GCF_024139115.2). Taxonomy (NCBI): domain Eukaryota; kingdom Metazoa; phylum Arthropoda; class Insecta; order Diptera; family Culicidae; genus Armigeres; species Armigeres subalbatus. Next base: position 285,411,597 of record NC_085140.1, on the reverse strand, counting down.
TGATACTGGTCACGCGATTTGGAGCGAAATCAGCAATCTTATACTTTTGAAACAACCCCTCCAACTTTTCGGTAGCCTTTACGGTAGTAGGTTATATAATTCGGTGCCATCAAAAACCGATATAGCATAGACTAGCATATGTCTGAAAGTACATGGTCCCAAAAATAATTTTTCAGGCTAGATAGTGAATTTTTTTTCAAAATGTCATGTGCCATCTGACATATGTAATTTGATTGACATTTTAGCATTCACACCAAAGTTGCAGGCACATTTAAGCGATAAAAGTTCGTCATATCTCATGAATTGGCCGGCTTTTCAAAGCATTTCCTCAGTTATTAATTGAAAGTTTTTCTACGCGGCCATTGCATGAGTAAGTATCTTGTGTGGCAAGTACAATGAATGCACTATGCCCAGGATGTCGAGAAAGTTTCCATCCCGGAGATATCCTAGACCGGACCGAGAATCGAACTCGCCATCTTCGGATTGGCAATCCTACACCTCTCATGAATTGATATCTAGCTTCTGAAAAAGTCCTCAAAAAAATATACAAATAAAAAATAGAATAAATAAATCTTAGCAGTTATACATGAGGGTATGCGATAAGACACTTTTTTGCAATTCCTGATCATAATATCTGGTTTACAGTTCGTCTTTAAGTGATAAAACGGCCTACTTTTGCATATCAACGAAATGGGTGCTTTAATGAACATTATGCAACTCAAATGGGTTGCATAATATTCATTATGATACTCATTTGGGTGCTATAATGAAAAACCATCATCATAACAGTAGTTACATGACTATATTTTGCTGAATTAGCTTGGGTAAGTGTTCAAATAGTGTATTCTTTCCGTCCCGTAATAAATGAAATAGTTTGATGGACATGACATCAAAAATTCCCAAAGGCAAGTACATCTATCGCTTCACGGCTTATCGAACTCTGCAAGGTGGCTCTGTAACATGAAATCTGATTGTTCTCTGCAGCAACATAATTTATTGGGAAGAATGGCCATGTGGAGTAAATTAGACTGTACAATTTTGGTACAGATTTATCAAATTAAAGTCCATTTTTCGTCATTGCAAAAAATAGCGTGTGCAACTCGTTGCAAAACTCGATTTTTTCAGCACTCGTAGTATTTATCCAACTCTGCAAGCCTCGTTGGATAAACGTACAACTCGTGCTGAAAAAATCATCTTTTTGCAACTTGTTGCACAAACTACTATTTCCTAACGAAACGAAACGAAACGAAATTTAAAATGTCTATGTTGATTCGAAACGAAACGAAACGAAAAATGAACCGTTTGTTTGAGAAACTGCATATGTAACATTTTTGGTCAAAATGAGATTTTTATATGTTCTGAATCCTCGTCTAAAAATACGTATTCTGGCAAAAATACGAAAAAAAAAATTTTTGTTCAGGAATGTATGAATTTTTCTTCGTTTGTTTGAGAAACTACATATATCCACGTACTTTGAAGAGCAATTGTGGAGTACTGCTTACATTTTTTGCACTGAAAGTGCCCCAGGGTGTTGCGTTTTACCCAAAACTATTGATCTGTATCGAATAAATCGAAAGATTCGGTGCAAATTTGTACGAAAACAGTTTTTTGTTGTTTTCTCGAAATAGTGTAAAATGGACTTATGCAGTTTCTCAAACAAATGATTCAAATAGATTCACTTTCGAGACTTCAAAACGATACGAAATCAACGTCCATTTAATTCGAAATTTTTCGGAACGGAACGAAATTTATTTTTTTTCCGCGGATTTTTTCTTGAATTGATTTTATATTATGTATACCGTCACCTGGGGGGGAGATGATCATTGAGGTGAAGATGATCATTTGATGTGTCAGTCAAAAGTGTCAAATTTTTTTATGAAACGGTAGTCAACAATATTCTCGGTTCAAGTAATGTTACCGTTAGGTAGAAACTGAGTTTTCGATTATAATCATGAAAATGTATTTTGTGGAAGAAAGAGAGATAGTCATAAATGACGCTATTTTCGCTTCAAATATTGACTTCGTTGACTTCTTTTCGTAGTAAATTCAACATTCATACAAATAACCTAGTGTATTTTGACTACTAGGTCATAATTATTTCAGTAGAGCTGTCTTGATCAACTTCACCCCAAACCAGATTACTCATAAAATGTGTGATAATTTAATTTATTTTAATAAATGCGAATGCATTTCAGAAAATCAAAGTTGTTGATTATTGCAACGTATAGCAGTACATGTTTTGAAAATATTTGTTTCGATTTATAATGTAAACACACATTGTTATTGCATGTTTTGTCTTAAAAATGATCATCTTCCCCCCAGTTGACGGTACTCAAAATGATTTTCACTTAAGAGTTACATGAAAACATATGCGGGTATTTTCCATCTAGTTTCGATTGTAGAAGTTAAATGATTTGTTAGTCATGGTACTCACCGTTCTCAATTCACTAAAAAATGTAATTAATTTGAAGTGAATTGCAATTCCAACAAATACATAGATTTAAAATGAATTGGCAATTATATTTTGCGCGATACCGTGTTAGCGATAATAATTCCCGTCCACCAGAAGTGGACGGGACCAAAAAAACAGTAATGAAATATCAATTCCATACTCAAAGACTTAGTTTTGTAAATTGCTCTCATGATGTTTCTGTACAATTGGCGCTTGGTGCAAAATATAAATACTTTATGTCTTATGATTTTCTTAAAGTCGGATAACTGCTTTGCGACCAATAAAATTATAGTAACAGATGAAGCAGTCTGTGATAAACCGCCGTGTTCCCGTTTACCATTGGCGAAAAGGTGATACCCCAGAATTTGTTGTCCCTTGTTTCCTTCCAAATTCAAGCTTTTTAAAAAGGTTCGGACACCCATAGTCTTATATACAATTAACTCGACGAACCAAGCTATTGCCTGTTTGTCCTTGTATATGTGTTTGTGCATATGATGCATGCAAAAATTGTTGTCAAATTTTCATTCTCAATCGACTCCAATTGAGTGCACGCCATTACAGTCAATTTAGGATTAGGAGAGAAAAATAGTTTGATACTCATTATTATGAGATTATAAGAGGAATGCTCTGCATCTCCGTGAGCGCCACGGGAAAGGAATCTTTGGTTTGTTGAAAAAGTAATTCATGTTAAGCCACCTTGGTAAGCGACAAAATATTTATTGTAAACGAAGTTATCTTGAAAACTCGAAGACGAAAACCGTGTTTCAAATCAATCCAACGTAAAATCATGTGTTTCGTTTGAAGTTTTCAAGAATCACGCCACGACATTGCCTCTTTGACAAAGTTGTACTGATCGAATTCATATCTGATAATATTTACACTCTGAGCCTGACGTCTTAAATATTGAGTCGGATCGGATCACTTTTGAAAAAAAAAATGGTATAGAATAGTTAAAGGGCCCTCCTTAGCCGTGCGGTAAGACGCGCGGCTACAAAGCAAGACCATGCTGAGGGTGGCTGGGTTCGATTCCCGGTGCCGGTCTAGGCAGTTTTCGGATTGGAAATTGTCTCGACTTCCCTGGGCATAAAAGTATCATCATGTTAGCCTCATGACATACGAATGCACACATGGTAACCTGGCTTAGAAACCTCGCAGTTAATAACTGTGGAAGTGCTTAATGAACACTAAGCTGCGAGGCGGCTCTATCCCAGTGTGGGGATGTAATGCCAATAAGAAGAAGAAGAAGAAGTTGAAGATATTTTTCCTTGTCTGTTGGACATTTCTAACAAAATACCGAAGACGTATTTGAACCGGTGCCAGCGAAAGTGGTACATGTCACATTGAACAAATTTTACAGGACACATTATTCCAAAAATGGTCTTTCGTGTCTGCTATTCAACATCGCTTTGGAGGGAGTAATACGAAGGGCAGGGATTGACACGAGTGGTACGATTTTCACGAAGTCCGTCCAGTTATTTGGTTTCGCCGACGACATTGATATCATGGCACGTAACTTTGAGAGGATGGAGGAAGCCTACATCAGACTGAAAAGCGAAGCTAAACGGATTGGACTAGTCATCAACACGTCGAGGACGAAGTACATGATAGGAAGAGGCTCAAGAACGGGCAATGTAAGCCACCCACTACGAATTTGTATCGGTGGTGACGAAATCGAGCTGGTTGAAGAATTCGTGTTCTTGGGCTCACTGATGACCTCCGAAAATGATATCAGCAGAGAAATTCGGAGACGCATCGTGGCTGGAAATCGTACGTACTTTGGACTCCGTAAGACGCTCCGATCGAATAGAGTTCGCCGCCGTACCAAACTGACTATCTACAAAACGCTTATAAGACCGGTAGTTCTCTACGGATACGAGATCTGGACGATGCTCGTGGAGGACCAACGCGCACTGGGAGTTTTTGAAAGGAAACTGTTGCGTACCATCTATGGTGGCGTGCAGATGGTGGACGGTACGTGGAGGAGGCGAATGAACCACGAGTTGCATCGGCTATTGGGAGAACCATCCATCGTTCACACCGCGGAAATCGGAAGACTGCGGTGGGCCGGTGAAACGGAGTGGAAATGTCCCGAGCGGAATATTAAGACGCTTCTACCACGATATATGAAGTGTTCTAAGCCGACGGCGCGGCACTGGTTTTTCGGGTTTTTAGTTCAAACACTCAATTACGGTTAGAATAAAACTTTATTATTTATGTATCACTTGTTTGTACATTTATAAACTTTTTTACATTTATAAACTTTCATTACACTTCATTACAATTAACACTTTCGTATAATTATAAACTCGAATATTTTCGTTTTTCAAACTTTTGCACTATTTCCCGTATGACAAATGTCTTTCCCAGAGATACTAACACTTTTATTTATCGATACTTATTCTGAGACTCTAACACCGATTCTCGATTTTACCGCGACGGACATTTAACTGTTCACTTTTATCTTTTCAAGAAGTTAATTAATTTAAACTTAGATCTCGATTCGTGCACTAGTCACGAGTGTCGAGGTGTCTAAGGGACAACCCTGATTCAATTGGAGTGTTCGGTAGGCCGGCTAGGGAAACCTAGAAAGCGCCGAATTCCAATAAAGGTGCTGCTGAATATTTGGGACTGACCCTGAGCTCAATTGGAGTATTCGGTAGGCCGGCTAGGGAAACCTAGAAAGCGCCGAATTCCAATAAAGGTGCTGCTGAATATTTGGGACTGACCCTGAGCTCAATTGGAGTATTCGGTAGGCCGGCTAGGGAAACCTAGAAAGCGCCGAATTCCAATAAAGGTGCTGCTGAATATTTGGGACTGACCCTGACTCAATTGGAGTATTCGGTAGGCCGGCTAGGAAACCTAGAAAGCGCCGAATTCCAATAAAGGTGCTGCTGAATATTTGGGACTGACCCCGAGCTTGGAAAAGTGCACGGTATCTATAGTCAATCCGAGTTATAAATTTCATAATGATTTCATAAATTGCATTAGACTGGACTTTGGACCCCACGAAAGATCCGAGAATCCTTAAATAACGTAATCATTTTCTTTCATCCCACATTTATCTGTTCAGACTATGTGGTTTTAATTTCAACTTCGTAAATATCCTCAATTTTTAGCATCCATTGATTACTCAACTTTGCATTCTTTATGGATGCTCCTAAAGTTCTTTTTCACGAAATGCTTGATCAACTTATTTGAAAAATCCATAAATTCCGAAACATCTTCCTTTTATTCCAATTTTTTCAACAGTTATTTAATTTCTTGTCATAGATTACCCAATTCAGCCTTAATATTGGACTTCCATACTTTACGAAACTTTGCCCTTTTTGGATGTCCCTTTGAAATTCTCTTGAAACATTCTGTTCTCTTTTCACTCTCTAAAACTCTCTTATTTCGAGCACACGTTCAAGTGGCTACTTCAATTTACTAATGTATTAATTCATTTTTTTTTGTGTAAAATCAGTATCTCTAAGTCCTGCCCCTTTCTTTACACCTAAACTTGAACATTACTGTCTCACAGAGTAATGTTCAACAAGTCCCAAATGTTTCATAATGCATGATACTACTAAACCAACGGAGTTGTGAAAACCTTCACTTAAAAATCAGTATTCGAACCCAGCATGGGTTCTTTGTAAAACAGCGCACCATACCGCCGAGCTATTAACAGCTACCGCTTGTATTACTCTTTGATTTTAAGTATGCTCTTAAAAATCAATCAATCAATATTTTTCTCTTTCTTTCAACTGGGCTTTGAATTAAATTCCCCTTTCCCTAAAGAATCATTACCCCTTCGGGTCGGCTCTTCCTTTTCCCGAACCACTAAGACCCCAATATCAATATTTCTTTTCAAGTTTATGTTGGTAAGAACAAAATCATGTTCTCTCTGTTCTTCATACTGGGCAACAAACCCCTTTAAATCAATACACCTGTATACGTGTATGTAGATTCAATGAAGACTCTTATTGTCTCTATCATTTTGGGCTAAGTTATTATTCCGCGCTCCTCACCCAAACAAATTCTTTCCTTAGTGTCCTATACATATGCGCCAATGCATCATCATCAATGACGATCGCGGCTGTGCACCGCTATATCGTACACTGTCCAATATGTGAGCACGTTTGAACATGTCATCCACCGCGCTCCAGTTAAGTAAATCTGACTAAGCTGTTTTCGACGGTTTCGCCAAACCGTGATAAGGGTATGCGATATTTCACATAACTTTTAAATTGATGAAAAGTAAATTAACCCAACAATTCCTACATGCAACATTTTAAATTTATGTTGATTGCTTAAATTACTTTGCGTTGAGTAATTGAATACATTCGGCCTTGTTTTTACAATATCTCACTGCCATCAGTATTTAAAATTGTTTTAGGAAGGTGTCGGCACATAAGGCTGTGCACCGGGCACGTAGCCAGAATGCCGGACAGTAATCCGGTGAAAATGGTTCTCGACAACGATCCGACGGGAACAAGAAGGCGAGGTGCACAGCGGGCAAGGTGGATCGATCAGGTGGAGGACGATTTGCGGACCCTCCGCAGACTGCGTGGTTGGCGAAGTGCAGCCATGTACCGAACTGAATGGAGAAGACTTTTATGTGCAGCACAGGCCACTCCGGCCTTAGTCTTCAAACACGAACTTTTAATAGGACACCCGGAGATCCATAGTGTTATACATCAGTTGACTCAGTTCGTGATGTCTATTATGAAATGATGTATATTATGTGTATGTGGCCAAAATACTATTTATTTTAAGCAAAACACGCTAAAAAACTCACTTATATGTTTTAATACATCTTATACACGAGAAAGTCACCAATACCGTTAGATGCATAAAAAGGGTTTTTCCGATTTTTCCCATGCGTATAAGGTTTATCGTACATATAGCCGATTTTTATTCTATGACTGAGAGCACGTGAATTACAACTTTGACGCCGCTAACCGCAAGTCAGTCCCATCTGTATATGGATGCCGGTTAGCGACAGTATGTGTTGGACATACTACGAGTTATATCACTTGCTATATATAATATCTTGAAGCATTTATCTGTGTTCATATTAAAAAAATACATCTCAATTAATGTTATATGACTACTATAACATTTTTATCCCTTATCCATATTTAATGAAATGGTGATTATAAAATTATCCGAATCTTTTTTCACCACGATGCTATTCACTGAATGGTTTATACTATAATACTATAAAAATCATCACCCGCTATGAAAACTCTTGGGAACTCCTACGCAAACTCCTGGCGCAAACATTTTCACCCTACGATGATATTCATTATCCTGTGACAACCTTCATGCTGTGATAAGTTTTCTACCGTATCCATGACATGCGCACTTACTTAATGGCACATGTTCTCAAAACTGCTGGATTTTCAAGGGAACATTTACCCGGAAGGTGTAAGAGAATAAAACATAGAACTCAGTAGCTTTTATGGTGCTTTTATGGTAATACAATACAATAAAGGGAAATGTGTCTCAAAGGATGTTTGCGGTAGCCGCCACAAAATGTGTTGCATGTTCACTGGAATAGATTGAAACGTGACAATTGATGATGATACACAGCAAAACACCTCATTCCATACCAATGTAGGGGAAGATGCCCCATAGCGACCACAGAACCCACGACTGTGCAAAACGCCTTTCTGGTATTCCGTCATATTTATCGTGGTTGAGATGGACGTAACAAATCTAGACCTACAATTATGTAGGTTAGGCAAAAAAAAGTATCAAAATAATGGATAGGAAGGTATAGAAAATCCCGAACTTTTCCACATTTCGATGAAACATCTAATATTTAAGCGAGGCACATCGATCTAGTGAAACTAGCCTACAGTGTATTACGCGCCTCCACACGCTGTGGAGAACACAAGAATGTCGATTAACCAACACGAGGCGCGTTGTTCTTCACGACCTGCCAGCTAAAAGGCGTTTTCCTTATGAGTTTTCCGTCAAAAGATATCACCACTTTTTTGAAATGTGAATACAGTGTTGACCCGATTTTGTCTATCCTCGCTTTTATGACGTTTTCGACCTGATTTTGACAACCCAAAATTTTTTGAAAATTTTAGCCGGTCTTTTTTATATACCACAAACAACAATGATTTTCATTAAATAACTTTCACTTCTGTGGTTTATTATGAATGACTTCTTAGTACCTGTGAAGGATTCTCTTAGCATTTTCAACAAGAAATACCGTTTACGCATTTTACCGCTCCTAGTCAGAAACTGATTCATGTTTGTGAAATGAATTAAAAAAATGCAACTAAAAAATTTTGCGATTTTCATCAGATTTTTTCTGTTTTATTAATATGATTGTGATGTTTTACCATTCAATACCAAATTTTTGAAACGACTCATCTTCTTTTGTAAACAAAAATTCAAACGTCGATTTGACGAATCTGGTAGCACTCCCACGCAAACCGACACCATCAACATGAAGGTGAAGGCTTCTGCTACATATTGATGATTTGTTGGTTGTTGGTGTTGGTTTGCATGGGAGTGCTATCAGATTCGTCAAATCGACGTTTGAATCATTGTTTACAAAATCGGAAAAGTCATTTTGAAAATTTGGTATTGAATTATAAGATGGGATTAACAAGAAAGCTTTTGAGCAACCGATTATCTCCATTGAAAACTGCACATCAAAATATACTTGTCTCCAACATCATGGTTTTAATACCAGAACAATGATTCAGAGTGTGGGTTCCCAATCTGTGGGTCGCGAAAGATAAAACGTGATTCATACTTTCGTTGAATGATTAGAGAACGACAAATTTACACAGCCAATGGCCTTCTTTTGTTTGTCAAATACATTGACAACTTCTTCCAATAAAGATAAGAAAATCCATGCTAATCCAAATAAAATCAAATCCAAATCCAATCCAAATCTAATCCAAATCCAATCCAAATCCAATCCAAATCCAATCCAAATCCAATCCAAATCCAATCCAAATCCAATCCAAATCCAATCCAAATCCAATCCAAATCCAATCCAAATCCAATCCAAATCAACCCAAACCAATCCAAACCAATCCAAACCAATCCAAACCAATCCAAACCAACCAAACCAATCCAAACCAATCCAAACCAATCCAAACCAATCCAAACCAATCCAAACCAATCCAAACCAACCAAACCAATCCAAACCAATCCAAACCAATCCAAACCAATCCAAACCAATCCAAACCAATCCAAACCAACCAAACCAACCAAACCAACCAAACCAATCCAAACCAATCCAAACCAACCAAACCAATCCAAACCAATCCAACCAATCCAAACCAACCAAACCAATCCAAACCAACCAAACCAATCCAAACCAACCAAACCAATCCAAACCAATCCAAACCAATCCAAACCAACCAAACCAATCCAAACCAATCCAAACCAATCCAAACCAATCCAAACCAATCCAAACCAATCCAAACCAATCCAAACCAATCCAAACCAATCCAATCCAACCAAACCAACCAACCAAACCAATCCAAACCAACCAAACCAATCCAAACCAATCCAAACCAATCCAAACCAAATCCAAACCAACCAAACCAATCCAAACCAAACCAAACCAATCCAAACCAACCAAACCAATCCAAACCAATCCAAACCAACCAAACCAATCCAAACCAATCCAAACCAATCCAAACCAACCAAACCAATCCAAACCAATCCAAACCAATCCAAACCAATCCAAACCAATCCAAACCAATCCAAACCAATCCAAACCAATCCAAACCAATCCAAACCAACCAAACCAATCCAAACCAATCCAAACCAATCCAACCAAACCAACCAAACCAATCCAAACCAAACCAATCCAAACCAATCCAAACCAATCCAAACCAACCAAACCAATCCAACCAATCCAAACCAATCCAAACCAATCCAAACCAATCCAACCAATCCAAACCAATCCAAACCAATCCAACCAATCCAAACCAATCCAAACCAACCAAACCAATCCAAACCAACCAAACCAATCCAAACCAATCCAAACCAATCCAAACCAATCCAAACCAATCCAAACCAACCAAACCAACCAAACCAATCCAAACCAACCAAACCAATCCAAACCAACCAAACCAATCCAAACCAATCCAAACCAATCCAAACCAATCCAAACCAACCAAATCCAAACCAATCCAAACCAACCAAACCAATCCAAACCAACCAAACCAATCCAAACCAATCCAAACCAATCCAAACCAATCCAAACCAATCCAAACCAATCCAAACCAACCAAACCAATCCAAACCAATCCAAACCAATCCAAACCAACCAAACCAATCCAAACCAATCCAAACCAACCAAACCAATCCAAACCAATTCAAACCAATCCGAACCAACCAAACCAACCAAACCAATCCAAACCAATCCAAACCAATCCAAACCAATCCAAACCAATCCAAACCAATCCAAACCAATCCAAACCAACCAAACCAATCCAAACCAATCCAAACCAATCCAAACCAATCCAAACCAATCCAAACCAATCCAAACCAATCCAAACCAACCAAACCAATCCAAACCAATCCAAACCAATCCAAACCAATCCAAACCAATCCAAACCAATCCAAACCAACCAAACCAATCCAAACCAATCCAAACCAATCCAAACCAATCCAAACCAACCAAACCAACCAAACCAACCAAACCAATCCAAACCAATCCAAACCAATCCAAACCAATCCAAACCAACCAAACCAACCAAACCAATCCAACCAATCCAAACCAATCCAACCAATCCAAACCAATCCAAACCAATCCAATCCAAGCCAAACCAATCCAAGTCAAACCAATCCAATCCAAATCCAATCCAATCCAATCCAAATTCAATCCAATCCAATCCAAATCCAATCCAAATCCAATCCAAATCCAATCCAAATCCAATCCAAATCCAATCCAAATCCAATCCAAATCCAATCCAAATCCAATCCAAATTCAATCCAAATCAAATCCATTCCAAATCCAATCTAAATCCGTACATTTAATCCAATTTTTAGTTTCGCGTATAGTACACCATCAACCATATGCCTAGTACTGCTAGCCAATAACTCCAAACTAATCCTACGCATAAGAAATTCGAACTTCCGAATAGCTTCGTAAAATCCGGCATCCTTATTAATTTTTTAAATTCCAAGATATCTGCTCCTGCAGGTAATCCAGGTATGACGAGCAGTTTCGAGTTGAATATTTCTCCATTTCTCACAGATTTCGTTATATCATAGCTCAACTGGTACGTCACCAAGTGGCTTCATGAAATCTAAATTTGTTTCAATCAAAATCAATGCTCGCAGGACTTTGAAACTTCCTAGATCGTAAACCATTTATCGTTGGTCTTCCATACGCTCCTTGTAGTTTCACAAACTACAATACATTTTTTCGGCCACTTTTCAGACACGCTTTATAGTTTTCTAAACCACAAACCATTTCCACGCATTGTAATTTTGCATTGATGTTCTTCAAACGAGGCACTGACGTTCTTCAAACCACAAACCATTTTCCAGCGGACTTTCAAACGCCACCACAAACCATTTTCGACGGTCTTCGAGACGCGTCTTGTGATTTTACAAACCACAAACCATTTTCCGACGGTCTTCGAGATGCGTCTTGTGATTCAGCAAACCACAAACCATTTTTCGACGGTCTTTGAGTTTTGTGATTTAGCAAACCACAAACCATTTTCCGACGGTCTTCGAGACGCGTCTTGTGATTTAGCAAACCACAAACCATTTTCGATGGTCTTCGAGACGCGTCTTGTGATTTAGCAAACCACAAACCATTTTCCGACGGTCTTTGAGACGCGTCTTGTGATTTAGCAAACCACAAACCATTTTCCGAAGGTCTTCGAGACGCGCCTTGTAATTTTGCAAACTAAAATATATCACTCGTAACAAATTACCCAATTCAACTCACATCATGAAATCAGGGACAGGATCCAAAAAATAGACTGGCAGGATCGCCAAAATGTGTGGCCCTAAATAGCCGAAACGAAGATAGTGTGCACGCCGCGGAGGTCTGACTAGAAGAGGCGAAGTCATGACTTGCTGCTCGCCGATTGACACGCTGATATGTGAATCTATTAACACACGCTGAAGGCATTTTACTCAAACCCCACAGGGGGGGTTGAAAATGTGGAAATTCTGTTTACATGGTTTGTGAACAGCGCCAAAGCACTGCGAATCGGCAAAGTAAAAGTCGATTGATCGGTGTGTTCGTTAAGCCTCTCTCAGCAACCAGAGGTGTACTTCAGGTGCCAAGAGTTTGGCCACCTGATATGGAACTGCAAGGGCTGAAACTCTGTAGAAGATGGGGAGAAAAAGGTCATAAGGCACAAAGTTGTAAAAAGCCAGTAAACACCAATCTGTAGAAGCGACAGACGCAGAGACCAACCCGAGCAACACACATATTGCACATCGATTACAGTAACTTATATATGAGCGGATTCAGTCACAATATATCCATACCGGATCCCACCAGGAAATTGTATTTGGGCAGCGGATGAAGCCGCTATATGTACGGTAAGAAGATACCCTTGCCAAGAAATTGTGTATCGTGCAGCTGAAGGCTTCGTGATCGCCAAAGTTAACGGTGTCTGTATATGTAACCGCTATGCACCCCCACGTGGGACGATTGTTCAGTTCAACCGGATGCTGAATAAGGTAGTAGAGGAGCTTATCGACAAGAGGTCAGTAGTCATTGCTTGTGACCTGAGCAGTAGAGTGGGTCAGCCGTAGAGCTAACCCTAGAGGTTGGAGTCAACTAGAAGCACTTGCCAGGCTCAATGTAGTCTTAATTAATGAAGGTTCGACGAGCACATAACGAAGGCAGAGAGTCCATCATCGATGTTACTTTCTGCAGTTCTGTCATAGCAAGGAACATGAACTGGAGAGTCTGCGAGGATTTTACGCATAGCGACTATCAAGCGGTCCGATATTGTGTCGGAGGGAGGGTACATTCGGAATCACGCGCGATCAGTATCAAAAAGCAAAAGTGGAAGATAGAAGCCTTTGACAAGAATGTGTTTGCGGAAGCAATTCGATTCTAGCGCAATCTGCAAAATCTGAGTCTGGACGAGCTGGTTACAGTATTGACTAGAGCCACCGATGCAACCATGCCGAGCCTCCGAAAGGTTCAGCCACGCTATGTACGTAGGCCAATCTACTGGTGGAATAAAACGATCGCCGAACTTCGTCGCAGCTGTTTTCGAGTAAGGAGGAGGATGCCTAGAGCCCACAACGACGTAGATAAGTAGATATTGGGAAGCACTTCCTCTAAGGGTCCAATATAGGACATTTACCCTAGCCTTTCGGTACACTTAGCGTACGAGAAAGGCAAAAATGAGATGAGATGCCACATATCTATATCCTCGGTTGCACCACGCGCTCGCTGCATCATTATGAATACACTGGAGTCGGTTTTACGCGGAGGAAGCGTACCACTTAAAAACCGCGTAAACTTTATCGAAAACCGTTTTTTGTGGATTCATCGAGTTTTCCGACCTTTTCAAAAAACGCATGAAAAACAACTTTTTTGGAAAATCCGCGTTAATCACAAAATCTGCGTAATTCCAAATCAAGCCTAGAAGTTTAATAACAGAAAGCCACCAGTTGACTCCAGCAGCAACAATAAGCTCAGACGCAACAGGGAAACCGTTGTAGCGATTTGTCCACTTTGGTAAGTACCCCCAATGAACTGGTCGTTCATTTAAATCTGAGCGATAACAGACAGGCCGAATGGAGGCGCGCCAATGAATTTCCTCTTACAACAACGGATCAATGACAGCGCCAACAACGGTTTACCACAAACAAACACACAAACACGGCACAGCCATACACATTGTCGTAATTTAGCGCACTTAAATTCCCCTTTCAGCTTTCAGTAAGATTAATGTATCCCTCGCTGTAAGCCCCCACAGCCCCGTCGACGGTTCACCATTTTACACTCACTCGCATGAGCACCACTAGCTGACTGGCTGACGTTAGATGCTGGGGCTCTGCTGGTCTATGGTTGGTACTAAATATCCGGGAAAACAGCCACACCACACCGCATTTCGAATTTGGCTCACCGACCGTTTACCCGCAGCTTAATCGTAGATTAGTCAACTGCGGTTGAACATCTGTGGCCTGTTTCGTTCCACATCTATCTGGTTTTAGATGAGCTTTTTTCCCGTACTGACTACTGTTGTGTTAAATTGAATGTGTTCCGACTGGAGATTGTTTATTTATGACAAGGATTTCCACTGTTATGAATGCTCGATTCAGTATGTTAGGGGCATCTTTGTAATTTATTTCAAAACCCCTTATTAATCCACCTACATGGTTCTGGAGTGTGCCTATGCCATATGAGGGAAGGGCTGAACAGCTCAAGCTCATATTCCTTGTAGACACCATTATCCTTGGAGTTTTACGATTTTCATTGTGAGAATCAGCATATGAATCATAGACGGTACTCCGAATGAAGGTAGCATGATGTACGTTCTTTGCCATAATTAAATTTGACGTAAGCAAAGCACCCTGCAATCGTTAGGATCTGTTGTAAGCAGGTTTCCGTGGGTTTGGAAAATATGATTAGAGAAACACCTACTGAAGAGAAATTTAAAGAACTCTACGACCCGTTTTACGGCATCTACAATCGTCAATAAGTCAGTGGGGTATATTAACTTTTCCTCAAGTTCACGTATCCACATTATTCGATTCAATCGATATTTGTCAGTACGCTCTTGAAAGTTTTCCACACACTGTCATTCTAAAGCCAGACTAAAACCACAAGTTTTTGCCACTTTCATGATTTTCGGTCTAGTCTTCGTTTTCTTCTTCTTCTTCTTTTTTATTAGCATTACATCCCCCACTGGGACATTGTCGCATCGCAGTTAAGTGTTCATTTAAAACATTCACAGTTATTTGCTGCGATATTTCTTAGCCAAGCCATTTTTGCATTTGTATATCATTAGTCCAACACGTTGATATATTTGTGGCCAGGGAGGTCGAGAAAATTTCCAATCCGACCACGAATCGAACCAAGCCACCTCTAGCATGGTCTTGCTTTCTAGCCGCGCATCTTACCGCACTGATGGGGAAGGCTCCCATTCGGTCTAGTAAGAAACGCATTATTTGAAAACGGTGAAAGGTTATTCATTTGTCAGATAAAACCACTGTTTTTAATCATTTAATCGTACATCTAACAACATTACTTGTCGCATAAACAGTCATCGAATAGATACGGACTCGATTTACTACCATCCGATGCCACGAAATACCTTTCCACTGTCGCAGGCAGCACTATCGCAGGCTGATCTGTAAACTATCCCCATTGAAGGTAACTATTGAGTATAGAAAAGGCATATCGATGGGTGAAAACGAAAATAGCGTTGTCCTCGGTTGCGCTTCACACCAAAAGCAGAGCAGCAATGATAGTGCTTGCTGCTCGGCAAGCTTCGAATTAGTCCCTAATGGATCGTTTCCGGTTTCGATTATGCGTCGACCATCATCGGCCGGATGCCGAGTTAGAGTGCCCAGTTAGGGCCATCCGTTCAGCCTGCACTGGGACCGGAGGCACATATTTTACTGCTTTGTAGGCGCGAATCACGTGCAGTGCACCCCCGGATGTTATTGTCAAAACGTGTTCAAGGAGTGCGTTTGCTGCAGTTAGTTGGCACGAGTTAGCATGGGGCTCAGCAAATGCTCCGCAAATGTAGTTAACGAACCACGTTCGCGACCTTCGTTTTGGGTTACGCGTTATGGTCAGCATCAACATAGGAACGGGCTGGTAGAAGCACATTCTCGCATTATTTCTCATCAAGGTTCAGTACCGTATAGTATAAATGCACCTTGAAAGCTTGTTGGTATTTATTTAGTCCATCTACACAAGTTGCCCTGGGCTCCAAGCAGACTATACGCTGAGTCCGGTGCTATAGAGAAGTAACGAGTTTATTTATTGTTTGTTTAATGAAGCCGGTGGTATAGATTCTATTAACTCACTACCATTTATCATCTCGGAGCAATAATGATGGTAGTTAACTTGAAAGTAGAAGCTGTATCGTTTAACGGGTGGATAGCGAGCAAAAGCATCAGTGCATAGACCACATCCATCGGATCTAATTTAAAGAGTTATAGAATACCCGGGCAGAAGCCATGAACCGAATAACAAAACATGATATGGACTTGATTGATATAAGAGATAAAAGAACAGGCAACAATATCAAAAATTTGCACCGAAATATCATTTAAATATCAATATATGCTATGGATAAGAACAAACTAATGGCACATGATATTGATCACTTATTACAAATAGCATAACTTGATCTTCCCATGATATTTTAGTGCAAAATTTTGATATTATCGTCTGATCTTTTATCTCTTATATCAATCATGTCCATATCTCATTTTGCTATCTTATCAACATTTGATATCAATGAGCTATTTTCGTCTACTCGGGTAGTATTTCTTCATTAAAATAATTGGGAAGCTTTATCCGAACACACAGTGGACCATATACTCAGGAAAAAACAAAATATTCCTATCTTATAATTTAATCTCAAGTTGGAAATATTTTATTTTGTGAATTTGACACATTTCTACACCAAACCAGAGGATGTCAGATTTTAATGCATTTATGCTACTGAAGATACTGTATAAGAACTTGGCATATACATGATTTCGATGAGATTAATTCGCAGAGTTTTGGGTAATTTGAAAAAGTATGCACACAGTATGTACATTCAACAAAAAAATACATTAAGGTCCGACCTGAATTAGAGTCACCACGCGTTAACTTTCGGATTTAATTGAATTGCTATACTAGAAGGCATATTAAAATTATATCAGTATATGTTATCATGTTATATTGAATTTCCATAACAAAATTTGTTAGAAATTTGGTGCAGGATGTTGTTAAAATATCCAAAACTATATAAATAAAAATGATTTTAGTTTTCCCTCCTGGCGATTTAACTCACGAACGGGTTAATCAATTTGAAAAATTTCCGCCCTAATCGATTCGTCTTCAGATTTGTAAGGTTTGTATATACAAAAAGCTAGTGAATATGACGGGGGAAGTGAAAAATAGGTAATACCATAATATAACGTTGTGTCAGTGGCTGAGGAAAACGAAACAATAGCACGGAAATTGATCTAGAGTGCGGTGCTGCAAATAGTTTAGCATCTGACATTCGCAAGATAAACACCCGGGCAAAGCTGGGTATTTATAAATATAAATAAAAATAATTTATATGAGTAAAGGTTCCCCCAAACACACGCGACGCGACAGTCGCGACGAGATTCTATCGCTTAGCGACAGCGATTCTGTCGCCGTTGGTATGGAATCGTAACTAGAACATTACCTGCAGTGACAAAACGACAGAATCGCGGCGACGAAATCGCAGCGACGAAATTGCAGCGACGAAATCGCTCAGGTCTGGGGGAGCCTTAAAATCTTAACTGGTCTGCCCACCTTGCTCGCTGTGCTCCACGCCGTCTAGTTCCTGCCGGATCGGAAGTGAACATCATCTTTGCAGGGTTGCTGTCCAGCATTCTTGCAACATGTCCTGCCCATCAAACCTTTCCCGCTTTAGCTACTTTCTGGATACTGGGTTTGCCGTAGAGCTGGGCGAGCTCGTGGTCCATTCTTCGCCGCCACACATCGTCTTTTTGCACGCCGCTAAAGATAGTCATAAGCACCCATCTCTCGAATACTCCGAGTGCTTGCAATTCTTCCTCGAGCATTGTTCATGTTTCGTGTCCGTACAGGACTACCGGTATTATCAGCGACTTGTACATGACACATTTGGTGCAGTGGTGAACCTGGTTTGACCGCAGATTCTTCTGGAGCCCGTATTAGGCCCGACTTCCACAGATAATGGGCCTTCGACTAACATTGTTATCAGCCGATAGCAAAGATCCAAGGTGGACGAATTCCGCGACCACCTCGAAGGTAACCCCTTCTTATTCTTCTTCTTCTTATTGGCATTACATCCCCACACTGGGACAGAGCCGCCTCGCAGCTTAGTGTTCATTAAGCACTTCCACAGTTATTAACACTTCGCACTCACGAAAGCACACTTCGCACTCACGATGATGGTGGCGATGAGATTGACCCTTGGATTGACCGGAGAATATGCTGAGATTCATGTTTTCACTCAGGCTATAGAGATGAGTGACGTTTAGCGCTCGCACACTAATGTGCAATTCGGCATGTGTAAATGTTTGTTTTCCTTCTACTCATAACCTCAAAATTGATCGGGTCATCACAATGATTGCAAAGGAGTCAAAAATATATGGAAATATACGCATTTTAACCCAAGCTTTGCTGAGTTGCACCATCTAGGAGTGTTTGTCAGTCCTGAACAACATTTTTTTTACGCTCTATTTGCAAGAATACGTATTTTTGGACGAGAATTCAGAATATATCCAATATTTTGCGCTCGATAATGGCGGCGTGAGTTACCCTCGATATGACATTTAAGAGGTAGAAAATATTTACATATTTTAATTAATGTAGGCTTTGATTTATTAAAGAATACTGGCACTCACCGAAGGTTTTGAAAACAAACAAACGTCAAGCATTTTTCTTAAGAATTATTTTCTGATTTTTCCGTTCCAAATTACTGAACATTTATTTCAATTACTTTAATTTTGTTTTTAGGAGATAATAAAACTACAACATATAAACGAAGCAATGTATTACGTCATATTGTAGCGGACAGTGGAAACAGTTGATGGGTTATCCTCGGTGGACATAATACCTGCACCCAACCGGCGGTTGTTAGATTTTCTAACAATTTTGTACAAGAATCTACCAAAAACTGTATAAGAACTGGGCATATGCGAAATTGCTAGATTCCTTTACAAATATTGTATAAGAATCTAACAATATTGTAAGCTTTTCTTACATTTTTTGTATAAGTATACTTTAATCAAATCTAGAACTGTAATAAAACAAATAGAAATCAAGAGTTTGGGTTGTATGGGGGTATACCCCGTTAGGCATAAGTACGTTAGGCATAAAGACGTTAGGCATAAGTACGTTAGGCATAATGGACGTTAGGCATAACGGACGCTAGGCATAATGTACGTTAGGCATAATGGACGTTAGGCATAAAATGACTCAAAGAACAGCCCATGACATAAAGAAGGTAGAATTATGCCAAACGTCCATTATGCCAAACGTACATTATGCCAAACGTACATTATGCCAAACGTCCGTTATGCCTAACGTCCATTATGCCTAACGTACTTATGCCTAACGTCGCGGACCCTTGTATGGAGCTACATATGGCATACAAATGTGCGTCATCGTTGGAGTGATTACACCCCAAAAAACAGATCTTACAATTATTGTATAAAAACGTGGCATATACAAATCTGTAAGGTTTTTATACAGAAATTGTATTAAAATAATACAAATCTGTATAATTTCAATACAACGATTGTATCAAAATCTTACAAAAATTGTATATGCCCAATTATTATACAGTTTCTGTAAGGTTCTTATGCAGAACTGTATTAAAATCTGCCATCCGCTGGTTGGGTGATATAGACTAACTATTTTTATCCAAGCTAGATGTCCTGTAGGAATCGGTATTCTCAGCCGGAGTCGTACAGCGCTCCCCCTTTAATTGATTTTTGTTATCGTATATCATTATATTGTTTGGTGGAACATTTTGTTAGATCGTGTCAAATTCGACATGAAACGACTCCGATCTCAAAGCACTCATGGACCCCTACGAATAAACCGTTCAGGCAGAAAACATGATGATTTCTTTTATTTGAACAAAAAGGTGTTTTTAAAAGTAGTGGAGATGAAGCTTATGAGTTTTGGAACGGACCATAAATACGTTTATTAAGGTTTTCATTGGTATATTCGCACGGCATGGTTCGCCGTCACACTTGGCAGCCGTAGTGTTTCATAATTTTTTTTTAGAAACAAGCCGTCATTTTGGGTCATTATTGTAATGAAAAGCCTTCCATACCATCCTAGTAAAATAGTATGTTGATAATCACTCCAACGTAGATATGTATAATGTCCACTAAGAATTACCCTGGATTACCTATCAGCAGTTTTCACTGTCCGCTACAATATAACGCAACACATTGCTTCGTTTATACGTTGCGGTTTTTTACCTCCTAAAAACAAAATTAAAGTAGGTAATTCAGAAAAATGGAACGGCATAAATCGGAAAATTATTCTTAACGAAAATCCTTGACGTTTGTTTGTTTTTAAGAACTGCGGTGAGTGCCAGTATTCTTTAATGAATCAAAGCCTACATGGATTGAAATATGAAAATATTTTCTTCCTCTTAAATGTCAAATCGAGAGTAACTCACGCCGCCATTGTCAAGCGCAAAAAACTGGATAAAAATCCCATTTTGGCCAAAAATGTTACATATGCAGTTTCTCAAACAAACGGTTCAATTGGTCTTTGAATAATAAAATCAAACCTTTGTGTCACAGATTGATATGATAGATTACCATTTTAAAGAATATACAATATAGTCTTCTACGCACACAACCACTTGATATGGTAGATATTACCCAGCTATACACGTCATTTACATCCTCTGTTCAAATCAAACTAAACGTCCAGATGATTTTATATTCGGATTGCACTTGGAAAAATTGGGAAATTGATTGCGAGCCATGCCTCTTGCATGCGATGCTCTACAAAAGCAAAATATGTTTACTCTCACCTCTTGATGTCAATATCAGCGTGCTCCAATACATTCCGAAATATGATGTATCACAAAATATGTACATTTGATAAACCTTTTCTGAAAACCTATATGAGGGGTGTATTTTTGACACCACGTTAGTGCCAATACCAAATCATCAACATCCAACCGAGAGCTCATTGTTTTATAGAGAGCTCTCGTAATCACCTGATTGTACAGCCAAAAATAGTACGGTAACACCAAGCCGGGGTTTTTTGAATTTGGAAATCTTTCTGTGTGGATTTTTTTTATTCCACTGGGCATAGAGTATCGAGGGTATCATTGCTTTCCATTGTGGGTAAATAGATCTAAAACACCAAGTGGAAAGTCGGCAATAAGTTAGTTTGTCATTCGTAATAGGTAAATAGGGAATGAAAATAAATGCTTTCGGCCTACACAACTTAGTCAGCTTCAAACTACGATACTATACTTTACTCATAGCGTTTGTGGCAATCTCAACCAAAATCGCTCTTAGGGTTGATGATAAAACCACAGACAAACAGACGTAACAGCTTGAACACTTTTCAGAAAAATCCATCGCCCAACTCCTCTACCACCATCTTGCGAGCATGTTACACGAAACAATGTTTCGTATGACATTGTCACCAGAAGGCGCTGGAGTGAAATGTCAAACTCGAAGGATAACGACGCTAGCGCCTCTAGTTGTGAAACGCGCAATCGATCAAATTCAAATCGAGCGTTGAAGTCATGGTCGATGGGAATTTCTCTAGTGTTACGTCTGTTTGTCTGTGATAAAACTGTGTAGTTGTGGTTTACTAAACTGCTATTTTAATTTGGGATTGGTTATTTTGTTAACTCATAAAAATGTATGAATCCCAACTTAAGACTTAATTTTCTAAACAATTCCTTACTTAATTCCCTTTCATCAGATTTGGTTATCGATTCGATTTAAAAGCAAAGTTGGCGTGGCGTCATCTGAGTGGATATGATTCGAACACTTATTTATTTAAAGCTGTCATTATGAAAGAAACAATATCCTCTGAGAAGGGACAGTCCCGATTACGGCGGAAGAAGGAACAGAAAACGCATAATTAGAGACAAATATTTGCAAAACCTGCTTGCACTTTCGCACTAATATGCCGGAAATTAAACAGCTGTGGCACATGAATACTGATGAGAACGTGGGGGTTCTGCAATGTTGCACTGGATTCAGTTGTCGCGAATGGGATGTGATAATATGTAGGTATTGGAGTCATATTGTTTAAGTAGCTTTCATTGGTTATGTGTGTAGAGTTGATATTGCGAAGTTCCGCACAAAGTAGTCAAATGTAGATTCGATCCGAATCCATTGCAATTATAACAGTGTAATAATGAATTGGTTCGCTAACGCATACTTAGCAAGATGTCAACAAAAACAAAAATTTAAAATACATCAGCAGTGATGACAAAATTGGTGCCCGTTATTTTTTTAAAAGTAATTTTGAAAAAAAATCTGCCTTGAGGTGAAGATTTGTGTGAATTGTCTGCATGAAGTGAATTGAACTCATATTTTTGGGCGTATTGATATGAAGAGTAAAATGCCATAATATCATCTAACATTGGTACTTTTCAACCTTGCCCTGAACCCTTTGAACGCACTGAGCTATGTCACTTACTTTCGGTATCGTATATTTCTATTGCTCACTCAATTGCAGCATACTTTCCCTCCAGTATCAGCTTGTGGATTATTGCACTGCGCTTGATTTATTTCGCGATTCCGAGCTTATCGAACGGTATTCCAAACAGAGGACAAATATTCTAGTTCCGGCCAGAAGCTTCGCGACTGCCAACAAGCGCAAAATTATGCATCTGTGTGGAAAAGGACAAGCGGCTAAACGGCAAAAAATGGCCTGCAAGGGTGTATGCAAGCTCGAGCAAGCATTAATAAAACGTTTTATGAAAGGAAATAAATTTATTCATAAATTATAATTATACAGCACTTTCGTGTTCCATTGCTGGTGGCGATTCAAGGAAATATGGTAAGAGTTTCCTATACCGGCTAGGGCAGAGCGGTATTTTGAAAATGAAAAATCGAAGAAATTATTGGAAAAATTCCACGATAACCAAGTTATGTAATTTATCATGCATACATATACTTGTATTTCATCCCATTCCATGAAAATAATCTACAACAGCCCTTCACATTTCCCTGCCGACCCTGACCTCTGTTCCAAAAAGCATGAAGCAATGGTAAGTGTTTCATTTTTCCTATCCTTTATGTGCATTCTGTGAGGGAATAGTTCTCCAGAGGCAGCACGTTGTCACTTGCCTCATACCGTCCTGTTACTCCTCTCGCCACCCTCACTTCTCGTGCCACGGGATGGGAAAGAAACGCTTTTCTAACGATGCCGGATCGTGAATCATAGATTTTTTCCCCTTCGTGGATCTGTTCTGGTGGCGCTCATTCCGAGCTTAATTACACCTTTAAGCGTGACTCTATAGCTTCATCATTATCCCTCGGGTGCAAGCATGCAGTGAAATGCGACAGATAATGTTCCACTCTAATGGTCATGTATTGTAAATTTAAACAGAGGGAAGGGATACCGCCCGCCGCTACCGATTTAATTAAACGATATGTAGCAGCGCACACAATGCCGGCGGATCGCAGCGTGTGATGGCGAAGGTTTAGCGAAAGTCCGGCTTGCATGGAATGTGCTACCGTGTCATTCGGAAGGTCTTATATATTTCTTAAGGTCCATATTATCATCGTCATATAATGCTCCATAAACATAGGTACCTCACAGCTTGGTATTGGAATTCCAACATCCATCATGTGTCAAGATTCTTCGATTGAGAGTCTGCCGTCATAACAAGATAATCAGCTTTCAGTAGGACAGCTGAACCTTACAGGACAGCTATTTTACTTTCGAAAAGCGTGGCCTTAAAATAAATGGAAAAGTTTTTATTTATTGGGATAAGACTTAACAGTCGTATCCGTAACGCAGGGTAGACACCTTTACGGTTACATTGCCAGCTACAGGCAAATCCTGACCCAACGAATACCTTCCTCATTATCCAACTCCGTGGTACTTATGAGCGTGTCGCTAAGTCGGTGGCTTCTCGTTAAGTAAGTACCACATCAACAATTTCTTCCTCTCCCCTAGTTACGGTGAAGATGGGCGTGGCCAGATGTGGTAATCCTCATGCTTTTGTTATTTTTGTCTAAGACTGGAATCAAGGACCACTCCTTTTCTTGATTTTTAATAGCATTCTAAATAAAGATATCAAAAGTAAACGTGAGTATCACTAGTGTCCAATTTACGAATTACACCGTAACATTGCTACCCCAGCACACATGTTCCATATAGGCTACTGCAACTCATATTTGACCAGATTCAGTCACAATCAAGCTGCTGTAACCATTTTCGTCTGATTTGTGCTGCTCGGGTAATGTTAATGCTAATGCTATTGGGATTAGACTTAACAATCTATGTTTTTCAAACAACAATGTTTTAACTGCCCGACTTTCGGCTGCGTTCGGCAGAGGTTTTCTGGAGAATCTGATAGATTGTTTCGATCAATCATAAACATTACTTCCACCTCGAACACTCGATCGTTTTTAACACCAACCTAGTTTTGGAACAACGCCAATAATAAAACTAAGTTTTTGTAGGAGTTCAAATCAGGAGCCGCAGGAGTGGATGGAAGGTGTCGTGTGTCCCATCTACATAAAGGGCGATAAGCTGGATTGTAGCAACTACCGCGCAATCACATTGCTGAACGCCGCCTACAAGGTACTCTCCCAAATTTTATGCCGTCGACTAACACCAATTGCAAGAGAGTTCGTGGGGCAGTACCAGGCGGGATTTATGGGTGAACGCTCTACCACAGACCAGGTGTTCGCCATACGTCAGGTATTGCAGAAATGCCGCGAATACAACGTGCCCACACATCATCTATTTATCGACTTCAAAGCCGCATATGGTACAATCGATCGGGACCAGCTATGGCAGCTAATGCACGAAAACGAATTTCCGGATAAACTGATACGGTTGATCAAGGCGACGATGGATCGGGTGATGTGCGTAGTTCGAGTTTCAGGGGCATTCTCGAGTCCCTTCGAAATCCGTAGAGGGTTACGGAAAGGTAGTCTTTCGTGTCTGCTATTCAACATCGCTTTGGAGGGAGTAAAAATGAGGAAATGTATAGACCGGTCATCGGACCGGATAGTCTGCACACCGTATCGAATGACAACGGCCAACGATGCATAAACTTCGCAGCCTCCCGCGGAATGGTAGTCCGAAGCACCTTCTTTCCCCGCAAAAATATCCACAAGGCCACATGGAGATCACCTAACCAAGAAACGGAAAACCAAATCGATCACGTTCTAATCGACGGTAAATTCTTCTCCGACATCACGAATGTCCGCACTTACCGCAGTGCGAATATTGAATCCGACCACTACCTCGTTGCAGTATGCCTGCGCTCAAAACTCTCGACAGTGTACAACACGCGTCGAAGTCGGACGCCGCGGCTTAACATTGGGCGGCTACAAGACGGTAGACTAGCCCAAGAATACGCGCAGCAGCTGGAAGTGGCACTTCCAACGGAAGAGCAGCTAGGCGCAGCGTCTCTTGAAGATGGCTGGAGAGATATTCGATCCGCCATTGGTAGCACCGCAACCGCTGCACTAGGCACGGTGCCCCCGGATCAGAGAAACGACTGGTATGACGGCGAATGTGAGCAGTTAGTGGAAGAGAAGAATGCAGCATGGGCGAGATTGCTGCAACACCGCACGAGGGCGAACGAGGCACGATATAAACAGGCGCGGAACAGACAAAACTCGATTTTCCGGAGGAAAAAGCGCCAGCAGGAAGATCGAGACCGTGAAGAAACGGAGCAACTGTACCGCGCTAATAACACACGAAAGTTCTATGAGAAGTTAAACCGTTCACGTAAGGGCCACGTGCCACAGCCTGATATGTGTAAGGACATAAACGGGAACCTTCTTACGAACGAGCGTGAGGTGATCCAAAGGAGGCGGCAGCACTACGAAGAGCACCTGAATGGCGATGTGGCAGACGAAGATGGCGGTATGGTGATGGACCTGGGAGAACGCGCGCAGGACATAATTCTACCGGCTCCGGATCTCCAGGAAATCCAGGAGGAGATTGGCCGGCTGAAGAACAACAAAGCCCAACTACCAGGAGAGCTATTTAAACACGGTGGTGAGGGAATGCCTAGAGCGCTGCACTTGGTCATTACCAAGAGTCTGGAGGAGAAAGTTTTGCCGCAGGATTGGCTGGAAGGTGTCGTGTGTCCCATCTACAAAAGGGCGATAAGCTGGATTGTAGCAACTACCGCGCAATCACATTGCTGAACGCCGCCTACAAGGTACTCTCCCAAATTTTATGCCGTCGACTAGCACCAACTGCAAGGGAGTTCGTGGGGCAGTACCAGGCGGGTTTTATGGGCGAACGCTCCACCACGGACCAGGTGTTCGCCATTCGCCAAGTACTGCAGAAGTGCCGCGAATACAACGTGCCCACACATCATCTATTCATCGACTTCAAAGCCGCATATGATACAATCGATCGGGACCAGCTATGGCAGCTAATGCACGAACACGGTTTTCCGGATAAACTGACACGATTGATCAAAGCGACGATGGATCGGGTGATGTTCGTAGTTCGAGTTTCAGGGGCATTCTCGAGTCCCTTCGAAACCCGCAGAGGGTTACGGCAAAGTGATGGTCTTTCGTGTTTGCTATTCAACATCGCTTTGGAAGGGGTAATACAAAGAGCAGGGATTAACACGAGTGGTACAATTTTCAATAAGTCCGTCCAGCTATTTGGTTTCGCCGACGACATAGATATTATGGCACGTAACTTTGAGAAGATGGAGGAAGCCTACATCAGACTGAAGAGGGAAGCTAAGCGGATCGGACTAGTCATCAACACGTCGAAGACGAAGTACATGATAGGCAGAGGTTCAAGAGAAGACAATGTGAGCCACCCACCGCGAGTTTGCATCGGTGGTGACGAAATCGAGGTGGTAGAAGAATTTGTTTACTTGGGCTCACTTGTGACTGCCGGAAATGGCACCAGCAGAGAAATTCGGAGACGCATAGTGGCTGGAAATCGTACGTACTTTGGACTCCGCAAGACGCTCCGATCGAATAGAGTTCGCCGCCGTACCAAACTGACAATCTACAAAACGCTACCCGAGCAGCACAAGTCGGACATAAATGGTTGCAGCAACTTGATTGTGATTAAATCTGGTCACATATGAGTTGCAGAAACCTAAGTGGTACATGTGTGCTGCTAGGGTAATTAGACCGGTAGTCCTCTACGGACACGAGACCTGGACGATGCTCGTGGAGGACCAACGCGCACTTGGAGTTTTCGAAAGGAAAGTGCTGCGTACCATCTATGGTGGGGTGCAGATGGCGGACGGTACGTGGAGGAGGCGAATGAACCACGAATTGCATCAGCTGTTGGGAGAACCATCCATCGTTCACACCGCGAAAATCGGACGACTGCGATGGGCCGGGCACGTAGCCAGAATGTCGGACAGTTACCCCGTTGAAAATGGTTCTCGACAACGATCCGACGGGCACAAGAAGGCGAGGTGCGCAGCGGGCAAGGTGGATCGATCAGGTGGAAGATGACTTGCGGACCCTCCGCAGACTGCGTGGTTGGCGACGTGTAGCCATGGACCGAGCCGAATGGAGAAGACTCTTATATACCGCACAGGCCACTTCGGCCTTAGTCTGATTAAATAATAAATAATTGGAGGGAGTAATACGAAGGGCAGGGATTGACACGAGTGGTACGATTTTCACGAAGTCCGTCCAGTTATTTGGTTTCGCCGACGACATTGATATCATGGCACGTAACTTTGAGAGGATGGAGGAAGCCTACATCAGACTGAAAAGCGAAGCTAAACGGATTGGACTAGTCATCAACACGTCGAAGACGAAGTACATGATAGGAAGAGGCTCAAGAGAGATCAATGTAAGCCACCCACCACGAGTTTCTATCGGTGGTGACGAAATCGAGGTGGTTGAAGAATTCGTGTACTTGGGCTCACTGGTGACCGCCGATAACGATACCAGCAGAGAAATTCGGAGACGCATAGTGGCTGGAAACCGTACGTACTTTGGACTCCGCAAGACGCTCCGATCGAATAGAGTTCGCCGTCGTACTAAACTGTCTATCTACAAAACGCTTATAAGACCGGTAGTTCTCTACGGAACCGAGACCTGGACGATGCTCGTGGAGGACCAACGCGCACTGGGAGTTTTCGAAAGGAAAGTGTTGCGTACCATCTATGGTGGGTTGCAGATGGCGGACGGTACGTGGAGGAGGCGAATGAACCACGAATTGCATCAGCTGTTGGGAGAACCATCCATCGTTCACACCGCGAAAATCGGAAGACTGCGGTGGGCCGGGCACGTAGCCAGAATGTCGGACAGTAATCCGGCGAAAATGGTTCTCGACAACGATCCGACGGGAACAAGAAGGCGAGGTGCACAGCGGGCAAGGTGGATCGATCAGGTGGAGGACGACTTGCGGACCCTCCGCAGACTGCGTGGTTGGCGAAGTGCAGCCTTGGACCGAGCTGAATGGAGAAGTCTTTTATGTGCAGCACAGGCCACTCCGGCCTTAGTCTGATGATAAATAAATAAAGGAGTTCAAATCAAGTTACCAACTTGTGTAGGGGACATATGGGTCCATCTGGCCGCATTTTCTTGATTTCTGAACTGAAATCAATGCTGCTGCTGATTCCCGCTCTAGCTTTACGAATATATAATTGATCTGCATTTGTTAGTGTCATGTACAGAAATAATGATATTTGAATTAAATTTAAATGAATTCAGTTAGCTAAAAAAGGCAAGCGTTTTTTTTTCAAAAAAAAAAAATCCTTCCTAAGTAAGCTCAAAGGTTCCTTCAAAAAATCCATCAGAATTTTTTTTGGAATTGTTTTCGAGCATTTTGTTTCAATTTTCTTCATAAATTCTATTCTATTGATTCCCATAAGGACTTTCTTTCAATTCCTTCGTGAGTTCTTTTGAAAATTTATTCCCGAATTCCTTCGGAAAGTCCTTCTGGAACTTCTTCCTTCATTAGGAATTCCTTCGGCAATTCCTTTAGGAATTGCACCGGAAACTATTTCATTCCTTTAAAAATTTCCAGAAAAAATCCTGAAGTTTTAAATGCGTCCTATAGAACCATTAGTTCGTCTGATTCTTCGACAAGTTTTAGATGCTCCAGTATTACCACCGCCGACAACATGCAGTATACTTCTTTTCCTGGTATTGCAGCAACTTCAATGAATCCGAGAAACACTCTATCTAGCATTGAGGAAGCCCCACACCAGCCAACTCAGTCGCGCTCTCCACAGAGACTTTTGTTCATCGTCATCGTCCCAGTCCTGAAGTTGGCTATAATATAGGGGGGTTCTGATCTCCAACGTCAGGCAAGTACAGTAGTGATATTGAACATCCGGTACGTGAAATAACTCCACGTTCCAGTTGTGGACGCCCTTCTGAATCGCCGACTACTGCGTGTACATCTAATCCAAGACCACTTGTACCAGATATGCGCAAAGTTAATCAGTCTCTCAACCCACTCTTATTTCCGATTGACAACCGTTATGAAGCTCTCCAGTCTGCAACTTCAACCGACTCACTCGAAAGCTCTTCTAATATTCTTCGAGTCTACTACCAAAATGTGCGTGGACTAGTGACAAAAATTGACACCTTCTTTTTGTCTGTATCGAAGGCAGCGTACGATTTGATCGTCCTGACGGAAACCTGGCTTGACGATCGTATTTACTCTACACTACTTTTCGGTTCACTCTACAACGTCTAAAGACATTGGGCTGCGAAATGGTGAGTTGACATATGGGAAGGAGCGACCTACACAGTTTTGGTCCTCACAAGTTCCAATCTAACGCTTCCACGGGTCTTCCGATGACAATCGACCGGCAACTAAGGGTTTTGTACTTAGCTGGTAGTGCAGCCTGGGCACTGTTGTCCTTCTGACATCAGCTAGAGTTAGTGGGTGCGACCAAAGGGACCATCGTCCCTAACCCCTAATCCCAAGGCGTTAAGCGACCCGTGCCGAGAGGATGCATGGCCAGGGGAGTGAAATAATGAGCTAGGCCTTTAACGGAGCCTGTGGGGTACCTGGGTACCCTCCACAGCAATTGTCCCTTACCGCGTCATGCTGGGCTCTGGCGTGGTGGACCTCTTTTCCCGAGCAACTCGTGGGACCAAAATGGAAAAACAAGTCAATTCTTCAATTAGTGGTAGTAGTGTAGGCGACAATCCCTTCGCAAGAGGTGGGTTGTTCAGGTCTCCGCCTAGGAGGCCAGAAGCAATAGTCGGCAGCTCGGTGCGCAGCGCCAGCGTGGGTCACTTAACCATCTCCCAGGCTACGCCGGTAGAGGTTATAGACGGCCCATGGCTTGTGAAGGCGATGAACCGCAAACTCGATGGGCTTTCGGACTTCGAGGTGGCGACGGAACAGCTGGATGCCATCATCGACGTTGCGTCATCGAAGCATAATATCAGTAGGACCTCAAGAGGAGCTTGCTGAAACTTCAAAAGTCGATGTTGGACGCCAAGCTGGAGAGGGCGGTCGGGACGGCCAAGTTTAAATCCGTGAAATCCGTGGAGCCAAGGTCTACCCAGACTGAGGCCCAAGGATTCTCGGACTTGGGCAAGGTCGAATCGAATCGGGCGTGCCAGCGAAGACGGTGGTGCCAAAGTCTACCCAGACTGAGGCTCAAGTATTCGCGGGCATGTCGGGGGTCACTGCTCCAACGGAGCAGACACAAAAACGGGGGAGACATTCTCCAGGGGACGAGCTCTCTGGGGGCCAAGGTGAGGGCACTCACGACGGAGGTGAATCTAAGGGTTAAAGACCTGGACAAGATCACCGAAGTCGAAGAGCTCGTCACGGCACTGCGGCGACAGTGTGTAGTGGAGACGCCCACCGCGGCCGTTCGGCTACGGAAAGGTCCGGCAGGGACACAGGTAGCATTGGTTCGGCTATCTGCATCGGATGCCTCCAAGGTAGTCAAGTTAGGGAGCGTCAAGGTGGGATGGTCGGTGTGCCCTGTGGGCATATACGAGCAACCCGAAGTTTGCTTCAAGTGTCTGGAACCGGGGCACAAGCAATGGGACTGCAAATGCCCTTACAGAAGCAATCTCTGCCGACGCTGCGGGTTGAAGGAACATAAGGCACAATGCTGCACGAACCCTCCCAATTGTTTGATTTGTTCCAGCAAAGCTGTGAACAGCAAGCACCCCATGGGGGGTTCGAAGTACTCGGCGTTTAAACGTGCTGCAAATTCACAGTGCAGGTAACGCAGCTGGCTTGCTCGGCCTCGCCCGAGTGTTTGGTGTGCGCAGGTTTAGAGGAAACGGCGGAACACGTGTTGTTCGTGTGCCCACGTTTTCGCGCAATGCGTGACCAAATACTTGCCACATGTGGTCTGGACCAGGCATTGAAAAAAATCAGATCATGAGTAAAAATCGGCTAAATTCATGCCAACTTGATGCTCTACTGCTGCCTAATCGCTGATGCTTTCTAGATCGTTGAAATTTGGCGTTCGTTGATTCAATGTTTAAAGATCTCCATCGCTCACCAATGGGAGACAACTGAGTGAGGCAAATCACTTGGTAACCTAACAATGAGTGTTGTTACCACACGCTGTTTGAAAAATCTTTTCAGACATTAGGAAAATTAAGTCCGCTATAAGAATGGAACTCAGATACACTGCATGGGAGGCTTTGATATTTTCTCTCCTCCATTCCAGCTACTTGAAAGCAGAGTGAATAAAGCAAAACACCTGATGTGTTTTGGTTTTATTCTAGTAGAGCGAGCGTAACACAAATGCTCCAATCGTAGCCTTCCTGGATACCATACCAAGTTTGGCTTGGCGAACTCTGTTGCTCGTTGTTTACGCAGCAACGATCGCTCATAATCATTGTTTGGTGTCCATCTGAGCAAGGCTGTTCACTGACTGGCATAGGATGCTATGATTCAATTAGATCAATGCTCGTCCACTTCACTCACGCTTTCAATGCCTGGTCTGGACACTACCCCGGACAACCTAGTTCGGAGTATGTGTAAAGATGAAGTTGGCTGGAACGCCGTTTTATTGGCTATCGTCCAAATTGTCTCGGAGCTACACAGAAGGTGGCGCGTGGACTCAAGGATGGCTAGTTCAGGCGCAAACAAGAGGTGGTCCAAGGGTTCGGAGTCGGCTTCATGGGTCATACCGGTGGTCATGCCCTGTGGTCGAACTCGATCCTTTAATCGAACAAGTGGCCGCGCGAAGAACAACATGGTATCGCCCGGGCGGGTTCCGAGCCCGAGGACGGAAAGGGGTCCTCGTCAAGGCTGGTGCAGGCGAGAGCACCGCGTCGGCAAGTCCCTCTGTGTGTTGGCGAATAGACCCTATCGCGGTCAATTTGGGGTGCACGCGGCATCATCATTCTTGATACCAGTCGTGCAGAGGGAAGCAGGCGCGAAGTCTACCCTTCCCACCTTCCGAGGACATAGGGCGTGGTAAGGCCACCGTGGTAAGGAAAGCCACGATGTTCGATGCTGCAAGAACACGCAGGTAACCTCGAGTGTGCGTCGTGCACTGGCCCCCCTTTGAAATATTACTTTCTGGTTGTTCCGAAGGGACTATGGGCTTGGCGGCAATGGAAACGGTTTAGCGGGTCGGGGATGTAGTCCTGCCTCCCTCGTTTGCTGTCGGAGGTGGTCCCTAACCCCGCACTTCCTGGACAACCCAGGATGTCTGTTGAGCAGATTCCCCCTCCATTGCATAGGAAGAAAAAAAATCAGAAGGGTTATGTCCAAGACACAACCGTTCAACGTTAACTACGTAGGGCAGTTTAGTTCATTGAGGATTGTAGTGCCATCATGCATGAATATTTTTAGAAAATTCATTTGATTACTTATGTCACTGTTTTCGAACAAAACTAGCGTATCTTATTATATGAAAATTTTTGGATACGACAATTCTCGCGCTAAGTTTCATAGGGGCGTAACTGTATTGATCGATTTCTCTTAATCGATTTTATATTTTGTTAATAACTCAACTGTTTCAAAAGCTACAACTGTGATTATTGATTCTGCTGCAAGATACAATCATCCTTTATCACACCAAACCATTAAATCATCGACAAACTAGCGCAATTCGGTGCAATAATTAAAAGAAAACAACGACGAAGAGAAATCGATCAATACAGTTACGCCCCTATGAAACTAAGCGCGAGAATTGTTTAAAAAATTTACTATGAAAACCCAAATTCATTCCTCAGTGGTAATGATGCCTTCCTTGGATCCGAATTGCCTACATTTGGGTTTTGAAGCATTTGATGAAATATTTTTATTATTCAGAAACATTCCAATCATAGACATATCTTGTTTTTTTTGTGCATCTTTAGAAATCATAAAATGTCAATCATGTACCAAAATTCAATTAATTTGGTTGTGATGCGCACGAGTAGTAAACGTTGCGGACGGCAAAAGAGGGTGTGTGTGTTATTACAATCTAACTCCCACTGTGTGGCAGTGTCACTATGGATAAAATATTCGTGCAACCATTTTATAAATATCATTGCAAGACTCTTGTATCAGGGAGCTAGAAGGTGATAGCTCTATTGTAACTCATGTAGCTGGTTCCAAGAACGTATGCGTTCCGAAGCGTTCGTCGTGTACAATAAGTACCGCATGATTGCACCCACGTACATATTATAAAAATATCTTAAGACACAATCCACGCACTTCTATACCAAGGGACCAAAATTTCAAACTAAAAATTAGGATCCAATATCTGTAGAACATGAAAACATACATATTGAATTACAAGAAAAACCTTTCTTCCACTGAAAAATGTTTTGGGAACATTGTTTAATAGCTAATTAAAGTAGCAGACTTTTAGTACGTAAAACAGACTCCCCAATCAATTTTTTACAAATGTGCTCTATCGCACCTATTTGGGTGAAAATTAATTGGTGACTACATAATTAAATACAGTTTTTAATGATCTTTTCGTGTGCACATTGTATTGCTTCGAAAATTTTAGTTTACATGAAATATTTGTACTTTAAAAACAGTGACGTGTCGCGTTACGAAAATAGTGGTATAATTAATACTAGACAAAAAGTACAAACATCGGAAAAGTAATATTTCGGCCAAGAGCTTTCTTTTCGTGTATTAAGATCCAAAATCAGACCATTTTCCACGAAGTTACACTAGGTGCAAAAATATGGTGTCGCGTTACGCGAATTGAATGTGCTTCTGTAATAAGGGATAAAATGCTTTCGGTTTATTGATACAGTATCACAATGGTTTCTTTTAAGTAATTTAGGGCTTGTACATGAGTAGCGTAACAAAATTGGGGGTGTAACGGGGTGTGTCATTTTGACGTAAACTACGTCTAAGGGGAAGACTCAGATACAGGGTGACAAATGAAAATTTCCAAATTCGAGACCGTCACGAAATCATGTAAGATTTTGAGCTTTAATAGCTCCTTTATCTTCCGATGGATTTTTAAGATTTATATATCAATCGACTCGGAAATTCTCTACCAATTTGTCAGTTATATTGAAACTTTAAGTTATGAACGTTGAAATAGGGTATCGGATCATTTTGGCAGCACTCTCTTTTCTTGTCCGCAAGAGTCTCGTTTCGGCCGTCGCCGTTCAGTGCGGTAGGCTTTTGGACTCTGCTTTGTGCGGTGTTTCGCACAAAAAGTAGAACAATGGAGCCGGAGCAGTGACCGCGGTCGAAACAAATGTAACAAAAATGCGTAATGTAGTTCATGGCAGGATGAATTTATTGAGGGGTGTTCTGACTTGTCAATATCCCCAACTCAGCCATCTTGGATTTGTGTATGGAATTTATGCTGGTTTATTTACGTTTTGCACTGAAAATGAACTTTTTCCCCCTGCGCTGGTTATTCCCATCTACTAACGAAGTCGTATAACCTCCTATACATAAAAAAAATCTTGGTTCATGGTGTATAAAAAGTGATGCAGATAGGGGCATGTTTGTGCAGGCATGAGACGATCAATTGTTATCAATGCCAATGCCCTTGCTAGTAATGCAATCATCGCAATGTAATTGCACAAACATGTTTATATTAAAAAACGACTTTGGAAAAATGTTGAGCATTTTTTGTGCAAACTGAAAATTAATAAGGCCGTTACACATATTTATTAAAAATTATGGTCTACGCAGGGTCAAAGTCTACTGGTCTCCGCAAAGTCAAGGGGGAGGGAGTAATCTTCTTCTTCTTCTACTGAATCGAACGGCGTGAACATGTGAATGCAGAGGTTTTTGGGGCCGGGGAAGGTTCTTAAGATGGTTCGAGACCCATCTCCTTTTTGGAACCTGGCTCCTATACAAATGAAACACCAATTTCATCATAACTCGAGATCAAGCAAATGGAACCAAATCTGGCATGAGCACTATGAGCAGGTTTTGGAAGGGAAGATATGTTTCTGTGATGGTTTGCAACGCCTCCCCCTTCTGGAAAGGGGGGCTTCCATACAAATGAACCAAAAATTTCTGCATAACTCGAGAACTAATCAGAGAATAAATCAATTTTACACGAAACAAAGTTCGTCGGGTCTGCTAGTAAAAAATAAATATTAAAATGGAATAAAAATAAAAAAAATTCCTCGGATTTGTTAAAGAATGTTTAGAAAGTTCTCAAAATTTACCGGAAAATCTTTTTGTTGCCCCTGAAATTGCTATTTTTGAGCAAAAAAAATCCGGGGGGAGAGACATATTTAAAAAAATATTCACATCGGCCTAATAATATTTTGTCCAATAAAATGCGCGCCTGAATCAGAAGAATTTAACTTTGATTCAGGATGTGTGAATGCACCTAAGATATTTTTATAATATGTACGTGGGTGCAATCATGCGGTACTTATTGTACACGACTAACACTTCGGAACGCATACGTTCTTGGAACCGGCTACATGAGTTACAATAGAGCTATAACCTTCTAGCTCCCTGATACAAGAGTCTTGCAATGATATTTATAATATGGTTGCACGAATATTTTATCCATAGTGACACTGCCACACAGTGGGAGTTAGATTTTAATAACACACACTCTCTTTTGCCGTCCGCAACGTTTACTACTCGTGCGCATCACAACCAAATTAATTGAATTTTGGTACATGATTGACATTTTATGATTTCTAAAGATGCACAAAAAACAAGATATGTCTATGATTGGAATGTTTCTGAATAATAAAAATATTTCATCAAATGCTTCAAAACCCAAATGTAGGCAATTCGGATCCAAGGAAGGCATCATTACCACTGAGGAATGAATTTGGGTTTCCACAGTAAATTTTTCAACCATTCTCGCGCTTAGTTTCATAGGGCGTAACTGTATTGATCGATTTCTCTTCGTCGTTGTTTTCTTTTAATTATTGTACCGAATTGCGCTAGTTTGTCGATGATTTAATGGTTTGGTGTGATAAAGGACGATTGTATCTTGCACCAGAATCAATAATCACACTTGTAGCTTTTGAAACAGTTGAGTTATTAACAAAATATAAAATCGATTAAGAGAAATCGATCAATACAGTTACGCCCCTATGAAACTTAGCGCGAGAATTGTCGTATCCAACAATTTTCATATAATAAGATACGCTAGTTTTGTTCGAAAACAGTGACATAAGTAATCAAATGAATTTTCTAAAAATATTCATGCATGATGGCACTACAATCCTCAATGAACTAAACTGCCTTGCGTAGTTTACGTTGAACGGTTGTGTCTTGGACATAACCCTTCTGATTTTTTTCACTCTCCATACTACAAAAAATAGGTTACCATACAAAAATGTTACGGAGTGGTGGGAAATTACGAATGTTTGGTGTTGTATAGGACCCTTTGGGATCGTCCGTTAATAAGTCACGTGAAACTGTGTTTTTTGTTTCGAATAAATTGTGAGGCTTTTTTAATCCTCTCTCTTTTCCACGCAATATCACTATGCTACTCATATAAGTAAACGTAACTAACAGTTTGCTGACGAACACGGTTTCCTTTTACCATATCACGAACCGTTAAACTTGTTTGTGGATGCCAAGTATGATTATATTTTTTTCAATGGTTCGTTTATTTGAAAGGCTCATCTGACCTGAAGCGTAACGGAGCCACAGTTATGTTTTTTAATACAAGTTTTATCTTATTTTTAAACATATTTTTAGCTTTGAGGAACCGAAAGACTCGTGTTTTTTTTCTCCATTTAATTTGATGATTTTTAATTTTCCTTTCGTTCGCTTTCACTAGCTCGGCATTTTTTATTCTTCGACCAAGATCGTCACAGCCGAGTACGTCAGTGCTCAAAGAAGATGCCGTGAACATACGTCAATTTAGTCGATATTTCATCTATTTATATTTCATCATTTCAAGCACATGTGGAGATTGGACAAATCAAGCATCCGAAAGATATTCAATTTGCCAAAAAGAGAGCTAACCGCGGTGGAAGTTGGTACTCGGATTCTGATGGCTTTTCCGCAAAACGTGACTTTTAAGTGGTCTTGTTGTGTAGTTATTACATTATCACGCCTATCTAGAGAGTAGGAGGTTGAGGGTTCGAGT
The DNA here is from genome assembly GCF_024139115.2 of Armigeres subalbatus. NCBI lineage: Eukaryota > Metazoa > Arthropoda > Insecta > Diptera > Culicidae > Armigeres > Armigeres subalbatus. The sequence goes on along the minus strand of NC_085140.1, from coordinate 285,373,825 downwards.
CCCTTCAAGACACGTGGATTCTTTTTCGCAAATTTCATATCAATTTGTCCATTTCGAAACATGTGCTGTGCATATGGACAGCCAAGATATTTTCCATTTTATGTTAATCGAGATGAACCAGCATTGGGCTGGTTCGTTAATAAAGACCTATAAAGACATATTATATCAGGCATCCTAATGAACTTCGCTTTGACCTGAATGAATATACAATAATAAGACAATTATTTTACACCAGGATATAAACACTATTTTCAAAATTGAGTATTTATTTTCTGAGTAGTGTTGATGGTAGTGTAAAGATTGAAAATGTAGTTAAAAGTAGTGCACTCAGGGCACAACGCAAACGTTCTTGTGATAAACATTGGTTGAGACATGAGACGTATTCCAATCTTTTCGGAAATAAATAAACAGTTGAAAACAAACAACGTTCCAGTAGAAACGTAGAATAAAAACGCCAGAAATATTCCTCTTCAACATTGCTGAGCTTCTTGGGCCATCATCACCTTTCAAAATGGTTAACGTAGAAAAAAGGCAATATAGAACTTCAAACAGTAGAAGAACAGTAAAAAAAACTCACTTCTAGGCAGATCGATCGTCTGACCACGTACTTAAAAACCGATCCGGGTCATACTCGGGTGTGACTAATATAAAAATAAAATAGGAAAACCCATTACCATTTAATTTGCTTCTAAAACTGAATATGTGATAAGAATGGAATTGGTTCAGTTCTATATTTGTGCCGGTCAGTCCCTCAAACTTTAATAACTGATACTCCAGATCGTAACCACAAACTCAAACTACATTCAACGATAGATAATGTGATAATATTCTGTGTCGAATATAACATGTCGCATCGAAATCAGCTGAAATTACGTATTCTATCAACGATAAACACGTTTGCGTAACGCGACACCATTTGCAGGAGACTGTTTGTCGATCAGCGTAACGCGGCGGTGTTCATATCAATTCAGTTATTTTCATTATAATTTCTGTTTTTCCTGCGATTTTAATTCACAGCCTCATTTCTGTTGATGTATACGAGAAATGCTTAGAATAAATCGAGACTCCAAACCATATACCAGAGCTGAAAAACGCAATTGCATTTCAAAATGCGAAAAAGTGCAATTCAGCGATGGTGTCGCGTTACGAAATGCAGCGCGCTATATTTATCATATTCAAAGCGAAAAATCTCAAAATGAATATACTATCAGAAAGGAAATTTAGTGAGGATAATTTTACACCTGTTTAATTATATGTCCCCGAGCTAATTTTCGAATGCAGACCTAATTTCTCGCTGAAAGTCGGCTCCTCATGGTGTCGCGTTACGCTGGAATGTGTCTTAAGTGCATTCACACTTCCTGAATCAAAGTTAAATTCTTCTGATTCAGGCGCGCATTTTATTGGAGAAAATATTATTAGGCCGATGTGAATATTTTTTCAATATGTCTCCCCCCCCCCCCTTCGGATTTTTTTTTGCTCAAAAATAGCAATTTGAGGGGCAACAAAAAGATTTTCCGGTAAATTTTGAGAACTTTCAAAACATTCTTTAACAAATCCGAGGAGTTTTTTTTTATTTTTATTCCATTTTAATATTTATTTTTTACTAGCAGACCCGACGAACTTTGTTTCGTGTAAAATTGATTTATTCTCTGATTAGTTCTCGAGTTATGCATAAATTTTTGGTTCATTTGTATGGAAGCCCCCCTTTCCAGAAGGGGGAGGCGTTGCAAACCATCACAGAAACATATCTTTCCTTCCAAAACCTCCTCATGCCAGATTTGGTTCCATTTGCTTGATCTCGAGTTATGATGAAATTGGTGTTTCATTTGTATAGGAGCCAGGTTCCAAAAAGGAGATGGGTCTCGAACCATCTTAAGAACCTTCCCCGGCCCCAAAAACCTCTGCATTCAAATTTTTACGCCGTTCGATTCAGTAGAAGAAGAAGAAGATTACTCCCTCCCCCATGACTTTGCGGAGATCAGTAGACTTTGACCCTGCGTAGACCATAATTTTTAATAAATATGTGTAACGGCCTTATTAATTTTCAGTTTGCACAAAAAATGCTCAACATTTTTCCAAAGTCGTTTTTTAATATAAACATGTTTGTGCAATTACATTGCGATGATTGCATTACTAGCAAGGGCATTGGCATTGATAATAATTGATCGTCACATGCCTGCACAAACATGCCCCTATCTGCATCACTTTTTATACACCATGAACCAAGATTTTTTATGTATAGAAGGTTATACGACTTCGTTAGTAGATGGGAATAACCAGCGCAGGGGGGAAAAGTTCATTTTCAGTGCAAAACGTAAACAAACCAGCATAAATTCCATACACAAATCCAAGATGGCTGAGTTGGGGATATTGACAAGTCAGAACACCCCTCAATAAATTCATCCTGCAATGAACTACATTACGCATTTTTGTTACATTTGTTTCGACCGCGGTCACTGCTCCGGCTCCATTGTTCTACTTTTTGTGCGAAACACCGCACAAAGCAGAGTCCAAAAGCCTACTGCACTGAACGGCGACGGCCGAAACGAGACTCTTGCGGACAAGAAAAGAGAGTGCTGCCAAAATGATCCGAAACCCTATTTCAACGTTCATAACTTAAAGTTTCAATATAACTGACAAATTGGTAGAGAATTTCCGAGTCGATTGATATATAAATCATGGGAAGATAAAGGAGCTATTAAAGCTCAAAATCTTACATGATTTCGTGACGGTCTCGAATTTGGAAATTTTCATTTGTCACCCTGTATCTGAGTCTTCCCCTTAGACGTAGTTTACGTCAAAAAACACCGTCTACAGGACCGACCGATCTAACCTGAACAGTAACAAGTCACGTGGTGGAGGAGTATTGATTGCTGTCTCCAATAAATTGGAGCTTCATCGACCCGGCGCCTATCTCCGAAACGCTCGAGCAGCTGTGGGTTGTTGTTGAAATTCCTCAAAAAACACTAAGTGTCGGTGTAGTTTCTCAACAATGGTACACCTTCCATCGACCCAATGCTATCGCACATGTCCGCAGCCTGCTGTGCACTTCTTGACGGATTCAACTTGCACGGGTTCTTCCAAATCAATACCAACTTGAATCCCAACGATCGCTTACTGGATCTCGTATTAGTGAACGACTACGCTTTGCCGAGCTCAGCTGTTTCCTTGCCGCTTGAGTCGTTGGTTGATCTTGCTGACCACCCCGCCCTAAATTTGTCATTAAGTTTGCCTTCGCCTATAGTGTTTGAACAGTCTCCCGAAAACTATTCATTGGATTTTCGGCGGACCGACTACAGTGCACTGACCAACGCACTTTTTGAAATCGATTGACAAGTTATTGAAACATCCAATCATATCAACGACGCTGTGGATTACTTCTGTAACAAGTTAGAAGAGGCAATTTTCCATGTTGCACCAGTTTACGGACACTAAAGCGAGAACGATCAGCTGCTCTCCGAAAATACAGTAATTCACGATCAACTTATTACAAACGACTATTCAATGTTGCTAGCTAGCTAGCTAGCTAGCTAGGAAGCTAGCCTTCGTGCTAGTCCCAAGTCCCAAGAGATTCTGGTAATTCGTGAACGAGAAGAGGAAAGAATCAGGACTGCAATGCTCAATGTTTCTAGGAGACACGACGAATAAACAATGAACGCAAGAAATGCTACCTCCTGGAAGCCGCTACTTATTCGCAGACGACACAAAAATAGTCAATATAGTAAAATGTTACTCCGACTGCTATTATTTAAAAAACATGGTAAACATCTTTGCTGAGTGGTGCTCAACAAACTTGCTAAGACTATGTATCGAAAAATACAACATTATCTCGTTTCATCGAAAAAATCAGCCATTCGAGACATTCGACTACGACCTCAACGGAGAGACTCTTCTTCGGGTTCAGCAAGTTATGGACCTTGGTATTATCCTGGACAGTGCCCTCAAATTCCGTGTCCACTATAACGATATCGTGTCCAGAGCTAATCGTCAACTTGGCTTTATGTTCAAAAATCGCTGATGAGTTCAGGGATCCGATGTGCCTCAGGTCTAACTATTGCTCCATTGTGAGATCTTTATTGGAATCGAATGCTGTTGTGTGGTGTCCTTTTCAAGCCAATTGGATTGCTCGTATAGAAGCCGTTCAAAAAAAAATGTGTGCGGTATGCACTACGCTTTATTGGTTGGCGTGACCAATGGAATTTGCCACCGTACGATGCTTTGAACGAGCCCGTCCGTGCAATCTACCATTAATTGATTAATTTTTTTCATACTTTGACTACAATGTTTCTGCTGACGTGTTTCGACAACGACTACTACAAGTTTTCCGTACCGCCGGACGTTACCAAATAGATTTAGAATAGAATAAGTCATATTCATTGAAACAATTATTGTCAGTTGGATAATAAACAAACAAATAACAAATTCTTGGAGAAATTCTTCCGAATTCCTGCAGATATTTTGGAAAGCATTCCTTCAAGGATGTTTTGTATGGTTCAAATAAAGGATTTCCTGGAGGAACTTACGAAGGTATTTCTGAGTATTACAATGGAATTTTTCGGATAATTTTCTGAACAAATCCCTGGACAAATATCTAAAAAATCAGAAGGGTTATGTCCAAGACACAACCGTTCAACGTAAACTACGTAAGGCAGTTTAGTTCATTGAGGATTGTAGTGCCATCATGCATGAATATTTTTAGAAAATTCATTTGATTACTTATGTCACTGTTTTCGAACAAAACTAGCGTATCTTATTATATGAAAATTGTTGGATACGACAATTCTCGCGCTAAGTTTCATAGGGGCGTAACTGTATTGATCGATTTCTCTTAATCGATTTTATATTTTGTTAATAACTCAACTGTTTCAAAAGCTACAAGTGTGATTATTGATTCTGGTGCAAGATACAATCGTCCTTTATCACACCAAACCATTAAATCATCGACAAACTAGCGCAATTCGGTGCAATAATTAAAAGAAAACAACGACGAAGAGAAATCGATCAATACAGTTACGCCCCTATGAAACTAAGCGCGAGAATTGTTTAAAAAATTTACTATGAAAACCCAAATTCATTCCTCAGTGGTAATGATGCCTTCCTTGGATCCGAATTGCCTACATTTGGGTTTTGAAGCATTTGATGAAATATTTTTATTATTCAGAAACATTCCAATCATAGACATATCTTGTTTTTTGTGCATCTTTAGAAATCATAAAATGTCAATCATGTACCAAAATTCAATTAATTTGGTTGTGATGCGCACGAGTAGTAAACGTTGCGGACGGCAAAAGAGGGTGTGTGTGTTATTACAATCTAACTCCCACTGTGTGGCAGTGTCACTATGGATAAAATATTCGTGCAACCATTTTATAAATATCATTGCAAGACTCTTGTATCAGGGAGCTAGAAGGTTATAGCTCTATTGTAACTCATGTAGCCGGTTCCAAGAACGTATGCGTTCCGAAGTGTTAGTCGTGTACAATAAGTACCGCATGATTGCACCCACGTACATATTATAAAAATATCTTAAGTGCATTCACACATCCTGAATCAAAGTTAAATTCTTCTGATTCAGGCGCGCATTTTATTGGACAAAATATTATTAGGCCGATGTGAATATTTTTTAAATATGTCTTCCCCGGATTTTTTTTTGCTCAAAATAGCAATTTCAGGGCAACAAAAAGATTTTCCGGTAAATTTTGAGAAATTTCAAAACATTCTTTAACAAATCCGAGGAGTTTTTTATTTTTATTCCATTTTAATATTTATCGACGAACTTTGTTTCGTGTAAAATTGATTTATTCTCTGATTAGTTCTCGAGTTATGCAGAAATTTTTGGTTCATTTGTATGGAAGCCCCCTTTCCAGAAGGGGAGGCTTTGCAAAACCATCACAGAAACATATCTTCCCTTCCAAAACCTGCTCATAGTGCTCATGCCAGATTTGGTTCCATTTGCTTGATCTCGAGTTATGATGAAATTGGTGTTTCATTTGTATAGGAGCCAGGTTCCAAAAGGAGATGGGTCTCGAACCATCTTAAGAACCTTCCTGGCCCCAAAACCTCTGCATTCACATGTTCACGCCGTTCGATTCAGTAGAAGAAGAAGAAGATTACTCCTCCCCTTGACTTTGCGGAGACCAGTAGACCTTGACCTTGCGTAGACCATATTTTTTAATAAATATGTGTAACGGCCTTATTAGTTTTCAATTTGCAAAAAAATTATCAACATTTTCTAAAATCGTTTTTTAATATAAACATGTTTGTGCAATTACATTGCGATGATTGCATTACTAGCAAGGGCATTGGCATTGATAATAATTGATCGTCACATGCCTGCACAAACATGCCCCTATCTGCATCACTTTTTATACACCATGAACCAAGATTTTTTTATGTATAGGAGGTTATACGACTTCGTTAGTAGATGAGAATAACCAGCGTAGGGGTAAAAAGTTCATTTTCAGTGCAAAACGTAAATAAACCAGCATAAATTCCATACACAAATCCAAGATGGCTGAGTTGGAGATATTGACAAGTCAGAACACCCCTCAATAAATTCATCCTGCCATGAACTACATTACGCATTTTTGTTACATTTGTTTCGACCGCGGTCACTGCTCCGGCTTCATTGTTCTACTTTTTGTGCGAAACACCGCACAAAGCAGAGTCCAAGAGCCAACCGCACTGAACGGCGACGGCCGAAACGAGACTCTTGCGGACAAGAAAAGAGAGTGCTGCCAAAATCATCCGATACCCTATTTTAACGTTCTTAACCCAAAGTTTCAATATAACTAACAAATTGGTAGAGAATTTCCGAGTCGATTGATATATACCTAAATCTCAAAAATCCATTGGAAGATAAGGGAGCTATTAAAGCTCAAAATCTTACATGATTTCGTGACGGTCTCGAATTTGGAAATTTTCATTTGTCACCCTGTATCCGAGTTTTCCCCTTAGACGTAGTTTACGTCAAAATGTTCCTGATGGAACTTTCTAAGATGTTCCTGAAGGACATACCTGGGGGAGTTCCCAAGAGAATTCCTATAGGATTCTCTAGAGGTATTTCTGAGAAAATCGCTGGATGAGTTTCTAAATGAATTTCCGAAAGAATTTCTTTAAGAATTCCTTAATTTCCAAAGGAATTACTAAAGGAATTTTTGATGGAATTCCTGAAGAAATTTGAATGGGAATTCCTAAAGGTACTCCAGAAAAAAATCTTGAACTTCCTTAGGATTTTTTTGACAGTTTCTCCAGGACTTAACAAAATTGGCGGAATATCAGTTTTTAGAACAATTTTGGCGTATAGATTCATATTTCATGTAAAATATTCAATTTGATAGCCTATGTGGCCTTGTTCAACTCCACCAGTGATAGCAAGTGAGAACATTCTACACTCTGTCCCACATTAAGAAGTACACCTCATATTTTTAGGATAACTTTTTTTTTCTGTTGCACCGATCTATTTTGCAAAATTCGACCAGCTTGCTCCATTTGTTCGTTTATTTTAAAATAAATCTGTGAAAAAAGGGTGTCCCACATTAATTGGTACACTTGCGTTAAAGTTCGTTTTTATCGTAAAACTTTGGTTTATTGAAGTTCTTCGAGGTCAGCAGAAAATAGTTAATTATTCAACAGAGCATTACTCAGTTTAGTTTTAACCATTTTAATTCATATAGCTATCGAGTATTATGTTCGGGACAGCCTTCCACTGTTACGGCGACTACCTTTAGTACTTTATCATCCTTTTTCATTTAGGTATCTTTGCATATTAGTAGAGCTCTACTTAGCATATATTATATACCTTGTCTTGTGCGATCTGAAAAAAATAAACAAAACTGCAAATCTTCTGAACACGGGAATCTAAAGCCCTAAATACACATTCAGATCATACCTCGAGGTTCATTTCCTTTTCATACACAACGAACCGTTCGGCAGGGAGTCGAAAAGAATACTTTATAAAACAACCTCTATCCCTCGCCCAGAGGGAACCGCATTCGGAAAATGCCAACACCAAAAATATGTCACATCCTCCGACGATTTGTCGTCCCGAAATCATATGCAAATCATGTCTTTTCCTTGTTTGGATTGGAAGTCGGTACATAGTAAAAGTTTCCCTTCGCCTTTCGAGGGTGCTATTCTGTCTCAGTTTTCCTTTTTTGTTATTTTGCATATCGTTTCAACTTTGCGCTTTGCGGCAATCCAGCAACGACGACGACGAAGACGATGCTGTGCGACCTGGCTTGATTTTGGACATACTCCACCGCCGAGTATCATGGTTTCAGCCGCCAAATCCATTGTAGAAGGTGAGTGCCCCTAGCGAAGTGGGCTGCCTGTGAAAATATTTGCACTTTTATGTATACATGCGGATAGAGGAGACACCCACCGCTGAATCCCGAAGACTGATGGGGTAAATCAAGTAGGTTTTTATCCCATTTTATTTTCTATTTTTTATTCCTAGAGGGATGCTGTTTTGCTTTCTTGGCGCGCAACCACGTTTTCGGCGGGGATCTCGATCAACAAAAGCTAAACTTCCCAACAAAGGAAGAGATGGTGGGAAAACATATTCGAATGTTCTCAAAAGGCATCATTAGTGGGGCTCTAGTGAAGATTTGATACTTGAAACGTGCTCGAAATGTTTTTTATAACCTACTTCTGAGTCCACTATTGGATATGGTGAGTTGAACTCCTTAAAGTCTTAGATAAGCAGACCCCAGCAGGATGAGATTTCAGATGGAAGCAATATTTGTTTTATACTAAATCTGTTATCGCTTTAAAATGGTGAAGACGCACATTTTTAACGATATTTTGCCTTATTAGGTACCACGATTTATTCAAGATATGAAAGGGAACTGTTACTCAACTGTTATTACTGCACTTTTCATTGCCTTCAATCAACTTCATTATTTCATAAAAAATATAACTTGTGCTTGTAATAGTCGAAATGTACCTTTAAGCGACTTCAATGAGACACTTTTGAAGACGCAGAACCATTCGGAATGCAAATGTTTGGGCTCCATGTGTAAACGCACCACACGTATTTACCTTCCACAAATTCCGTCAAATTAGATTACCACGGCGAGTGACTCGCTGAGAAAGGCAAACAAGGCTTCGAAGAGTAAATTTTCCCACACCCTTAGCTAAAGTTGGCAGATTTGAGCAATGAAGACCGCATGGAATATAAAATTAGATTTCTCAGGCGAAACGTCTCTCAAAAGCATATTGGACTTTGTCTCACGTATAAATTGTTTTTCACTGCTAGGGCTAGATGCAGATTCCTCGTAAAGCTGCTCTACGTGAAATTGAAAAGAAGTTAACATACGTATTTCAATCCATGGTGCGCTTTTTATTTGATAGAAACTCGACATATTCTTCAACCACACATATAATTGTCTTTCACCTTCGGGTGTTGCTGTGAATGGAATTAATTTTCGCAGTAAAATCCGTACAAATTTGAAATGGTTTTATTTTCAGTCTTTGTCGAACACCACGATATACGTACAGCTTATTCTCCAATCTAAAAACTGAATTTATATATGAGGAAGAATAGAACTAGAAACTAGAATTTATCAGGATAAAAAAATGAACCTGAGGGCACGCACGCAGCACAAAACCTATGAATGTCTATAAAGTCTAAGGGGCGATTGATTGGCTGGAAAACATCCAAGGCCCTGGAGTTGATCAACTACCCGAAAAGCTACCTAAATACGGTGGTAAGAAACTTGATTGGGAGTTGCACTGCATAATTACCAAGATTTGGAAGGAAGAGATTCTGCCAAAAGGAATGCTTGAAGGTGCCGCATATAAGGTACTCTCCCAAATTTTATGCCGTCGACTGGCACCAATTGCAAGATGGTTCGTGGGGCACTGTCACGTGAGATTCATGGGCGAACGTTGTACGCCAGATATTGCAGATATAATGCGAATATGACGTGCCCACATATCATCTATTCGTCGACTTCAAAGCCGCATAATGACCCAATTGATCGAGACAAGCTTTGGCAGCTAATGCACGATCACGGATTTCCGGATATTCGGACACGGTTGGCTAAAGCGATGATGGATCGGGTGACTTGAGTAGTTCGAGCTTCATGGGCATTCATGGGCAGTCCGTTGGAAACGTGCAGAGGGTTTCGGTATGGTGATGAGTGATGACTGATGATCTTCCGTGCCAGCTATTATCATCGCTTTGAGGGATATGGTAAGACTTGGTAAAACTTGTTGTCCAGATGGATACACCATCTTCTTTCGTTTTGTCGGTCCTACAATCTTTAATTTACCTGGAGAGAACTCGTCATTTGTCGATGATCTTCATCCGCCTCTCATTTGGTAATCTACAATCTTTTCTGTGCAGCCTCTAAGCTGCCTTAGCACTTTTCATACCATAAAGAAATCGTCTTGGGTTTCTTTCTCTAGCTTGACACCTTCACCCAAGTGGCACTTCAAAAAAGCTCTTGATTCCCAGCACGAGATCAATTGCCTCAATAAGGTTGGGTCCGCTAACCTCAAGTATTCGGGGAACTCCCCATCCCGTCACATTTATGTTGACAGTTGGGAGACTCGCGAGAATCTTGCATCTGGCAACCATATGGTGAATTACACCTTCAGCTTCACCTTCATGTTGGCTTGGCTTGATTCCGCATACTTCAATAACCACCCGTTTCCTTTGAAACTTCAGTTGATGACCCAGACTCAGTAATGAAGTTGCGCTTGGAGCTGGAATCTATGAATGCTCTGGCCGGAAAATGGACTTCATTTTTCCCTTCCACTGCACAATGGGAAAAATTGTCCATAACGCGAATAAATTCAATATCTCGGTTCGGTATGGGCGAATTACGTTGAATATTTGACACAAATCATAGAACTTTCTGGGGAATCGTGCAAAGGTAGTTAAGTTCACTGCACAAGCTCTGTCTTCTGCACGATGTTGGAAATTGAGATCGTGCTGATTTTATCCCATGTTCTCATATTCCTCAAATTGGTTACTAATATGTACGGTTATTACTAGTCTGATATAGAATTTTCCAAAGAATCGAGTTGAGTTATTTTTGTTCTCCGCACGAGTAAAGAAGCTCATTTTACCCCATGTTCTGCTATTTTCTAACTATTTCCCAAAAGGTCAATGTCTTCCGGAAAGCATAAAAATAAGGGGCATTAGGGTAAAACTAGGCTTTGTGTAGTGAATTTAACCACCTTTGCACGATTACCCAGAAAGTCGGATATCAGTCGGAATCTTGACCGTATCCTGCTTATTTGATGACGAGAATTCCTCTCAGGTTCTCCTAGTCCCTGGATCCAGCCGCGCGCATTACACGTTTAGCAGCGGTTTAGCAGTTAATAGAATACTTGAAAGTTGAAAAATAGACCAAGTTCCAGTTGGAATATAGAGCCATTGAAAAAGTTCACCTTCTCCCACAGCTCATCTAGCTTCTCAAGCCGAACCGTCACCTGACTTGCATTTATCACTTCACTAAGTTTGCTGGATATGTCTAGTAACCTACCGACATTTTTGCATCGGCGCGCCGCAGATCAAAATCGGTCACGCCGTTGGTCTATAATTTCTCAACTCGGTTCTATTTTGCGAAGAATACCCCGAGGAAATTTCAAAGAATTCTCTGGGATTCCTACAAGTAACATACCCAAAGAAATTCCGAAGATTATACCGAAGAAATTTGGAAGTTTATTCTGAGGAAGCTCCAAAGAGTTTCCCAAAGACATTTCGAGGTTTTTGCTAATAAATGCTGGAAAATTTCCCGAAGAATTATGAAAATTTCTCCAAGGAAATTTCAAAGAGTTTCTAAAAGCAATTCCATAGATATAACTAAAAGAATTTAGGACCTCCTTAGCCGCGCGTTAAGCCGAGCGGTTACAAAGCAAGACCATGCTGAGGCTGGCTGGGTTCGATTCCCGGTGCCGGTCTAGGCAATTTTCGAATTGGAAATTGTCTCGACTTCCCTGGGCATAAAAGTATCATCGTGTTAGCCGCATGATATACGAATGCAAAAATGGTAACTTGGCTTAGAAACCTCGCAGTTAATAACTGTGGAAGTGCTTAAGTGAACACTAAGCTGCGAGGCGGCTCTGTCCCAGTGTGAGGATGTAATGCCAATAAGAAGAAGAAGAACTGAAAGAATTTGAAAACATTTGCTTTGCAAATTCCGAAGAGTTCTCCAAAGACATTTCAAGAAGTTGTTTGACAATTTTGTCAAAGTAATTTCGAAATATTTTCCGGGTAAATTCCGGAGATTTTTTGCAAAGAGATTCCGATGATTTTCCCAAATACATTCAGAAGGTTTTCCCAAGGACAATCTGAAGAGTTTTCCAAAGAAACTCAACGCGAGCAAGAAATTGGTATGAACTAGCCTTGCATAAAAGGTACAATACCAAAAAGTAATAACAAGAAGAATTAAATAACAGAGTATGTTAGGTATTGTGCATATTCATTTTTGATATTATTACTTTTGTATTTTACCTCTTACGCTGGGCTAATTCATAACAAATTATGGTATCAGTAACAGAATTAGGTATTATCGAGCCAATTTCTCTTGCTCGGGGAAGGTTTTATCGAGAAACTTTGAAAGCGTTTTCTGAGAAGAAGAAGAAGCGTTTTTTAAAGACATTTTGAAGAATTTCCCAAATTATTTTTAAGAATTTCTCGAAAATCTATGACATTTTTTCAAAATTATTTCCCAAAAAAATTCCGATGGTTTACCTACGGAAAATCCGATGAATTACCTGAGGAAATTCTAAAGAACTTCTCGTGTGTTTTCCGCGGAAATTCTGAAGAAATTTCTAAGGAAGAAGATTTTATCGAGGTAATTTCAAGGCAAACACATGACAGCAGTCTGTTCTGTCTATTCGATGGTGTTGTTTTACCGTGAAAAAAGAAATCCCGACAGGACTTAAAATATTCGTATTTTATCACCTAAACAAACCAAATGGGCCGTAGCCATCGAGCAAGTATGTGCAGTGCGTGTTTCAGTCGTCGGGATAATATAAATAAAATATCTTTTCGCGTTCGGTGGTCCACGCGCATGTATTGCACTTTGTTCCGGTCGAGACAATTGTGATCTTCAATTGTTTGCAGTAGCTATCGGGCATGTAAGTACAGAGTGCTGAGCGTTCTTTCGGTCATCCAAAACGCGATCCTCCTCAGTTTTCATATGCCACCGGGCGTGCATAGCTTAACTTTTTCTCGTGGCGAGACAGCAAATAAGTGTTATTTCCCATCCCATAGATCGCATCACTTACCGAAGTGAATCCAGATAAATTATCCCTTGTAACTAAAACGATATCCTATCCCAAGACAATCGTGGAGATGTAGAGGTATACTCGGTCTGTAGTAGCAAGGAGAGTCGGACTAACAATCTTTGCCTTCCTATATGACCGTAAGGTAGGGACGTTCCGATACTTCCGATATATCGGAATATCGCTATTTTTGTTTCGATATCCGATATTTTTGTAACGATATTTTGCTTTCAATATATCGCTCATATCGATATTTTTGCTTTCGATATCGATATATTGAATCAAAAGAAAGTAACACAAAAATAATCCACTTGTCATAAGACGAGTTAATACAATCCCGTTGAATTCCACCACTTAGTCTCGACGAGTCAAGTACGAGACACTGAAGACGGCCTTACTTTTGAGGTCGAAATACGTATCTGTCAAGATACAATTAAGTGGTGGAATTCAATGGGATTGTATTAACTCGTCTTATGACAAGTAAAGACATTCCACTAAAAAGCTCAAAATAATTTTCTTAACAAAAATAATAATTGCATTGTATTTTGTGAAAGACAATACTTCAAAATGGATCTGAAAGGCCGTATTTTTAATGGGTAAAAGGATTTTGTTCCGGTAGCGCGGATGGTGTGACGTGTGTGCTGCCATTACAAATAGGGGACGTACACATATTACGTAAGCACTTTAGGGGGGGGGGGAGGGGGGATCCGTCAATATCTGACGCTCCATAAAAAAAATCATTTGTATGAAAAAAAATATTACATGGGGGAGGGGGGTCGAAAAACCCAGAAAAATTGCTTACGTAATAAGTGTACGACCCCATAGGTTTGGAAATTCGACACTTTGCATTGACGCGCCATTGTGCAACATCTGTCATGCCGCTGGTCCTTGAAACCTTATGGGAATCCAATTACATATTTGAGGTAAAATATGATAAATTAGATAAATAAACTTGAGAAATTTGGAAAAGATTTGCGGAAATGAGAATTCAGAAGAATTGGGAAACATATGATATTTTTCTCCAAAATAATTCCGTAGGAATTAAAGAGTATTTCCCTAAAACATTTCTATGGGTTTTCCCATGGAAATTTAGATTTTTTTCTGATGGAACTTTTTGCGTAAATTTTGAAAACTGCCCGTGAAAATCGAAAGAGAATTTTCTGCTGAAGTTCAAGATAATTTCATTTGAAGCAAAAAGATAATTTCTCGTGAATTTTTTAGTTAAAAATACTTCGATGGTACTGATTTTCTGAAAATTCAGAATTTTCTTTGATAATTAAATTTAAACTTCAAAAAACTTCCTTGGAAATTATGAAGAGAGAATTTTCTGTTGTCAAAAATCAGAATAACCCGAGGAAAAATACAGAAAAATTGTCATTGGATTTTCAGCAAATTTCTCGAAAATTCAGTTGATTTTTTCGAGCGAGCGGAAATTAGTGAGGTCAGCATCATGCCGAAAACGCCGCCACTACCGGTTAAAACTACGACGAACGCCGCGCCGATGATTGTTGGACTGGCACACTCTAGAAGCAAATTGGATTAAGTAATAGAAAACAAAAGTCATTTCCAATAATTATTTTAAAGGGGTGATTCAGTAATACGATAGTAATTGAATAAATACAACAAATATATTTTAAATATGTTCTTTTTTGAAATATCATATGATTTTCCGATATATCGACATTTTCATTCCAATATATCTGTAATATCGATACTTTGTTTCGATTATCGTATCGAAGCAAATATCGATATTTTGATGTATCGGAACGTCCCTACCGTAAGGACGTGGCCGGCACCGTTAATGACTTTAGATGTTTGAGCTCCTGAAACGTGTACACTGTACATTGAGAATGGGTAGCTAGTCCCAAGCCCCATTTATTGTGTTCTCTGTACAATTTTGCAAGTTCTAGTCAATCACGGAGTAGCAACTACGACTTGTGCGATCATAATGCTCATGCTAAACAAACCAAACGGTTTGCTTGATGAGAATTCTAATAACAATCGTTGATCATGGGCGTAGCCAGGATTTCGATTAGGGGGGGGGGGGCAAATTTTTTAGGTCTTCTGAATCGTAGTTTTATAAAAACACATGAATATTAGTGCTTGGTACTTTTTCCTTCTAAGCTCCAAACACTTTGAAACCAAATCCACAACCAACAGTAAAGGCTGAATCTCAACAGCGCGTTGCGCGTCAGCGTTGAAGTCAGCGTTTTGTACTAAAACGTAATGCCAATAAACGTGACGCATTCACGCCCGGATTCTTCAGGAATGCCTCCAGCAATTTCTTCGGCAATGTCTTCAGGAATTCCACTATCAATTTCGCCGGGAATTGACTGAAAATTCCACCATTATTTACTCCAAGAAATCCTCCACGAATTCTTTTATAAGTTCTGCATGGAATTCTTCAGATAATTCTTTCGTGCTGTTTCTCATTAAAAAATCGGAAAAATTGCACAGTGGAATTCCTAATAATATTCCGTGGAAATTCCGCAGAATTGCCAATAAACATTCCTGAGAATTTCGCGAAAAATCTTCAAACTTTCTGTGTAAATTCCATATTTTTTTCCGTGAAAGTTTCGAATAATTTCTTGTGAAAATTTCAAAGAATTTCTCCAGGAATTCCACCGAAAATTTATACAGAAATTATACCGAAAATAAAATCAACAATGGAATTTTTGGAGGAGTTCCTAGATTAATTCCCAAAGAAATCCAGAAAGAATTCCGGTGGAAACTTCAAGATTTCCACTGGACATCCTGCAGGAGTTTCTTCGAAAATTCCTCCGGGAGTTCCTCCGGGAATTCTTCCAGGAGTTCAACCGGCAGATCCTCCAAGAATTCCTCCAGGATTTCCTCCGAGAATTATTCCGGTAGTTCTATCGGCAGTTCCTACGGGGGCTCTCTGAAAATTCTTCCGGGAATTTCTCCAGAATTTCCTCCGGGAATTATACAGAAATTCCTCCAGAAGCTCCTCCGAGAATTTCTCTGGGAGCTCTTCAAGGAATTCTCCGGGAGGTCCTCTGAAGATGATGATGGTCCTGCTACATACTCCTACAAAGGTTTCAGCTAGATGAGATTTGTCTATAAGATGAATTCTGCAAGATTTTTTCCGAGAAGTCTTCTGGTATATTCACTGGCAGTTCCTCCGGAGATTCATTTAAAAATTATCCCGGGCGTTTCTTTAGAAATTCCTCCGGGTGTTCCACCAGTAGCTCTTCCAGGAGATCATTCAGGCTTTTTTCAGGAAATCATTTAGGCTTTCTTCAAAAAATTAGCTGGAAATTCCTCCCGAAGTTCTTCCGATAGTTTTTCTGGGAGTTCCTCCGGGAGGTCCTCTAGGAATTCTTCTTCTCCTGAAATTCCTCCGGGAGTTCTTACGGGAGTTCCTCCGGCAGTTCCTACGTGAATTCCTCCGAAGATCCACCAGCAGTTTTTGTGAGCATTTCTCCGGGAGTTTCACCGGCAGTTCATTTGAGAAGGAACTCCCGGAGTAATTTCCGGAGGAGCTCCCAGAGGAATTCTGTAGGAAATCCCGGAGAAAGTATCAGAGGAATTTTCGGAAGAACTGCCAGAGGAACTTCAAGATAAATTTATTGAAGAACTACAGAAAGAACTTCCGGAGGAAATCCTGGAGGAACTCTCGTGAGAACTACTGGATAAATTCCAGGACAAACACCTGGAAGAATTCTGAAAGGACCTCCCGGAGGAGCTCCCAGAGAAATTTTCCGAGGAACTTCTGAAGGAATTTGTAAATAAATTCCCAAAGAAAGCCTTAATGAACTCCTGAAAGAAAGTCTGAATGAATTTCCGGAGGAACTACTAGTGGAACTCCCGGAGAAATTTTCAGAGGAACAGCCGATGGAATACCCGGAGTTAAATTTCTAGAGGAACTTCCGAAATCCCATTCTCCCGAAATTCTGGAGTAAATTCCGAGTGAAGTCCGAAAAGAAATCTAGGACAATTTCGCGGAAAAAATCCCGGAGAAATTCCTGAAGGAAGACAAGAATTTCCGGGGAAATACTTGGACGAATTCTTGGAGAAATTCCTAAAGAAATTTCTAGAAGAATTCTTGAAGGATATTCTGAAATAATTGCGGAAAGAATTCCAAAATGTAATTCTAGAGGATTTCACAGTTGAATGTAAAGAGGTATTCCCGGAAAAAGTTCTGGAAGTTATCCGGAGGAATTTAAGGAAGAGTTCCTGGAGGAATGCCCAGAGCAGTTTCTTATAGATTAGCAGACGAAATTATGGAGCGAAATCGGAGGATTTCCGTCATAAATTACTGAAGAAACTTCTAGTGGAATTTTGGGAGGAAATTCCGTGTGTATTCTTGGAGGAACTCTAGAATGCATTCCTGAAGGGAACGTCGCCGATTTACCTGGAAGAATAGCCGAAGAAATGTCTAGAAGTAAAAATTGAAGGGAAGAAAATAAATCTTCAAGAAACTTACACATGAATTTCCTAAAAAAAATAGTTGGGGGTTTCTAGATAAGGAGAAATTACAATTACAGGAGAAGGATTTTCAAACGATTTTCAGAGGAATTTGTGGATAACTTTTTGTTTTTTTTTATATATTTTTTTTTGACCCTCCACTGACCCCCGCACTAAAAAGCTCGCATTGAGAGCCCCCTGGTGTGGACTCAAATTAATAAAAAAAAACTAGAACGTGGGACACATTTAAGCGAAAACTAATTAAACTTTATGAAATCCCAGTGGAACCAGGTTCCTTTGAAGGTATTTACAAAAATTTAGAAGTTCCCAGGGGGGCTTCTAGAAGGATTTCTAGGAGAATTCTTGAGCCCGAAATGTTTCGAGTTGTTTTGAAATTTCATATAGTATGGATCTTGGATACCCTTATAAGTTTTTTGGGAATCTTTTGAATTTCAAAAACATATTTCTGAATATGATTGGATCGTAAAGTGCACTGCACATGTTTAAGCGAATTCATTTCAGTACCCGTTCAATCTTTCCACCATTTAGAGAAAGGGCGACGCCCCCCTCCTGCCCCCTCTGGCTACGCCCTTGTCGTTGATAATTTGTCTCATTAATTTTTTTTCCTCGGGCTTCACAGCAAGACAATGGGGATGCGTTGAGTGACAGTTTCGATTATGGTTTTCGGCTTATAAAAACTTACTGCTAGCGCGATTGATTCTCCTTAAGGTTGTGTTCTTTCGCTAATCTGGCTCGAATAATCAATGTTCGGTTTGATTTAAAATAACAATTCTTGGAGCTTGTCATAAGACGAGTTTATACAATCCCATTGAATTCCACCACTTAATTGTATCTTGAAAGATACGACCGTATTTCGACCTCAACAGTAAGGCCGTCTTCAGTGTCTTGTACTTGACTTGAGTCGAGTCAAGTACAAGACACTGAAGACGGCCTTACTGTTGAGGTCGAAATACGGTCGTATCTGTCAAGATACAATTAAGTGGTGGAATTCAATGGGATTGTATAAACTCGTCTTATGACAAGTGAAGACATTCCACCAAAAAGCTCAAAATAATTTTCTTATCAATTCTTGGAGGTTGAGTGGAGCACAAAACGACATACATGAGTTGAGTGACTGGTTGGGGGATCATTTCTGATGGGGTCCGGTTGTTTTCTTGAGGTCTTTGGTCCACAACAACACGTCTTCAATATTTTACTACATTTATTAGGTCCTTCACAGATTACTCATGGTTGGCTTTTTGAGCAAGACTTTATTTACCGAAACTATATTTATGTAAAACTTAACACTGCATCTTTTTTGTTCAATAAATTCTGAGGATATTTGGATCACACCCGATGCTTTGGGTGGCTGTATGGAAACTAAAATCGGATGGCATCGTCTGGCGCCAAAACTTCACTAAGCAGAATGGTGGTTACATAAATACACCACCCAGTCGCATATTTCGGAAGATGGAGCATGCCTACATCAGATTGAAGCTAAGCGGATCGGCTAATCAAAATCACGTTGAAGACATTGTACATGATCACGATAGGAAGAGGATAGTGTAAGCCTAGACCGGCACCGGGAATCGAACCGGAATTCAATTCACGATATCTGAATGATTTTTCATAACAAGGCGTTGAAACTCTGTCAGATTCACAATAATGACAATTCGATTGTAGTAAAGTAAATCGATTGTAGGAGTTAACGGAAGTTTTGATCAAGGAGGGGCGGAGGAATGAGTTCCGACTTTTTTATCCTTTAAATGGCCAGCAGGGTACCCGGTTATTCACAAAACTGAAATGCTAGTATCTTATGCAATTTTCAACCGATTTCAACAGTTTTGGGCTCATTCGTTCCGTATTTTCTTCTTTATCGTGCTATTGTTTGTTTTGATCGGTCCAGTCATGGGGGGCGGGGGTTCGAAAATCTCAGAAAAAATGCTTACGTAATAAGTGTACGACCTATATGCAGAATTTTTAGACGAAATTTCACTCTTTTCTTACTCGTAAAGCGAGTATTTCCACCACTGGTATACAGTTCTATTCCGGAGCACAACTTAGTGGCTATCTAAGGCCGAAGAGTAGTGCATGCATTGAATAAAACAAACGATTCAAGAAAAGTCAAAGCTGTCTAGGACGATTTTCCGGAATTGATCATTTCTCCGAATGTCCTGAATCTTTTTTTTTTATTTATTTATTGTCGTCAATCATGTTTGTAGACCGTTTGATACAGATAGATTTTTTTGGTAGACCATTTGTTTAGAACGACTCATGACCCATCATGGAACCTATTCCACAGGATCATCAAGATCGTTTGTTCTATTATTGTCATCGTTTTGTTCTATTATTGTCAGGGGGATTTTTTATGACTGATTATGCTCAAATTTGGCCTAAAAATTCTTTGCATATCAAAGAATATTGCGGCCAAATTTCATAAAATTTAGTCGACAAAAACCCCCTGACAATAATAGAATAAAACCTGCCAAAGCCGTTTTTCCCCTATATAAACTCTTTAATTTTAATCTCCGACCAGAGTTGTTATCCAGAGACGAGCCAGCCTAGGGCTTCAAGTCTCTTTAATAAATGTTTAAAAAAACGAAGAAGAACATCACCTCAATTCGTCGAGCTGAGTTGATCGGTATGGGTCTCTTTGGGTTGTTTTATGAAACATTCGTTTTTACAGCGGCATATTGCCTTTGCGAATACTTAGCATACGAAAAAGGCAACATTTCTTCGACAACTATGCAAGAAACTACAAAAACAGGAAAACGATTTAATCCTATTCTTATTAAGCAAATATAAATGGCATATTCAGCACAACATGAACCAATACAAGTTCCATTCATAGAATGCGGGTATTCCCAATTAGCAACACTGATGATAACTGCCGCCCGTCAGACATTGAAAGCCTAGAGATAGCAAAAAAAATCTTGTTCTTATTTCTTTCCTTCTTTCAGAATCCAGCCAAAGGAAGAATCACATCACCCCGTGGGATTCACTGATGATGCTTATACGGGTAAGGACACTCCGTCTCCCATAGTGGAGAAGAACTGTGTTCCACGCAAAGTCGCACACAATACGGATGGTTCTCATTTCTCAGTTTGCCTTCTTAATTAAGACGAAACACTGAAAACATTTTAATTTCTCCTTAATTACACAATCAAGCTAGTAGGAACCATACATAATGATAATTATCTTTCCATCGGGGGCCTACAGGATGGCATCCGTCGGGAAAGGGCGATGAGTCGATAAGAGACCAGCACCACCACCTCCACTACCGTTCGCTGCACTGACTGTCCCCTTTGTGAGATTGTTCATCTCAACAGTGATGGCACTCCGGAGGACGGACTTCCCACGATAACAAATGCTTGTATGTAATTAGTTGTGTCGGTTCATTCAGTGCGGTGCGGGTTGTGCAAACATGAGGCCGTGAAGGCTCATTTGTCCGATTGCGTGTGGTTCGAGGCGAAGCAGAATTAAGCTTGATTCGTCCTGAGAACGCTTTGTTAGAATTAATAACACGGGGCAACTATATGATGGAGATGAATAAGTACATCTGTATGACCCTCTTTTCTTTTCTCAATCAGAGGGTCTGTCACATTGTGAATTATCACTACACTGCACTGTTAAACAAAAAAAATTCTCTACCAGCGTCTAAAGAACTTTTTGGGACACAAAACACCAAGATGCTCCCGAAATCTTTTTTCTTTCTTTTCCCGTAGGTGTACTCAGAAACTATAGGATACCTCCAAAGCCCGGAGACCCATAGGAGTATACATGTGCCTATCGACTCAGCTCGACGAATTTGGGATGATGATCTTCTCAGGACTTCCTCGCAGCAAGTTGCATTCGACAGAATTGTTTTCCTCTAGAGCTATTGCCAAAATATTATTTTTCTGTGATGAAAAAATATTTCAAAATAACAATAAAACTTCGGAAATTGCCACAAATCATGATTAAAATAAATTCGAATGAATGGACCTCGCGAAAGGGGATTTATGTCAGAAACTCGAAGTTGCAAAAGTTAAAACCAAACACCACAATTCTTCATACGTCAACGTCCAAACATCCCAAACGCACAAAGGAGGATTTCCTTCGGGAGTCACCCTTGCTATTACTAACTTACAGCACGATGAACCTTAACATAAGAAATGTACACATATTCGGTCGCACTCCGAAGGCACTAACCATCAAACATTTATAAAAGATATGCAATGCCGCCCGGGACCGCAGGGACGGAAGAAACGGAAAAGGAAGCCTGTCCAAAAGAGTTACTCTGACGAACCAAATAAAACAAATTGGTGGAATCTGATGTTACACTTTTCGTGTGGTTCAATTTAATGCTCGGTTGAGATCAATCATGATAAGCAGTCAATCGGGGATTGATTGATTGCGTGGAGGACAAACCGGTCGAGCTTACTATATATGTAACTTAATGCTTGTACGTTTGTGAACACCGAATTTATAATTTTGATTCTGATAAATAAATAGGGGAACGGTTCGCCACTTCATCTCATAGCTCCTATTTCCATCCCATCAAAAACGAAGCAATGGAAAGGAATTTGGTTTGTTTATTATTTTTGTGATTTTTTTCAGCAGTGAGCACGCATGTTGACAAAAAGAAGCGACGAATTTGGTGTATTTCTTTGTTTAGCGGTGAGATGGATATATGTACAGTGAGATGGAGATCGGAACAGTTCCCCTATGTTGTATTACAGCCAACAAAAGCTGAATTGCTAGAAACTGTATGAATTTTGTTTGTAAAATTGTATGAAATTTTACTTGAAATCATTTTGTGTGTACAGACCCGATTCGATTTTGGCATCATTCGGTGTTGGCAACATTCAATTTTGGCAATATTCGATTTTGGCAACACATTTTTTTTATTTTGTTTTTGATATTGCTCATAAGCCACGCAAATCTCATAGTTCTTGCAAAAAACTGGTTAGAGCCCTAAGGCGATGAAAAAAAATCGCGTAAAAACTTTTTTTCAAAGAATACCTTCAAATTTCAAAATTCTCGTAAAAAATTGATTGGACCCTGAAAACGACAAAAAGAAATGTTTAAAAATAACGTAAAAAACTTTTTAAGATTTTGAAATCCGCCTAGAAATGTGTCCCAATAAGTGGAAAAATGTGAACTATCATGAGAAAACAAGAACTATTCGAATTAGGCAACATTTGATTTTGGCCATATAAATGTTCCAAACGTATGTATGTATGTATCTTCAATCTAACCCCCACTGTCCGGCAGTGGTATTATGGAAGAAAGCTGTCTTTAATAAAAGTCAGCTTTAGCCCGGGAGTTAGAAGGTGTTAGCTCTACTGCAGCTCCAGTGACCCATTTCAGACTGCCTGGTAACTCACGTCCAGTCCGAGGTCACTTTCACTTGCAATAAGCCCCGCCTGTTTATGCTACCATTATCAATTGGATAATGGATCCATAAACAAACTTCCGGATTTTTAAATCCAGCACGTATTTAGTTTTAGAATCATATAAAAACATATTGAAACAATCTCACCAAATTGATCCATTTCCGGATAAATGAACTGAGGAAGAGAAGACCACAACTAGTGTCCACGAAAAAATCACTACTCTTCCAGCGCTATTCCGAGCAATT
Organism: Armigeres subalbatus; assembly: GCF_024139115.2. NCBI lineage: Eukaryota > Metazoa > Arthropoda > Insecta > Diptera > Culicidae > Armigeres > Armigeres subalbatus. The sequence continues at coordinate 285,350,529 of NC_085140.1, read as the reverse complement.
TTTTTTCCATATTTTCCTGGTATTATCACACATTCGTACATATTTTCACCAAATACATCCCCGTATTCAAACAACACAAACGATTTCGCACGCTCAAATACACTACAAGAATACACTTGAGTAAAAGTCACCAAACTCTTAAATCTCAAACTCTAGATCACTTAAACTTTTTTCTTCTAGTACATAAGCAAAATATATACATTAGCCGAATCTTTTTCTTGCGGAAACGAACAAAAACCGTGACAGCAAATTTAAAAGCAACCGTCCGCGCGCATGGCTTGCTGCGATCTCCCATATAAATGTTCCAAACGTGTAGCAAAAATCGAATGGGGTCTGTACTTCAGAGCTAGAGGTGTAAGCAACAGTAGAAACGTCGTGAGAATACCCTTGCAGCATAATTCGGACCGATTTTGTTGCTGCAAGTCAAATGTGACAAAATATAGTTGTATATAGGTAGCAGGAACCTCTATTCCACTTGTGCGCTGCTCGGGTATGAAAGCTCGGGTTCACTTTCAAGTTGATACAATTTCTTCTTCTGCGTTATTCAACCGATTGTGAAAATTAACACCTCAAAACAATCGGTTAGATCTATAGTTTCTGGAAATGGGATCTTATTTTGGATTGGTCATTTTGTTCAGGAAATATTCCGGGGTATACTGGAGTAGGTTTTTTGGAACCAGTAATAACACTTGTTTAGCACTTCTATAAGTGTACGTGCGACATGTCAAACTTCATTATTTTGCAAAATAAGACAACTTGGACATGTTCAGGAATCTTTCGAAATGGAGAAAATAGCTATTTTCTATCATTTATCATTTATTTTGCGAGATGTCAAACTTCATGATTTTACAAAACAATATCAATGAAGATTATTTTGAGGGTTTTTGGATAAGTTGGACAAGTTCCGGAATCATCCGGAACAGTGCCTCCCTTCGAGGAACATGGCCAGTTTTAATCATTTACGGAGCTTTGCTTGGGATCAGGGATTGAACTTATCATTTCATTATCATTTAGTATTCAGCCAACAACTTATTCCAGACACGGAATTCCGAAAAGTGTTGTATGGCGGACTTCTAGCGCTCTACAACTTTGTCTTAGGGTACATTGCTCTATGTCTAGTATTGACAGCGTGAAACACTATAGTATCATTTAATATGCTAAATCAGCGGTTCTCAACCTTTTTGTTGAGAGATAACCCTTGGAGCTTTTACATTCTTTGAGGTACCCCCTATTTTTTTTCGCTGTTAACGAGCCTATTGAAAGGAGGCTTCCGAGCCTCTTGAAAGGAGGCTTCCGAGCCTCTTGAAAGGAGGCTTCCGAGCCTCTTGAAAGGAGGCTCCCGAGCCTCTTGAAAGGAGGCTCCCGAGCCTCTTGAAAGGAGGCTCCCGAGCCTCTTGAAAGGAGGCTCCCGAGCCTCTTGAAAGGAGGCTCCCAAGCCTCTTGAAAGGAGGCTCCCAAGCCTCTTGAAAGGAGGCTCCCGAGCCTCTTGAAAGGAGGCTCCCGAGCCTCTTGAAAGGAGGCTCCCGAGCCTCTTGAAAGGAGGCTCCCGAGCCTCTTGAAAGGAGGCTTCCGAGCCTCTTGAAAGGAGGCTTCCGAGCCTCCTGAAAGGAGGCTTCCGAGCCTCTTGAAAGGAGGCTTCCGAGCCTCTTGAAAGGAGGCTTCCGAGCCTCTTGAAAGGAGGCATCCAGGCCTCTTGAAAGGAGGCTTCCAGGCCTCTTGAAAGGAGGCTACCGAGCCTCTTGAAAGGAGGCTTCCGAGCCTCTTGAAAGGAGGCTTCCGAGCCTCTTGAAAGGAGGCTTCCAGGCCTCTTGAAAGGAGGCTTCTGAGCCTCTTGAAGGAGGCTTGAGCCTCTTGAAGGAGGCTTCCAGGCCTCTTGAAAGGAGGCTTGAGCCTCTTGAAGGAGGCTTCTGAGCCTCTTGAAAGGAGGCTTCTGAGCCTCTTGAAAGGAGGCTTCCAGCCTCTTGAAGGAGGCTTCCTGAGCCTCTTGAAAGGAGGCTTCCAGGCCTCTTGAAAGGAGGCTTCCAGGCCTCTTGAAAGGAGGCTTCCAGGCCTCTTGAAAGGAGGCTTCCGAGCCTCTTGAAAGGAGGCTTCCAGGCCTCTTGAAGGAGGCTTCTGAGCCTCTTGAAAGGAGGCTCTGAGCCTCTTGAAGGAGGCTTGAGCCTCTTGAAAGGAGGCTTCTGAGCCTCTTGAAAGGAGGCTTCCGGAGCCTCTTGAAAGGAGGCTTGAGCCTCTTGAAAGGAGGCTTCCAGGCCTCTTGAAAGGAGGCTTCCAGGCCTCTTGAAAGGAGGCTCTGAGCCTCTTGAAAGGAGGCTTCCGAGCCTCTTGAAAGGAGGCTTCCGAGCCTCTTGAAGGAGGCTTCCTGAGCCTCTTGAAGGAGGCTTCCAGGCCTCTTGAAGGAGGCTTCCAGGCCTCTTGAAGGAGGCTTCCAGGCCTCTTGAAAGGAGGCTTGAGCCTCTTGAAAGGAGGCTTCCTGAGCCTCTTGAAAGGAGGCTTCCAGGCCTCTTGAAAGGAGGCTTCCAGGCCTCTTGAAAGGAGGCTTCCTGAGCCTCTTGAAAGGAGGCTTCCGGGCCTCTTGAAAGGAGGCTTCCTGAGCCTCTTGAAAGGAGGCTTTCAGGCCTCTTGAAAGGAGGCTTCCGAGCCTCTTGAAAGGAGGCTTCCGAGCCTCTTGAAAGGAGGCTTCCGAGCCTCTTGAAAGGAGGCTTCCGAGCCTCTTGAAAGGAGGCTTCCGAGCCTCTTGAAAGGAGGCTTCCGAGCCTCTTGAAAGGAGGCTTCCGAGCCTCTTGAAAGGAAGCTTCCGAACCTCTTGAAAGGAGGCTTCCGAGCCTCTTGAAAGGAGGCTTCCGAGCCTCTTGAAAGGAGGCTTCCGAGCCTCTTGAAAGGAGGCTTCCGAGCCTCTTGAAAGGAAGCTTTGGAGCCTCTCGGAAGGAAGCTTTGGAGCTTCTCGGAAGGAAGATTTGAAGCTTCTTGGAAGGAAGATTTGAAGCTTCTCGGAAGGAAGATTTGAAGCTTCTCGGAAGGAAGCTTTGGAGCTTCTCGGAAGGAAGCTTTGGAGCTTCTCGGGAGGAAGCTAACGAGCTGCTTGGAAGGAGATTTCCTAGCCTCTTGCAACGCAGCTATTTGGCTCTTCGAAAAAAGGCATTATGTCTCTCAAATAGAGACCTCTGATCCTTTAAGTTCTAGATTTTAGTCACTCTTTATTTTGTCCCACAGCTCTTTATACCCTGTGCTGGTTGTAATAGCAGGATTTAATAGGTTTTGATTTACTGATCATCATGCATATTACGTACAATAAAGAGTTTTCGAAGAAAAAAATACATAATTATCAAAACATTATCAATAAGTGTAATACATCCGCCATTATGCATTTTCGTCCGGGGTACCCCCTGAGGTCAGCCAAAGTACCCCCAGGGGTATATGTACCCCTGGTTGAGAATCGCTGTACTAAATGGTAATTACACTCAGTATCATTTAGTATATTAAGTGATACGTTTCACGCTGCAAATATTAGACATTGAGCAATTACCCTAAGACAAAGTTGTAGGGGGAAAATATTACTACACAGATAGAAAAAGTTGTTGAAATTTACGGGGAAGTAATGCACATAAAGGGAATGCCAAAAAGAGCATAAATTTAAACGATATTATTACCTGAATGTATGCATTATGTCACTTTTTATACGAATAAGTGTCATAATGCTATGTAAATTGCATACATTTAGGGCGAACTTGTTGGAAAAGATCCATGTACGCCAAGTATAGTGTAATTTTCCACGTTTTTATTATTTACGCGTCGATTACTTTTCATTATTTTTTTCTGTGTAGAAGTCCGCCATACAACACTTTTCGGAATTCCGCCTCTGGAATGAGTTATTGGCTGAATACTAAATGGTAATGAAATGATAAGTTCAATCCCTGCTTGGGATATCTCAAACTTCATGGTTTTGCAAAGAAATATCAATGGAGCTAATTTTGAGGGTTTCTAAACAAGTTGAACATGTTCCGGGCAGCAGGGACTATGTCCAAGGGCTTGACGATCCCTCCCCAGGCCATCTGCGAGTTGTGGGGCTTACCTAGGATGTGGTGGGATTTGACAGTGGGCCCTGTTAAACCTCTATAAAAAGCTGCATGTATCCGCAAGTAGGCCCCACCAAAGCGACCGTGTGCCGCTCAAAGCGCACAAGCCCAAGTCCTGGTGTTAGGTGGGACGCTAAACAGCCCTGACCCGACGGCCCTCCGACGAGACAGGAGGTTTGAGCAGGCCTCGATATAATCGGCCACACGAAAGTTCTATGAGAAGTTAAACCGTTCACGTAAGGGCCACGTGCCACAGCCTGATATGTGCAAGGACATAAACGGGAACCTTCTTACGAACGAGCGTGAGGTGATCCAAAGGTGGCGGCAGCACTACGAAGAACACCTGAATGGCGATGTGGCTGACGAAGATGGCGGTATGGTGATGGACCTGGGAGAACCCGCGCAGGACATAATTCTACCGGCTCCGGATCTCCAGGAAATCCAGGAGGAGATTGGCCGGCTGAAGAACAACATAGCCCCTGGGGTTGACCAACTACCAGGAGAGCTATTTAAACACGGTGGTGAGGCACTGGCTAGAGCGCTGCACTGCACTTCAAAGCCGCATATGATACAATCGATCGGGACCAGCTATGGCAGCTAATGCACGAACACGGTTTTCCGGATAAACTGACACGGTTGATCAAAGCGACGATGGATCGGGTGATGTGCGTAGTTCGAGTTTCAGGGGCATTCTCGAGTCCCTTTGAAACCCGCAGAGGGTTACGGCAAGGTGATGGTCTTTCGTGTTTGCTATTCAACATCGCTTTGGAAGGGGTAATACGAAGAGCAGGGATTAACACGAGTGGAACAATTTTCAATAAGTCCGTCCAGCTATTTGGTTTCGCCGGCGACATAGATATTATGGCACGTAACTTTGAAAAGATGGAGGAAACCTACATCAGACTGAAGAGGGAAGCTAAGCGGATCGGACTAGTCATCAACACGTCGAAGACGAAGTACATGATAGGAAGAGGTTCAAGAGAAGACAATGTGAGCCACCCACCGTGAGTTTGCATCGGTGGTGACGAAATCGAGGTGGTAGAAGAATTTGTGTACTTGGGCTCACTGGTGACTGCCGAAAATGACACCAGCAGAGAAATTCGGAGACGCATAGTGGCTGGAAATCGTACATACTTTGGACTCCGCAAGACGCTCCGATCGAATAGAGTTCGCCGCCGTACCAAACTGACAATCTACAAAACGCTCATTAGACCGGTAGTCCTCTAAGGACACGAGACCTGGACGATGCTCATGGAGGACCAACGCGCACTTGGAGTTTTCGAAAGGAAAGTGCTGCGTACCATCTATGGTGGGGTGCAGCTGGCGGACGGTACGTGGAGGAGGCGAATGAACCACGAATTGCATCAGCTGTTGGGAGAACCATCCATCGTTCACACCGCGAAAATCGGACGACTGCGATGGGCCGGGCACGTAGCCAGAATGTCGAACAGTAACCCGGTGAAAATGGTTCTCGACAACGATCCGACGGGCACAAGAAGGCGAGGTGCGCAGCGGGCAAGGTGGATCGATCAGGTGGAAGATGACTTGCGGACCCTCCATAGACTGCGTGGTTGGCGACGTGTAGCCATGGACCGAGCCGAATGGAGAAGACTCTTATATACCGCACAGGCCACTTCGGCCTTAGTCTGAATAAATAAATAAATAATAATGTTCCGAAATCGGGAGACTGATGCTCTGGGAAATATCCATTTTTTATCAGTTATAGAGCGTCATTACGACATTGTTGGTTATTCGTCATATTTGACATGTTTCGAAATATTACTGTTCCTCCGGAAAAATAATCTATTTCTATCATTTCCAAACCACCAAACACTAAATATCATGCACATAAATGGAACGTAATTTCGCACGGAATGTAGCCTAAAAGTAGACGACATTTGACTGAAACGTTGATATTTCGTGCAGGTTTTATGCAAACTTGTAGGAAAGTGGACGATTACAGCGTGGCATCGCGTAATTTTCTGCGTCTCATGTTCTACGCACTGTTTACTTTTCAGTCTTTTTTTTTCTGTGTACGGCATGTCAACTTACAAGTTTTGAATTCAAAATAAGATAAAAATACCCAGATTAATCCACCTAGCGGTGATGGTGCCTTTCTCGTTTTTTTTTTTCAAGTGAGTAATTTCTACGCACTTTTGGTATGAAAAAAAATATTTTGGGCATATCTACCGAGCCCATAGTCCGACCTGGCCAATTTTCAATAGGAAACAATGGGACATGTTTTTGCGTCGAATGCAACCTGTTGCGAGGAAATTGGTTGAGGGTAAGTGCTAAAAAAGTGAGCTATAAATTTTTACGCGCTTTTTATGAAAAAAAGGATTTTGACCATAACTTCTGAGCCCATAGTCCAATCCGGCCAATTGTCAATAGGTAACAATGGGACAGGATTCTGCGTTGAATGCAACTTGTTGCGAGCAAATCGGTTAAGTGTAAGTGCTTGAAAAGTGGGCTAGATTTTTTGCGCACATACACACACATACACACACACATACACACGCACACACATACACACACACAGACATCACCTCGCATCGTCGAGCTGAGTAGATCGGTATATAACACTATGGGTCTCCGAGCCTTCTATAAAAAGTTTGTTTTTGGAGTGAACATATAGCCTTTACGTATACTTTGTATACGAGAAAGGCAAAAAATCCAAATTAAACAATATTGCATATACATAAATATGCGTGCCTCGTAGTGACTTGCAAGCTTGTCAGCTATCAATGAAGTTAACGAAGGCTCAGGGACCATTTAATAAAATTTGAAAAGGATGTTAGGACAGTTTGTTTTTTTTTGACATTTTTAACAGAACTTCAGCAGATTGTGGGGCTACTGAGGTAACATTATAGGTTATTTTGTTAGAGATCCAGACATTCGGATGATTCTGAAACATGATCAACTTGCCCAAAGACAGTAAAATCATGAAGACTGACATGTCGCAAGCGAGGATTCAGAAATGATCGAAAATTACCATTTTGTTAAGAAGCCTACAATTCCAGAAAATTCCGAAACATGTCCAAATTGTACAAAACCATAAAAAAATATACCTCGATCTAGCTTTGTAAAATTATGTTTGTAAAATCATGAAGTATGAAAAGTCACTAGCAAAGTTTTGCACCTTATTGAAATGGCCATTCTTCTTGGAGGATCAGGATCCCAGAAGATTCAAAGACATATCCAACTTGTTCAAAATTCCTTAAAATGAGCTCAATCAATTGAATTTTACAAAATTATGAAGTTTGAGATGTAGCAAACAAGGTTCGCTAAATGATCAAACATGGAAGGGTTCAGATCATACTCAACGGTGTCAGGCCATTAGGCTGAAGGCAATTTGGCCGAAGGTCATTAGGCCGAATGGCCATTAGGCCGAACGGTCATTAGGCCGAATGGCCATTAGGTCGAATTAGCAAAAATAAGCATAAAGTGAAAAATAAGAAGTTCTTTCTTCCCCTTCTAGCATCTACCTTCTTTCTTCTTATTTCTTCGTTCTTCTTTCCTTCTTCTTCCTTTTTCCTTTTTCTTATTCCTTCTCCCTTCTTCCTTCTTCCTTCTTCCTTCTTCGTTCTTCTTTCCTCCTTCTTCTTTCTTCCTTCTTCCTTCTTCCTTCTTCCTTCTTCCTCACTTCCTCCTTCTTCCCTCTTCCTTCTTCTTTCTTCCTTCTTCCTTCTTCCTTTTTCCTTATTCCTTATTCCTTTTTCCATCTTCCTTCTTCCTTCTTCATTCTTCTTTCTTCCTTCTTCCTTCTTCCTTCTTCCTTCTTCCTTCTTCCTCCTTCCTTCTTCCTTCTTCCTTCTTCCTTCTTCCTTCTTCCTTCTTCCTTCTTCCTTCTTCCTTCTTCCTTCTTCCTTCTTCCTTCTTCTTTCTTCCTTCTTCCTTCTTCCTTCCTTCTTCTTCCTTCTTCCTTCTCCCATCTTCCGTCTTCTTTCTTCCTTCTTCCTTCTTCTTTATTCCTTCTTTCTTCTTTCTTCGTTCTTCTTTCTTCTTTTCTTCTTCCTTTTTCCTTCTTCCTTCTTTATTCTTCCTTCTTCCTTATTCCTTCTTCTTTCTTCCTTCTTATTTCTTTCTTCCTCCTTCTTTTCTTCTTCCTTCTTTTTTCTTCTGTTTTCTTCCATCTTTCTCCCGTCTTCCTTCTTCCTTCTTCATTCTTCCTTCTCTCTTCTTCCTTCTTCCTTCTTCCTTCTTCCTTCTTCCTTCTTCCTTCTTCCTTCTTCCTTCTTCCTTCTTCCTTCTTCCTTCTTCCTTATTACTTCTTCTTTCTTCCTTCTTATTTCTTTCTTCTTCCTTCTTTTCTTCTTCCTTCTTTCTTCTTCCTTCTTCTTTCTTCTGTTTTCTTCCATCTTTCTCCCGTCTTTCTTCTTCCTTCTTCATTCTTCCTTCTCCCTTCTTCCTTCTTCCTTATTCCTTCTTCTTTCTTCCTTCTTATTTCTTTCTTCTTCTTTCTTTTCTTGTTCCTTCTTCCTACTTCTTCCTTCTTCCTTCTTACTTCTTCCTCCTTTTTCCCTTTTACTTCTTCCTTCTTACTTCTTCCTCCTTTTTCTTTTTTTTTCTTCTTCTACTTCTTCTTCTTCATCACTTCGCACTAGTCACTTCTCACTCCCCAGTGCTCATTCAGCCTAATGACCATTCGGCCTAATGACCTTCGGCTGTCCAAAACTTATTATACGAATCAATCTTGTTCTGCAGAATCATGATGTTTGAGATGTCGGAAGCAAATTTTTTGAAGCTAATGAAATATGGTCATTTCCTGCAAAATCATGAAGGTTCAGACCTTCAAAATTTGCTTCATTGATCTTGTTTTGCGAAATCATGAAGTTTGAGATATCGCAAGCTAGGATGTACTTATCACTGATAGAAAATAGCCATTTTTACCGGCGGACCAAGTTTCCGGAACATCCCGAACGCGTCCAACTTGTCCAAAAACTATCAGGATGGTCTCAATTGATCCTATTTTGCAAAATAATGAAGTATGACATGTCACACGTGGACTTATAGAAGTGCTAAACAAGTGTTCTTTCTGGTGCCAATCCAAAATATTATCCCATTTTTAGAAACTATAGATCTTTAGTGATTAAATAAAAGCACGAATCGTACGTTCAGGCTTTGAGGGTAACAGCTCTCCTGGTAGTTTGTTAACCCCAGGGACTTTGTTGTTTTTCAGTCGGTCAATCTCCACTTGGATTTCCTGGGGATCTGGAGCTGGAAAACGTATTCCGATTAACACATTTGTTGTATAGAAGCTTCTGTTACTGGTATGCAACCAAATTTGGTCACATTGGAGTTGCTGCAAACAAATTTGTATGATTTGTGCTGCTTGGAATGGCTTGGCGCGTGCTTTTTGGTTCCCCCCGAGCAACAAACATGTTACATACAAGCTTCTATTACTTATGTACGACCAACTCAAGTCGTATTTTAGTTACTGCAACCAAAATGAACGAAATTGTGCTGCTTGGGCCACCATTCCACCCTCGTTTGCTGCCACATCGCCATTCAGGTGCTCTCCGTAGGGCGCGCCGACTCTGGATCGCGGATCGCGGGTTGTTTTGCCGAAAACCATTCGCCCGAAAGCCACTGGGCCGAAAGATGTTTGGCCGAATATACCATTTCGCCGAACAGACCATTAGGCCGTAAATCATTTGGTCAGCCAGATCATTTGGCCAAATAGGGCATTTGACGTCTCACTTCTCAATCAGCATTTCTCACTTCTCACTGTGAAAAGTAAGAAATATGAAGTTAAAAATGATGAGTGAGAAAAGACCTTCGTGACCGTGCGGTTGGCGACGTCAGTCTTCTCACTCGCTTACTCACTCACTCTTACTCACTCACTCATTTTTACCTGTTACTCACTTACTCACTTTTACTAACTCATTTACTCTTACCCACTCACTTCCTCTTACTCACTCTGTTTTACTCACTCACTCTTACCCACTCGCTCACTCTTGCTCACTGACTCACTACTGTATTTTTTAATGGGGGAAAAGGGGATCCATTTCTCCTTATACAAAGGAAGGGCTAAGGATTATTTACTCTGCATATTTTGGAATTGGGGAATTAGAAGGAATTAATGGTTTTTTCATCATTTTTAAAAATGGCTATTTGTACGAGGAAATCAAAATGATCAGTTCTAGACGTGTTGTAAAACCGAAAAATTCCGCCCTATTAGCTAAAAACAAAATGTTTATAATAATCAGGAGGCGTACATTTTATCAACTTAGGAATAGGGGTGTGCTAATTTTTTCCTGAATGTCTATAAGAAATTCTTTCATCACGGGAGTTTCCACAGAAAACTTGTCCTAATTTTCACGTATTGAAATTATATAAATATAAATTCGAATATATATACATGTCGTTAATAAATTCTTTTAAATATCCACTGTATATTTGTTCGAAATTTAACGAAATAAGATGTCTAAATTTTCACGGTGAATTCTTAATTTGACAGGATTTTTGCATTAGTTTCCGTGATGAATTCGTCTTAATTTTTACGAAAGATTCATCTTGATTTTTACCTCGGAATGTATGATTATCTTGTTTTGGCTAGATAACACACCAAAAAACTTGATGTTTAACACTATTTTATGTTATCTTATCGATAAAAGTATCGATGCAACGTTTTTCATTCAACTGCACCAGTCACCACAGCCATTAACTACGATTATTTGCTTACAGTTGGTTCTATCTTCCAAATGCTGTGAAAAAAATTAATAATAAATCCCCAAAATTTTAGTATATTTCATAAGCACAAAATATTACAGCAAAACATAAAAAAACTCGTTTGATGATCTGTGCATTAGATTAGCAGACAGTCATATAATCTCATCAGACTTAATATCGCTGCATATTTGATAGATAGTGTAGCAGACGTCGAGTTGGCACCGTAAGTTCTTAGTTCTTGTGGGGAACAATGAATAATGCAGATGATGATGATTGAGTAAACGTGGAAGCTCGTCCGTGGAATGTGCGAGAGCTCATCTCCTGCTTGAATCCACCGAGCAAAGTATAAATAAATATGTGCCTTAAGTTGACTCCACGAAAGATGCGAAAAACTGAAACAAGCACAACTATTCCGCTAGCGACTGCTTGAACAAAAAGTAAGTGAAATTTACACTCATATGAGCAGGAGCTACATCATGAGTTGCTTGAAGCGAAATAAATGGTCCTCTCGCATGGTCTAGTTTGAATTAGTTTGCTATTCTCAAGCAAAAGTGTAAAATGTGAAACCTGTAGGAGTTTCTTTGTTCTAGTAGACAGGTTTATGAGAATTGTAATGGCATTTGAACCGCTAGATCCTTCATTGTTATTGCTCCTTCGTTTCCATGAATCAGATTTGCTTAAATAAAAAAATCCAGCAGCAGCTATTCCAATCGAACACGTGTGTCAGTTTCACAGAAAAAAATCCCTCTCAATAATTCCACTTCATTGCACTAATTTTTAATATCTTATCCGATCATAATTCTTCATAAGCCTCCACACCAGCCAGGTCCATTATGATAGAAAACTTTTGAAATGTGTCAGCCTATTTCCACCTGATGACACCTCGCAGCTACTGCCCGCCTGTCACGTTGCCCTCGATAGGTGTTCCTCCGGAGCGGCTGTCTCGATGGGTGACTTGTTTCGTAGATTCCTATCAGCCAAATGAGTTTGACAGCGTAGTTTTGCCTCGACATAAGTTCCTATATCCATAAGCCGACAGAATGTCCTTATCGGTAAATGGATTCCGTCGATTGAGAGGAATTTTGCTGCCAGCCTGATCCATCAAACTAATGAGTAGAGACTTGGCCCGAGAGAGAACGTTTTCGGAAAATGCGCTTTCACTGAAAGCGAAGGGTATTCAATATCTGTTCAGATATAGGTAACAAAAAACATTCATAGCACAGCATTTATAAAAATTATTTTATTGAACCATGCTTTTCATCGTGCTTTATGCAGCATGCGCCCCAGATACACAGTCGAACACCTTCGACGAATATTAGCTTCGTTGAACAGGTTGATGATTTTAATATTTGACAATGTATAAAATGATTGAGTCTACCTGCAATGGCAATGTGGATAATCCCAAAAGAGTTGTGATCAACAATAGTACATACATGATTTGTCCAACAAAACAAGACACTTCGGAAATTGTCTGTTATCCCGTGCAACCATATGTCAGTTGCTCATCATGCTAAGTTGATCAACTTAACTCGCAGGCAGACGGGCAGAAAACGATCCTCAGGAAAACGGTCGACTAATTGCTATGTTTCACTGTTCGGTAATATAATGAACTATATTTGTGATACTGTTAATTTCCCCATGGCATGGGTGTTGTTGGCGGTTTGTCAAGCGTACTCAACCGTGTGCTTAAAGTTTTAGGGTCAGTGGAGTATTCGACAAACATGTTCTAGCGTGTGTAAGCCGGTTGATCTCGTATCTTGTTTCCCATGTGACGCTGACTGACATACTCGTCTGCTTCTGCTGTTCCGCAATGACTGGTGGAGGGATAGTAGCGAGAGAAAATGCAATCTACCTGTATTTCCCTTGGTGACCCATTCATCATTTTTCCGGCAATGTTATTTCTACTGTTTCTGTTTCTGTTTCTCCCAAGCATCACAATTGGTCCCCCTCTTGTGGCAGAAGTCTAACGGCGTGCATCACAGGTCATTGCAAGTGGCGCAGCGACCAAGGGCATGACTACAAGGAAAGAAGTAAAAAAATGTTTGTGCTTTTTTACGTAGTTAGTTTTACTAATATTCTGGCATTCCCAAGTCTTAGTATGGCAATGAAAAAGATTATTTAGCTTATTCCTAAACTTAAACAAAAAACTGAATTTAAATAGAATCTCTTCCTTGGTCAGTCCTTTGTGAAATTTAATGAAAAACGAACATCAAAGAAGTCGAATTGGCAACATAGAATAATGAATTTCATGATTTCCATTAACTAACATGTACCATAATCAAGGGAACATTGATAATTTTCTTAATTGTTTTGTAAATATTTCCTCCGTGAGTGGAATCTTGCCTTTTGACGTTGGACAACGTCTTACCCGAAGGTACTGGGTGTCAAATCAAAATCTAAAATTGGGGACCGTCACGAAATCATGTAAGATTTTAAACGTTAATAGAGCCTTTATCTTTTGATGTATTATCGAGATTTATATATCAATCAACTCCACCACTCTGCAGCAATTTGCCAATTTTATTTAAATTATTAATTATTTACGATAAACTATTGAAAATTTCAATTTTTGTCCTACCCAGTAAAATATCCGAAACAACCAATCCCATTCATGCATTCCCAACACGGACATCAGAATGGTGTTAGTTACGGGCCTTATGACCTACCGTTTCATTTTCAAACCCATAATTCGCGCTCGCGCGTCATTTCTGTACGATTATCCACGGTGAGTGGCCACGGAGAGCGCACATAACGATGGCGTTGGTCCTAAGCATCGAAGGCGGTGGTTTCTGCATCTGTAGCGATTAAGCGGCAAACTATCGAGTGGCTATCGTCGGCGTCAGCGGCACTGCAGTGGAATTTTCTTTGATGGTTCTGGATTAGGTTTTGTTGCAGAACCAATAAATTGGTTCTTTTCAGGACCACCATTTTATACAGGAAAAGTGATGAATTTTAGTTAAAGTGCAAATTAACCGCTTTGCGACGCAAGAAAGTTGCCGTCCGTAGCAGTATCACGAGGGAGAGGCGCGTCGGAGAGAGATGCTACAAATATTTATTCGCTTGGATGGCATCAGTGGCAGCCAAGTGCAATTTTCTCAATTTATTTATTTGGTTTTTTTTACAGTTTGTGATTGGGTAGATATTGAAAATTAATCGATTCTCAGGTTCACAATTTTGTGGAAACGAAGGTTTAACCGAGACGAATTTTGTTAAAAGTGCAAATTATAATCGCTTGATAACAGCCGTAATCTGAGAAAGTGACGTAAGCGCCAAATTACAACATGCATGTTTTCCATTTTTCTGTTAAAGAGCTCGATGAGTACTACTCGTTAACGCCATTTTTTGGGAAAATTACGTTTACGTCATTTTTTTAGATTACGGCAGGCAGCGGAATGTTGCCGTCGGTAATAAAATCACGAGCGCGTGTCAGAAGGAGAAGCTGCAAAAATATATTCACATGAATGGAAATAAAACCTGTGATTCGAGTGATGATGATCGACAATAATTCTTTTTACTAGAATAGGTTCTTTTCAATCAATTCGAACAATGAGTAAAAATCAAGTCGGTAATATCCCTCTTCCAGTGATTATTGTGGCCCTGAAAAGGGCCTTTTGGTTTAATAGATCAGTTCTAATCCGCTTCATTTCCTCAGCGACACCAAGCTAAATGTAACTCGGATGCTGTTGGCATGTGAGGAAATCGATCTGTATTATAAGAAATAAAGATCAACCTTATTGTGACGTGAATATTCCACAATCTACAACATGTTGATCAAAATGTGTCTCAGATGCTCATACTTTAACCATACTCAAATTTAAACCAACAAGACAATAATACTTTAGTTAACACTAAAATCATAACCATAATAAACTACAATACGTATTGTGTTACAATAGTATCCTTACACACTTAGTTTTTATTTCTGCAGCTCGGCAAAAATCCGCACAGCCGTGCGCCAGCAAAATAAAAAACTGATATTTCAGCAAAAATAACGTTTGTTAGCTGATTTTCGGCAAAATATTTGATTTTCAGCAATTTTGACAGCAATCTCGGCAAAAAACATGTTTGCTGGGGCACGGCTGTGCGATTCTCGGTAAAAGTTCAACATTTTGCTGAGATTCCGGTAAAAAAAAATAAGTGTGTACGTTCTCCAACGTTTCTTGTACACAACCCTTTAGATTTTTTTATATGCACTGCTGAATGTTCTCGTGAGGGACGATCAACGACGGAGCAAATGTTTAGCCTGCGGATGATACTTGATAAATTTCGGGAGTACAACTTGCAGACTCACGATCTGTTCATTGATTTCAAAGCAGCGTACGATTCAGTGAAAAGAAATGAGCTGTGGCAGATAATGTTCGAACATGGTTTTCCGGCGAAACTGATGTGTATCCAGCCTTGCTCGAAATCAACCTTAGACCTGTGACCTTAGACGGATTGAAGCAGGGTAATGCACTTTCGGATTTATTGTGCAACATTGCACTCGAGGGTGCTATTGGTAGATCTGCACAGCAAATAATTTTGAAACTTCAACGAAGCTTAAAATTGCATCTGATCCCTACAAACGAATTAACATTCAATATTCAATTAAATTTGACTGAACCTTACAAGCAAGCACAGTTTAAATTTATTTCAATTTAAAAGGACAGTAAGATCGATTGAATTTGCGTGATTATAAATAAATAAATAAAGAAATAAATCTGTTGCGTGCAGAGGAACGGCACTATCATCACACGGTCGTATATGCTCCTGGGCTTTACGGACGACATCGACCTCATTGTAATCTATCGCAGAGCATTAGTGGAAGCTTTTGTCCCACTGAAGAGGGAGACGGTGAGGATAGGCTTAACCATTAACTCTACCATTTATTATTTGATAGAGAAATGCCGAAAAAGGATTCATTTTCTACGTTCTATCTCTGGAACTTGGTGGGGCGCTCACCCGGAAGATCTCATCAAACTATATAAAACGACTTTTCTCTCTGTTTTAGAGTACGGCTCTTTCTGCTTCCTCTCAGCAGCTGAGTGCCACCTGATCAAATTGGAACGAATTCAATATCGTTGTTTGCGTATTGCTCTTGGCTGTATGCATTCAACGCATAACATGAGCCTGGAGGTGCTTGCTGGAGTCACTCCTTTAAAGCACCGCTACTGGGAACTCTCACTTAGAATACTGATCAAATGTGGAACAAGTAACACACTTGTCTTAGAAAATTTCGATAATATGCTTGAACTGATTCGTCAGTCAAGATTCCTGAGGGTCTACCTCAACTACATATCGACAGATCTTTGTCTTCCATGTTATAATCCACCACGAGTTAGCTTCATCAACGACAGTTCCTCCATTGAATACGATCTGTCCATGAAACATGCTATTCAAGGAATACCAGATCATCTTCGAAATCTTTCCATTCCCTCTATTTTTTCTGAAAATATGAACATGTCAATTGCAACAACAGATATTTCACTGATGGTTCTCGCATCAACGGATCCACTGGCTTCGGTGTCTTCAATGTAAATTCAATCACCTTCCGAAAACTTCAGGAACCGTGTTCGGTTTATGTTGCTGAGCTGGCAGCAATTAACTTCGCTTTGGGGATAATTTCCGATCAGCCCGTAGACCATTTTTTCATCTTCTCGGATAGTCTTAGTTCTATCGAGGCACTCCGGTCGATGAAACCTGTTAAGCACGCATCTTACTTTCTTACAAATATAAGAGAGCAGATGCGTGATTTGGTCGAAAGATCATTCAAGATTACCTTTGTATGGGTCCCATCCCATTGCCTAATCTATGGCAATGAGAAGGCGGACTCGCTAGCAAAGGTGGGCGCACAGGAAGGTGAAGTATATGATAGACAAATCTCGAACAACGAGTTTTTCCCATTAGTCCATCAGAGTACTCTTCAAAATTGGCAAATGATTTGGTCAAACAATGAACTTGGACGGTGGCTATTTTCCATAGTTCCTAAAGTTTCTGCGCGAGCGTGGTTCAGAGGTGAGAACTTAAGTCGAGGCTTCATCCGCACGATGTCGAGGCTTATGTCCAATCACTATTCACTAAACGCACATCTCTATAGAATAAACCTGGTCGACAGCAATATATGTAGGTGTGGAGCCGGTTACGATGACATCGATCACGTAGTTTGGTATTGCTCGGAAAACGACGCCTCCAGAGAGCAACTATTGGGTTCCCTTGTGGCCCGAGGTAAACAACCCTACAGGGAAGTAAGAAGTGTTTTGGGGGATCGCGATGTGGTATATATGCAGGCTATCTATGTCTTTCTTTGCTCGTCTGACATCAAAATCTAATATTTCTTTTTTTTTTCTTTCCAAGTTTTTTTTCTTGTCTTTGTCTTATTGTTCCGTGTACCATGAAGCTCTGGCCATCCGGAAGATGCTCCCTGACGAACCACAATTGGAGCACGACGCTACGCTACAACGTTTTTGACGTCAAATACCCGGATGAGCAGCTGAAAAAAACCCAAAACCAAAATCCCAACCCTGTCCATCCTGAAATTACGCAATCTAACCTTGAGTCACCACGAGTATCTTGGTCAATGTCCCTTTCCCCTTACTAACTGTTTATAATAATGATATAGTTTTTAAATATCATAAAGAGTCTCGGCTCCGTTAAGTGTTATACACGCCTGAGCCTGTCAAATAAATGCAATAGATAAAAAATTAACTCTACCAAGACAAAGTACATGATGGCTGGTAGAGATAGAGGAAGACCTAGTGGTGTTGGTGCTGAGGTAGTGATTTATGGGGATCAGTTTGAAGTTTGATGAAGAATTTGTTTTCCTTGGAACGCTTGTGACATGTGACAATGACGTTTCCCGTGAAGTGGAAAGACGTATTACTGCTGCGAATAGGACCTTCTACGGATCACGTAACCACCTTAGGTCCCGCAACATGCAGATGGAAACGAAATTCGCTCTATATGAAACTCTGATTCTACCAGTGGCCCTTTTTGGACATGAAAGATGGACGGACATTTAGGGGTTATCGAGTGAAAAGTGCTGCGTGCAATACTCGGAGGGAAACTAGAAAATGGTGTGTAGATATCTGGGAATCCTTAACATGTCCAGTTCGAGACAGCAGCACGTACGGACGTGTTTTTTGCTCGCGCATTTTTTCCAAGTGTTTTTTCTCGTTCGTTCGCTGTTTACGTTTTCGCTTCGTCGCGTTGGCGTTATTTTCTCCAGGACCCGTCATGGGAGACTCGGTGGCCGATTCGGTCGCTGGAAAAGTGCCCAAGCGCACTGCTCTTGGAGGCGCGGGTAACCCCTCCAATCAGCTTTTGCAGAGCAACGTGTTCTCGCCGCTACCGCTTGAGGACGCCGGCAATCCGCCAAAAAAGAGGAAGAAGCAGCAATCGCAGCTGCCGCAGGTGCAACCGGAACGGAAGGAGAAGTGCTCGCCCGTGTTTGTGAAGGGCGATCCGCCGGATTTACGCCCAAAAATTCGCCAGCTGATCGCTAAGGGGCTGAAATGTACTTTTCGGCTCTGTAGCGAGGGCGTGAAAGTGATGCCGGCAAACAAGGACAATCATCAATCCGTCAAGGAGTTCCTCGAGGTCCACAAGTATGAGTACTACACTCATGACCACCCCGGCACGAAGCCGCTCAAGGCTTTGCTGCAAGGGCTCCACGACATGAAGAAGAAAGAGCTCAAAGCAGAGCTTGAAAGTTGCGGACTGAAGCCAGTAGCCGTGCACAAGATCGCTTCTCGCGACAAGGCGAGAAGATATCAACTTTACCTGATCCATCTGGAGCACGGCTCCACTACCTGGAAGGACCTGAAGCTGGTTGGCGTAATAAATTACACCGTCGTTGACTGGGAGCGATATCGGCCAGTGCACCGCGACGTCACGCAATGCACCAACTGCATCAATTTCGGGCACGGCACCAGGAACTGCCGCATGAAGCCGCGCGGCAACAAGTGTGGCGAACCCCATCCGACTGACGAGTGCGACAGAATGGAGGTGGCCGATTCCAAGTGCGCCAACTGTGGCGACAAACATCGGGCCACCACAAAGGGCTGCCCAAAGCGAGCCGAGTTCCTGGAAATCCTGAAGAAGGCTTCCACCAGGACCATGCCGAAGAAGAACCGTGTTCCTGTAATCAACGAGGTGAACTTTCCAGCCATCCCGGCTCCCCGTCGTGTGATTCCAATACTCTTACCGCTACAGCTGCACACGCGATTGGCAGCGGCAGCTGCATCAGTCCAAGCTCCAGCATCGTCGGCACCATCCACCATCGAATGGCCCCCGCTCCCTCCTCCTGGGTTCCGTCGGCAGTCGGAGAACGACGCCGTCCCACCGGAAGAATCTGCTCCGCTGTACACTCCGGAGCAACTGATGCCGATCTTCGCGCAGCTCGCCACTCAGCTGCGCGGCTGCAAAACCCGCTTCGACCAGGTATTCACTCTCAGATTTGCTTGAGAAGAAGGAAATAGACGTGCCGTTCATCACCGAAACGCACCTAAACCCGAAGGTGAACGTCAACATCCCGGACTTCCGCATCGTGCGACTCGACCGGCCGACCAGGGGAGGCGGTGTGGCCATCGCTCTTCGCTACAACATCGTCTGCTGCCAAGCTTCCAGCTGAATATCATCGCAGTCATCGGTGTCCAAGTGACTACTTCCGTCGGCACAATCACGCTAATCGCGGCGTACTGCCCAACTCAAGCTAAAGCCGGCGATGGTTCATCGGCTGCCCTTCGGAGGGACATCGTGAAGCTAGCGCGGAGACAAGGGCAGTGCATTATTGTTGGCAACCTGAATGCCAAACATCAAGCCTGGGGCAACAGTCGCGGCAATCGGAACGGCACCATCTGGAGCAACGACGTGGAGGAAGGCCACTACACGATTTTGAGCCCAGATTCGCCCACTCGGCTGAGCGGTCCGGTATCCATGCAACCCTCGACCTGTACATAACCAACAAGAACGATCACGTCTCGCAGCCGGTCGTCTACCAGGAGCTCAGTTCGGATCACTATCCGGTCAATTGGCACCAGTATTTACAGTGGAACAACCATCGAGTGAACTGGTAGCGGTTCCAGCAATGCGTCGACAACACCGTCGATTACGAGGTGCGTCCGGAGACGCCGGAAAGTATCGACGTGCACCATCGAAGAGGCAATATCGGGGGCCAGAGAGCAGCATGTACCGACGGCTCGGCAGGTAAGCAACTCCTTAAACATCGATACACTCACCAAAGATTTGATTCGATTGCGGAATGTCACCCGCAGGCAGTTTCAGCGTACTAGACGCAATCGAATCACAAAAATTATCAAGGCCAGAATGGTGGACCTCAAAAATAACGACTTCTCGATTAAGATCCGCACTCTCCCTGATTATGCTAAGCCGTTCTGGAAAATGACCAAAATACTAAAATTCAAGCCTCGGCCCATTCCACATTTGATCCCACTAGACAATAATGGCTCTAAGGATCGCTTGATAACTCCTGCAGAGAAGGTCGCTGAAATAGGTCGTCACTTCGTCAGCTCACACAATCTTGGGCAGATCATCGTCAGTCCACACGAAGCAGCCGTCAAGGAGCATGCTAACAACATCCATTTGATTTCCAACGACTTCTCGGAGGAGTTGGAGATCTCAGCTGGCGAATTGACGGCCTATATCACAAGTTTGTCTCAAAGACATCCACCATGGCCTTACTCGATGTCAAGAAGGCATTTGATAATGTATGACATGATGGCCTGGTGTACAAACTACAACGCTACAATCTTCTCAGCTACCTGGTGAAAATCATCAACAATTACCTGTCGGCAAAGACATTCCGGGTCTAAATCAGCGGAGCGAGTTCCAATGCGCACAACATTGTCGCAGGCGTCCCCCAGGGCAGTATCCTCGGGCCCCTGCTTTTCAACCTGTTTATCTCCGACATGCCAGAACCTCCAGAAAGCAGCATTCTGTCTCTGTTCGCAGATGACACCTCCATTGTCTACAACGGTAGAGTGATCAGAGCGCTAGTGGTAAAACTCCAACGAGGCCTGGATGCCCTGACAGAGTACCTCACCAGTTGGAAGATCTGTATCAACGCGGCGAAGACCCAGGTCATCATTTTCCCCCACTCCAAATCTCCTAAACATGTTCCGCCTGGAGACTGTAAAATCATCCTCAATGGCACGACTGTGGAATGGGCCAATGAGACCAACTACCTTGGCTTGACCCTCGATAGCAAGCTTATTTTCAGGAAACAGTTACCGTTGCGACCAAACCTTAAACCTCCAAAACAAATCCCGCTTATGCGCCAACACACCAGAAGGGATACGGAAGCGCAATTATGTAGACCTGCCCGGCTGACTCTTTCAAGGGGGGTTTTTGACGAACGAAGCGAACTACTCACCAACTGACCAATGATGATGATGATGACGATACTACCATCTATTGTAGCAAGGCACCTGCCGATAGCACTGGCCATATCTGACAAACGATTTGATCATGATTATATTATTGTTTGTATTTCATCAAACTCCTGTATCAAGGGCCAGAAATGGGTGGGGTGGTTCCATAAGCAGAAACACTTATGCGAATCCACGGGATGAAAAGAGAATCTCCTTCCAGAAGAAAGTTCGTACATACAATAATATTATCTAGCCCTCGTTTCCCAGATTGACCCAATAGATGGGGAGAAGAGCCCGCCCTTTATCCACGAGATGTTAACAACAGGAAGTTGGCGAGACCACTCTTCCTATCCAAATCGCTTCAATCAGGTGCCCTGGTGGTTTTTTTTTTATGGTATATAATCATATAGTTTCAATATAATTTGGTGAATATATGTATATAATGGAATTCTCTCACCAAGTTTCAATTCCTTTGTCCTGGATGAGTGAGGACCTTTCTTCAATGCCAGCTAACTTTAGAGTTATGTCTTCAGAGATAAAAAACCAATGGTCACTAAATGGTCTGATTTAGATCGGGGACTATGAGGTGAACCGGTCAAGGGCCGAAAACCTCATTAATAAAGACAATAAAAAAAAAAGATCGGGGACTACTCACCAACTGACCAATAGGCAAAAAACAAATTTAAAACGGATGGGAATAAAAAAAACCAAACCTTAACCTTTGGATCTCGGTTACAATAAATTAAAGTTGAAGCATCACATTCAGTTTAGATTCTCTATTGTTTCCCATACAATTTTTCTACTTCCCATAAAACTTGCGCAAGTTACTATCTACTCTAACCTGTTTGTAGCTTGGCTACCTCAATGATCGGTCGCAGGCGTCGATGGCGGCTGGGTGGTGGCTCAGAGACGACGGTGCTGCTCGTTGTTGATCCGATCAAGGACTGGCGATGGACGACAAGCCGGATGGGGGAAGGCCGGTCGACGGTAGGGCCGGACGACGATATGCCGGTCGGCGATGGGCCGGATGACGATAGGCCGGACGAAAGTACGTCGGACGACGATGGGCCGGATGAAAATTGGCCGGATGGTATTAGCTTGGCAGGACTACGAGGAGCGTCTCAAATGGCCAATCGATGCCGGTCGATAACGTGTTCGACGGCGCGGAGGTTGATAGTGTGCTCGCCTCGCGAGGATTGGTATGGCTGACGACTTACGGTTCTGGCTTCCGGGTCCCAACGTGGCAAGCGTTTGCCTACTCTTTCACCACTGATGTCTTGACGCTTCTTAATATTCACGTTTCCGCACGATGGGACAACCGCCAAGGGGCGATCGCGGATTTGGTGATTAGTGCACACACCAGCACACGACTCGACCGTACGAGCGACACCACAGCGCACTTGAAGAACGACGGCTCCGGGACCTGCGTAGACCGCACAAAAAAAAACTTCACTTGAAGGTTTAGCCTTCAAGCGAAATACTTCCGTATTACTATTACCTTGTTAATTTTCGTTAGATAACCCGTTTATACTTTTTTTTACGACCACTTGATTTACTTCTTGTCTTCGACTACCGATCACTTTAAGTAAGAGGCTTTGGTCTTCATTCGTTCCTATTTATAATCTACGGCATGAATACCGTAGATAACAAAAGGGAAGTATTGGCCAACTATTACGACCAATTTATACGCGGCACGAGTAAGGTTGGAGTCTCAGCTAGAAACGGTACGCTAGTGAGCAGCTACCGTAAAGGTAGTGTTCATAGCCGCCAATTAATAGCATCAGTATCTGTGCTTTGTTGGGAACACAGGTTACCAGATCAAACTGTTACGATATTAGTGTACATAGTAGTTAGGTTATCAAATTTTAAAACACACTAGCGCCTCCTAAAGGTCATCATGATACATTATATTTAAAATATCTAGTGAGAATATAAAAATAATAATAGTAATTAAAATTGAAGTCGGAGGGCCAAGCCGGCCGATCACTGTACATGTTTAAAAAAAAACAATTGTAGAACAAAAAATGTTCAAATAAAGAAGAATTTTACTACTACTATACTATCTTAACTTAACTGAACTTTACTTTTCTTTCTTTCTCTTCTAGAGATAGGGTGACCATATGATTTTTTTCCAAAGGAGGACAATTTACCCGAAACGTAGTGAAAAAGGAGGACAAAAAAAAACGATCGATTTTTAGTTTTTAATATGATTAAGAATAATATATTTGTTAGAGTTTTGCACATTGAAGTTTATTGTAAGAAGTTTTGTAAGTCGAAGCAACTCAGCAAACAAGAGATCGTGTGTCAATGGGAATAAGTTCCCATAACACGGTAGATCACTTTGACGTAGTGTGTTACGGTGTAAGAGCTACCAAAGAGAGCCCGTCTCAGAAATAAAACATAATTAATGTTACCTTGCAGACAGTTGAAAGACTCGAATTCATCTTGTTTAAGGCTAAACTGTATGCAGCGGAAGCAACTTTTCAAGCAAATAATTAAAAAAAAACCTCGGTACCCGGTCCTAGGCTGAACTGTCTGCTGGAAACATCGATTCAGGGGTTTAAATAAGTACTAACTCTTCATGAACTGGTGATATTCTAGAAGCGAGACAAGGATGTGGTTAAGGCTCCGATGCATAGCCATAAACAGTATTACTGTTCGGTTTTCTAATGAAAGGATTGGAAAGGCCTTCAATGGGATTGCCCTATGTGAAAGGTCTAAATAGCGGGACCTTGTCATGGTGCTCTAGAAAAGAACGAACTACAGGGCAGAGTTGCAGATTAACCTTCGCACTAGAAATCCACCATACAACACATTTTGAAATTCAGCTTCTGGAATGAGTTATTGACAAACTACTAAATGATCGAACGCGAATTACTAAATGATCGATAACATCCTTGCCCACCTCGTACACTTATTCGCTAGCATATGCAACTTTTTTTTGACTGGGAAATACGACATCATCTTCTTATTTATTAACATTACATCTTCAGATGGAATTTTTCCAACTGTGATTATAGTCTATGATAAGCACTTTTCAGTTATAAACAGGAAGCATCTTATTTATAATGATAAAATTTTAGTTTCAACTAATTTCAAAATCAATAGTGAAAAAAATGTTGTATATTATTATGCTGGCATTTTTGGCGATAATCCACAGAATTTTAACAAGAAAAGCTCATCGCACGCAATATATAGCTGACCGAACATTATATTATATATATTTACATTGATTTTATTCAAAACTTAAAGGAAAATATTTCATATTAGAAACCAAAGTGTCCAACGATTAATTTGCGAATGGATCTTTGTTGCAGTATTGTTTATTAAACTAGAATTTCTACATGAAAAATGAATAAATCAACTTTTTTTCAAAATATTCAAGAAAGACCGGTCAAATTCGGATGTAAGGACTGTCTGAACAAGAAAGCTTTGAGTGAATGAGGGTAATGGCTTGATCAATACTTTCTGCCTTTTCACTGGAAGCCGACCACCTTCGAAGAGGATAGTTGTCTGGTCCGACGGAACCGACATCCTCAATCCTAATTATGCGTGTTCTCTATTTTTCGATTGCCCATACATTATTTGCATCCTCCATCTGGTAAACACATCTTTTCGGTTGGTCAACAGATGTCCGGAGATGTCGATGATCTTGACTATTGCCGGTGCGTTTTTTTGTTGGGTGTTATTAATCGTTTTGTATAGAACTTCCACGTGTCGCTCTGGACAAAGCTTCCCACTCCATGAGCCCCTTTTTCATCTAATCCCATTTCAAACGCCGATGAAGTTTTAGTGTAATGCCAGCGATACATTTGTACTACATTAATGAATTTTCAGCACGAGTTGTATGCAAGAGGATAAGTACTAGGTACGAGTGCTTGAAAACTCTAGTTTTTGGTTTTGATTAGATTATTTGAATTATAGCACACAAATGAGTGTTATAATGAACTTAACGCAACTCATTTTAGTACTAAAATTATTATTATAACACTCATATACAAATTGTGATATAAATTACTTTTTCTTTCCAACCATGAGATTTCATTATAAATATACATAATGTTAGACCAAGTTCAAAAATCCCAGCTGCGTCAATCTATTTGTGTCCACCTCTGTCTGTCTCAACGGAACTGACCTACCGGCTCCGTAAACCGGGCTAGCCCACTAAGCTAGTGCCAGTGCCGCGCCGGTTACCTTCACCTACGTACAAACCAGTTGGCCATTTCACCATACTAACAAGCTCCCTGAGGGGAAGTTTCTGTCTTCTCTCTATACCCGCCTGACAAGCTGAGTGTCCTCCCTTCCTGGCTTGAACTGCATCACCAACAATTTTTCATAAAGACATTAAATCCACGAGCCTCCGGTTGGTTGCAGTTCTGTAGCCGGTGATGCACATTTCTCCCGCGGCAACGGCAGCAGTAGCAACAAACCGAACCAGCCCAGATTGCTGCCGACTCATTGCGCCACGAATTCCGAATGAAATGGCGCTTCCGGTGCAGGTACCGGTCAAGCTTGGACACGATGCCGCTTTTGTTCCATCTGTTTTCAAAATGGCTAATTAATGTTGTTATACTGTCTCAGTTTCACATTTTGCTTTAACACGAAGATTGCCACAGAGATTGATGCTCTGGCAGATAGGATCTACAGGGTTCGACAGCTGGGTACTGTTAATTGTTAATGTAGAATGCTTGCAAACTGAGGAACATGATTAGATATTATAATCATGAAATTAATGGAAATCGATAATAAAATTACCAGAATATAAATTGGTGGTATACACTCGATAACAATATTTTGTTTTGACAAAATGCTAATATGATTATACTGATTGCTTTTAGGCGTATGGGGTTATTGAAGGTGGATGATAAGCGCAATCGAATTCATTTTAGTTTAGATTTGGTTTTTAAGTAATTGGCATACTTTGGAACATGTGTTAAAAAGGGAATGGGGGAGGGAGGTTGTAAATTGCCTACTTTTATGTAACTAAATCATGGATTTTCCCTAACAACAAGCATATCTAATACATCGATTACAGACATCGCCTCTAATGAAATCGATTAGTGTATGACACTCAACCCTGCTTAATTATCTGATGCTGCCGTCATTGTTCAAAGATGACCACATTGATTCAAAATGCAGAAACCTCATTCAAAACAAACACAAACAATGTGTTTTAAGATCAATATCAAGTTTAAGTTTAACTGCACCTAAAGCCAAATATTCATATGTTTCTTGTGCTCTACATTATATTTTTCACATGTTAACACATTAGCAACTATATAACGTAAATGCTTTAATATGTGTTTGTTTATCGAAAATTCGACAAAAAAGAAAAACGATATATCAATATCATATTAAAAGAATAACCGAATCGCTAGTAAATTTTCATATTTTGGAATTGATATTTTCCGTTGCTTTCGAACAACAGTATAAGCGTGCAGTTAACCCCCACTAAAG
The DNA here is from genome assembly GCF_024139115.2 of Armigeres subalbatus. Lineage (NCBI taxonomy): Eukaryota > Metazoa > Arthropoda > Insecta > Diptera > Culicidae > Armigeres > Armigeres subalbatus. Next base: position 285,323,960 of record NC_085140.1, on the reverse strand, counting down.
GTTCAACACATGGCGGCAAGTAAATCTTCTCCTTTCCCGGTAAAGACCAACTTTTTGTGCAATATTGATCATCCAGCAAGGCAGCCAGCAAATATATTCAAGTTCGGAGATGCTGGAAGTGGAATGTTCCCCTTTATGTAAAATTCGATGCAAGCGGGAATCGCTTCGGCACCACCAGACCTCCCGGAAGGTTTTTCCGATTGTAGAACAATAAATTTTCCATCCTTTCTTAAGAAAGTCATCATTCCACGGATGCCAACCGTGTGTAGGCAAACTACCAAACAACTGTTTGAATATTTTAAAGCTTTATGTGCGGCGTAACAGTTGCAATAATTTATGAATGTGTGCGGCGAAGGAGCTTTTCCCACTTTTTTGCCGCTTCCGGCTGGTGTTTCCTCTGGGTTGTCGTTTTCCTCGTTTTATTTCTTCCAAGCTCCCATTGCAACTCTCTTATACAAACATGCATGCACACACACATTCGTACGTTGGGTACCATCATCGCATCGCTGTTGGCCGTCAGGGCCCGATGAACAAACGACGACGATGTTCCTTTCCTCGTGTCTGAGCCTGGTGCTGACTGCCACATGGCGAGGGAAAGTTTATAGTCTATAATAATGGAAAGCTTTATTTCATGGAGAAACAATTCACGTGCGGTGCATGGATTTAGAGCCGACCCGTGTGGCCGATGTTCCTCCTGCCTGAAGGCACGCGGTGGCCGACAGCTGAATTGGCGTGTGTTTGTTATTATTTCTGTTATGTTTACCGTCAACCCGTACCGTATTAAGGCCTCATTGTAAGTAATGCCAGGCGCAAAATAAACTATTTTTGAACCCTGCATATCCTGCGTCATTTTGTAAAAAAAATCGGCCAACCAAGTTTGGGTCTATATGTAGTTAAATGGTAAGAGGACGGCAAGATATTGAAATTGATATGGCAGCTAAAGGGATTCCAATGTTTTAGCAAGATGATAAAGTTTTGGATTTGGAACAGAAGCAATGATGGAAGGACTTAAACCAATTGAAATTAGGTGCACCAAGGTTTCAAATTTTAAAACAGTTCATAATTCTGGACCAGATTAGAAAATTGATAAGGTAGCATAAGGATCCATAAGGGATTTTTTAGGGCGATATTTAATATTAATTTTAAGTTCATCACCAAGGATGAACTGTGTTAAAATTGATCCGACAAAAAAATTCGATTTTCCTATTTCAAAATTCTGGAACAAAACGAATCGCCAATTTTAGTATTTTTTGTCAATTTCATCTGTTCCAAAAATCCGCAACGTAATGGATTCTATATTTTCCACTTGCTTCCGGACGGCTTTTTGATGGAATCTGAGAATTGTACATAATTGGAATTCAATGAATTGGTGGATTGGGATTGATTTCGGATTGAAGAATAGAATGTAAATTAATTGAGATTGAGTTCAGCCCAATTTGAAATTGATTTTTTTGGAATTGCGTTAATTTTTCCCAATTGGATTTGGATTGGATTTGGATTGGATTTGGATTGGATTTGGATTGGATTTGGATTGGATTTGGATTGGATTTGGATTGGATTTGGATTGGATTTGGATTGGATTTGGATTGGATTTGGATTGGTTTGGATTGGTTTGGATTGGTTTGGATTGGTTTGGATTGGTTTGGATTGGTTGGATTGGGTTTGGATTGGTTTGGATTGGTTTGGATTGGTTGGTTTGGATTGGTTTGGATTGGTTTGGATTGGTTTGGTTGATTGGTTTGGATTGGTTGGTTTGGATTGGTTTGGATTGGTTCGGATTGGTTTGATTAAATTTGGATTGGTTTGGATTGGTTTGGATTGGTTTGGATTAGATTTGGATTGGTTTGGATTGGTTTGGATTGGTTTGGATTGGTTTGGATTGGTTTGGATTGGTTTGGATTGGTTTGGATTGGTTTGGATTGGTTTGGTTGGTTTGGATTGGTTTGGATTGGTTTGGATTGGTTTGGATTGGTTTGGTTGGTTTGGATTGGTTTGGATTGGTTTGGTTGGTTTGGATTGGTTTGGATTGGTTTGGATTGGTTTGGATTGGTTTGGGTTGGTTTGGATTGGTTTGGATTGGTTTGGATTGGTTTGGATTGGTTTGGATTGGTTTGGATTGGTTTGGTTGGTTTGGATTGGTTTGGTTGGTTTGGATTGGTTTGGATTGGTTTGGTTGGTTTGGATTGGTTTGGATTGGTTTGGTTGGTTTGGATTGGTTTGGATTGGTTTGGATTGGTTTGGATTGGTTTGGATTGGTTTGGATTGGTTTGGTTGGTTTGGATTGGTTTGGATTGGTTTGGATTGGTTTGGATTGGTTTGGATTGGTTTGGATTGGTTTGGATTGGTTTGGATTGGTTTGGATTGGTTTGGATTGGTTTGGATTGGTTTGGATTGGTTTGGATTGGTTTGGATTGGTTTGGATTGGTTTGGATTGGTTTGGATTGGTTTGGATTGGTTTGGATTGGTTTGGATTGGTTTGGATTGGTTTGGATTGGTTTGGATTGGTTTGGATTGGTTTGGATTGGTTTGGATTGGTTTGGTTGGTTTGGATTGGTTTGGATTGGTTTGGATTGGTTTGGATTGGTTTGGATTGGTTTGGATTGGTTTGGATTGGTTTGGATTGGTTTGGATTGGTTTGGATTGGTTTGGATTGGTTTGGATTGGTTTGGATTGGTTTGGATTGGTTTGGATTGGTTTGGATTGGTTTGGATTGGTTTGGATTGGTTTGGATTGGTTTGGTTGGTTTGGATTGGTTTGGATTGGTTTGGATTGGTTTGGATTGGTTTGGATTGGTTTGGATTGGTTTGGATTGGTTTGGGTTGGTTTGGATTGGTTTGGATTGGTTTGGATTGGTTTGGATTGGTTTGGATTGGTTGGATTGGTTTGGATTGGTTTGGTTGGTTTGGATTGGTTTGGATTGGTTTGGTTGGTTTGGATTGGTTTGGATTGGTTTGGATTGGTTTGGTTGGTTTGGATTGGTTTGGATTGGTTTGGATTGGATTTGGATTGGATTGGTTGGATTGGTTTGGTTGGATTGGATTGGATTGGTTTGGATTGGTTTGGATTGGTTTGGATTGGTTTGGATTGGTTTGGATTGGTTTGGATTGGTTTGGATTGGTTTGGATTGGTTTGGATTGGTTGGATTGGTTTGGATGGATTTGGTTGGATTGGTTGATTGGTTTGGATTGGTTGGATTGGTTGGATTGGTTTGGATTGGTTTGGATTGGTTTGGATTGGTTTGGATTGGTTGGATTGGTTTGGTTGGTTTGGTTGGTTTGGATTGGTTTGGATTGGTTTGGTTGGTTTGGATTGGTTTGGATTGGTTTGGATTGGTTTGGATTGGTTTGGATTGGATTTGGATTGGTTTGGATTGGTTTGGATTGGTTTGGATTGGTTTGGATTGGTTTGGATTGGTTTGGATTGGTTTGGATTGGTTTGGTTGGTTTGGATTGGTTTGGATTGGTTTGGATTGGTTTGGATTGGTTTGGATTGGTTTGGATTGGTTTGGATTGGTTTGGTTGGTTTGGGTTGGTTTGGTTGGTTTGGATTGGTTTGGATTGGTTTGGATTGGTTTGGATTGGTTTGGATTGGTTTGGATTGGTTTGGTTGGTTTGGATTGGTTTGGTTGGTTTGGATTGGTTTGGATTGGTTTGGTTGGTTTGGATTGGTTTGGATTGGTTTGGATTGGTTTGGATTGGTTTGGATTGGTTTGGTTGGTTTGGATTGGTTTGGATTGGTTTGGTTGGTTTGGATTGGTTTGGATTGGTTTGGATTGGTTTGGATTGGTTTGGATTGGTTTGGATTGGTTTGGATTGGTTTGGATTGGTTTGGTTGGTTTGGATTGGTTTGGATTGGTTTGGATTGGTTTGGTTGGTTTGGATTGGTTTGGATTGGTTTGGTTGGTTTGGTTGGTTTGGATTGGTTTGGATTGGTTTGGATTGGTTTGGATTGGTTTGGATTGGTTTGGATTGGTTTGGATTGGTTTGGATTGGTTTGGATTGGTTTGGATTGGTTTGGTTGGTTTGGATTGGTTTGGATTGGTTTGGATTGGTTTGGATTGGTTTGGTTGGTTTGGATTGGTTTGGATTGGTTGGATTGGTTTGGATTGGTTGGATTGGTTTGGATTGGTTTGGATTGGTTGGATTTGTGGATTGGTTGGATTGGTTTGGATTGGTTTGGTTGGTTTGGTTGGTTTGGATTGGTTGGATTGGTTTGGATTGGTTTGGATTGGTTTGGATTGGTTGGTTTGGTTGGTTTGGTTGGTTTGGATTGGTTTGGTTGGTTTGGATTGGTTTGGATTGGTTTGGTTGGTTTGGATTGGTTTGGATTGGTTTGGATTGGTTTGGATTGGTTTGGATTGGTTTGGTTGGTTTGGATTGGTTGGATTGGTTTGGATTGGTTTGGATTGGTTTGGATTGGTTTGGTTGGATTTGATTGGTTTGGATTGGTTTGGATTGGTTTGGATTGGTTTGGATTGGTTTGGATTGGTTTGGATTGGTTTGGTTGGTTTGGATTGGTTTGGATTGGTTTGGATTGGTTTGGATTGGTTTGGATTGGTTTGGATTGGTTTGGTTGGTTTGGATTGGTTTGGATTGGTTTGGATTGGTTTGGATTGGTTTGGATTGGTTTGATTGGTTTGGATTGGTTTGGATTGGTTTGGTTGGATTTGATTGGTTTGGATTGGTTTGGATTGGTTTGGATTGGTTTGGATTGGTTTGGATTGGTTTGGTTGGTTTGGATTGGTTTGGATTGGTTTGGATTGGTTTGGATTGGTTTGGATTGGTTTGGTTGGTTTGGATTGGTTTGATTGGTTTGGATTGGTTTGGATTGGTTTGGTTGGTTTGGATTGGTTTGGATTGGTTTGGGTTGGTTTGGATTGGTTTGGTTGGTTTGGATTGGTTTGGATTGGTTTGGATTGATTTGGATTGGATTTGGATTGGATTTGGATTGGATTTGGATGTGGATTGGATTTGGATTGGATTTGGATTGGATTTGGATTGGATTTGGATTGGATTTGGATTGGATTTGGATTGGATTTGGATTGGATTTGGATTGGATTTGGATTGGATTTGGATTGGATACGATTTCTGTCCGATCATCCCGCCACTGTGTGCGACATGGCGCAGTGCCTTTCTTTTCGCGCTTTCAAAACTCATCCAGCTCTGCCCCGGGAATGTAGCTAAACTGCAGCCGCCACACCCACCGGCCGCGAACGGAGGGGAGCATGGCAATATTGTTTGCGTGTTACATGAAAAATGAATTTTGCCTACATTAGGCCGTGTGTCACTTGCGATGCTTTGCGGCTGTCGGAATCCATTTCCGGTCCCGGGGTGATGCGCTTCAGGTGACGACGGCATACGGCGTTGCATGCTAACGAGCTAACTTGATTCTCGTTATTGTTTGTTTATAAGAATATCAACGCGGAAGATGTTCGCCGATGTGGAAAGGTGGGAAAGGGCTTTCAAAATACGATGCTATTCCACTGGGGCTCTTTGGTGGATTAACTTCAAGAGGCCATAGACCATAAATCCATTAAATCGATGACATGTACAAGTGAAATAAAAACAAAACTCCAGTAAATAGCATTAGTATGCATTGGTTTCAATTATGGGGGAGGAAATTGAATTTTTGGATTACCATTTCATGTTATGCTTCCTATTTTATTTTTAAATAAAAGTGTATGTTGATGCGTAATAATATGCATTTGCGGATTCGGAAAAAAGAATTGTGAGGGATACAAACATATTTGTGCCAATTTGAATTGAATTGAATTCTATTCCTAGCGAAAATGTTAAAAACAAATGCTATTTGTTAAATTTATGTTTAACTAGATCGGATTTTTGATCGCAATGAACCAACATGTTTCCAATCGTGCTGTACAACCTTCCACAAAGCCATTGACGAAAAATGTATTTCTCATTATTTTCTCACTGAAGTTTTCCAATCGCAGCATTGGAAGAAAAACAAGCAAAAAAACGACCAACTATGCTTCCACTTGAACACCACAAAAAGAAGTCAGAACAAAGCAAATGAAGCGAGAAAAACGCCCAACTTGTCGCTATGCCGCTGCTCTGCCATTGTTGTTCAGTTGAAGTTTTGTCCGACAACCGTGTGCGACGGAAATCAGTTCGGATGGCTTTGTCAGCTCATGCAATCTCAGTCAGCGGAGCAGCGAGCTAAACTTCTGTTTTACTGAACAGCCCACACCGGGAGTACCTAACATTACGAATTGGCCAATTTTGGCGAGTAATTTCTGTTGACAACTTCTCTTGGAAACGATGATTTAGAAATATGGCAAATGAATGCAAATAAAGAAGGAATTCTAGAAATTTTGAATTTTTGGATGATTTGTTGCATTACTCATCACTTGGATTCGAAAATTCATCTATACAGTTCTACATTAAAACCTTGCAAAATATGTATAAAATATTGACATATACAAATTTGGAAGATTTTAATACAATCATCGTATAATGGCCACGTTTTCACCTAGGCACCTCGTAGTTCAACCGATAGAAGCCAGAGTGACAATAATGGAACTCGTCGACAACTTTAGTTTAGTTCAAGACCTAGTGGATGTGTATGTTGTTGTTGTTATTGCCAACAGCAAGGAACGAACGCGAAAAAAAGCCTTCTGCACATTCCACCTGTGATCGACTACGGCGGATCCATCCGATCGGAAACGTGGGTTGGGCCCTGCTGGATGCCACTTGTTGTCAATGTCGTCTTTCAAATTGTTCGCTGCTGTCCAGTCCACAGTCACTGTCCGCCACAAGCAATCACCTCAATGCCACGAACAACAACTGCAAAAGTTTTCCCGGAGCGATGACGGAGGATTAAAATTAACGTGCAAAACAAACAGGGCTCGGCAAAGTGAGAAATTAAAACGAGCACCAAAGGGCTCGAGAAGGTCCACCTCCACGGTTAGCGTATGGGAAAAATTGATTCGCGCTTGAAAGAGAAGTGATAACAGTGCTTTTTTGTGAATTTTAATTGAAATTCCTTTTAGTTCGGTTCGGGCCGGGTTAGGCCAGATGACTGACCAGGTGAACAATACCTGGAATGTGTGGCGAAGGATGAAAATCGATCAGCAACATGGGTGGAACCATTCGAGATGATTGATGTTTTATTCAAATTTATCCGAACGATTGACGTGGTGGGCTTTCAAGGGTAGTGTCAAGGTTTCTGATGAATTGATTTTTATTTTTTGTGTCAGGTTAGTCCACTGACAGAAACCGCTGAATTCAAACAAGTGTAGAGATAATTGCTCTTTCGCCGAGTGATGTCCATCACAGTCAATGGCTAGCAGCATCAGTATCCTAAACTTACTGTTCCGGTTGGTTCTGATCTATTTTAATCTAATCTAACACCTACGCAGTCAGCACCAAGAAAAAATCATTGAAAACAATTGAATTGGATTATGCTCAATTTTTATCCATATCCATATCATGGTTAGTTGTGTAACAAGAATAGCTGTGGAGTCACCTACACTAGATGAGGTTAAAAAAGCTGTTAAAGAGCTGAAAAACAATAAGGCTGCGGGGAAGGACCAGCTCCGGGCAGAACTTCTCAAACACGGCAGTGAGCAGAAGTTCTGCACCATATTATGTCGAAAATATGGGAAGACGAGGAAATGCCTGCTAGCTGGTTGGACGGCCTCATTTGCCCACTATTTAAGAAAGGGCACAGACTGGAGTGCGCCAATTATCGAGGAATAACCCTCCTTAATTCGGCGTACAAAATTATGTCCCGTATTCTGTTCAACAGATTGAAACCGCTTGAAGAGTCCTTCGTCGGCGAATACCAAGCAGGTTTTCGTGAGGGCCGATCAACGACGGATCAAATGTTTACCCTGAGACAAATCCTTGATAAACTCCGGGAGTACAACTTGCAGACACATCATCTGTTTATTGATTTCAAGGCGGCGTACGATTCAGTGAAACGGAATGAATTATGGCGAATTGTGCTTGAACATGGTTTTCCGGCGAAACTGATACGGCTGATTCGTATAACGTTGGACGGATCGAAATCAAGTGTAAGGGTTGCGACGTCATTTGTTACCTTAGATGGATTAAAGCAGGGTGATGCTGATGCACTCTCGAATCTACTGTTCAATATAGCGCTCGAGGGAGCGATTAGGAGAGCTGGTGTGCAAAGAAGCGGTACCATTATAACAAAATCGCATATGCTCCTGGGATTTGCGGACGATATCGATATTATCGGAATTGATAGTCTGCAAACGAAAACAAAACTCGCACCGTATACTACTCTGATTCTTCCGGTGGCTTTGTACGGCCATGAAACATGGACGTTAAAGGAGGCTGATCGGAGAGCTTTCGAAATATTTGAGCATAAGGTGCTGCGGACAATACTCGGCATTTAACAGGAGGATAGTATCTGGCGGCGCCGCATGAATCACGAATTGTACCAGGTGTATAAAGGGCTGGATATTATTAGGCTTATACAACACGGCAGACTACAGTGGCCTGGTCACGTTGTTCGTATGCCGGAAGAACGTCAAGCGAAGATAATATTTAGTAGAGAACCCGGAAGAGGCCACAGGCTTCGTGGAAGGCCGCGTACACGATGGCTTTTTGCAGTTGAAGAGGACTTAAGGGCGCTCAATGTTCAGGGCGACTGGAAGCGATTGGCCCAGGATCGAGTCCAGTGGAGAAGGATACTCCATTCGGCGTAGGTTCATCGAAGAGCTGTAGTCCATCAAGTATCAAGTAAGTAACAAGAATAACACGGCCGTATCGCTTATCAGAGTGAATCCTGATCCAACATCCAACGATGCCTTTCGAATAACTGACAATCCTTCCTGTGGGTTTTGTGGAGACGCAGAGGTAAACACGGTCTTCAAATAGCAAAAACTACTTACTAATATTCCTTCCCTCTTCCTAACTGATTACAAGGACGTGCCGGCGCCATTATTGATCATTTGCTAAAACTTTTTATCATGTGATGGAAAACGTGACGCAACCAATATTATCGCAGCTCCAAATCATTCTAGTATTTAAATCCTTTGTTTAGCAGTTCAATTACGCTTAGTTCAAAATTGATGGTTACCCCTCATATCCGTACAGGCACTTAGAGGCCACGCATATCAAACCGGATGTTCTAAGACCTCCAAATCATTCTGTGTTTCAGCCCAATTGCTATGCTATGTCAACTATGTCCGAAACAAAATCGGTAGTATGCCATCAAGTCCAAACAAGCTTTTTAAGGCCATGTATATGATTTTTTATTTAATATGACCAAATACGATGATCAAGGCCCTCAAATCATTAAGAAGTTCGAACCATTCGTTATACTAGGCCAACTAGGCTCAGCTGGAAATTTATAGCAACGCATCATGTCCATGTCCATTATGTCTTCGGGGTCATGTATATGATTTTTGATTTAGACATGATCAAATACGATGAACTAAGCCCTTCACATCATTCTGGACTTCGAACTAATTGTTCTACCAGGTCAACTAAACTCGGTAGAAAATTGACAGCAACTCATCATGACCATACAGACGCTCCGAGACCATGCGTACAACATCCGGTTTGGACAAATTTTAATCGTAAATCATACGCATGGCTTCTAATGGCTTGATGGGTGGGTTTGCTATTTGATTTTCTAACAGGCCTAGCCTGGTAATAAGGTAATAAGGTTCAGAATGATCTGAAGGACTTTGAATATCGTGTTTAGAAAAAAGGAAATCACGTTTGTTTGCCACATCTGGTTTGGGCATATCAAAGTCGTAAATAATTTGCATGGCCTCTAGAGTAGAGTGGGGCAAGAGTACGTACTTAGTTTTCAATCGATCATGTGGCCCTCATGAAGCAAGCTTCTGCATATCAAATCAATGTCGATAATTCATATACTTTTCCTATATGTTACCCAGCGAAAAAAATATTGAAATTATTGATATTCGTTTAAGTAGAACCCTTATTGCAAGACACGTGAAAAACGCACTCTTACCCCACCGATGGGGTAAGAGTGCGCATCGGGTGGGGTAAGAGTACACACTTAAATTATTTTGTAGATCTCGGCAAATTTTTTGCCGAGATTCCAACAGCCGAGATCTCGGTAATATTTTTTACTGAAATTCGGTAATTCCTTTACCGAAACTTCGTCAATATTTTACCGATTACCAATTTTAACGATTACCGATGACTCGGTAAAGTTTACCGAAATCTCGGTAAAAATTTTACCGAAATTCGTCGAAATTATTACCAATATCTCGGCTGTTGGATTCTCGGCAATTGGTAAGCTTAGAATTTCAAGTGTGTACGCATTTATCCAATCATGTGCTTTAAGTATATATTAACACAAATAAGAGTTAATAACATTTAATTGATGTTTAATGAACATATATTAGGGAATGTTCAAAGATTACATAACTCCAGCGCCGTAGCGTGTGGTTGGCCAGGTTGGCTCCCGCCAAGGGCGCCAGGCATCAGGGGGGCGCCGAAATCCAGAATTGTACTATGGGAAATGATGACAAATCTCATCAACGTTGGATACTACTTGAATTTTATTTGATTTTTTGTGGGGTTAACTCATTGTTTTATTAATGCTGGAGATCTCAACCGGCTAAAATCAAACCGTGCAAAAAACGATTTACTCAAAACTATTCTCAAATTCACCGGTTCAAAGTTTTTCAGATTCAAGCTTTTAACAGACGATTCCCTCGGGGACTATATCTGTAATCAATCGTTTGACTAATTTCCGAAAGGTGCTTTTCCGTCAATAACTTATACAAATATCAGAATGTTGGATCAGGAAGCATCCTCACTGATGGAAAAGGAAGTGAAAAAACAAAAAAAGGAACAGGAAATACAGAAAAGAAGAATGGAACAAGCATTTGGGGAAGAAGCCCTAAATGAGGACTTTAATACGCCAAAGACGAAACACGGAGTAGACTGTAAAAAACGTGTTCGTGTTGTTCGTGACTGAGAAATCTAAGCCGTTTTCTCTTAGGAAGTAGTGATAGGGAGTTTGCTTGAATTTGAGAGAATTTGTGCAGTAATAAGAACTTCCGTGTGTTCCTCTCACTACCTTTTTCACCAGTTCATGAAGAGTTAGTACGTATTTAAACTCCTAACTCGATTTTTCCAGCAGTCAGTTCAGCCTAGGACCTGGTACCGAGGTTTTTTAACTAATTGCTTGAAAAGTTGTTTCCGCTGCATACAGTCTAGCCTCAAACAAGAGGAATTCGAGTTTTTCAACTGTCTTCAAGGTAACATTAATTATGTTTTATTTCTGATTTCTGCTGTTGGTAGCGGGGACTAAATACGATGAATCCTTAATTACCACAACTTATTGCCCTAGCTAGAAAAATGGATTAAGCTAGGGCTTTGTTTGGTAGATCTTACACCGCAACACACTACGTCAAAGTGATCTACCGTGTTACGGGACTTGATACGTCTTGGTCCAATCACTATTCCTACCTTCAACCAATTCTACCTTCTACCAAAGTTGAATTTCATTTCAAGGCCATCAGTAGTTAGTTCAAACCACCGACCAAGTCACTTTATAGTTGGATTTTTCTTCATTAATAATGACGATTCATGGTCTAATGGTATTTCTGAAGGTTATTCAATGCACTCCAAAGTAGGGTTCTTCTTAATGCGATTACGTCTGATAGTGACCCTTCTACTGACCGGCAATTTGAGCGATGGAGGTTAATTAGCCTAGCTAGATCCACTAATGCATGATATCACAATAAGTAAGTCTAGATTTTTTTTCCGGCGACACACGCACTACTGGATCTATTTTTTTATTTGCGTAGGTTTATTTAATCTTTCAGAAAATCGTCGAAATATTAAGAAAATGAAATTCTAGAAATGTTCTGGCTATTTTAATCCTTACTTCCTTTTTATTGGAATATATGCAGGTTTTAGAGGCTTAAGGAATTCATGAAGCAAGCATTTAGCAATTGCACCACGCAAAAAAAGTTGATTTCAAAAATATCCCACCAATTACCATGCTATTTGTTTTGAACATGCATAAAAGTAAGGGGCGCTCAATATCGGATTCGCCAAGGGCGCTGGGAGTCCACGCTACGGCTCTGCATAACTCTTAAAAGAGGGGGAGGTCCTAGAAATGCGCACTTTAAAAAAAAAACATTATTTTACAAAATTGAAAATGATATGGATCGTCATACATCTCGCAACCCCTCTCAGATAAACCTTACGTTTCTTTTGATTAAATGAAATTATCATTTAGATGAAATCAAGACAAAATTTTCAAAACGACTTATCTGCTTTTGTAAACAAAGATTCAAACGACGATTTGACGAATCTGATAGCTCTCCCACGCAAACCAACACCATCAACAGGTGGCGGAAACCTTCACTTACCTATTGGTGGTGTTGGTTTGCGTGGGAGAGCTATCAGATTCGTCAAATCGTCGTTTGAATCTTTGTTTACAAAAGCAGATAAGTTGTTTTGAAAATTTTGTCTTGAAATTGTGTTTTCGTACTATGTTTAGGTGTACAACAAGTCCTAATACAATTTTATTACTTCGCTTCAGTGCTTTGTTCGCTAAGTCCTTTCTAACTCCAAATTACTTATCCTTAAAACTTGTGATAATTTTCGATTCCTGTCCCTTTTTTCTTAGTTGTGGATCTTTACGTTTCGGAAGTAGTCAAATTTCGGCCGCAATACGGGTTTGACATCAGAACTTGAAGATTCACATACGTACTTTTGCCCCACCCGTTCCTGCGTACTTTTACCCCACAGTCCCAATATTTATTCAAGTAATGGTTTTGACTTCTTGGAAAACCAACCGAATTGGTGTTCTGCACCATAAAGTACTCTATACAATAGGTTATCGAAATGGTATAATGTTCAACTGATTGAACGTTTATATGGTAATGAAATACAAGTTGCGGAAACACAATAATTTTTAGCAAAATGACCAAAAAATTATCTAACTCCATAGCTCCATAGCTTCAAATCGTTCACAACTACACATGATAATAGTTGGCCAAAATACCTGTCAAACTGATGCAGTGCTGCTAGTTTATCTTTTTTTATTACTTCAAAAAATCGAAAACGTACTCTTACCCCACGCGCACTCTTGCCCCACTCTACTCTTATATTGTTCGTAATGATTGGTTTTCTAGGCGGCTTATTGGGCCTGCGCAAACCTCCTGTCTCGTCGGAGGGCCGTCGTGTCAGGGCTGTTTAGCGTCCCACCTAACACCAGGACTTGGGCTTGTGCGCTTTGAGCGGCACACGGTCGCTTTGGTGGGGCCTACAACTCGCAGATGGCCTGGGGAGGGATCGTCAAGCCCTTGGACATAGTCCCTGCTGCCCGGCCCGACTCTAAGGGCCTGTATTAAATCGATATAATAGGTTGTTATTGATTCTGACCCGTGCGTTATTGGCATAAAAATTAATTCAACATCTGACTATCGGCTGCAAAACGTATTCCTTCATATGTAAAATAGTTTTGGCACATTTTCCAGAAAAAAAAATCAAATTGTAGTTCCGCGGTTTAGTTGTGCAATCTCCGTCCATATAATAGAAACCAACTGTCGATACATCCACTTTCGATTACAGAGTGTAAGTGTGGCCGATCATTAATATGAGGCTAGTTTCAAGAATTTCATGAGCGGATGCTCATTTTGTGTATATCAATATGTAAATTTGGCTGAGAAATGGGGGAAGGGTCGTTTGGCCGAATGCCACTAGACCGAAAGTTGTATGGCCGAATATACCATTTGGCCTAACAGACCATTATAGGCCAAAAGTCATTTGGATGAAAGGGTCGTTTGGCCAAAAGTGTTATTAGCCCGAAAGGGTCATTTGGCCGAAAGACTCATTTGGCCTAAAGGGTAATATAGCCGAAAGAGTCGTTTGGCCGAAAGCGTTATTAGGCCGAAAAGGTCGTTTCGCCGAAAGGGTCATTTGGCCGAAAGGGTCGTCTGGCCGAAAGGGTCATTTGGCCGAAACCCATTTGGCCGAATGCCACTAGGCCGATAGTTGTATGGCCGAATATATCTTTTGGCCGAACAGACCATTAGGCCGAAAGTCATTTGTATTAAATTAAAAATAAAACGAAAGTCATTTGGCCGAAAGGGTAGTTTGGCCGGAAGAGTTGTTTGGACGAAAGGGTTGTTTGGCCGAAAGGGTCGTTTGGCCAAAAGGGTCATTTGGCAGAAAGCGTTATTACGCCGAAAAAGGTCATTTGGCCGAAAGGGTCGTATGGCCGAAAGGGTCGTTTGGCCGAAAGGGTCTTTTGGCCGAAAGGGTTGTTTGGTCGAAAGGGTCAATTGGTGGAAAGAGCCGTTTGGCCGAAAGGGTCATTTGGTCTAAAGGGTCGTTTGGCTGAAAGGGTCGTTTGGCCGAAAGGGTTATTTGGCCGAAAGGGTCGTTTGACCGACATGGTTATTAGGTCGAAAGGGTCGTATGGCCGAAAGAGTCATTTGACCAAAAGTGGAACGCCTCACTTCTCACTTCTCATTTCTCACTTCTCACAGAAAAAGTAAGTAGTGCGATGTGGGTAATGAGACGTCCCACTACTCATTTCGCGCTTCTCACTTTTTACAGTGAAAAGAGAAAAATGAAGAGTGTGAAGTGAGACGTCTCTCTTCTCATTTCGAGTTTCTCACTTTTCAAATGACCTATTCGGCCAAAAGACCCTTTCGGCCAAACGACCCTTTCGGCCAAATGCCCCTTTCGACCAAATGAGCCCTTCGGTCAAATGACCCTTTCGGCCGAATAACCCGTTCGGCCAAATGACCCTTTCAGCCGAATGACTTTCGGCCAGATGGATTTCGGCCTAAAGGTTTATTCGTCCTAGTGGCATTCGGCCAAATGGGTTTCGGCCTAGTGGTATTCGGCCAAATGGGTTTCGGCCAAACGACCCTTCCCGCTCTTGGTTAATTTTGATTTATTTAAATAACAATTTAAATAAATAATTTCAGTTCGGGTGAAATACATATTTAAGAAAGTGATTTTCCAAACAAAAGGTCAAGAACAGACAATATTCGGCTAAAATTGAATTGAAACGCATATCAGGAGAGTGTCCCCAAACTTATGACCGCTTCATCATATGGTAGGTGAACCCAAACTTTCGGCCGATGCATACCATGCACTTGAGTAAACATTTTGTATATTAAAAATAAAACAAATTTTTCCGCCGAAATTTCATCACTGCCTATCAAAGATGATTAAAAATCCACATATTTTAACTACATAAATTTTAGAAAAATAGTACTTTGGTGAATAAACAATTAGAAATTGTTCTTTCGAACACCTACGATTCAAGATCTACACATAATCTATGTACTGAGCTAAAATACCTGAAATAGGATGTATAATTTTCGAGGGTGGAACCAAACTTTTGGCCGGGAGTGCATGTGAGTTTGTAATCCATTGTTCAAATTTTAATCATTGTAATATAGGAACTGAACAAAATTACTTTTATTCCGAGGCTTTCGTCAGTCAAAATGCATTCTGTCAAGTGTATGCCGTCATTCCCCTTACATCAAACCCCTTAAGGTGGACGAAATCCGCTTTCCCCCCTACAGTATCAAAGTTTGGGAATAAAACCAAAATTCCTCAGAAATAAAAAAAATAAAAAAAATTATCCATTCCAATCTAGAGAATTCAATTTGTATCCAAATAGTCTCCATGTTGTTTGTATTAAACCTAATACATCAATTGAGCGATTCCAAGCAACAGCATCAAAATTTAAGAAAATTTTTAATTCATGATTTTCTATTGAGTTGAAACTTTTCACAGTTTTTCAATTTCATCTAAATCGTCATTTTTCGATATCAAATCTTCATATTGAGTCACGACTAACTTTTCAAAAGGGTGTATGTGAAAATGGTTCAAAAATATTTTAAAAGCTGCACAGCAAAAACGGAATGTTCGACTGTTATGATTTTTTCAGCAAAGTTAGACAACTAAATGGTGATTCTTAAAAAAATGTGCACAGTAAAAAAAAAAATTTTTGCCTTTAAAAATATCATTTTTGTCACAAAAACTCAAATATCTCAAAACCCTATTCTTTTTCGAACGTTTTTTAGGGAAAACGGTCCATTATATTAGCTATCTACCATAAAAATTTGGTGATGGTAAACTAATAAACAAAAAAGTTATGACATTTCAAACATTTCACAATTTTCACATATAGTAAACAAAAAAAAATTTCCGTGTATTTTTTTTTTTTCAAGAATCGCAGTTTGATGCTGATTTTATTGTTAAGGGCCTTGCGTGAGTTAAACAAGTTGTTTGTATGATATTCCATATTTATGTATTCATCGATATTATGTATATTATATGTATAAATAAATAAAAATGAATTAATATTATCCTAAGTATTAAATTAAATGTGGCAGTTACACAATGTTGTTATAGAAACTCTAAGAGTTTTGGGTTTGAATTTTGGTATGGGTTATGATATCATGAAAACAGTTTATTAATACTTATTTTTATTTATTTTTATTCAAATTTTTAAAATATCGAACACTTTTGAATTATTATCAGCACAGTTTGAGTATAGTTTTGCTTTAATTTTATTTTCCGACAATGGAATGAAACAGTGAAATTTTTGGGTTCCTTGGATCGTTTTCGCGTTATTAAATTGCTCGCTGAGCTCTGAAGCCTTTATTACGTACTCTTCAGTAGTAGTAAAACAAAATGATAATTTGGTTAAATCTTTAATTTTCTTTTCTACGATTTGCCCAATCAAAAAGTTCTTTCGCAGTTTTAATTGGATGCTCACGTTCTTTGGCTAAACTTGCTCTTGTGGCCATGCGCTTTATTGTTCCTCCAATAGCATAACAAGGACCTTTGCCATGTGATGTAGCAAAAAAATGCCATTCTGCATCAATTCCGTACATTGATTTAAATTGACATAGGCTCGAAAAATTCTTACGATTTTTGTACTTCGACGCTGCTCCATCAGACATGAAATATATCTTTTTGACTTCTTTATGCTTATCAACGCGTAAAAAGTTAATCATTTTTTCAATGAACAAGTTTACGGATACTGAATCGTGTCTTAAATCTTCGGAAATTATAATAAAACTTAGGTGTTCAATTTGCATACTTCCATTAAAATAAATAACGAATGGATGAATTGTAGCTTGTTGTACGTTCCAGTGATGGGACTGCACTTCATCTTGCAATACAAAGCTGTAATTTTCAGAAAAATCACAAATGACTAAAAATTCACCATTTTGTAATGTATTTTTCGTATTTTTTAAAAAGCTGGATTGTTTTGTTTTAATGAAATCGTGAGGGATTAAACTTTCTAATTTCAAGCAAAAATATGACACAAACTCATCTACAGGTTTTACAATAGTTTCTATGTCACACCTATCCGTGGTCACCCATTGCTCAAATGATAACTGATCAACATATTTTTCTTCAAACTCAGCGAATAAAGTATTTTCCAATGATGAAGAATCTGGACAATCCGAACAAGATCGTAGATAGCAATTTGATGTTGTATTTTCACACAAAAGACTACCAGTTAACATTTTAATATCCTTTGTTAAATTGATTCTTTTCAAACTATGTAAAATAAGATTAATATTCTCATGGGTTGTGCACACACACATTATAAATGTGTTCCTGAATTGGAAAGAAGCTTACATTGCCTTGGCCGAAGGCTTGCAAATGAGGAAAAACCTATTTTAATATTATCGTGAATTTCCTTGAAGCGTGTGTACGCTTCTTTCAAAGTCGTCATCATTAATCGTTTTTGGATTGCTTGACGCTTTCCATCTTTTTTTACTGATACATAATCTTTTTGACCAGGCATAGCTCGACTTACTTCATCATCTTCAAAATATTGAACTACTATTTCTTTTGACTCATCTGTTAATGCAGTACTAGACCTAGTATTTTTGGTTGAAAGACAGTTATTCTTCAATTGTTTTGCCTCTTTACTGTATTTCTATTGGTTTTGAACTCATCAATGGCATCCTGAATAGACCACGAACTTGGCAGCATCGACAAAATCAATAATTTTTCTTTCCTTGTCGTGGCTGCATTCGAGAACCTTTCCTTCATATTTATAATTACCTCATCGTAGTCTGTATTTTCCACATCATCAGGTCCTAATTTGAAGAGGTTTCTTCGTACAGCTTCGTTTATTTCACGGTATGTTTTCTCCGGGTAATAAACGTAGTCCATCTTACTCCATTTAATCGGAGTCACTTTTATCCCAGCTATGCCCTCGTTAAAGCGTTCGATGTTGACCTTTTGGATACACTCATCTTCCGATTGATTTGTTGAAACAGATTTCGCTGATGGTACGGTGGCAAGGCTCTCAGCACTTAATACTTCTGGTAATTCCTCAGTTGTTGTCGATACATCTGGCAATTCCTCAGTTGCTGTCGTTTTCGAACTTCCTGCGCTCTGCTCAACCGATGATATACAGATTGCTCTTTTGTCAACGTTTAGACGGCAGGACGTGCAAATGCGTAAATTTGTATTCAATGTGGACATTGGAGCATAACCAGTCGCTTTCAGTTTATCTATGGTGCTTTCGGTGAGATTTCGTAACTCTTTTGAACACTTTTTTCCATCAAACGGCCTACAACAGTTGAGAAAGCGGCTACTCATGTTGTTCGTAATATTTCAATAAACAAAATCACTTTTAAGTTTTTACTGACTAGTTTGGTGTCATTTGCTTGACTGAAGAAAAAAATTACTATAAGATCTTTAACAACCTTAGTAGTAGTAATTTTTTTGCTTTTTCGTGAGCATTGTCATGGTATGTACCTATCATGCATTTGTTGTTGTTGAAGATACCCGTTTCCTCCCGATCATAAACACAGATAAAAATATGTTGTGATTTTAAATGTATTTTCATGCACATATTTGGAGCATGCAAATAAACGTAACATTCAATCGATCTCACTATTCTTTTAAATCGAAATAAATTTAAACGGTGCTTGCTTGTAAAATTCAATCAAATTTAATTGAATATCGAATGTTAATTCGCTTGATGCGATGGGCTTTAACTTTACACGTCGTTGAATTTTCAAAATTATTTGCTGTGAAGTCTATTCTCTAAGAGGTATATTTTTTGCAGGTAAACTATAGACGTACACGTGTATATAAATCTTTGATTTTGCAGCTTTTGTCTTAAAAATAACATTTCTGATATGTTTCTATCAACGTTATTATCAACAGGTTTCAACACTATTAATAGTAGTTTGTGCAACTAGTTGCAAAAAGATGATTTTTTCAGCACGAGTTGTACGTTTATCCAACGAGGCTTGCCGAGTTGGATAAATACTACGAGTGCTGAAAAAATCGAGTTTTGCAACGAGTTGCACACGATATTTTTTGCAATGACGAAAAACGGGCTTTAATATGATAAATCTATACCAAAATTGTACAATGGAATTTACTCCACATGATCATTCATGCCAATAAATTATGTTGCTGCAGAGAACAATAAGATTCCATCTTATCGTGCCAAATTGCATAGCTTGAAAAGCTATGAAGCGATGGATGCAATTGCCTTTGAAAAATTGTGATGTTATGTCTAACAAACCATTTCATTTATTACGAGACGCTTAGAGTACACTATTTAAACACTCACCCAAACTAATGCAGCTAAATGTAGTCATGTAACTACTGTCCCAATGTAGGTTTTTCATTATAGCAAGCAAATGAGTGCTATAATGAATATTATGCAACCCATTTGAGTTGCATAATGGTCATTAAAGCACCCATTCTGTTGGTATGGAAAAGTAGGCCGTTTTATCACTCAAATGACAACTGTAAACCAATTATTATGATCAGGAATTGCAAAAAAGAATTTTTCGCCAGTCACGTGCAATGAAAATTATGACACTATCAATACTTTTGATCACAACACTGGATCGTGTCTAAGTTTCTTATAGATGCTATGAATAATTAAATCAAAATATCATGAAAACAACTTGTTTAAATCACGTCCCTTAACAATAAAATCTGCATCAAACTGCAATTCTCGGAATAACTTACACAGAAAAATTTTTTTTTTACTAAATGTGAAAATTGTGAAATGTTTGAAATGTCATAACTTTTTTGTTTATTAGTTTACCATCACCAAATTTTTATGGTAGATAGCTAATATAATGGACCGTTTTCCTAAAAAATTACGTTCGAAAAAGATAGGGTTTTGAGATATTTGAGTTTTGTGACAAAATGATATTTTTAAAGGCAAAAAATTTTTTTTTACTGTGCACATTTTCTTAAGAATCACCATTTAGTTGTCTAACTTTGCTGAAAAAATCATAACAATCGAACATTCCGTTTTTGCTGTGCAGCTTTTTAAATATTTTTGAACCATTTTCACATACACCCTTTTGAAAAGTTAGTCGTGACTCAATATGAAGATTTGATATCGAAAAATGACGATTTAGATGAAATTGAAAAACTGTGCAGAGTTTCAAATATTTTCGAAATGGTCGCTCAGGATCGACTGACATGCCCCCGTGGAATGCCTCAATTAGCTATGGTTAGTATACTCTACACATTTTTGAGGATTCATTTCAACTTATTTTCTTAATTTGCTGGCATTAGTTACATCATACAAAAACAGAGATAAATCGCTTTAACGTCGACTCTTTTTTGCGTCCACGCAATTGTCTGTCTCACAAGCTTCCTAAATTGTATATACCTTTTGGTCAAGTGAAGGGTTTCATGAATAATTATTTGAACTTACGGTTTAATATTATTTTAAATAAAACATAAACTTATTCAGTTCATTGTTTTTCCTTCGGAATTAGCTTCCCAACGTATATTTTTTCGGAAACGTTAAAATCTAGGCATTCACGTATTAATCGATCAATTTCTTTTTCACCCGTGTGCAAACTCAGCGAAAACGTTAGGGGCGTCGTTGGAGATTGTGTAGTTTTGCGAATTAATACCTAGGGGAAGGGGGGGCAATATGCCCTAGCTAAGCAAACACTGCTCTATTGTGTTATTTGTAACGCTATTCATGGGTATTTTTACATTATGCATTAGTTAAACAAGATTCCTAGTTGATGCCATTCAAAAATTGTCAAAAATCTCAATCATATTGATAATATTCACATTTCAAAAAAGTGGTGATATTCTGTTGCCGGAAAACTCATGAGGCAAAACGCCTTTTAGCTGGCAGCTCCTAGGGAACAAAGTACCATGCGTCGGCGAATCAGCATTCTAGTATGGATAGTCCGTGGAGACGCAAGTACTTTGTAGGTTATTGCCACTAGGGCGTTTTGCCTCGCCAAAATGTTAGATGTTTCTTCAAAATGTGGAAATTTTCGGTTTTTCCGACCTTCCCATGCACTTTTTTGAAACTTTCTTCGCCTATTCTACATAATTTTAGATCTAGTTTTGTTACGGACATGTTAATGACGGTAAATATGAGGGAAACCACAAAAGGCGTTTTGCATCGGGGGGGCGTTTTGGGGCCTCTTCCCCTACCTGCTGACGGTAGGAGAATGTGCCGCTCTAGTTGAGTGTTGCCGTTGTGTTTGTCCCACGGTAAACGATAGAAGCGAGTGAATTATCACTATTTTCTCCATATCGGCAATATCAGATTCAACTGTAGCTGACTTATTGGGGGTCTAGCACCAATCCGAATAGCGACACCCAGACTAGCGCGCTTTTTTACTTCCGACACTTTTTCTACATTTGAAAAGGGTCTGTCGCTATGCTTATGACATGGTAAACATTTGCAAAAAAGATTTCGAATATTTTTATTAAAAAATAGAAAAAGTATCTTAGAGGTTTTTATTATTCTTGGATAATATATGTAATAAAGCAATGAAGTTTGCTCAGTACCTATAGAGCTGTACTGTGAATGCAGAATGGAGACGACTTTTATGTACTGCAGAGCCACTCCGGCCTTAGGATGAATAAATAAAAAATAAATGGTCAAAAGAGAGGAATATATAATTATAATAAGCACATTGCCTAATGAATAGTTGTTTTAAAAACATTATAACGCCTCCAACAGGAATTGAACGCATATTCACCGAGGTAAGATTCATCATAATGAGCACTTAAATAAACAATAATCGTCATCATCATCTCAGTAGTTTTAATTTATATCAATCATTCTTCACATCCTAACGCCTAATTTCATTTTCGTGTTGTTCCTCTTGCCACAAAATGCCTTCAATTCTTGACCGTTGATTTCTACACGCAACCATAACCTTTCCCAAAGAAACCCCCAACGTGAGTTACTTTCAAATGTCCATAAATCTATCTATCGCCTGGCACTCGGTATCTCCTCGATTCGAGCAGAAAATGAGCACCATCTCTCATTGCACTCCGAGAGCCACCTCATTCCACTATCCTAACATCCGTTAGTCAACTCACGCCGAAACCGTTATTCGAGCAGCACTCGCATCAATCACTCACCCGAACCGAACGAACTCGCTTTTCTCCGAATATGTGACGCCACCCGACCACTGCCACGAGAAAGAGAAAAGTCAACCCAATCTGGAGAAAACTCACTTCCCCGGTGCATACACAAGAATGCCCTTTGACTGGGTGGAAAACTGGCTACGCTGGTAGTGCTCCCGTGAACGGTGTTGAAGCAGCATTGTACCAACGCGAAACGAACGCCGCCGGGCATAGTCATGCGACTGGGTGGCGACGAAATCGCGTGCATTCCCAAGAAGTACGAACTTCGCTTTCGCCTTCCGCTGCAGTGGCAGGTCCTCACGGAACGGAACGGTGGCTGTTGGTGGTTGCCTTTTTTCACACGGAAGCGCGTGACTGGAATTAGTGCGAGAGTTCCGGGAGTCAACAAGCATACTGTCGATGTGCGTAGTGCGTGTGTGTATGTGTGTGTATGTACGTATGCTTCGATAGCGGATATACTCTTTGTGGTTTGCCTTTGTCGTTTGGTTTCCACGCTGACTGATGCTGCTTTCGGTGGAAGGATGAATGCCACTTTTTTGCACGGATGCTCCTTCGAGATGGGTAAACCCGAAACGCATCGGATAGAGGACACGGCGTTTGGATGTTTTGTTTCGAAACGCTCCTTTCCGTTCGTTCTCTATGCAGGTGCATTACCCAGTGACAGCGATTGATTCCTGCTCCGGGCACAGTGGAATTGAGGCCGTGCGATGGTGTTTCGGATTTCGGCATAACCGGAAGGATAAATTGTGTGTGCCACTACGGAGGATGTGATTAGTGACCGTCGAACGAGTCTAAGTTGACGTGGATGGATTCTACTGCTGCAGAATGCGACGAGTTTGCATAAGGAAGTTGAAATGCCTAGCTTGGGTTTCAATGGCGTTCGTATTCTTGGTGATCGTGAGGTGTCAAGTAGATGGACAAGTAGAATCAGCATCAATGCTTATCTTTCCATTTTAACATTGTTTCATTATTTTGTATTCTGAAAATTTTCCTAGGAAATATTGTTCTGACGTTTGACACTTTTTCAATTTTTATGGGTCGTTCCCATATTGTGTACTAAATGCTGTTCTGATACTCTGGGCAAAACTGCAGCCAAATGGGTCAACGTTTGGCGGCGCTGGACCCGATGGAAATTTATATGAAAAAATGTATGAACAAACATCGAAAAACAGTGATTTGTTGTTAAATGGCACCATTTACGGTGAATGGTAGTTCTTGCAAAATTAAATAAGTACAGAATGTTATGCCGCAAGAAGATTCAAGTTTATCCGGAAAAGTTTTTAGTATTTAACTGAAGTGTTGAATGATTGGGCTTCATCGTAATTGGTCCCATCTAGCTCCAAGTTGCTGTTTTTCAATGTTTCTCCATGCGTTGTTCCATATAAACTTCTAATGAGTTTAGCACCGCCCAAACGTTGACGTATTTGGTCAAAATTTTGTTCAGAGTATTATCAAATAGAACCGAATAAAAAGGCCGAATATCAAAAAAAAAAAAAAATCAATTAGTTTTTTCCATCCTAAATTGAGCCATACAATTCTAATTTTGATAATAGGTATGATTGTGTAAATAAAATACACTAATTTTGTGAGATACCGACAGGTTTTCTTGGAATTTCCAGGAATGATGGTCTAGAACTACTGTTATCCGGCTGTTTTATTTCGCTAGGTTCACCCACGCTCAATAAATCCGATAATGGTTGAAATACTTTCGACAAAACAAATTAAATGATTATTTAGACGCAATTATTGTGCCTTTCAATACCAATTATATAACAAACGACTTATCTACTTTTGTAAACAAAGATTCAAACATCGATTTGACGAAAGATATCTTACGCGAACCAACCCCATCAACAGGTTGCCTACGTGTTGATGATGTTGATTTGCGTGGAAGTGCCATCAAATTCGTCACATCGATGATTGAATCTTTGTTTACAAAAGCAGATAAGTCGTTTTGTAAATCTGGTATTGCACTGAAAGTAATGGACCGCGGGTTACAATTCTCGCTTAACTTTTCAAAAGGTCCTAAGCAGAGTTACTTTTTTCTCATGCGTACAAAAATGTGCTACTGAGACTCTTACCAATTTAGCGCATAGAACATTAGAATCAAAGTGTGCTGAGCAGTCAAGGGACGCATAAATAAAAATTTTGTACGCGCAGAAAATGTGACACCTTAGAAAAATTATGAGCGCGTGCCCCGCGCTCGTCGCCGGGCGCTGTCTCATGCGCTCCCTCGAAATGAACGAAATGTTTTTGAATGATATTGCTAGTTCGTATCCATGGTTTTTTGATGAATCCACCAACAAAAAGTGTATGATTCTTGTTTCAAGTGAGGCTCAAGTTGAAGAAATCTTAATAACTTGAACACCAACGGCCATAACAGGAACAAAGCGAATATGTGGCATAATATGCATTGCATATTCAGGCTCCAGGTGTTGCATCTATTAATCGTGATTATTTCGGAGTCAACCATTTGTATGACAGTAGACGGAATGCAATCAATAAAATTAGAATGAGGTTGACCGACCGTTGGAACGCATGGATTACCGTCACATATCAATTCAGCTAGATAATTATCAAGATTAAAACGACTACTTCTAAAGAAAATACTTATAAAATTGAGAGCTGTATCTTGCCATTTACGGTTGATTCCGTAAAGAACGATTAACAAATTCCTACAACACTATCAAAATTCAAAACCTTCCCAGTATATGTGCACTTATTTCACATGCATACACCTAGTTTATCAATGAAAAATTTTCGCTGCGGTCAAAACGAATTGATTTTTTGTTTTCATTCAGCATCTAGTCTGTTCTCGCCAGCTAAAGATATTTCACCATTAATTAAATCAGCTGCAATCATCGTATAATTTATTAGAAGCTTCATCCCGTGCCAAGTGTCAAGTTCTATAAAAAGCGCATCAGTGCATTTTTTCTTGCCTCTGTTTATTTTCCCTAGCACTTCGTCACTAGGGTCACTAGGTAATCAGCTCCTAGGATATCAGCTCATGCGACGAGCGCATGAGACGGATCGCATGTGCTGCCTACGAGGCACATAGCAACTAGCAGGAGGCGCACGATTTAGAAGCGCATCACCTACTTCGCTCATACGAGACAGCTAAATACGCGTCTCGTGCACCACCAACTGAAGCACGTGCACAGTAACTCTGGTCCTAAGTAACATTTTTTTCATGAATTAATTTGAATAGCGCAATCAACAGAACAACATGAAAGCTTTTGATTGCAGTACTCAAATTAATTCATGAAAAAAATGTTACTTAGGACCTTTTGAAAAGTTAAGCGAGAATTACTATGTTTTAATTATGATTTCATGAGTTTCCATAACTCTTTGCTGTTGTAGTACTTACTTACTTACTTATGGGTCATGTACACCTGTACAGCGCACTGCACTGGTGCAAAGGGCCGACTGAGCGATGTCCAGCTATCGCTGTAACCTGTTGCCAGGTTAGATTTCAGTCGACTTCTTTCATTTCTTAATTGAGGCTGCGGCGCCATGATCCTCTGAGTCTGCCTCTGCTGCGATGTCCCGCTGGGTTCCAGTCTAATGCTTGTTCGCAGATTTTGTTTCAACCCCTACGTATGGTGTGGCCGACCCAGCCCCACTTCCGATCCCGAATTTCTGTTGCTATCGGCTTCCGGTGACAACGACGATGGAGCTCGTTGTTTGAGATCCAGTTGTGAGGCAACCAGGCACGTCTCATGTACGCAGGCTTCTGCTAATGAACACCTGCAGCCGTTGAGTGTTCTCCACTGATACACACCATGTTTCGCTAGCGACCCAATGTCGATCTTGGTACCGCCGTCAGAAGTCATTTGGCTACCAAGATATTTGAAGCTTTCAACGATGTATTTGAGTTGTCACAACAATTGGTATTAATATAGCTAGCAATTATAAATAAGGCCAAAAAAAATCGAGGGGGAGAGACATAATTGTTTTTAAATATTTGTATCGGCCTAACTAGCGAAAAATACCCATCATTCCCCGGGTGGGTGTTTGTGTTGCACTTGTTATATAAGTACTGAGCTATAGGGCACTGCACGGACTGCTTTGTCTTTGTTTCGCTGCAAAGAAATCTGAAAACAACAAGGCCAGTAAACGTCAAATTTCATGCACTGCACTGAAACATCTTTTCCGTTCTTCATAAATTTTGACGTTTACTGGCCTTGTTGTTTTCTAATTTATTTGCAGCAAGAAAGAGACAAAGCAGTCCGTGCAGTGCCCTATTGACTTCTCCAAAGCCAGAATCACCAACACTAATGTCACTGTGTAGGATGTGTAAAATAAAAGTGGGTGGTAATCCAGTTGCAGCAAAACTATCACAAACACTTTGAGAGGAATACTGCGGAATCACGCACACTTTTATTCATTTGGAGACGTCAATAGGGCATTGCACGGACGTATCTCTTTCTCTTTCGTTCTTCATGATATTTGACATTTACTGGCCTTGTTGTTTTCTAAGTTCTTTGAAGTGCACCGCACTCTAGATCAGTTTCCGTGCTTTTGTTTCTTTTTCCTCAAGCACTGACCCATACAACCAATTTTTTACTTTTCCCCGTCACCAGCTTTTTGTACGTATAAAGGCTCCCCCAAACACACGCGACGTGACAGTCGCGACCAGGTGGGTGGCACGACGCCATGTTTTTGCAGCCAACATCTCAGTGTAAAATTCATGATAGTATGTGTTTTGTTTACAAACAGCACATTTGATTCTCATTAGGATACAGAACTGTCAGTGGGATACGGTCGTGCAATGTTGGTTGCAAAACAAACCTATTGTATGAGATAGGGATGCCACCGGGCTGGTCGCGACGCGATTCTATCGCTTGGCGACAGCGATTCTGTCGCCGTTGGTATGGAAGCATAGATAGAACAATGCCTGCAGCGACCCAACGATAGAATCGCGACGACTAGTTGTCGCCGTCGCGGCGATGAAATCGCTTCGGTCTGGGGGAGCCTTAAACCTTACGGATCCCGAGACGAATCGATTAGGGAGGAAATTTTGCAAATCGGTCAACCCGTTAATGAGTTAAATCGTCAGGAAGGGAATTCAAACTATTTTTTATTTATATAGATAGCTTTACTAGGATCTATAAAAGGCTCTAAAAAAATTTACTCAACAAAATGCTTGACACTTGAACTGGGAGAATGATATAAATCATCATAAAAACCCATCTGCATGCCACGAGCAACTGCAATGCCTTATGCAACGTACACACCAGTCAAGCAGTTTGACGAACATTGACTCCGCCCCCAAGAAAACGCTTCGGTTGCTGCTTTGTTTGAACGTGTGTGAAGTTGTTGGAACAACCATTTGACAGTTGGCGGCTCGGTTGGAAAAAAATAAAACGGTTTGATTTTGGTTTGAGTCGTCGGGGGTGGAGTCAAGGTTCGCCGAACATGTTCGAGCATTTGTAGTGAAGTTGCACAAACCCCCATATATTTTTTGATGGTTGGTGCTCGAGTTGGTGCTTCGGTCGTTCGTGTGTGATGCTGTTGGTCGAATAAATAGATTGTTCGTGTCGCTGTTGGTAAAACTTGATGGATGTTTGAATAAACGAGAGGTGGAGTCAATGTTAGTCAAACTGCTTGACCGTGTGTACGTTCCATTATGCAACGTAGATACACACCAGTCAAGCAGTTTGACGAACATTGACTCCACCCCCAAGAAAACGCTTCGGTTGCTGCTTTGTTGGAACGTGTGTGAAGTTGTTCGAACAACCATTTGACAGTTGGCGGCTCGGTTGGACGGTTTAAAACGTTTGATTAAAACGGTTTGATTTTGGTTTGAGTTGTCGGGGGTGGAGTCAAGGTTCGCCGAACATGTTTGAGCATTTGTAGTGAAGTTGCACAAACTCCCATATATTTGTTGATGGTTGGTGCTCAAGTTGGCGCTTCGGTCGTTCGTGTGTGATATTGTTGGTCGAATAAATTGATTGTTCGTGCCGCTGTTGGTAAAACTTGATGGATGTTTGAATAAACGAGAGGTGGAGTCAATGTTAGTCAAACTGCTTGACCGTGTGTACGTTCTATTAGAACCGGTAACCATCTAAATAATCTAATAATAAATAAATCTAGCTCACGACAAAATCTGGACAAATATATTCAACAATAGAAAAATGATGTTGTCAGTTTAGTCTGATACAGTTTTCACTTTGAATGAGTTCATTTCTTGTCGATGCTTCGATGAATGCCCGAAAGTTGATGACTTTTAATCTTTCGATGAACAATAGGTACAATGGTGTTCGGAATAATAGCAGCAGAAGTCGATTTTCATACAAAGTGGTAAACTTTGATATGCTGTAACTTAGACCGAAATTTACTTACACAGAATATCAAGTTTTTCGAATCACTTGTATGAAAATGACATACTATGCCAAATTGTTCGAAATAATAGCAGTTTTTGTTTTAATATATTGACGAATATAAATGTCATATTCCTCTATTCATATTATTTTATAATCTACACACTACGAAAAAGTCGTGTAATGTAGACCGACATATGCAAGCATGAGCATGAACATTATGATCGCACAATTCGTAGCTTACTACACCGTGATTGACTAGAACTTGCGAAATTGTACAGAAAACACAATAAATGGGGCTTGGGACTAGCTACCCATTCTCAATGTACACGTTTCGGGAGCTCAAATATCTAAAGTAAATAACGGCACCGGCCACGTCCTTACGGTCATATAGGACTGTTAGTCCGACTCTCGTTGCTACTAGACATCGAGTATACTTCTGCATCTCCACAATTATCTTGGCATAGGATATCGTTTTAGTTACAAACAAGGATGTTATCGATCATTTAGTAATCTGCATTCGATCATTTAGTAGTTTTTCAATAACTCATTCCAGAGGCTAAATTTCATAATGTGTTGTATGGTGGACTTCTAGTGCAAAGGTTTATCTATAACTCTGCCTAACAGTTCGTTGTTTGAATTTCACTAGTAACGGAGCTATAGCGCTAATAGCAGTAACTTAGACTAAATGATTGCATATTTTGTTATCATTTGGTTTAAAAATAGTAACTAGCACCGTAACTCCTTTAGCAGGGGAATTCGAACATCGACCGGTTAAGGAAAGTTGTACAGAAACCTTCGCACTAAAAGTCCACCATACAGCACATTTTAAAATTCAGCCTCTGGAATTAGTTATTGACAAACTACTAAATGATCGAACGCATATTACTAAATGATCGATAACATCCTTGGTTACAAAGGATAATTTATCTGGATTCACTTCGGTAAGTGATGCGATCTATGGGATGAAAAATTACACTAATTCACTGGCTCACCACGAGAAAAAAGTTAAACCGTGCACCTCCGGTGTGGTTCATGGAAACTAAGGAGAATTGGATTTTGGGCGACCGAACGCACGCGCAGCACTCTGTACTTACTTGCCCGATAGCATGAGCATGAGCATGAGCATGAGCATGGGATGACCGTACAATTCGTAGTTGCTACTCCGTGATTGACAAGAACTAGCGGAATTGCACAGGGAACCAACAGATGGGACTTGGGATTAGCACTCCATCCTCAATGTGCACGTTCCGAAAGCTCAACTATTAATGGGTCAATAACGGCGCCGGCCACGTCCTTACGATCATCGAGGGAAGGGAAGGAATGTTAGTGTAACAACCGTTGTTTTAGAAACCGACGAATCGTCTGCATCTCTACGGTTGTTACGGGAAGGAGTATTGTAAGTAAGGAGAGGAAGTGTCATTACTTAGATAAGGATTCACCTTGGTAAGTGATGTAATCCAAGTGACTAGCATGTTAATGTTGACGCGTGAACAAAGTATAGATCAGTTATGACGTGTTTTGTTGTGTCATTGTTCACCCAACGTACGGGTAGACAATCAATCGCTCCGGTAGAGCTATTGTTAATTTATCTTTTAACTGTCCGCGATAATAAGCTAGCGTGATTGTTTTATATTCATCTAAAGCGAGAAAACATAATCAATATCTTAGCAATAGACTTGTTTATTTGTACTTTGGGTTTACCATACGATGATTATGAATTACATATATATGTTTTCAACGTGATTTAAAACAATCATTCGTTCGCGGCGACTTATTATTTATTAGTGTTTTCGTTAAACTGCGGCGATGTTTTTTAGGTACTCAGTAGTTATTTTCTCAACTGTTGCCCCTTGTCTTTATTGCCCCATTTATCTTCAATTTACTATTGGAGGCAGTATTGGAGTCGTAGTAGATAGTCGGGCGTAGCTGCCCGACTAAGAGCTTCTCTACTTCGCTCTTTACGGCCAAAAATCTACATGGTGGGACGTTCTGAATCAGAATATTTAGCGGTACGGAGATTTAACGTATGAAGAATTGAAGCAATTGTCATTGGAAATGGATTGGTTCTATATCAAATTGGAGGAGATTTACGATATTGAAGAGTTTTTGAAGAGAGAGAAATGAATTCTAGTATCAATTGGTAAAGTTCTAGAACGAAATTAATTTAAAGAAAAAAACAATCTCTCCAACCTTCACAGATTAGCTAAACACTATCACTCGTATCACTGATTACACCTTCAATCTATGTATTCGCAAATTTCAAGAGATCAAACTGAACATTTAAGAAAGAAATACACTACTTAAGTTTTCCAGCTCCTGCATTAATGAAGTTGAAATAGCTCTCTCGATTCTTTGTTCCATATTCTGTTTAGTCTAGATTGGCTTGAATAAGAAGAGAACGCCTAAAACATCCTAAATCCGGTAATAAATTCTTGAAAATTTTCACTTCAAAACTACTGTGTTAGCCATGATACACAAATGCAAAAATCACAACTAATAAAACCTATTCGTTATTAGTGCAAAACTTGGTGCAAAATGTTTATTGCAGTTCAAGGAAGTAAATATTTGACACTTGTCAAAAATCATATGAAATATTAAAATGTATCGAACATGTAAAATAAGAATAGGTATATATAAATTGATCTAATAAAATTTAAGCGATCAAAACTCAAGTTCAACGGATTGGTATCTGTTTAAAACTATTTTCTAACTAGTTTCAATCCTATAGAAACTGGGTTTTACTTGAAATGTGCTGTATGAGATATCCTAGGATTACCGTGACCATGATTTATTTTGAATTATGTACAAATGGTTTAAAAGGGTGAATTGGTTAGATCTCACCAGCTACGCAGGGTTTCCAGTTTTCATGCGAAGGATCTTGACAAAAACCTTGACATGAACCTTCGTCAGCATGCATTTCTCCTTTCAGCCTCATTTTCCAGAGTAACCCAAACTACACTATTTTCACAACACATACCGAATTCAAGGATTTGTTTGAACAATTCAACAAAAAAACTATCGGAAATTGTTATAGAAAATTTGACGGGAGCAGCAGCAGAAAATAATTTTGCGACCTATCTCAAACGCGGCACTCTTCGATCTCCCTGTACTTACTTGCCCGATAGCTACTGCAAACTATGGAAGATCGCACTTGTCTCACCCGAAGCAAAGCGCAATACAAGTGTATGATCCACCGAATATCAAACAGATATTCTTTCTTCTGCTCGCGACGAATAATACACGCACTATACTTACTTTCCCGATGGCTTCTTATTTCGCGACGACTAAAACACGCACTGTACTAACTTGCTCGAAGGCTACTGCAAACTATTGAAGATCGCGCTTGTTTTGACCGGAGCAAAGCGCAACACATGTGCATGGGCCACTGAACACATCATGGATATTTTTTTATTTTCCCGTCGACTAAAGCACGCACTACACTACTTGGTCGACGGGGATATACCCCGTTAGGCAAAAGTACGTTAGGCATAATGGACGTTAGCAGGGCCGGATTTAAGGGGGGGGGGGGGTGGGGCCGTGGCCCCGAGCCCCCACAAATCTTATGTACCAAAACCAACCTTTTTTGTACATTTTGGGGCCCCCACATACCGTCGGCCCCGGGGCCCCTCTTCCGGCTAAATTCGGTCCTGGACGTTAGGCATAACGGACGGCATAATGTCCGGCATAATGTACATTAGGCATAAAGGATTTTAGGCATAAAATGACCCAAAGAACAGCCTATGACATAAAGAAGGCAGAATTATGCCAAACGTCCATTATGCCTAACGTCCATTATGCCTAACGTCAATTATGCCTAACGTCCATTATGCCTAACGTAATTATGCCTAACGTCGTGGACCCGGTTGACGGCTTCTCTTTCATTTTAGACCCGTGAGATACCAGGCACTCTGAAATGGGTCACTGGACCTGCAGTAGAGCTAACACCTTCTAACTCCCGGGATAAAGTCGACTTTATTACAGACAGCTTTCTTTCCTAATACCACTGACGGTCAGTGGGGGTTTAATTGAAGATACATACACACAATCACTAAAATAACTTTCAATGCATATTTGAATGTCGTGATTCTCCAAATTCTACATATCTATACAAACATATCGAAAATTGAGTGTTTTTTATTCTTGTTTTTTATTGTTTTCACTCGTATCGTGAAATATTTGTAGTTTAGCATTTTTCCACAACTAATTTGATTCAATAGAAGCCTATAGTAATGAATGATGCACTTTAAATATTAATACAACTTCTTACACGGAAAATACAAAAAAAAAACTGAAAATTTTTAGAATTGCTATAACTATATGGCTCCACATTGCTATACTTCTATGGCTCTACATTCCAACTGAAACTTGGCCGGCTTTTCAACTTAGTATTCTATTAGCATGAGTAAGTATCTTGTGTGGCAAGTGAAGAAACAATGAGGAAGGAAGAAAGAAGAATTGAGAAGGAAGGAAGATTCTAGGAGAAGGAAGAAAGTAAAAAGAAAGAAGGCTGAAAGAAGGAAGATTGCAGAATGAGAGAGCAAAAGGAAGAAGTAAGCAGGAGGAAATAATAAAGAAGAAGAAAGAAGGGAAAATGGAGTGGGAAGAGGAAGAAGACCGAGAAAGAAGAAAAAAAAAAACAGATTAATCTACCTAGCAGTGATGATGCCTTTCTCGTGCATTATAAAATATATTGAAAGAATCACATTAGAAAGGTCAAAAAAGCTCTTTAGGAGAATAGATCACATTTTTTCGATCATTTTGCATGTTTTTGCATTAGTTAAAATGTATTGCCACCATTTTCGGAATTTTGGGAAAAAAACAATGATTTTTCAATAATTCCGAAATGCAATGTCCGATCGAGCCAATTTTCAATAGCAAACAATGGGACCGCATTCCCCGCCGAATGCAACTTGTTGCGAGTAAATCGGATAATGCTAAGTTCCAAAAAGTGTGTCTACAAAATTTGTACACATACACACATACACACACACACACACATACATACATACTTGGGGGCAGCAGGGACTTTGTCCAAGGGCTTGACGACCCCTCCCCATGGCCACTGCGAGTTAGGGGGCCTGTCTAGGATGTGGTGGGGTTTGACAGTGGGCTCTGTTGAACCTCTATAAAAAGCTCCATGTGTCTGCAAGCAGGCCCTATCACAGCGACCGTGCGCCGCTCAAAGCACACAAGCCCAAGAGGAGTGCCAACTGGCACATCAGGATTTATACCAGTAAGATCCTGATTATGGTATACTGGTCACGGCAAACGACATTGGACGATTCTCGGTTTTTGGATAGTATTAGGCGTATATGGGCTGACAGTCGAGCTATTCTGTTTCCTGAGTAAAAAGAGTGACATCTTTTGAAACGGCAGGCAGGCTAATGGTTCGACTGCCTCCGTCCCGGTAAACAACCTGGCAGGCCTCCGGTAACGCTCAACACCTGTCACCTAGACTGGTGGGTAGTAGGTTCAGATGTAACATTCCTGATCTACGTCGATCCGGCTCTGAACACGGTGCTATAAGGCACCGGAGTCAACCTGCATGGACCTCACTGTTTACAAAGGCACCCATGGGATCACAAAAGGCGACTATCTACAACGGGTAGAGATAACGGCCCGGAGGGGGACCCTTTAACATGGAAACGAATACAAAAATCAACGAAGGAGCAGGCGGAGCGATTGTTTTCGCAAAGAGTGGGAAGCTGCAGCGATCTCCAGTGATGGCGCAGGCAGCAGTAGCAAGTACCAGCAGTTTGGCCAAGACTTCTGAGAACCAGGCAGGCCAACAGGAGCTAGGATCCGAGAATAGGGTGTCCACACCAAAATCGGCAAGTAGTGTTATTCAGGAGGAACTACAACTTGGGAGGTCCAACCTGATGGAAGTGCGGAAGCGAGTCAACGAGCTTTATGACTTCGTGAAGGACAAACACAATGTCCACACTAAGATAAAGGTTCTAGTGACGAGCATCAAATCCGCCGTTAAAGCTGCCGAGCACGAACAGAACGCGCTCAAAAAAGAGCTGAGGCAGCTGAAAAACGCTGAGAGAGGGAGCGGAGCATGCAGCAGACACACAGCAGACACCAATGAGCATCCAAAATACTCGCACGGAGAAGCGAAGCAGGGACTCGCCAGGGGAGCAGGAAGTCCCGAAGAAGCAGCGGAACGTGCACGATTGTGCTAACGTACTAAAGGATGGCGCCAAGAACGGTGAATGGCAAACCGTAGAAAGCCAGCGAGAGAAGAGGAAGAAGCAGAAGTTGACTGTGGAAAAGAAGAAGGAACAGAAGAAGAAAGAAAAACGTCGATCTCACCAGGAGAGGGTCAAGGGCGACGCCCTGATCATCGAAGCGAGTGACAGGACGACGTATGCAGCAATCCAGAGGAAAGTAAGAGAAAACCCGGATCTCAAGGACTTGGGAGAGAAAGTAGTGAGGACTAAGCGTACCCAGAAGGGGGAGTTGCTGTTCGAGCTGAAGAAAGATCCAACAATCAAAAGCTCGGCCTTCCGGGAGCTCGTTGCCAATTCCTTGGGCAGTGAAGCAAACGTAAGAGCTCTTACACAGGAAGCAGTAGTCGAGTGCAGAGACCTGGACGAGATTACGTCGGAAGACGAACTGAGGGAGGCTCTTGTCTCACAATGTATGCTGAGTGAGGTGCAGATGACGATCCGGCTTAGGAAAGCGTACGGTGGTACACAAGTAGCAGCGATACGATTACCAGCAGTTGCTGCCAACAAAATGGTGGAGGTGGGCAAGGTGAAAGTCGGATGGTCGGTGTGCCCGTTGAGACTCACTCCGCGGGTCACTAAAGAGATGGAGAGATGCTTCAAATGCATGGCGTTTGGACACCAGGCGCGAAACTGCAAAGGTCCGGATAGATCCGGTCTATGTAGAAAATGTGGCGAAGAAGGACACGTTGCTAGGGACTGTACGAAGCAACCGCGATGCCTGCTCTGCAAACCGGAGGACGGAAACGACCATACGACGGGTGGCTTCCAATGCCCTGCATACAAGAAGGCGATGGCGGGCCGAGATTAATGGAGATCATCCAGTTGAATCTCAATCATTGCGACACCGCACAGCAGCTGTTGTGGCAGTCGACAACAGAAGCAATGTGCGACGTGGCAATTATTGCTGAGCCGTACCTGACAACGGCAACTGGGTGGCGGATGCTACGGGGATTGCGGCTATCCAAGTGATGGGCAGATTCCCTATCCAAGAGGTGGTAGACAGCTCTAACGAAGGTTTTGTTGTCGCCAAAATCAACGGGATCTTCGTGTGTAGCTGCTACGCACCCCCACGGTGGACTTTAGAGCAGTATAACAGGATGCTCGATGCACTCACGGAGAAGCTGATCGGCCTTAAACCCGCAATCATCGGAGGCGACTTCAATGCTTGGGCAGTGGATTGGGGGAGCAGGCTGACCAACGCCAGAGGTTACAGTTTGCTGGAGGCGCTTGCAAAGCTGGAAGTCAGACTGTGCAACGAAGGTACCGTTAGTACATTTCGCAGAGACAGCAGGGAGTCCATCATTGACGTGACGTTTTGCAGCCCGTCGCTGGTGAGAAACATGAACTGGAGAGTTTGTGAGGACTACACTCATAGTGATCACCAAGCTATCCGGTATAGTGTTGGAACACGGCTACCGACGACGCGGAGAGGGATAAGGACTACCGGGCGAAGATGGAAAACGAAGGACGTTGACAAGGAGCTTTTCATCGAAGCACTTCGAGTTGACAGCGGCGCAATAAATCTGGAAGCAGATGAACTGACGGAAACGTTAGCGAGGGCTTGCGATGCGTCGATGCCAAGAAAACTGGAGCCATTAGACAGCCGACGCCCAAATTACTGGTGGAACGAATCTCTTGCCAATCTTCGTGCTGCCTGTCTCAGGGCCAGGAGACGTTTTCAGAGGGCAAGGCCTGAAACGGTAAAGAGAAGAACGTAAGATAGTTTTCCGGGAAGCTAGAGCGGCTTTCAAACGGGAGATCAAAGTCAGCAAGTCCAACTGCTTCAAGCAGTTGTGCCTAGAAGCTGACGCTGATCCTTGGGGCAATGCTTATCGGGTGGCAATAACGAAAATCAAGGGTCCAGCGACGCCAGCGGAGATGTGTCCGGACAAGCTGAAGATCATCGTGGACGGTCTTTTCCCGCAACATGATTCTACGATGTGGCCGCCTGCACCGTACGAAGATGAAGACCGTGTCACCATTGCAGGTATGCAAGTCTCCAACGACGAGCTGTCATCAGTGGCGAAAGGTCTGAAGAAGAAGAAAGCTCCGGGTCCGGATGGAATTCCAAACGTGGCTTTAAAACTGCGATACTGGCGTTTCCAGATTTGTTCAGGATGGTGCTGCAGAAATGCCTAGCAGATGGTTACTTTCCGAATAAGTGGAAGATTCAGAAACTGGTGTTACTGCCGAAACCAGGAAAACCGTTGGGGAATCCAGGTTCGTATAGGCCCATATGCCTGCTGGATACACTGGGGAAGCTTCTGGAAAGGATTATCCTTAACAGGCTGACGCAGTTCACGGAGGGTGAGATCGGCTTGTCGGAGAAGCAGTTTGGATTCCGAAAAGGCAGATCGACGGTGGATGCAATTAAGGCGGTCGTTGAAGTTGCAGAGAAAGCATCCAAGAAAAAGAGGTGCGGCAATCGGTTCTGCGCCGTAGTAACAATTGACGTCAAAAACGCGTTCAACAGTGCCATCTGGGAGGCCATCGCCGTCGCGCTGCATGGAATGCGGGTTCCTGGCTATTTGTGTAGAATCCTTAAGAGCTACTTCGAAAACCGGATTCTGGTCTACGATACGAACTCGGGGCAGAAGTCGATTAGGGTTACGGCGGGTGTTCCGCAAGGCTCCATACTTGGCCCAATGCTGTGGAACGTTATGTACAACGGAGTGCTAAAGCTGAAGTTGCCCAAAGGCGTGCAGATCTTCGGATTCGCGGATGATGTCGTTCTAACGATAACCGGAGAGTCGCTGGAAGAGGTAGATATGCTGGTGGCGGAGACGACCGACGCAGTTGAAAACTGGATGAAAGTGGTCAAGCTGCAGCTTGCTCACCACAAAACGGAAGTGATGCTGGTCAGCAACTGCCGAATCATACAGCGAATGCAGATTATCGTCGGAGAGCACGACATACCGTCCGTGCGGGCTTTGAGACATCTAGGAGTGATGATCGACGACCGTTTGAATTTCAACACCCATGTCGACTATTCCTGCGAGAAGGCGGCAAAGATGGTCAGTGCGCTTGCTAGGATCATGCCGAACGTTGGCGGACCGAGAGGCAGCTGTAGGCGTCTTCTGGCGACCGTATCATCCTCAATACTTAGGTACGGCGTTCCAGCCTGGGGAGTTGCGCTCAAGACGAAACGTAATCGCAGGAAGTTGAATAGCGTGTTTCGTCTAATGGCCATTCGAGTGGCGAGTGCGTACCGAACAATTTCGTCAGAGGCAGTTTGCGTTATCGCAGGGATGATTCCAATCTGCATAACCTTAGCAGAGGATATCGAGTGCTACCAACGGAGAGGTACCAGAAATGTGAGGGAGGCGATGAGACTGGACTCAATGGTGAAGTGGCAGCAGGAGTGGGACAATGCAGACAATGGAAGGTGGACCCACCGGCTCATCCCCAATGTGTCGACGTGGGTGAACAGGGAGCATGGAGAGGTGAACTTTCACCTCACTCAGTTCCTATCCGGACACGGTTGTTTCCGCCAATATCTGCACCGATGTGGCCATGCGTCATCGCCATTCTGCCCGGCGTGCATCAACGTAGAGGAGACTCCAGAGCACGTGTTATTCGATTGTCCGAGGTTTGCGGAAGCACGTAGAGGAATGCCTGCCCTAAGCGTGGACAACATCGCAGAGCGAATGTGTCACGATGAAGATACGTGGAATGTGGTAAGCAGAGTCGTGAGGCAAATATTGTCAGAGCTGCAGCGTAGATGGAGAAGGGACCAGCAAACAAGCGTCGGCTCGGAGGAAAATCCAGCATAGTGAGCAGTGTTGGCCTCGGGTCGTCAGGGGCGCCGGTGAACCGGAAGTTTTCTGCCAACCGGAATCGTCGGACCGACTTCGGCACTCGATCAGTCAACCTGCTGAAGAAAGAAGAAAGAAGAAGGAAGTGCTTCGGGTATGTAGGGCACCGCCAGTGCGGACGTTATCCACCACCGGAACTGCCGGACCACCTCTGCAACCCGAAGACGAAGTCGGCGCAATGCGCGAAAGCGTCCCCTGCGATAGCCGCCGGTAGTCGGGGCACCATCAGTGCGGAAGTTTCCTTCACCGGAACTGGTGGACCACCCTCGACGCCGGGGGAAGTCAGGAGGATTCGAGTGAGGAAGTTTGCGGCACGACCGCCGAGGGATCGAGACAATGTAGCAGTGGATCTCAGCAAGCCAGTCGGCGAACTAGCCTAAGCTAGGGGCCGGAATTTTAGAAGAAGTGCATGAGCACAGCCCCCCCCGAAGTAGTCGCAGCATCCAGTGGTCCCGGGGGGATCGAGGCAAGGAGGATAAGGGACCCGGTTTATCCGGGAGGCACATTTTTAGCAGGTCGGGAGGAGCCCATCCCTGTTCGCCTTCGAGCATAGTGTGGATGCTCGAGGTGTCTGTCGCGCAGATTTTTGATGGCCTTTAACCCTTGTAAAAAAAAAAAAAAAAAAAAACATACATACATACACACACACACATACATACATACACACATACAGACATCACCTCAATTCGTCGAGCTGAGTCGATCGGTGTATAAAAATCGACCCTCCGGGCCTCATATCAAAATTTTGTTTTTGAAGCAATATTATAGCCTTTACGTACACTTAGTGTACGATAAAGGCAATAAGAAGGGGAGAATAAATAAGGAAGAAGAACGCCGAAGGAATGAATAGGAAATATGAAAGAAATAAGGAATAAGAAGACTTGAAAAGGAAGAAGGAATCAAGAAAAAGGAAGAAGGAATATAAAAAAATGTAGGAAGAAGAAAGAAGGAAGACAGAATAAGGAAAATTAAAGAAAGAAGAAGGAAGATGGCAGAAAGAAGAAGCAAGAAGGAAGAATAAAAAGAATAAAAAAATAAAGAAGAAAGAAATTAGAAGGAAGAACTTCGGCCATAATGACCATTCGGTCTAACGACCATTCAACCTAATAACCTTAGGCCTAATTGCCTGATATCAATCATATTCACCCAAAATATTTGATTTGATTGTTAATACCTAATCGTGAATTGTAGATATTACACTCAAAATTTATTTATTGCATATTATTCGGTGATTCAGTTGTACGAACGTTTTTTGTTCAATGTGTTTCCGAAATCTAAGTGTCTTTGTGGAACTAGAACCAACAACATCGTACTCCTTTGATAGGTGTCATAATCCCTTGTACCACTCAAAAGTCACGTTTGCAGGAAAGCCATCAGAATCGGTGTACCAACCTCCACCACGATAAGTTGTTTTTGCAAATTACATCTGACAGTTTTAATGCAAAATAATATAAACCAGAGCAAGATCAGGTATATTCAACTAGTTCAGCGGCCACCTCATAATAAGTTTACCTTATAAGACATAATAACTTTACCTTAGAGCCTCTTGAAAAGAGGCTTCTGTGCATCTTGAAAGGACGCTTCAGCATCTCGAAAGAGTCTACCGAGCCTTCAGAAAGGAGGCTTCCGAGCCTCTTGAAAGAAGGCTTCCGAGCCTCTTGAAAGGAGGCTTCCGAGCCTATTGAAAGGAGGCTTCCGAGCCTCTTGAAAGGAGGCTTCCGAGCCTCTTGAAAGGAGGCTTCCGAGCCTCTTGAAAGGAGGCTTCCGAGACTCTTGAACGGAGGCTTCCGCGCCTCTTGAAAGGCGGCCTCCCACCCTCTTGAACGCAGGCTTCCGAGCCTCTTGCAAGGACGCTTCCCAGCCTCTTGAAAGGAGGCTTCTGAGCCTCTTGAAAGGAGGCTTCCAGGCCTCTTGAAAGGAGGCTTCCAGGCCTCTTGAAAGGAGGCTCTGAGCCTCTTGAAAGGAGGCTCTGAGCCTCTTGAAAGGAGGCTTCCTGAGCCTCTTGAAAGGAGGCTTCTGAGCTCTTGAAAGGAGGCTTCTGAGCCTCTTGAAAGGAGGCTTCTGAGCCTCTGAAGGAGGCTTCTGAGCCTCTTGAAAGGAGGCTTCCAGGCCTCTTGAAAGGAGGCTTCTGAGCCTCTTGAAGGAGGCTTCTGAGCCTCTTGAAAGGAGGCTTCTGAGCCTCTTGAAAGGGAGGCTTCCGAGCCTCTTGAAAGGAGGCTTCTGAGCCTCTTGAAAGGAGGCTGGAGCCTCTTGAAAGGAGGCTTCTGAGCCTCTTGAAAGGAGGCTTCTGAGCCTCTTGAAAGGAGGCTTCTGAGCCTCTTGAAAGGAGGCTTCTGAGCTCTTGAAAGGAGGCTTCCGAGCCTCTTGAAAGGAGGCTCTGAGCCTCTTGAAAGGAGGCTTCCAGGCCTCTTGAAAGGAGGCTTCTGAGCCTCTTGAAAGGAGGCTTCGAGGCCTCTTGAAAGGAGGCTTCCTGAGTCTTGAAAGGAGGCTTCCAGGCCCTCTTGAAAGGAGGCTTCTGAGCTCTTGAAGGGAGGCTCTGAGCTCTTGAAAGGAGGCTTCCGAGCCTTGAAAGGAGGCCTGAGCCTCTTGAAAGGAGGCTCTGAGCCTCTTGAAAGGAGGCCTGAGCCTTGAAAGGAGGCTCTGAGCCTTTGAAAGGAGGCTGGAGCCTCTTGAAGGGCTTCCTGAGCCTCTTGAAAGGAGGCTTCCTGAGCCTCTTGAAAGGAGGCCTGAGCCTCTTGCAAGGAGGCTTCCGAGCCTCTTGCAAGGAGGCTTCCGAGCCTCTTGCAAGGAGGCTTGAGCCTCTTGCAAGGAGGCTGAGCCTCTTGCAAGGAGGCTTCCTGAGCCTCTTGCAAGGAGGCTCGAGCCTCTTGGAAGGAGGCTTCCGAGCCTCTTGCAAGGAGGCTTCCGAGCCTCTTGCAAGGAGGCTTCCGAGCCTCTTGCAAGGAGGCTTCCGAGCCTCTTGCAAGGAGGCTTCCGAGCCTCTTGCAAGGAGGCTTCCGAGCCTCTTGCAAGGAGGCTTGAGCCTCTTGCAAGGAGGCTTCCGAGCCTCTTGCAAGGAGGCTTCCGAGCCTCTTGCAAGGAGGCTGAGCCTCTTGCAAGGAGGCTTCCGAGCCTCTGCAAGGAGGCCTGAGCCTCTTGCAAGGAGGCTTCCGAGCCGCTTGCAAGGAGGCTTCTGAGCCTCTTGCAAGGAGGCTTCCGAGCCTCTTGCAAGGAGGCTGGAGCCTCTTGCAAGGAGGCTTCCAGCTCTTGCAAGGAGGCTGGAGCCTCTTGCAAGGAGGCTTCCGAGCCTCTTGCAAGGAGGCTTGAGGCCTCTTGCAAGGAGGCTTCCTGAGCCTCTTGCAAGGAGGCTGAGCCTCTTGCAAGGAGGCTTCCGAGCCTCTTGCAAGGAGGCTTCCTGAGCCTCTTGCAAGGAGGCCTGAGCCTCTTGCCAGGAGGCTTCCGAGCCTCTTGCAAGGAGGCTTCCGAGCCTCTTGCAAGGAGGCTTCCGAGCCTCTTGCAAGGAGGCTTCCGAGCCTCTTGCAAGGAGGCTTCCGAGCCTCTTGCAAGGAGGCTTCCGAGCCTCTTGCAAGGAGGCTTCCGAGCCTCTTGCAAGGAGGCTTCCGAGCCTTTTGCAAGGAGGCTTCCGAGCCTTCTGCAAGGAGGCTTCCGAGCCTTCTGCAAGGAGGCTTCCGAGCCTTCTGCAAGGAGGCTTCCGAGCCTTCTGCAAGGAGGCTTCCGAGCCTTCTGCAAGGAGGCTTCCGAGCCTTCTGCAAGGAGGCTTCCGAGCCTTCTGCAAGGAGGCTTCCGAGCCTCCTGCAAGGAGGCTTCCGAGCCTTTTGCAAGGAGGCTTCCGAGCCTTTTGCAAGGAGGCTTCCAAGCCTATTGAAAGGAGGCTTCCGAGCCTTTTGCAAGGAGGCTTCTGAGCCTCTTGAAAGAAGGCTTATGAGCCTCATGGAAAGAGGCTTTCGAGCCTTTTGAACGGAGGCTTCCGAGCCTCTTGAAAGGAGGCTTCCGAGCCTCTTGAAAGGAGGCTTCCGAGCCTCTTGAAAGGAGGCTTCCGAGCCTCTTGAAAGGAGGCTTCCGAGTCTCTTGCAACGAAGCAACTGAGATTTTCGGAAAAGAGCCTTCAAGTTGCCCAAATGTAGACCTGCGAACCTTTGGATTCAAGAAGTTAGTTATGAAGCATATTCTTACCATATTATTCAACATTTTGTCTCGTTCAGGTAGATAACATTGAAATTTTTTAATTCATTCGACCTTTTTTCCTTTGATCTTTTGTCCCATACACTGTGCGATTCCATCATACATACTGTGCTGGTTGATTTACAAATCGCCATGCACATGATGTACAATATAAAGCTTTAGAATAAAAATATCAAACCTTTATCAATGAGTTTTTTTTATTGAAACTGTAATACATCCGCCTTTATGCATTTTTGTCCGAGGAACCAGTGAAGGTACCCCCAGGGGTACATGTACCCCAGGTTGAGAACCGCTGAATTAGTTGATAATAATTGTTATTCCTTTG
This sequence comes from Armigeres subalbatus, assembly GCF_024139115.2. NCBI lineage: Eukaryota > Metazoa > Arthropoda > Insecta > Diptera > Culicidae > Armigeres > Armigeres subalbatus. Next base: position 285,280,700 of record NC_085140.1, on the reverse strand, counting down.
CGTGAGTCGCGTCACATCGCACGTCGCGTTTACTCAGGCGGGGCCCTAAAATAGAAAAGCGAACGCGTTTTTCCAAGACAGATGATAGCGTTCTATCTCTATGACTTTTTCAACAACAAATCTACACCACTGTCTAGAATTTGGATATGTTATCAATACTTTTGATAATCCTTTCTTCTTGATATGGGTCACTAAAACATGCATTTTTATATAGGCATTGAATACATTATTTACGTAGTGCATCTGAAAACAATTCAACTAGTTCCCCTCCAATGCATGTAGCAACACGAAAGAACATTGCTCATTTGGAATGCTCTTTGTGTCCATAGACACCTTAGTCTGTGCTGCTTCCACAAATCCCCATTACCCACATCATTCTTCTCCCCGGCAGTCGATTTGTATTAATGACCGACCCACCCACAACCCAATCGATACTAAATCAAAGCAAATTCACACACGGATAGCTTCGGATGACAATAGTGCTGTGTCGCCGCAGTCCACCACAACAAACGGCAGCCCAGTCTCAGTGACAACAGAGATTCCTTTGAGTTGGCTCGGTCTCCGGCTTCCTCGCCCCCCGTTAACGTAAAACACAGTCGGTTACGAAAATCAAACAATGCTCCGCACGAGCTGCCCGGCTGCGGGTGAGCAAAAGAGGCAGGAAGGCGGAAAATAATTCACTTTGGTTACCGTTTGCCCAGATTTCGGAAAGCCACTCACCTTCAGTTCCTCGGTGCGGCTGCTTGAATCACAGTGTTTCCGGAGGGTTAATTCCGGTACCGTCGGTGATTTAATTTCGAAGCTCCTATTTTAGAAAATACTGTTATTTCTCTATTTGTAAAAATCTAAATTTGTAGATGCACACACTCAATTGATACTAAAATTTGGCTATTTTTCAGAGAGAGAGGCATATTTTACTAAACAGCTCGACTACTGTAAGTGTAAGTTTTCTAAGTGTTGAATAATGAAATTACTAATATACCATTTGGGTAAATTCAACATTCACATACCTCTGAGAGTTTATGATATTTCTTAAAAGTACGATTAACAATTAGGAAACATAAAATTAATGTTCGGTGTTCTTAATCTATTGCATATGACATTTTGGCCAATTTAATTTTTTTTTTCTTTAAACGACGAAAATTATTTTGAAAGAAAATTTAACACGAGTACAATCCTCAGGAAGCAGTACGAAACGGAGAGCACATTTGAACGACTGGGCACAGTGCAATTGTGTTAGGAAAACTTGGCCCGAGCGTAGGCATTCGTATCCCGCACCTCTGCCACGAGCTTTATCTATCCCCCGTACCGGACCGGTGAGGCGCTCGACCTGGGTATAAAATTCCGGCCAGGCCAAACCCGACCACACTCTGTTGAGTAAATACAAAAGATTAAATTTAAAATTATTCCATCAACCTTTTCGTCCGGACGGGCTGACAGCTGAAACAGCAAAGAGTATTGGTACCAGAAGCTTCAATATTTCTGAATCCCTTCACGTTTTGCCCCCTACCGAGTGTACCCGGTTTCCTTCCGGACCCCAGGACACCACTCAGATCCGGCTGGCGATGCAGACCAGGAACAAAAGTCGTTCTTTGCACAACCCCTCCGCTGCACGTGATTGCTGGTTGATGGAGGTTTTGGGCTGGGTATCCGCTAGTTCAGCCACACATGCACCATCCGAAGGTTCATAGCAGCATCTGCCAATGCCACTTCCACATCTGCAGTATTACATCAACACCTACACACGTTTACCTGTAACCGAACTGGCGGTGCGGTACCATGCCAAGCTCTGACTTCAGCTTCGGATTATTATTGGAGAAAGTCGATGAAAGCAGACATCAGCATTGCTCTCACGTTGGCATTGTTCTTGGCCAACAAGGTGGGAAAATTTCCTTCAAGAACCATCAAACACCTTCTGGAGCATACATATTACAAAGAAAAGGGATGTGTTTCATGCAATCAATATTTGAAACTGAGTCGTTCTGTTTAAAGCTTTGCTCACTTCCTACTGTTTGGTATCGACGGGGAATGGGTTTATCTGGCGCTCTGTTGCATTCGAGTCATGATTTATTCCGTGTGCTGTGGAAAAATGCATGCTTTGGAAATTGTGAATATGGAGCTATTTTCGGTTTGATTTCGCAGACCTTCCTAGCTTCCTATATCTAGACTCAAAATTGTATTTTCAATAGAATTCGTTGCAGAAACTTACTCACTATTCACAAAAGTGTACTTGCATTGGATAAACACATGGTAATGCATCAATGGAAGGGCAATTTCTCACTTCTATGAGAAACCGGACTCTTCGCGTTGGAGAGGGGAACTATCTCAGTATATTACATGGACATTGAAGTCTCTCACGAAAGCGCGAAACAAATTCACAGCTTAAACCAAATCAGCAACTGCTTAAATTCCCAGCACAGAAGTTAATCGCACAGTCTTCTTGCACTGATCAAGATGGCACGCCTAAGCCCACGCTACCGGCAACCACGCCGAGGGACTCGTACTGCGATTCATTATCTCCCTTTAACCGTCATCACGCCCATCGCAGACAGCTCCCCAACCAAAAAAAAACCGTCGTATCCAGTGACATTGAAAAAAGACGCCCCCATAACCAACGCATGGTATCATTATCTAAAATTTAACCACCCCTGGAATTGTCCCATCATCAAAGCATCGTCGCCAGCCCGCCAGTCACTCGACCTCGGTGCGGGTGGCAAAGTGACTGAATGAAAAATTAAACAGGATCACTTTGGGAAGCTCTGCCTCTTTTGTTTCTTCTGGTTTGGTCTATTTCTCATGCCGCTACTCGGTGATTTTTTTTTCGTTTTCTGGTCTACTGTTTTCCGGTGTGAATAACTCATTGTCGCAGCTAGACACTTTGTATTGCACACTTTAGATACCTAACTGTAAGCCAGTTCATTTTGAACATTTGAAACGTAAAAAAATTTGAACAACAAAACGCGACTAGTGGGAAAGCAAAGCACATAGCAAAGAGTTGAATTTGAAATTATTGTTCTAAACTTGGATTTCTAATATGTAAAGTGAAAATCAAATGAAAAGATAAACTGAAGATAAGAAGATAAGCTGAAGAAAAACAGCTTTTATAATGATAATTGAAAGATTGTCACATTTGGCTCTGTCAAACTCAAAAGTTGAACTCTACTATTCAAGTTTCAACAGTTTGGAGTACAATATTGAAATCATCCGAATAAATAATACCAAACAGTAAAACGAACGATGAGGACTAATTTTTCATGAAAATTGAAACATCACACTATATGTCCGTAGATTTTGCACTCCATTCATACACGGACTAAACCGTTGTCGCCTTTTCGTTCGCTTCATTCACCATTGGAACCACCTCCATTGTCGTCGTCATTTTTTCCCTTCCGGATCCGCCGGTGTCTGATTTGCCTGGAGAAAGTAGCTTCCAGGCAAGACGTATCGCACCATCATCTTTCGGACTCGGTCTTTTCTCTGTTCATGGTAGTGTTGGAGATGGTGGTGGCCAATCGTCGAAGAAATGGGTTGGTTTTTGTCAGGGATATTTCGTTCGCTTTCCCGGAGCGGGATTTTGCTGAAAGAATAACAGTAGTTCTGCTCGGTCGGTACCTACATCGCCGGACGAATTGAACGTTAACGTGAATTTTTCATTTTCGTTCTACTCTCTGGTGTGATTGCTACTCGGACTGTTTAATTTAACACCGTGGTAAAGCAAATTTAATAGCTCGAATTTGGAGCACGTGCACTTATTAAAATTGATTGAGTATCAATTTCGACTGTAGTTTCTTTACTTTTATGGTCACTGAAAGGTTTTAGAGTCGCTAAGTTTTTGTGAATGACCTCAACAACTGACGCATCATAATTAGGGATTGGAAATGAAAATCGATCGGATGAAAGCCTGCACTCTCGTCACGAGTAATCATTAGGAGTTGGGTCTTGGTGCACGATTCACAAATCCCATGCAATATGTTTGCACAAAGTTGCTCTTTTTTCTTTGAATGATTTGGCGAGAAATTAAAAAACTGTTGAAACACGAATTTCCGAATTTGGCACGGAAAGCTTCCCTCGTGTTAAAAGAAAACTGGTGTACGTATAAGGGTCATTCCATACCAAGTGACCGAACCACTTGTAATCGACTTACACCAATTTTTATCAAATTTTGTGGATTTGTTTATCTACCGATTATATGTGAAAATCCAAATTTATTTGATGATTGGACAACCCCTCGGCAAATGCGAGCACCCCCCGTTTTTGACGATTTGTAAAAACCATATTTTTGAACGACTCATATCTCGGACAGTTTTAAAGCTACAAATAACTTCTTTTTATGCATTTTGAAGAGAATTCTTCAAACTTTTTGAGAAAAATATCGATTTTTAGTAGAAGTGTTGCCATCTGCATTGTTTTTGCGTTTTAAGTATAAAATTGTATTTTTCTGCCAATGAGTATATTTTTATTTGGAAAATAACACCAGCATCGTGTTCTCCAGAGAATTTTGCATAAGAAACACTTGAAACCCCAAGGTACTATGAGCCGTTCTCGAGTTATAGAGTTTTGAATGTAATATGATTCATATGGAGCCTATCAATCCCATAAGATTTTGTTATGCATACCCAACCTTTACCCTTTTTGCTAGAGTGTTTTTATAAAATTGCCAAGAATTCCAATATATTGTTTTCTTAAAAGAAATTGTAAAACATGTAACATTGAATAGAAAATAATGTACTTGGCAACGTAGTCACTTTGGAAAAAATAACTTTTTTTGTATTGTTGTAAAGCGTACTATTAAACTATTACTCACATAGGTACTATAGTATTTCACCTGCTAGGGAAAGTTTTTTTTTAATTCATAGATCATTAATTAATTTCAAAAGCTTTCGGCTCATATTCTGTTAAGCGTTACGGAGCCGAAATCTATTTTTTTACTATTTCATTCTTACAAAATAACGTTAGATTAAGTGCACTGAAAGACTCGTGTTTTAATCATAGAAACAAACATTTTCTTAAAAACAGCAAAAAAAAAGACATACGAAAGGCAATTATGACAGAAGAAACGATATGATTATCTAAAAAACCCTGATTAATTTACCTTGCGGGAATGCACTTCTCGTGCATTTTGAAAATAGTATTTTGACCATATGTTTCGAGCCCATAGTCCGAACCAGTCAAATTTGAATAGGAAACAATGGGACAGGATTTCCCGAAAAATGCAACATGTTGTGAGCAAATCGGTTAAGGGCAAGTGCCTAAAAAGTGGATGAAACTTTTCTGCGTACACACACAAACACTATGTTAATGTCGGAAAAGGGTATGAAAAGGGCAAATCATTAAGTAAATGCTACTTGTACTTACAGAAGAAGAGGGTAAGTGATTTGTGACTATTTGTGACAAGTGGGAGGTAAGAGAGTTGAAAATGGCAAAAAACGTTGGATGCAATTTTCAAACGAATTTTGTAGTTATACACAAGGCAGAAGAAAAGCTTAATGTCAATACTAGTCGACCAGAGGAGAACTATCCACGAAAAGTTTTCTCTTACTACCACGGGAATTAAACCCACACTTCACAGCACCCAAATGTGATTTGGCGACAGCCATGAGCTCTCAGTCACTCACCAAGGAATCGAAAATTGTCAACGGTGTATGTATATTGTCAAAATATGAAAATAGTAGACTAAAAACAAACATCATAAAAATGGTCTTCTTTGAGACAATGATTTTATTTTCTGTATTTTGAAAATAAATGGATAATATTTGCTATCCAATTTTGTTGTTGTATTTTTTGCATTTTTAACTCCTAGAGAATTCAGATTTTCTTAAACCATGTGATCACTCAGGAAAATCGACACATACTTTATGGCAAAAATTTTTTTCCAATTTCGTTTATTTGGTAGGCTCAGGCGTGTATAACACTTTACGGAGCCATTGTTCTTTGTGATATATACAATCAATATCATTTTATTATACGGTTAGTAAGAGGGGGGTAGAAGCCAGCGTACTCGTGGTGACTCGAGGTTAGTTTACAATGTTTAAGGATGGACGGGGCTTAGGATTTGGGATCAGGAAATTTCAGCTTCTCATCCGGGCATTTGGCGTCAGTGACGATGTGGCGTGTCGTCGTGCTCGAGGAATGGTTCGACTGGGAGCATCTTCCGGATGGCAAGAGCTATGGAGCTCTACGGAACAAAAAGGCAGAGACAGAACAAAAAAAACTTTAAAGAAAGAAAAAAAAAACAAAATGTTAGATTTTGATGTCAGAAGCACAAAGAAAACTATAAATGGCCTGCATATAGACAACATCACGATCTCCCAAAACACCGCGAACTTCCCTGAAGGGTTGTTTACCTCAGGCCACAAGGGTATCCAATAATTGCTCTCTGGAGGCGTCATTTTCCGAGCAGGACCAAACTACGTGATCGATGTCATCATAACCGGCTCCGCACCTACATAAGTTGCTATCGACAAGGTTTATTCTGTACAGATGTGCGTTTAGTGAATAGTGATTGGACATAAGTCTCGACATCACGCGAATGAAGCCTCGACTTAAGTCCTCACCTCTGAACCACGCTCGCCCAGAAACTTTTGGAACTATGGAAAATAGCCACCGTCCGAGTTCATTGTGTGTCCAATTCTTTTGCCAACTTTGAAGAGTACTCTGACGGACTAATGGGAAAAACTCGTTGCTCGAGAATTGTCTATCATAAACCTCACCTTCCTGTGCGCCCACCTTTGCCAGCGAGTCTGCCTTCTCATTGCCGTAGATTGAGCAGTGAGATGGGACCCAAACAAAGGTAATCTTGAATGATCTTTCGATCAAAACACGCATCTGCTCTCTTATGTTTGAAAGAAAGTAAGATGCGTGCTTAACAGGTTTCATCGACCGGAGTGCCTCGATAGAACTAAGACTATCCGAGAAGATGAAATAATGGTCTACGGGCTGATTGGAAATTATCCCCAAAGCGAAGTTAATTGCTGCCAGCTCAGCAACATAAACCGAACACGGTTCCTGAAGTTTTCGGAAGGTGGTTGAATTTACATTGAAGACACCGAAGCCAGTGGATCCGTTGATGCGAGAACCATCAGTGAAATATCTGTTGTTGCAATTGACATGTTCATATTTTTCAGAAAAAAGTGAGGGAATATATATTTGTCGAAGATGATCTGGTATTCCTTGAATAGCATGTTTCATGGACAGATCGTATACAATTGAGGAACTGTCGTTGGTGAAGTGAACTCGAGGGGGATTATAACACGGAAGACAAAGATCTGATGATATGTAGTTGAGATAAACTCTCAGGAATCTTGAACGACAAGTTAGTTCAAGCATATTATCGAAGTTATCTAGAAGAAGTTTGTTACTTGTTCCACATTTGATGAGTATTCTAAGTGAGAGCTCCCAGTAACGGTGCTTTAAAGGAGTGACTCCAGCAAGCACCTCCAGGCTCATGTTATGCGTTGAATGCATGCAGCCAAGGGCAATACGCAAACAACGATACTGAATTCGTTCCAATTTGATCAGGTGGCAATCAGCTGCTGAGAGGAAGCAGAAGGAGCCATACTCTAAAACAGAGAGAATAGTCGTTCTATAGAGTTTGATGAGGTCTTCCGGGTGAGCACCCCACCATGTTCCGGAGATAGAACGTAGAAAATTGATCCTTTTCCGGCATTTTGTATCAAATACTCAATGTGGAGTTTCCAGGTACATTTGGAATCAAACACGACCCCAAGGTATTTAGAAGATAAAGATTGGTTGATGTCATCATTCAACAGTTTTAGTTTCAGTTGAGCTGGGTACCGCTTCCTAGTAAACACAACCAACTGAGTTTTTGCGGTGAAAACTCGATCCCTAGATGCCTGGCCCAAACAGTCAGATTATCTAGGGTACTTTGCAATGGTCCTTGCAAGACAGCTGCACATGGACCTCTTAGAGAGACCACGGCATCATCTGCAAGTTGTCTGAGCGTGCATTGTCCTTCCAAACAATTGTCAATACCTTTAACATAGAAATTATAAAGCAAGGGACTTAAACATGATCCTTGGGGAAGGCCCATGTAGCTATTTCTGGAAGTTGTCAGAGTGCCGAGTGTAAAGTTCATTTGTTTTTCTGACAACAAATTATACAAGAAATTGTTCAAAATAACGGGTAATCCACTACTGTGCAGATTGTCTGACAGTACTTCTATGGAAACTGAATCAAAAGCGCCTTAATATCCAAGAATACTGAAGCCAATTGCTCCTTGTGCGCAAAGGCCAGTTGTATATCTGAAGAAAGCAACGCTAGACAATCGTTTGTTCCTTTCCTTTCGAAATCCAAACTGAGTATTTGAAAGCAATGCATTTTCTTCGACCCAATGGTCGACTCTTGAAAGGATCATTTTCTCCAATAATTTTCTCATGCATGATAGCATGGCAATCGGTCGGTATGAATTGTGATTAGACGGCTTTTGAATAGCTATTACTTTGACCTGTCGCCATTCAGGTGGCACAATGTTGTACTCCATGAAACAGTTGTACAGGTCAAGTAATCGTCTTTTTGCGATATTTGGGAGGTTTTTAAGAAGATTGAATTTGATGTTATCGCATCCCGGAGCAGAGTTATTCGATGAAAGAAGAGACATAGAAAGTTCCAGCATTGAGAATGGTCCACCCAAAGAACCGGGATCATTGACTGATTCTCGAAATAGCGGTTCTGCTGGTACGGAATCTGGACAGACCTTTTTTGCGAAGTTGAATATCTATCGATTGGAGTATTCTTCACTCTCATTGGTGGAAATGCGGTTCCGCATGTTGCGAGCCGTTTTCCAAAGTGTTGTCATTGAGGTTTCTCGTGATAGTCCCTCGACAAAACGTCGCCAGTAGCTACGTTTTTTTGCCTTGAGAAGATTTTTGAGTTTTCTTTCGAGCCTCAAATACTCTTCAAAAATCTCTGACCTTCCGTGTTTACGGAAGGCCTTGAAGGCATCAGATTTCTCAGAATACAACTTAGTACATTCATCATCCCATCCAGGAGTGGCTGGTCTTCTTATGACAGATGTACTTGGAACGCGTCGTTTCTGAGCTTCTAGTGCGCTTTTTTGAATCAACTCAATAAGGAATCGATATTCATCCAAAGGTGGAAGAGTATCAGTTGAGTCAATACCAATTTTTACCGCCGATGCAAATTTTTGCCAGTCAATGTTCTTCGTGAGATCGAAAGGAACATTAACTGGCTCAGATTGTTGATAGCCACTCTTAATTGTGGTGACTATCGGCATATGGTCACTACCATGGGGATCTTGAATTACCTTCCACGTGCAATCTAATGATAGTGAATTTGAACATAAAGACAGATCAATACGGCTTTGTTGACCATTTGGTCCTATTCGAGTTACTTCACCAGTGTTCAAAATATTCAAATTGAAATCGTCACACAAATCATAGAAAATAGGCGCTCTATAATCGTCATACGTTTCGCCCCATCCAATACCATGTGCGTTCATATCACCCAATATCAATACTGGAGATGATAGAAGGGAGACTGCGCTCCAAAAATGTCGACGATTAATAGAGGCATTTGGAGGAATGTACACTGAAGCTATGCAAAGATCTTTATTCTTCACATTTACTTGGCATGCGACGATTTCTAAGCCGGGAACAGTCGGAATAGAATTTTGTAGAAGGAGTAGCATTGTTTGATCCCCAAAAGAACGCCACCATAATGATCATCCCGATCTTGGCGAATAATGTTAAAATCGTGGAAGTTGATTTCATCTTCAGAAGAAAGCCAAGTTTCACAGAGTGCAAATATAACGCAATCGGAATTGCGAATCAAAAACTTGAACACGTCTAATTTATTTTTCAGACTATGACAGTTCCACTGCAGCACAGTGATTGTATCTTGGGTATTGGCCGTATTATCCATCGAAAGATACAATTCCTGCAAGAAGGGGCCATGAAACAGTCAATTGCTTCAGATAACTTTCCACTGTTGGTATAAAAAGGTCAATGATAGGCCTCAATGAATTCGAAATATTGAATAAATTCAAAAACGGTCCACAAGGTCCTTAAAGGAGATCAATCCTCGCTTGGACGGAATACTTTTACTAGAAGTGCGAATTACTTTTTTCTTTCGTTGATTCTTCTAGCCGGATGTTTCTTCGAAACATCGGATTTTGGCAATGGCGGGAATGTCTTACTGCAACTAGCATCAAAAGAAGCAGTAGGAACAGGTTGCTTCGGGATTTTAAATAAACCCCCATTACCTTCAGATTTTGCCAAGCTTTTATGGATAATTTTTGTTCTCTTGCGGCGCGATCCCGGAAAAGACGGTTGCTTCCTCTTTTCGGGCACGTGTACCTCCACAGAATCATCCATATCGGCTACGTCAGAGTCCAATTCATCAATGGATATGGAATCATAATAATAACTTACACGAACGGTGGCTGAAATAGCAGTCGATGCAGTGGCTGTGGCGGATGTGTCTTGCGACTTAGCCATTTCCGCATACGACTGCTTGGAGCGCCGTACCAACGAGCACTTCACTTTTTGGGTGCGCTTTTTTACACCGGGCATTCTTGGAAACCATGGGGAGGATTCAAACCACAATAAGCACATTTTGTTGCTTGTTGCTGGCAGGACTCTTCCCGATGCCGTTCAGAACATTTGCCACAACGTGGTTTGTTGTCACAAAACTCGGCAGTGTGACCAAGTTGTTTGCAATTGGTACAATTAAATACCCTTGGCACAAAAAGACGCACCGGAAATAGCATGTTTTCAATATCAACATATTTTGGGAGCATCGAACCGGCGAACGTCACCCGAAGCGAACCTGACTTGGAATATACCTTCTTTCCATCTACCGTGGCTGCTGAATGCAATTCCTTGCAGTCCAGAATATCCACGGTAGACTCCATTGCATTCTTTAGGCGGCCTTTTCCCGCAAGTACATCCTTGCAAGTCAGGCTCGCTGCGTTGATCACACCTTCAATTTCGACCTCCCGCGAGGGGACATAAACCATATATTCAACATTGTACGCCCTGTCGCCAGCAATTTCATTCGCCACCTGGTATGTAGGTGCGGTGATGCGTAGTTTGTTCCTGTTGATCTGGTTAAAATCAAGCTTCGGAAAACGACGCGTCAAATCTCGTTTAATGCCGAGAAAATCTAGGCTTTTTACTTTCTGCCGAAAGTAAACAACCCAAGGCCCAGGCGAAGCCGCATGGTACAATCGAGTGCGCCCTCCATTTTTAGCAGGCACATTGCCTTCTCCAGTCTCCTCCTCCATTCTCACCCCGCAAGGTGGAAGGATAATTTTGCTTATACTAACTTAGAACTAATAGCAAATTAGAAAAAAAAACTTAAAAAAAAACTAATTCGATTAATTCTAAGCAGTCCCACTCTGTACCAAACAGAAGGGAGAACAATAAAAAGTTTTGCCACTTATCTGCCCCTGCTGCTGTAGGTAGCAGCAGTAACAATAGCCTGCTTCACTGGCGTCGCCAGAAGCAGCTACTTCACTCGCCGACAGCGATCGCCTTGGATCCGTAGGTAGGAGCGCACCACACAATAGCCTTTTCACTACCGAACACAATCCGCGATGAGACACAGCACACACGTCTGGCTCGTTCGAACTATCGGCACGGAATGAATGGCAAAAATTCATGTATTTTGAAATATGCATATCATGCGTCGGCACATACCTAATTGCAAACAAATTCACACATGGATACTATAACCCAGATGGATAGTATGTGTGAACACTCATTCAATGCATGTGGGCTCATGGAATATATGTGTCGAAAATATGGAATCCATTTCGCTAACCCCATTGCAAAAATCCATGTGTGAACTCATGAATATAATGTGGAGTTTTTTGTGAGTGATCCTTGCTGGAACGACGACCAAAATTGTTTATTCTGCCAGCATTGCCAAACTACGTGTACAGTACATACCAATCATTCAACTGAGCGTTATTTCAAAAATTTTATTTTTTTAGGACTGAGGAATAAATTGTAGTATAGTGCTGGCAGAAACCTTTCAACAATCAAACTTCAAAGCGTTGAAAAATTTCCAGCAATGCTTATTCTTCAGCAAACTTTTTCGGCATCTTTCAGACTATATGCTAACGTATTGAGTCCGATGATTGAATCTATATATATAAAAACCAATCTATGTATGTATGTTCGCTAACTACTTCTGAAACACTTGGCCGATTTCAACCAAATTTGGTACACGCATTCTATATCCTCAGGGGAAGTTAACAAAGGGGTGAGATGGTCATTTGGAAAAGGGGGAGGGGTAGTGGGAGGGGTTTTGTTCAGAAAACGAACAATTCTGTGTAACTTTCAACTCTCAGGACCGATTTCAACAAAATTTTGTACACATATTCACTACGAGGAGGCGATCATATGAGAGGGGATTTGGGAAAGGGGGAGGGGTCTGGAGGGAGGGGGTTTTGTTCAGAAAACGGGCAATTCAAAGTAAATTATGAACCCCTATACCGATTTCAGCCAAATTTGGTACACACATTCTATATCATAAGAAAAAGATAACAAAGAGGGTGGGATGGTCATTGGGAAAAAAGGGGAGGGTATAGGGGGAGTCGTTAACTTTGAAAAACGAGCAGCTCAGTGTAACTCCCAACCCCTAGGACCGATTTCAATCAAATTTTGTACACATGTTCACTATGAGGAGCCGATTGTATGGGAGAATAATTTGGACAAAGGGGGGGGTCTGGAGGGAGGGATATTGTTCCAAAAACGGGCAATTTAGTTTAACTTCTGAACCCCTGTTCCGATTTTAACCAAATTTGTTACACACATTCTCTATCCCAAGGAGAAGATAACAAAGGGGGTGAATGGTCATTGAGAAAATAGGGAGGGTAAGGGGGAAGGGGTTGTCTTTAGAAAACGAGCAATTCAGTGTAACTCCTAACCCTCAGGACCAGTTCCAACCAAATTAAATGATTAAATCATTCAGCTCTATGATTAAAGATTATGACTAATGATTTATTCATTTTTGACAAAGATGACTGACAATTATTAACTAATAAATTCATTTTTGACAATGATTAACGATTGTGAATGATGACCGAAAAAACAGTTGGAGTATGATTAACGATTACCGATCGTGATCAAATGTTGACACACGATGTGTATGATTAATGATTAACGATCGATATGAATAATGATTAATGATTATGAATGATCAAATTGAATGATTAGCATAGTGATCAATAATCGAGTAACCTCTATTCCAAATTTTAAAAGGTATAAAAATTAGGGGCTGTCCATAAACCACGTAGACTCTTGAGGGGGAGGGAAGGGTTTTGAAAAAGTCTACGTTAGTCTACGAAGGGGGGGGGGGTATACTAAAAGTCTACGTAGACTTTTTTTATTTTTTTGGAAAACCATTTATTCACCAGTATTGTGCAAAGTTCACTATTGTTTGATTTTTTAAAGGACTTTCCCAGATTTGTATTGCAAGACTTTATCGAAATAATTCTTTGGATTAATAGATAAGCGAAATTCTTCGAAATGTCCATGGGAAATCTTCGTATACTTCACGGCAATTTATTCGGAAGTACTAATGCGAGTTCTTTGGAATAATCGATGGAAAATCTTCGGAATTTCTAAAGAAACTATTAAAAATTTCCACGAGAAATTTTTCGAATCTTCCACCAAAAACTCTTTGAGTTGCCTTAAAAAAAATATTTGAATTTTTTGTGAGAAAGCCTTTGTATTTTCATAAAATTATTCGAAATTTTTACGAAAATTTCACCAAAACCACAACTAAAAATTCTCTATAATTTCCACCGCAAATTATTCGGAAAATTCTTTGGAATGTCTAGAATTTTTTTTTATTTTCCTCAAAATTCCACGGGAAATATTTCGGAATGTCCATTAAAACATAAAATTATCTCGGGAAATAATTCTAAATTTTCACGGAAACTTATTCAGAATATTAACGGGAATAGTTTTGGAATTTAGAAGGAAATTCTTGGGATTTCAACGGATGGTTATTCCATGGGATATTGCATGAAATTTTCAAGAAAAGCATCGGAATTTTCATTGAGAGTTCTTTGAAATATTATCGGGAAGCTTTAAAGATTGTCAATCGGGATCTTCTACGAAAATTTCCACGGAAAACTTATTGGAATGTAGACCTGACATTCTCGAGTTTTCAACTTGAAATTTTTCGAAATTCTGAAAATTATTCGGTTTTCTACTAATTTGAACCGGCGTGGAGAATTATAGGTCAGATGCGCGACAGTTTTTAAGCAATGGCGCGTCGACGCAAAAGTGTGCACACTTCTAGGAGGAGTCGAATTGGACAGAGGATTAAATTTGATTTCGATTTTGATTGTCCAATCACATTTGACGTTTTGTAAAATTTGAAAAGTCTACGTAGACTTCAAGGGGGTGGGGGAGGGGCTTCGGAAAAATCTACGAAAGTCTACATAGGGGGAGGGGGGTTTGAAAATGTTAATTTTCGGTCTACGTGGTTTGTGGACAGACCCTTATATGATTATGATTAAAGATTAATGAATAAAAGCAAGGTATGCAATGATCCAATGTTCCAGCATAACTTCTGTACCCCTTGCCCGATTTCAACCAAATTTGGAACAAACATTCTTTTTCTTAAGAAGGCGAAGATGATAGGAATAATATTTAGAAAACGGGAAGGTTGTGGAGGGACTGGCATTGTTCAGCTCTCAATCACCTTAATGTAACTTCTGATCTCCCCTTAGCCGATTTCAGTCAAATTTGGAACACACATTATTCATATTAAGGAGACGACGATAGCGGGTTAAGGATGGAAAAGAGGAGGTTGTGGGGGAGTTGTTTAGTTATCGATCAACTCAACACTTCATCGAAATCATGGTTTGCCCAGTGAAAAGCAATGATTAATGTGTATCCTTCTGGATGATGAATTTGATCCTTTCTTTCAAAATAGACGTTTTCCCGGAATAAGGCATCGGTGGACGCTTTTCCTTCTTTAGAAATTTGCTCGGAATAATGCGATTCTGGGTTTGATCCCTTCTTCAAAATCAGTCAATGTTTTCAAATGAAATCTGTCTTCTTTTAATCAAATGATGAAGTACCAATGAGAAAACAGAATAAACCTTTTAACCAATTGGTTAATTCATTTTCCTATTGTGAAAAAATTGCGAATCAAACTGGCAACTCCGAGCAAAGCCGGGTACATACAGCTAGTTAACGATAAAATAAAGCCGCTAGGAGCAAGAATGCAAAAAAAAATCCATGCTAATCTTCATATCAATTTCAAACGCTTTGCGGAAAGTGGGGAAACAAACAATTGAGCTGTGTGTGTATGTGTCAATGCGAATGTGTGTGTATGTTCGGAAATTAGTAAAAATATTCAATGTTCACAGTGAAAAAAGGACTTTAAATTTTTAAAATCCTGTATCTCAAGATCGGAACATAGTACCTCGGGGTTTCAAGCGTTCCTAATGTAAAAATGGCCAAAGAACACGTTGGTGAGGTTATTTTTTAAATAAAATTATACACATTGATTTAAAAATGCATTTTTCTGACAAAAACTTAAAAATTGTTCATTTGGCAACACTGCACATCAAAAAAATATTTTTTTATAAATTCCTTGAAAAATCTTCTTTCGAATGGTTACCTTAGATTCATTGTAGACCTCACAGTTTCAGAGATATTAACAAAACAAAATGATGGGTTTCATACATTTGTCCGAGAAGGGGGATGGTCGTATTAATCGTGGGGAGGTCCAATCACTACGAAATTTTGGATTTTGGGGTATAACCCATACATAAACAATTGGTCAAAATTTCATTTAATTCTGAGAAAGTCAATTGCACGTTTGCATTTTTTCTCGGTCACTTCATATGGAATGACCCATAAGTAAAACTGTTCATTATTGTGGGTCAGGCCACGCGTTACGATTCATACAAAAAATAAAAACCTTCCAAACGATTGCGCCAAGCATTTGGAATTCGTGGCCGTGTGGTTAGGCATCCAATCGCATTATGCTATGGATTGTTGGTTCGAATCTTATCCCAATCGCAAAATGTTGCAGAGCCAATGGACGTGGCATGCTGGTCCGTTGTCTAGTGTGGTGTTTCCTTCAAATAGTGAAATGCTCACTGGAAGTCTGGATGTGTAGTGTCTTCAAAATAACGATCAACGCGTAATGTTTCAAAAAATAACCACCAGTAGATGTATAGTACTTGTATAAACGTGACGTAGGGTATCTGTTCCATTATTAATAACATGGTCCTATATCAATAAAATTCGCAAAACAGGCAATTTAGGCTCAATTTGTGCCGTGTATTTATTGTTTGTTGTTTTTTTTATTTCTTCTTTTTTTTGCACACAGAATTTGCACACCATAACACCACACCATCTGCATAAAAACCATAATCAATATGAAGCTAGCGATTTTTTGTGATTGCAGTTTCGTTAGCTATGAACGGTCTTCGGTACCCAGAAAAAAATCGTCGCTTCTGTGTGTAAACTGTTAATGCCCTTTTAGAACACATTCTAGCACTGCTGTCATAGCAACATTTTTAAAATTTGTTGTTTCTTTAAGCAAAAACAAATTACGAATATGGAAGCTGGCAGAGGTTCTATCACACGATGGACATCACATATTAATTTTGCATCATATGTTATATACCTACCTGGATACCTAGTTGGCTACCGCGTCGATACACCTATGCCTAGCGTATTGTAGAGCTCCATAATCGTCGGTCTTGGGCGATGTTCCTCCAGTTTCCCCAGGTCCGATTCCACCGCGTTCAGCCAGCGTGTTCGTGGCCTTCCACGAAGTCGCCGGCCCCTATCTTGGTCTCTGTCGAATATTGTTTTTGCAATCAACATATCAACATATTAACAGTATTTGCGTCACGACTGGGCTTACCGCATTTCACGTGTCTTCTTCGTGACACATTCGCTCTGCGATGTTGTCCGCCCCTAGGGCATTCCTCTACGTACTTCCGAAAACCTTGGACAATCGAATACCACGTGTTCTGGAGTCTCCTCTATGTTGATACACCCCGGGCAGAATGGCGATGACGCATGACCACACCGATGCAGATACTGGCGGAAACAGTCCGGACAGGAACTGTGTGAGGTAAGAAGTTCACCTCTCCATGTTCCATTGCTTCCCTAGCAACGTGTCCTTATTCACCACATTTCCTACATAGACCGGATCTGTCCCGGCCTTTGCAGTTTCGCGACTGGTGGGCAAACGCCATGCATTTAAAGCATAGCTCCATCTGTTTGGTGACTCGTCCAGGGGTTTCATTGCGCATCTCTTTCGTATGACAATTTGCATGGCTTGCTCGTTTCGAATCAAGATGCGCAATGCCACCTCAGGCCTCTGCACTCGACCACTGATTTCTGCGTTAGAGCTCTAACTTTACCGTCACTGCCCAATAAATTGTCAATGAAGTCCCGGTATCCCGAGCTCTTGATCGTAGGATCCTCGAACAGCAACTCACCCTTCTGGGTACGCCTAATTCTCACCACTTTCTCCCCCAAGTCTTTTAGCTCCGGGTCCTCTCTCACCTTCTTCAAGGTCGCTGCGTGCGACGTTTTATCGCACGCTTCCACGACCAGGGCGTCACCCTTGAGCCTATCCCGCCCGAAGAGAACGACGTTTTTCGTTTTTCTTCTGCTCCTTCCTCTTTTCCACATTTTCTTTCTGCTTTTTCCTCTTCTCCCGCTGGCTTTACACGGTCTGCCAGTCACCTTCCTTCAGAACGTTAGCAAAGTCTTGTACGTTCCGCTGCTTTTTTGTGACTTCCAACTCACCAGGCGAGTCCATTCCTCGCTTTTCCGTGCGAGTGATTCGGGAACTCTTATGTCGTTTTCGGTTTTAAACCTGGGTCCGACCCCGACTCTGAATAACCGAACGAAAAACGAATCGGGATCGAGTCAGTATGAT
This sequence comes from Armigeres subalbatus, assembly GCF_024139115.2. NCBI lineage: Eukaryota > Metazoa > Arthropoda > Insecta > Diptera > Culicidae > Armigeres > Armigeres subalbatus. The sequence continues at coordinate 285,262,784 of NC_085140.1, read as the reverse complement.
GGTATTAGTGAGAACTTAATCCCTATCATCTGTTTTGTTTTCAATTCGCACTTTTATCAGCTGGCAGAAACAGACATATTTTAAATACTGAATTTTGTTATTAGTGTTTTTTTTTTCTTGTTTTATGAATTATGGGCGAAATCAGACGTTTCTTCTGTTAATTGTTTAATGGCTAAAATGACTATTAATCCATCAATAAATTAATGTGATTAGGAGCTTGTGATGAATGACGACGGCAATGTGGATTGCCGTGAAAGAATTTATGCCAATCCGTGTTTCCCGATAAACTATTATTATGCTGATTCTATATGGTTTTTTGGGTAACAGTGATTGTGTTTCAGTAGATTTGAAATCATTGAAATGGAACAGAACAAGAAAATATGAAAGCAATTGAGATTTGGGGCCTTTTATTTTAAAACAAATAATCAGATCGCACAAGAGTTGAACAGCATTCTATTTTGCTCTTTGCATTTTTTTGTTGCTATTTTTCCCCCAAGAGGGGACCCTTTGGGATAAATTGCGATTTCGTCAGAACTGCAAAAACCAAATATGGCAAATCATCCAAAGAGGCAAATAATTTTTCACTACATAATCTAAACAGGAGATTCAACATAATAAATATCAATGGGATAAAATATGTCTTTGTCGGTTTTTTAATGAATTACAAGTAAAAACCCTTCTTCCACTCAAAAATTATGCTCAATTCGTATAAAAACTGTTCCTAAATAAACATTTGAATATATTTATGAATAATCATTTATAAATAAATACAATAAATTTGTTGATGTCAATATAGTTGCCAAAGCCTTATAAATGGTTAATGCCAGGGTTAATACATTATGTTTATATTCTTCAAATCCGTAACCTTGAACAAATTATGCACAGAACTGCAATAATGAATAAAATAATGGTATGAACATTTTGGTATAAATAACTTCATAGCAGCAAATACTCTGGTACGCCATTTTCTCATTGATAGAGCAATTACACCTAAAGTATATGTTCGAATACACAATGTAATAGTGAATAAATAGCAACTACCTTCTTGTCACTGCATTTTATAAATCACATTTTCAACAAAATTTCCAACCCTCATTTTGGAGCTACCATCTGAGGTAATCAGCCAAAAACATGTCGATATCGGAATGCGACTCACCATCAGAGAAGCTTGAAGACAGCACAAAATTATAATAATCCATTTTTGCGTGGAAAACAGCAACAAAATTGATATATTTAACAAATGAAACAAACAAAATCAAATACCCATCCGTGTCTTTTACGTTTTCATTTTCCTTCAGCGTAAACATAAACACCAGTTTGACAGTTTGTGTTCGAATGTATTGGTGAACCTAGGTTGGATCCGTTGGATCTCGATAAATCCTCAGAGCGAACCTCATTCATTTTGGGTCGGATCTGGTGCGGATCGCGATCCAACCTGAACGAATAACCGAACGTTTTGACAGCAGTTAGAGCGGATCCGGTGCAGAACTAGGTTCGACTCAGCAGTAACCGAAAACGACATTAGGTGCCTGCTGTATGCTCCGCAGCTGAAAAAGAGAGCTTTCAGCACCTTTTCAGCTGCTTCGGCTCACTTTTTCAGTGCGATCTGTTCGTGTTCGGCTGCTTTAACGGCGGACTTGATGCTTGTCACTAGAAGCTTGATCTTCGTGTAAACATTGTGCTTGTTCTTCACGAAGTTATAAAGCTCGTTGACTCGCCTCCGTATCTCCATCAGGATGGACTTCTCAAGTTGTAGCTGCTCCTGGGCAGCACTACTTTCCGTTTTTTGGGTGGAAACCCTATTCTTGGATCCTAGCTCCTAATAGCCTGCCAGGTCCTCAACAGTCTTGGCCATATACTGGTACTCGCTACTGCTGCTTGTGACATTAGGAGATCGCTGCAGTTTCACGCTCTTTGCGATAACATTCGCCCAGCCTGCTCCTTCGTTGTTTGTAGAATTTGTTTCCATGTTAAAAGGGTTCCCCCTCCGGGCCGTTATGTCTACCTGTTGTAGATAGTCTCCTCTTGTGATCCCATTGGTTGCTTTTGTAAACAGTGAGATCCATGCAACTCCGGTGCCTTATGACACCATGTTCAGAGCCGGATTGGCATAAATTAGGAGTTGTGTATCTGACCCTACTACCCACCGCTATAAGTGACAGTTGTTGAGCGTTACCGGAGGCCTGTCAGGTTGTTCACCGGGACGGAGTCAGACGAACCATTGGCCTGCTTGCCATTTCAAAAGGACCAGTATACCATAATCAGGATCTTTCTGATGCGCCGGTTGGCGCTCCTGTTAGGCTTGTATGCTTTGAGCGGCGCACGGTCGTTTTGATAGGGCCTGCTTGCAGACACATGCAGCTTTTTATAGAGGTTCGCAGTGGCCATGGGGAGGGGTCGCCAAACCCTTGGACAAAGTGCCAAATTTTGTAAACACACTTTTTGAAACTTTGCATTATCCGATTTACTCGCAACAATTTGCATTCGAGGATTGTTTGCTATTGAAAACTGGCCCGATCGGACACTGATTTCGGAATTATTGAAAAATCATTGTTTCTTTCAAAGGTCCCAGGAAAAAAAATTCAAAACCGAAAAAAAATTGAGGCAATGCGTATTAATGATTGAAAAAATATGCAAAATGATAGAAAACATGCGATCTATTCCCCTGAAGTGCTTTTTGGCCTTTCTAATTAGGCCGATACAAATATTAAATTTATTTTATGTCACCCCCCCCCTCCCTTCAACTTTCCCAAATTATAAGGGGGCGAAAAATTTTTTTTTGTGGATTTTTTAATTTTTTTAAATTTTGAACTTTACGCATTACTGTTTAATTTACTGAATTACATTACTGAAATATATCATTTATAGATCATTAATGTGTCCCCAAGAGTATTTTAAGATAATAAGAGTATCTATCGGCATAAATATTCTATATCCTATCCTTACAGATTCCGTCTAAGCACCTTGCAATATATGGCCGACCCATTTCCATCCACGTTTTCGAACATCTATTGTTATCAATATTTGATGGCTTTTTGGCTCGGCACTGTAAGTCCGTTTGAATTATTAATTTTAGACATCATCTGCGTTGTCTTTGCCTAATCACAACACGCTTCACGATAGAGTAGTACATTCGAATTTAGGTGCGTGGATCAATCCAGTTGGGTATCCAAATATTTCGAAAACTTGCGAAGGTGTCCCTAGCCTTTCTGACTCATGGTTCCATGTCATTCCCAATTTCGTCATCTGATGATATAAGACTGTCAAGATATTGAAGTCCTCCAATCGCCCGGCTACTGCAAAGTTTGAGGAGTTTTTTTTTCATTGACACTCAACCACCTGGTCCTGCGGGCGTTGATCGTGGACCCGCCGCAAAAAAAACATACGGTCAGCTCGTTAAGCACACACAAAAGAGCCAAATCAGAGTCGTCTAGATATCCACAACAATAACAACCAAAGCAGCTCAATGTATGATACACGGTCAATCGCACCCACCAAGATCTCTTCGATTACGCTGAGAAGTAACAGAGCAGATGAAATGCATCCTTGCCTCACATAAACGACTACCAGAATGAGGTCAGACAAAGCTCTGCCCCTATTTGAAAATCCCTCGCATCCCTGGGCGCCAAACTGAACTTTGTGATTCAGACAGACAAAATAGACAGCATAGGGTCACCTCCGCCAACTGCCGATCGACCGTGGAGACCCTTTAGATTTCCTGCATCGGATGGCTGCTTTTCGAAGAACGCAGCTGAGACTATAAGATGCTGTTCGAAGTGTTCGAAGTGAAGCATTTCAGCTTTCTAAGTCAGTGAGTTATTGAGGCGATAATCTTCGATTGTTGCAGCCATCTTTTCTTCATCAGCCAGGATTCTATTCTATTCTATTCTATTCTATTCTATTCTATTCTATTCTATGCTATTCTATTCTATTCTATTCTATTCCATTCTATTCTATTCTATTCCATTCTATTCTATTCTATTCTATTCTATTCTATTCTATTCTATTCTATTCTATTCTTTTCTATTCCATTCTATTCCATTCTATTCCATTCTATTCTATTCTATTCTATTCTATTCTATTCTATTCTATTCTATTCTATTCTATTCTATTCTTTTCTATTCCATTCTATTCCATTCTATTCCATTCTATTCCATTCTATTCCATTCTATTCCATTCTATTCCATTCTATTCCATTCTATTCCATTCTATTCCATTCTATTCCATTCTATTCCATTCTATTCCATTCTATTCCATTCTATTCCATTCTATTCCATTCTATTCCATTCTATTCCATTCTATTCCATTCTATTCCATTCTATTCCATTCTATTCCATTCTATTCCATTCTATTCCATTCTATTCCATTCTATTCCATTCTATTCCATTCTATTCCATTCTATTCCATTCTATTCCATTCTATTCCATTCTATTCCATTCTATTCCATTCTATTCCATTCTATTCCATTCTATTCCATTCTATTCTATTCTATTCCATTCTATTCTATTCTATTCTATTCTATTCTATTCTATTCTATTCTATTCTATTCTATTCTATTCTATTCTATTCTATTCTATTCCATTCTATTCTATTCTATTCTATTCTATTCTATTCTATTCTATTCTATTCTATTCTATTCTATTCTATTCTATTCTATTCTATTCTATTCTATTCTATTCTATTCTATTCTATTCTATTCTATTCTATTCTATTCTATTCTATTCTATTCTATTCAATTCTATTCTATCTCTATTCTATTCTATTCTATTCTATTCTATTCTATCTCATTCTATTCTATTCTATTCTATTCTATTCTATTCTATTCTATTCTATTCTATTCTATTCTATTCTATTCTATTCTATTCTATTCTATTCTATTCTATTCTATTCTATTCTATTCTATTCTATTCTATTCTATTCTATTCTATTCTATTCTATTCTATTCTATTCTATTCTATTCTATTCTATTCACTGAGTGCTATTCTATTCTATTCTATTCTTTTCACTGAGTGCGCAGCTCATTCCAGTTGATGTCGCCGGTTTCGATAAAAGTATTCTTCGACGCCCACTTCTATTCTATGCTGCCACCTTCCAGAACATCCACTACTTGAGTTCCATATTCTTCAGCGAACGATCTCTTCACAGTTGAATCTTCTAGTCGATCTATGGTGAATCGACACCCGAGTGAATTCTCCTGCCGCTGAATTCTGGAGATGTGTGGTCGGATCTTGCCCATTTAAAAGCTGATAGTCTTACGCGATGTCATCGCTAGCGTTTATTACGGACTCAAGAAGGCACCGTCTTCATTTTCAGATGATCCATTTCCAAAGCAGCCCAATACTAGTCCTCACAACTAAAATCGGTTCTAGAGAAGTGAGTTAAACGCTGTTAGCTGCAGACTCCCCGGTCAACAACTGGCGATAATCTCCTACTCTACAATATTTCATGCCGCCTGATTGGAGCAAGGACAAATCCGTGGGAGCCAGAGAAAGACGCGACATGTCAGTCACCAACTGATCAGGTGAAACGTTCGGTCAACCACTTAGAACATTATCTTCGAGTTTTGACAACTTATCCTATTTCAGATATGGGGAAAGGTTGACAATTCTCGATCCACGCTTTGCATCATCCTGGAGCAGGTCAATGTATTTGAAGAGTCCCTCCATTTGGTTCTGATTGACCACGGAAAATCCTTCAATCGTCTGAATCATGCAAAACTGAGGGGCGTTTCTAGAAGCAAAGGAGGTCTAGATAAAATCCAAAGTCCAGCACAATATAATCGCTAAAGTGAGGCAAGGCTGGGTGTATTATATCTCTGTTGCTCATAGTAATCGACGACATCATGGGCCGCTCTAGCAGCCCACCACTATAGAGCAATCGTACTACCTCGACCTAGATGACGATACTGCAGAACTAACCCAACAGTGGAGTAAACTGAATGATCTGGTTGAACGCTCCCCTCATCAATATCAACAACACCGAATCATTGGATGTGAACAACTCCAACTCCATGGTAGCCGGACAAATAGCGAAGAAGGTCGAAAACCAAAGCCAGTCAACGTTGGACGGCGGTCTAGGCAATGCACCACATTCCGAATACGCAACTCTAACGTGGAATCTGTTATGTTATACGCCAGTGATACTTAGTGCGTATTAGCAGAGATCACATAGATTTGTAAGTATTCATCAACCGATGTCAACGTTTTACAGCTCGGACCTGGTGGCCTCACAACTGGATTCTGAATGTTGAGTCCCATCGACGACGCCATCGAAATCCGATACCAACAGTACCTTCACAGTGTGACGTAGCCACGTAGCCTGCCACGTAAGAGCGGAGACGAAATCTGCAAGCAAGCGCTGGAATCCGTCCCACTTTATAAATACCACATGTACATGGGGCTGATAAGGAAACCAACATAGCCAATGTATTGTATTATATTTATTTAGCTATTTTTACAAAGCAATGGAGATTTATTTTAAAACTGTTTGGAAGGATGTTTTATTTTTCATAAATCAATTGGAACTGTAACTCTCAAAAAGCAGGGTTATTTTCAGTGCATCGTACCTTTGCTTGGAGTAAGGTAAACGAAAATCTGCAACCATACGCCTGAGAAGACATCTCAGATCGTGTGGGAATCAGGAAGCGCCCAGGCAGCAATCGTCACCCATGAGCCATTGCATCATCTCTACGGGTTTATCCGAGGTCGTATCTATGCTGCTAACAAGTAGCATGACATTCAAATAACTTGAGGATCGTGGACATGCTGATATGGCGTGCTTCAGCGATTCTACTTCAGACGTCACCTAAGTATTCCGTAAAGTAGTCTGCGAGCCTATGCAAGAACGTCATGAAACAACTGTGTTCAAACAACACATCTGTGTTTTCAGGAAGCAGCCCGGAAAGACGTATATCTGACCATTGCCCCTATTGATTCAACCAGTTTGAGGTTCATACTTGATTTAAGCAAAAGCTTATAATTCTAGCAATACTTTAGTGTTATGGATTCAACAGTTTACTTACTTACAACAGTTTATCAGCAAAACCAGCCCTTTCCCAAAAAAAACAGAAATTTCGACAAAAATAAGTTCCAGTACTTTTCTAATTATATAAATTTTGTCCTAAATTCGCTACTGGATAATATGTTACAAATATTCATATTCTTTGCTTTTTCTAAGCAATTTTTGCGTCGTCGTTTTGTCGTCGGGGGGTGACAATGGGTCAAATGGGGATGAGAATGGGTCACTGTTTCAACTACTTAGAATGCTTGTAGAATAGATTGAATGTAACTGAGGGCAAGAAGACTAAAATATAAGAGACCTTTTTGAACGATTTTGCTGTACGACCTCCAGACTGCCAGTAAGAGCGATGACCCATTCTCACCCCCCAGACCCATTGTCACCCCCGATGGCGGTATCGGCCTTATTTTTTAAAATATATTTGATAATGCACGGGAAAGGCATCATAACCGCTAAGTTAATTATTCTGGGTTTTTTGTTAACCCTTATGCGGCCAACAAAAAAAACACACGTGGATGGCCGACAGGGTACCCGTGTTCCACTAAATTGATATTCTCATAACTTCAACAATTTTCAACCGATTTGGATAATTTTGACAGTTTTGGAAACAGAAACTCATATACTTTTTGCTAATTGTCAATGTTTACAGCTTATGCCCATGGTTATTCAAGAAATCTTTGAAGTAAGGCTTAAGAGTCTACATGCGTAACCAAAGGCCATTCAACCAGTTTCAAATATGCTACAAGCTCTTTGCGCTTCTTAGAATTGAAGGTGTTCACAGTATATGCTTCGGGTAATGCAAAAATCCCTGAAATGAGGTCTTAGTCTTCCTAGAAATCTCTGGAGTAAAGCCTAAAGATCTATCGCGTTACCAAAGGCCTATAATGCAAATTCAAATACGGTACATGCTCTTCGTGGTACTTAGCATAGAATGCGTTCACAGTATATGTTCCGAGTTATCCAAGAAATTTCTGAAGTAAGGCCTTAAGGTCTACACTCGTAACCATGGGTCTATGGACTTGTCTCAAAAGTGGTACATGCTCTTTGCGCATCTTGAAATCAAATGTGATCACTACATATGTTCTGCGCTATCGAAGAAATCTCTCGGATAAGTCCTCTGGCGCCTTTATTGCATATGTTCATGGTCATCCAAGAAAACCCTGGAAAAGGCCTTCAGGTCTACACGCGTAACCAGAGATCTTTTGGATTGTTTCAAAAGTGGTGCATGCCCTTTGTGGTACATAGAAAAGAGCGTTTTCATTGCATATGTTGATGGTCATCCAAGAAAACCCTGGAAAAGGCCTTAAGATCTACACACGTAACCAAAGATCTCTCAGATTTTTTCAAAAGTGTTGCAGGCCCTTTGTGGTACATAGAATAGATTGCGTCCATTACATAGTTTCATGGTCATCCAAGAAAACCATGGAATAGGCCTTTAAATCTACATGGGTACCCAGAGATCTTTTGGCTTGTTTCAAAAGTGGTACATGCCCTTTGTGGTACATATAATAGAATACGTCCATTGCATATGTTTATGGTCTTCCAAGAAAATGCTAGAATAGGCCTCAGGATCTTCACACGTAACCAGATACCTTTCGGATTGTTTCAAAAGTGGCATATGCCCTTTGTGGTACATAGAATATACCGCTTTCATTGCATATGTTCATGGGTATCCAAGAGAACACTTGAACAATCATCAAGAATTTCACGCGTAACCAGAGTTCTTTCGGCCGGTTGAATAGTTATACATGCCTTTTATTGTACGTAGAATAGAATGCACCCATTTTAAATGTTCATGGTCATCAAAGAAAACCCTGAAGTAAGGCATTAGGATCTACACCAGAGATATATCAGCCTGTCTTAAATTTGGTACATGTCTTTGGGGCCCATGAATAAAATGCGTTCATGGCATATGCTAATGGTCATCCTTGAAATGTATGGAGTAAGACTTCTAGGCTTACACGAATATCTAGAGGGTCTTTAAGGTCCCTCTTTACGGAATCCAAGTTTCAAAGTGCTCGCGTTTTCGGGGGCACACCACTCGATACGGAAGCAACGCACAACTGTCATTTTTATTATTTCACGCATGCTGCGACGCAGCAAAGCTAAATCAACAAAAAATACAGTTGTGCGCCGCCTCCGTATCGATTGGTGTGCCCCCGAAAACGCGAGCACTTTGAAACTTGGATTCCGTGAGGAGTGTCCTTAATCTAATTTTAATATGGTACATGATCTTTGCGATATTAGCCCGTTTTTTCCCTCGCGTTCTCGGCGTGAAGTTGTATCGTTCCAATTTATTAACATTTTGCATTTCCAAAGCATAGACAACTTCATATTAGTGCTATCAATGAAGTTTGTATACTACCTGGAACCAACAACAACAAGACAACAATAACTACTAGGAATGCTAATATATCAAGATGAGGCTTCACATCTTGTTTATTCTTCAATAACTGCCCAGAGCTAATGACAACAACTTGTACTACTTGAAATGCAAACATATACCAATAGCCTTCCGTTCGTGGGTTGATCTACAGATCATTCCTATATGGAGTTCATAGACTACCTAGTACCATGGCAAAAACAAAAACTACATCGTACGTTCGATAACTGCAAGTCATTTAACTGCAATTCGATAGTTGCAACAGTTTTACAGTTATCGAGCCGCTAAACTTCAAACCGAGGACAGACTCAATGACAGCTGCATTGCGCTGCACATTTAGATGCACTTCTCTTGCATTTGACGTCGATTGACAACCGTTTGACGTCTAGAGTGCGTTGCAGTTATCGAACGGCATTCGATAACTGAAGTAAACATTTTGTCACTCCCAGATTTTGTCTACCCCTGATTTTGCCTAACCCGATTTTATCACGTTTTCGACCCAATTTGCCGCAAACAATAAAGATTTTCATGAAATAACTTTCACTGCCTGTAGCTTATTATGAATCATTTATGAGTACCTGTTAATAAGTTTGTAAGTCTCTTCGACAAAAAAAAAATACGGATTCCATTCACGTATTTTGTCTTGCCTTCATTACGGAGCCCACGCCAATGAAAATAACTACTTAAAATACAAACATATACCAAGAAGGGGTCTCACAACTTGTTTATTTTTAAATAAGTGCCTCCATTAAGGAGGTTGATCCATTGACCTTGACTCTATTCCATAGACTACCTGGAGCTCAAGACAACAACAAGAACTACTTGGAATACAAACATATACCAAGATGGGGTCACAAAACTTGTTTATTCTTCGATAACTGCCTCCATTACGGAGATTGATCTACAGAACTTCGGTGGGGTTTGGTCCCACGAAATCAGTACGCTAGACAGGTGTTTTCCCTACTAAGCTACGAAGGACCTTCGTCGACCTCCGCATCTTAGCGGGTACTGATGAAACCAAATTCACAGCACCGGGCATGTAGCCGAACTTTCATAATATATTCTCAGAACTAACTCTCTCAGTGGCCAGTGGCCAGTGGAGATATATCAGCTTCCACACTGATATTCTTCCCTCCCCCTTCATACGGGAGCTTGGCAGAAGGAAGGTCGTGCGATATATGCCATCACAAATATTGCCCTCCGCTCGCTTTCAAATCGACTTCTATAAAAACATTCTTCATGCCTGCCGTATCCTAACGGAACTATCAATTCTATACTTTCGCCTCTAATGCTATCATGAACATGTACGTCCAAGTTTGGAAGATGATATTAGCATTTCCATATCACTCTCATATATGTTTTTGTATAATGCCAACCAAGTAGGATGAGTATTTAGTATTATCTGGCTCCTACACACTTGCTTCATCACCAACGGCGCTCGATGAAGTAGGGTTGTGTGAGATTGTACCAGTTGGTCGTCAGATCCCAACCCGACCACATAAGCGAAGAGAGATCGTTTTTCGAGTTCAGTACATTCAAAGTTAATTGCCTATTTTCCGGGTATTGGGCCACCCGGAGTGGAAATTAATTACTATGTCTGAAACTCGATTATGCATATGCTATCTCATGTTGTGATAGATTAAGTTCGGAAAAGGTATTGGAGGAAAACCGCTACCTTCCGTCCCTCCCAGTTGTTCTTCAATAACTGCATCCGTTACGGAGGTTGATCCACCGACCTTGACTCTATGGAGTTCGTAGACTACCTGGAGTCCTCGACAACAACAAGAACTACTTGGAATACACATATACCAAGAAGGGGTCGCGCAACTTGTTTATTCTTCGATAACTGCCTCCGTTACGGAGATAGATCCAAATATCTTGAGTGTATGGAGTTCGTAGACTACCTGGAACTCACGACAACAACAAGAACTACATGAAAAACAAACATATACCAAGAAGGGGTCACACAACTTGTTTATTTTTCAATAACTGCCTCCATTACGGAGATCGATCCACCGACCTTGAATCTATGGAGTTTGTAGACTACCTGGAGCCAACGACAACAACAAGAACTACTTGGAATACAAACATATATCAAGAAGGGGTCACAAAACTTGTTTATTCTTCAAACGCTGCCTCCGTTACCGAGGTCGATCCCCAGACCTTGACTCTATGGAGTTCGTAGACTACCTGGAGTCTTCGACAACAACAAGAACTACTTGGAATACACACATATACCAAAAAGGGGTCACAACTTGTTTATTCATCGATAACTGCCTCCATTACGGAGATTGTTCCGAAGACCTTGACTGTATGGAGTTCGTAGACTATCCGGAACTCACGACAACAACAAGAACTGCATGAAAAACAAACATATGTCAAGAAGGGGTCACAAAACATGTTTATTCTTCAATAACTACCTCCATTACGGAGGTTGATCCACCGACCTTGAATCTATGAAGTTCGTAGATTACCTAGAGCCCGCGACAACAACCAGAACTACTTGGAATACAAACATATGCCAAGAAGGGGTCACACAACTTGTTTATTCTTCGATAACTCATTATGGAGATTGATTCGAAGACCTTTACTGTGTGGAATTCATAGACTACCTGGAACTCACGACAACAACAAGAACTTCATGAAAAACAGATATATATATATCAAGAAGGGTCACACAGCTTGTTTATTCTTCATTAACCGCCTCCATTACGGAGGTTGATCCACAGACCTTGAATTTATGGAGTTTGTAGACTACCTGGAACCAATGACAACAACAAGAATTACTTGGAATACAAACAAATACCAAGAAGTAGTCACACAACTTGTTTATTCTTCAATAACTGCCTCCGTTGCTGAGGTTGATCAACAGATCTTGACTCTATGGAGTTCGTAGACTACCTGGAGCCCACGACAACAACAAGAACTACTTTGAATACAAACATATACCAAAAAGGGGTCACGCAACTGGTTTATTCTTCGATAACTGCCTCCATCACGGAGATTGATCCGAAGACCTTGACTGTATGGAGTTCGTAGACTACCTTCAACTCACGACAACAACAAGAACTACATGAAAAACAGATATATATCAAGGAGGGGTCACACAGCTTGTTTATTCTTCAATAACTGCCTCCGTTACTGAGGTTGATCCACAGATCTTGACTCTATGGAGTTCCTAGACTACCTGGAGCCCACGACAACTACAAGAACTACTTTGAATACAAACATATACCAAAAAGGGGTCAGGCAACTGGTTTATTCTTCGTTAACTGCCTCCATTATGGAGATTGATCCGAAGACCTTGCCTGTATGGAGTTTGTAGACTACTTGGAATCAATGACAGCAACAAGAACTACTTGGAATGCAAACATGTTTTAAGAAAAGGTCATTGGATGACCCGGAACATATACTGTGAATTCGTTTTTGAATTTACACGATAGACAAAGGTCTATCGTGTAAATTTACGTTAGCAGACCATAAGATCTTATTCCAGAGATTTTTTGGATGACTTAGGCCTTACTCCAGGGTTTTGGAGACCCAGAATATATACTGTGAACACCGACTATTCTAAGAAGCGCAATGAGCATGTAATATATTAGAAACTGGTTGATAGTCCTTCGGTTACGTGTGTAGACTCTCAAGCCTTACTTCAAAGATTTCTTGTATAACCATGGACAAAAGCTGTAAACCTTGACTATGGGCAAAAAGTATATGAGTTTCTATTTCCAAAACTGTCAAAATTATCTAAATCGGTTGAAAATTGTTAAAGTTATGAAAATATCAATTTAGTGGAACACGGGTACCCTGTCGGCCATCCACGTGGTAAAAAAATCAGATGCCCCTCCCCACGTCCCTCCTCACTGTATCAACGTGATTTTCTCACAGATGCTACATTTTATGGAGTTCTTAGATGTCACCGAGTTTCAGCTTTCAGCTATAAAAATTCATTGAAATATCACCACTTGAATTTGAAAAGGAACACGGGTACCCCGTCGGCCGCATAAGGGTTAAATAGGGAGTGAGCGCTTCTAGTGGACCCCCTAAATATTGAAATTTACTTCAGATGGAGCGCTGGAGTGGATCAAGCAAACGGAATCCAATTAGGTAGATGGAGGTTTCTGGAATCAAGAAATGTTACTATAGTGGTTCGGGACCCCCTGGAGAATCTAATAATTAGACGTCGTCTCAATAAATTGCTAATGTAAAAAAGAGATAATAATCCAATTTTAGGCGAAACGAAGTTCGTCGGGTTTACTAGTTAATTAATAAAACTAAATATCAGTATCCCAGTCCAAAACTTTGGTATGATAATCAACTTCTCCGGTGGAAGTTCACTGGAAATAGTTGATTCTAGCGTTACATTTCGGTTTTAATTCAGGGGGTCCATTATACGCACCGGGTCCATCATTAATAGCTCTCATTCCCTAACTCGGCTTTAAGCACATGCGGTATTTCGAAAAAAATGGTTTTGGGCATTCGAAACGAAATTCCGTGGAATTCCTGAATAGTAACAACTTAGTTTTAATTGAATTGTCACATCATGTCCTAGCTTTCAGCAAACACGTACCTATTTTTTATTGCTAAAACACAGCAAATAGTTTATTGAAAATCAGCAAATAACCGTATTTTTTACGAAAGTCTGTTTTTTATTATGCTGAGCTGCAGAAATAAAAACTGACTGCGTATGTTTTAATATTTCGAAAACTGTTGAGCTTCTTGAAACGAGGCTTCCGAGCCTCTTGAAAGAAGGCTTCTGACCCTCTTGAAAGAAGGCTTCCGAGCCTCTTGAAAGAAGGCTTCCGAGCCTCTTGTAAGAAGGCTTTTGAGCCTCTTGAAAGGAGGCTTTTGAATCTTTTGAAGTTAGGCTTCCGAGCTTCTTGAAAGGAGCCTTCCGAGCCTCTCGGAAGGAGGTTTTTGAGCCTCTTGAAAGGAGTCTTTTGAGTCTCTTGAAAGGGATTTTTGAGCCTGTTGAAAGGAGGCTTTTGAGTCTCTTAAAGGGATTTTTGAACCTCTTGAAAGGTTTCCGAGTCTCTTGAAAGGAGGCTTCCGAGCCTCTTGAATGGAGGCTTCCGAACCTCTTGAAAGGAGGCTTACGAGCCTCTTGAAAGGAGGCTTCCGAGCCTCTTGAAAGGAGGCTTCCGAGCCTCTTGAAAGGAGGCTTCCGAGCCTCTTGAAAGGAGGCTTCCGAGCCTCTTGAAAGGAGGTGTCCGAGCCGGTTGAAAGGAGGTTGCGGGGCCTCTTGAAAGGGGGCTTCCGGGCCTCTTGAAAGGAGGCTTCCGAGCCTCTTGAAAGGAGGCTTCCGAGCCTCTTGAAAGGAGGCTTCCAGGCCTCTTGAAAGGAGGCTTCCGAGCCTCTTGAAGGAGGCTTCCGAGCCTCTTGAAAGGAGGCTTCCGAGCCTCTTGAAAGGAGGCTTCAGGCCTCTTGAAGGAGGCTTCTGAGGCCTCTTGAAAGGAGGCTTCCAGGCCTCTTGAAAGGAGGCTTCCTGAGCCTCTTGAAGGAGGCTGAGCCTCTTGAAAGGAGGCTTCCAGGCCTCTTGAAAGGAGGCTTCCGAGCCTCTTGAAAGGAGGCTGAGCCTCTTGAAAGGAGGCTTCCGGGCCTCTTGAAAGGAGGCTTTCCAGGCCTCTTGAAGTAGGCTGAGGCCTCTTGAAAGGAGGCTTTGAGCCTCTTAAAAGGAGGCTTCCGTGCCTATCTAAAGGAGGCTTTCAGGCCTCTTGAAAGGGAGGTTTCCAGGCCTCTTGAAAGGAGGCTTCCGAGCCTCTTGAAAGGAGGCTTGAGCCTCTTGAAAGGAGGCTTCTGAGGCCTCTTGAAGGAGGCTTCTGAGCCTCTTGAAAGGAGGCTCTGAGCCTCTTGAAAGGAGGCTTCTGAGGCCTCTTGAAAGGAGGCTTCCTGGAGCTCTTGAAAGGAGGCTTGAGCCTCTTGAAAGGAGGCTTCCAGAGCCTCTTGAAAGGAGGCTTCTGAGCCTCTTGAAGGAGGCTTCCGAGCCTCTTGAAAGGAGGCTCTGAGCCTCTTGAAAGGAGGCTTCCAGGCCTCTTGAAAGGAGGCTTGAGCCTCTTGAAGGAGGCTTCTGAGCCTCTTGAAAGGAGGCTTCCGAGCCTCTTGAAAGGAGGCTTCCAGGCCTCTTGAAGGAGGCTTCTGAGCCTCTTGAAAGGAGGCTTCTGAGCCTCTTGAAAGGAGGCTTCCAGGCCTCTTGAAAGGAGGCTTGAGCCTCTTGAAAGGAGGCTTCTGAGCCTCTTGAAAGGAGGCTTCTGAGCCTCTTGAAGGAGGCTTCCAGGCCTCTTGAAAGGAGGCTTCCGAGCCTCTTGAAGGAGGCTTCCGAGCCTCTTGAAAGGAGGCTTCCGAGGCCTCTTGAAGGAGGCTTGAGGCCTCTTGAAAGGAGGCTGAGCCTCTTGAAAGGAGGCTTCCAGGCCTCTTGAAGAGGGCTTCCTGAGCCTCTTGAAAGGAGGCTGAGCCTCTTGAAAGGAGGCTTCCGAGCCTCTTGAAAGGGAGGCTCTGAGCCTCTTGAAAGGAGGCTTCCTGAGCCTCTTGAAAGGAGGCTTCCAGAGCCTCTTGAAAGGAGGCTTCCAGGCCTCTTGAAAGGAGGCTTCCGAGCCTCTTGAAGGAGGCTTCTGAGCCTCTTGAAAGGAGGCTTCCGAGCCTCTTGAAAGGAGGCTTCTGAGCCTCTTGAAAGGAGGCTTCTGAGCCTCTTGAAAGGAGGCTCTGAGCCTCTTGAAAGGAGGCTTCTGAGGCCTCTTGAAAGGAGGCTTCTGAGCCTCTTGAAGGGAGGCTTCCAGGCCTCTTGAAAGGAGGCTGGAGCCTCTTGAAAGGAGGCTCTGAGCCTCTTGAAAGGAGGCTTCCGAGCCTCTTGAAAGGAGGCTTCCGAGCCTCTTGAAAGGAGGCTTCCGAGCCTCTTGAAAGGAGGCTTCCGAGCCTCTTGAAAGGAGGCTTCCGAGCCTCTTGAAAGGAGGCTTCCGAGCCTCTTGAAAGGAGGCTTCCGAGCCTCTTGAAAGGAGGCTTCCGAGCCTCTTGAAAGCAGGCAACCTATCCACTTGAAAGGAGGAGGCTTTCAATCCTCTTGAAAGGAGGCCTCCGAGCTGCTTGGAAGAAGGCTTCCGAGATACGGAATCCTCTTGAAGCACAGCAATCGAGCATTAGTGAAAGAATATATTTGCACGTTCGATCTTTTGATCCGCAGTTTTTCATACATTGTACTGATTGTGGAAGGCAGGATTCAATTGGAGTTTATTAATCGCATTGCATATTATGTACAATATAATTTTTTGAAATAAAAATACGTAATTATCAAAACTGTATCAATGAGTTTTGATTGGAATTGTAATACGTCCACCATTACGCATTTTTGTCCGAGGTACCCCCTAGGGCCAGCGAAGGTACCCCCAGGGGTACATGTACCCGAGGTTGAGAACCACTGCTGTAACCTAATGCCTACATGCAGATAGCGTGATGGTGTTGCTAGAATAGAGCATCGCACGGCTATTATTATTCGACTCCCACCGCAGCGTACCACAGATTTTTTCTAATAGTTCTCGCACAGACCCAGCACAATTTTTGAAAAGTTCGAGTTTCGTACTGCAATCAACAGCTTTCATACTGCCTAGATCTGTTGAAAATATCATTTTGGAAAGTTTTACAGATTCAATAAATCTCCATGAATTTGGTTGAAAGTTTCTCGGGAAACTTTATCCAAGATGTTAATTTAAATGGAGAGGTGGCACTGTAATACTTTTAAAAATGGTAAACAGATCTAATCAATATGAAATCTGTTGATTGCAATTAAAAATTCAGCTTTTTTTAATTTTTACTGAGGTCTATTGGAAATAATCAGCGATGAATATTTTTACGTTGTTTATGGTGAGAGGCATACTTTTGAAAATGATGAACAGGTCCAAAACTGATCTGTTACTTATGTACTTATGTCCTTTTGTAAAATTCAGCTAGATTATTCCTATGGCATTTAGGTAACAATATTTGACTCTAAAAATAATGAACAAAATTATTTTTCCAGCGGATTTTTTTTACATTCGTTTTTTGCATTATGTATATAGGGGAAAATACGGCTTTGGCAGGTTTTGTTCTATTATTGGCAGGGGGTTTTTGTCGACCAAATTTTATGAAATTTGGCCAGAATATTCTTTGATATGCAAAGAATGTTTAGGCCAAATTTAAGCATAATCAATCATAAAAAAAACCCTGACAATAATAGAACAAAATATGCCAAAGCCGTCATTTCCCCTAAAAAAACCATTTAATAAAAAATCTGCGGCAAAAAAAGAAGTTTCGTTTTCTTAAAATTTTGAATCAAATGAATCTCGATTTCGTTTCGTTTCGAAGTCTCGAAAGTAAATCTGAATTTCGTTTCGTTTCGAACCAACAATAGCATTTCTAATTTTGTTTCGTTTCGTCAAGAAAAAATGTGTTATCGCATACCCTTAAATTGTGTATCACACCAAACCGAAACCTAACGATTGAATCGAGAAAGGCATCGTCACTGATAAGTGAATTAATCTTTTTTTTTTTTTGGAAATCGTATACCCGCATTCGTCCAGACAGTCTTTCAGAAATTCTTCCGATTATTGTTTCAGACATTTTTCCAAAAAAAAAAATCTCAAAGAATTACCCGAAAATATCCCAGATATCCCTCTTTAAATTCCTACAGAATTCTTCACGGAATTCGTTTCAAAATAATCCCAGAAATTCCTCGAAGTATTCTCTAGAATATTCCTCCATAATGGGGGAATTCTTGAAGTAATTCACAAAAAAAAAACTCCTGGTTCGAATTCTCAAAGGAATTTCCCATGGAATTTGCAATGGAACCGCTGGAGGAATTCTCGAATAAATTTATGTTAGAGTTGTTGAATAAATTCTTGAAAAAATCACGAAAGAATCTCTGAAGAATTGTTTAGGTAAATTCTTGAAGGAATATATAATTATATGAGTTTTTGAAGTAGTTCCCAAAAGAGTTCCTAGAAATTCCAGAAAAAAAAGAATTTTCAAAGGAATCTCATAATTTTGATTTTTTTTTTGTTAAAAACCTTGACTGTGAATATGCACCACGTCTATCTAGAGAGTATTGAATTGAGTTCGAGTCCCTCTAAGACACGTGGACTCTGTTTCACAAATATAGTATTAATTTGGCAATTTCGGAAACATGGAAGCCAAGCCATTTAACCCAATCAGTTCCATGCTAGTTGTTATTGTGAGTAGCTCGCTATCCAATGATTTCAATTTATATACTTCACTTGGATAAATGCTGCACAATTCTAAGACACATTCTAGCGTAACGCGACACCATGAGGAGCCGACTTTCAGCGAGAAATTAGGTCTGCATTCGAAAATTAGCTTCGGGGGCATATGATTAAACAGGTTTATAATAATCCTTTCTGATAGAATATTCACTTTAAGATTTCTTGCTTTAAATATAGGAAATAAAACGCGGTGCATTTCGTAACGCGACACCATAGCTGAAAAGAACTTTTTCGTCGTTTGCAATACAAGTGCGTTTTTTAGCTCTGGTATGTGGTTTGGAATCTCGATTTATTCCAAGCACTTCTCGTATACATCAACAGAAACGAGACTGTGAACTCAAATTGTGGGTAAAAACGGAAATTACAATGAAACTCGATGGATTGATTGTAACGTTTTCCACTGTTTCATAGGGTTTTATACCCCTTTCTATAATCTAGTTTGCTTTAAAAACCCTCAACAGAGAATAAATATTTTAAGAACTATTTGTATTTAGGGCTTGCTATAAAAGTTCAAAAAAATTGGATAAAAGCTTAGATTCAAAATATGTACTAAAACTAATTCTCGGATTAAACGTAGATAGGCCATACAACGCCAATTGAGATATACTATGACAAAATAATAATTTAACTACTAGAAGTATGAGTAAGGGCCATAAACCGCGAAATTGGTAACATAAAGAAATGATTGTCCATTTTACTTTTATTACACGTCGGCTAGTGAGCGGTAGTGAGTCCAGTGATCTCCGTTTTCTTTTGATTTTCTCTAAGGTGTGTAAATTTAATTATATTGAAGTAGAGGATATTATAAGCCAAAGTAGTTTTCATTTTAAATTACATTTGCGTGAAGTGAACTCTTTTTTAAAATTTATAATATTTATTCCTAACTCAACCAGTTCCCGCAGATTAAGAATCACCAAGGGCGAACACACTGCTCCTGTGCGTTCTTAATTTCCATTACAAAGGTAAAAGGTTAAAGAATTCATTTTATTGTATAATTTATCTAACTATCTTTTCGTGTTGGACCTCAGCGTCCAACGGGCGCTTTTTTATACGGGCATAAAGCTCGTCAGTTTCCGCCATCTTTTCGGCCACCGTGCCAGCTGTGCACTCTCGGTGTGGATTTCCGCTAGGCCCGCCAGTTTCCTGGTAGCCAAACGGGGTGAGAGGATTATTACTGGCCTGCTTGCGTTCGTTCGCGGACGATCTGGTAGAGTACCGGTCTCGCCGACATCCACCCCGCAACTTTATTTCGGCCTGAAGAAGCGACGATTTCCCTGGCAACACCGACCGCCTCGAGGCATCCGGGCCCGACCGCCCCTGGTGACGAGAACAGCTACACCGTCCCACATCAGGTCATCGCACACCATCCGTGCACCCCCGGTTGACGAACCGAATGTTGGTAGCATAAAACCCTGCGCAGGTATGTTTCGCCATGGCCAATATACACTCACAACACATACACTGATACACACACGAAAGGAAGATGAATGAATACATGTAAATGAATCCAGCATAAATTACCTTTTTATATTCATTTCATACGCCAAGATCCCTGTGGTATCTCAGTCCGCCTGGGTGATACTGTGTTGAGTTCGCTTTAGTTTTACGTTCACTTCAGGCACGTTTGTGATCTGGCATAATCTACTTAAATCTACAGTCGATTCTCGTTTTTGGTTACACTCCGTTCAATCAACAAATAACCGTTTGAAATCCCCTAGAGAAGAGAACTCATGCTTCTAGTAGCAAGTCGGGCAACATTAATTAACATGACCAGTGGTCTCTCGGTTTAGAGAGTGGCGCATAAGCCGCTGCGTTTGAATCTTCTTTAGAGCGAGGTTAAGAACGGTTACATGATTTCAACACCACCGCGTTACGCTGATCGACAAACAGTGTTCTGCAAATGGTGTTGCGTTACGCGAACATGTTTCTCGCGGATAGAGGGCATAATTTCAGCAGATTTCGATGCGGCATGTTGCATTCGACAGGGGTTATTGTTACAATATCTTTCTTGGAATGTTGTTCGAATTGGTGGCCACGATCTGGTGTTCCGACTATTAAGATTTTAGGGACTAACCGGTCATCCAAACAAACAACCAAAACCATTCATGTCACATTTCAAAACGAAATCAATGGTAATATGATTTCTGATATTTATGTTAGTCACGCCCAGGTACGATCCGGATATGTTTTTAAGTACGTGGTCAGATGATCGATCTCCCTAGAAGTGATTTGTTTTTTTAGATGAAAAGTTCTGTGTTGCCTTTTTTCTATGTTAACCGTTTTAAAAGGTGATGATGGCCCAAGAAGCTCAGAAATGTTGAAGATGTATTTTTCTGTTGTTTTTAGTTTTCTTTTCTACTGGAACGTGGTATGTTTTTAACTTTTTGTTCATACATGTCAGAATACATTGGTGTATGTCTCATGTCTCAAGCAATATTTACCACTTGAGCGTCATGCACTGAGTTGCTTACGCCCTTACGCTCTTGAGTTAATATTTTATGAAATGTGTTGATGTCCTGGTGTGAAATAAAACACAAAAACCGAATATAATATGTCTTTAATAAGGAGATTTTAGCTCTAAATAGGTTCATTTCGATTAACATAACTGGGAAATCAATAAATTTTCAATGTTTCACACAGAAGACCCCTGTTTGCCTTTTTCAATAGACCCTTATTCTTGCAGTGGTTGCTGAAGTTTGTTTTCCTGATGTTATCCATTATATTTCAACTGCCGATGATCAACGCTCTAGGCTGTGTAAATCTCGGTGAAATTCTATAACCTGAAATATCGGCTAAATTGACGCATGGTTACGGTGCCTCCTTTAAGTGTTGCAAATAACTAACATTTGCTTTCAACTGGGATATTAGTAGAAATTCATGAACCAAGCATTGGGCCGTGCGGATCTCGGTTGAAAAAAGAATAATAAAAATATTGCAGATCTACTGATCGTAAGCAAAACAAATTAAAATACTAAAAATCATCAAATAAAAAGAAAAAGCACGAGTCTTTCTGCTCTCCAAAGCCAAAAATATGTATAAGAATCAAGATAAAACTAGTATCGAAAAGCATTTTTGCGGCTCCGTAACGCTTCACGACAAATGAGCTTTTGAAATAAACAATTGAAGCAAAAAAACTTCCTGTTGGGATCCGCATCCGCAAAAAGTCTGAAGGTCCGTGAAAGGGTAGAATGAAGCCGTGTTCAGGAGCAAATTGTTCGCTACGTTTACTCATATGAGTACATGGTGATATCGAGCGCGAAGAGAGAGGTTTAAAAAAAAGCCTCACAATCTATCCGAACAAAAAAATGAGCTCAAATTTCTCGTGAGTTATTTATGGATGACCCCTACGAGTTCTACGAAACACCAAAATTTGCAGTTTCCCACCACTTCGTAACATTTTTTGCATGGGAACTCATTTTTTAGTAAGGACAGTTATCAAACGATACACCCCGTTACATCCCCAATTTTGTTACGTTATTCACGTACAAACCCTAATATACTAAAAAGATTTTTTTTTCTCTATTTCTGAGCCATTGCGATACTGTATACATACACCGAAAGCCGTTTATCCTTAATTTCAGTAAAACACTGAATTCGCGTAACGCGACACCAAATTTTTGTACCTAGTGTAACTTTGTGAAAAATGCTCCGATTTTGAATATTAAAACATGAAAAGAAAGCTCTTGACGAGTACTAAAAGAATCCGAAGTATTATTTTTCCAATGTGTGTACTTTTTGTGTAGTATCAATTATGCGACTATTTTCGTAACGCGACACCATTTCAATGTCACTGTTTTCAAAGTACACAAATTTCAAGAAAACAAAAATTTTCGAAGCAATACAATTGACTCACAAAAAGACCATCATAAACTCTACTTTATCATGTATTAACCAATACATTTGAACCTAAATAGGTGCGATGGAGCACATTTGTAAAAATTACATTAGGAAGTATTTTTCTCATACTAAAAGTCTACTATTTTGATTGGCTATTAATATATGTTCCCAAACGAATTTTCAGTGAAACAAATGTTTTTCTTATAATTCAATATATACATTTTCGTTTCCTAAAGATATTGGACTCTAATTTTCAGTTTAAAATTTTGGTACCTTGGCGTAGAAGTGCGTGGAATGTGTCCTAAGTTAATGTGTACACCGCGGTGAATTCTACGGAAAGATTGGTAGCCTTTCATACCAATAACAATCATTGATAGAAAATTCGGATTATTTTGAGCTGGGAATGAGCGAGTTGAGAATATGTATTCAATCTAATTACAAGAAGAGATTTTGATTCTCAAACATGATAAATGATCAATTTGTATGAAAATGTATTATTGCAGCATTTACTGGATAAAAAACCTTTGAAATGAATTCCACTATAAACCCTCAATGTTATTTGCTTCAATCGCAAAATAAATGACTAATTTTTCAATTTGTTATCTCAAAATTATGTTTGTGTTATTATCAACCTTTGCTTCTTCCCCTCGGTTGCCATGGACATTTAACCATACTGTTCGATATTTGCCTATCATGGGCTGTCCACTGGAAGGCATTATGCGGCATCAGCAGACTGAATTACCGTGGGGGACCGAAATCCGTACAGCACCGAAATCCGTCCACTTCGTGAGATATCAATAAAATAAAGGGGGTTTAAGGGAAATAATGTATGAATCATTTATCTTATCTTGATATTATGCTTGACAGAAAGCTTTCTGGCCATTGAAATGGAAAGTAGGCTCTGAAATTAAAATAACATAATTAAAAAAACAAATCGACACCCCGCAAACGCGAAGTTTTAGGTGCCATTTTGTTCGCGTGTTGGATACATTGTACCAAAAGTGAATGTGTTTAAATTGCAAATTGCAATTAATAGAGCAAGATCAGCAGCATAATTAACAAAGAGATCGCTTCTCAAGGTGCGTATTGTGCTATTCACAGTGTTAGTTTGATCAATTGGTCTGCTTTAATTTAAATATTTTGTTAGAAAATAGCTGTACGGATTATGATCCTATGATTCGAAGTCCGTCCACGGTGGAAGGATTTTGATTCAGGAGGTGTTGATTTTATTCGTAATTTTATCATATTTTTCATTACTTTCAACGCAATACAGTGGAACACACAAAAAATAGAGGCCCTCTCGCAGTTAGATCAATGACGAACGTTTGATTTGCATTCGATTTGTATTTTCTAGAGACTTATACATATACTGAAGTGCTTAAATGTACGGGTTTCGATGCACCACGGTATGTCGTGTACAAATAACGATAATTTTCAATAAAGATAATCCTGCTTATCGGAAAGCAAAATCGTAAACATCTTCTTCCGCCATACACAACGCCGAAGGAGAACGTCCCTTGACGGAAGAGGGGGTTGTTATGACGGCAGTGTGGTCGATCCTTACGAGCAATTGAGTCGAACATAAGGACCCAATCGTTTCGTGTCGTCCGCTTCGATTCCCATGTTAGTGCCGAACGACGAAAGCATAAAAATAACACGCAACAAGATGAAGTCTTATGCCACCTTAGCTTTCACCATCTTATCCACTTTCGTTCCAGCCCAACCGAAACATCCGATCATCGTTCACTTCCATGCCAATCCTCGTTTCGTCGTGTCGTCGCTTTGGCTTATCCTTCACTGGATGTAGGCAAATTTTCCGATAAAATGAGAAAAAAAATCCAATCGTTGTCAGGTTTTTTCAATGTCTGGTTTGGCAGGATTTTCCAGCATAACACTGAAATGCGGTTGGCCAAATCTTCTTATAGTTAACAACCGAAGCAGAGTTTCCTTCCAAGTATTGAGTGTTGGAAATTTAAGCAAATCCCACACTTCTTAAGGTCAAATCCGAATAGCCATTTTCAAAAACCAACATGATATCGTCTTTATTGTCAAAGTTTCTTCTGATCAGGTATTCGTATTTAAAGTTTATGTGTTTTCCCTAGGACAGGTGTATAAGTTAAATTGTTTTTCTTTCTTACATTTCTCATGAAAATTACAGTTTTTTCGAAAAACTATTTATTTGAACGCGTTATCTTTTACACATTATTATACTTTGTGGGTTCTATAAACAATTACAGCATATTTATAAATTTCATGTTGACCAGCAATTTGGGCCAACACTAGTCTCACAGTGTGCACCGTGCGTTTCCATGATTCGCTGCTCTGCAATCAAGCCAGACGCACCGTTGCTGCTTATACACTCGATGAGAAGATAATAAACAACATATTTTGGCCGGAACCGGCAATACGTCCACGTCTCAATCAATAACAGGATGCCGACTGTCATCGACCGTTTGGTTGGGTGCCGATCAAAACTGGGATCAATTTAGTCGGCCGAACGCAATACGGCAGCATCAGTCGACGCTCCGTCATCGTTAACGTTGACGTCTCTGTCTGCCTTTCCTGATGGTGTGCCACAACAAGTCGAGTCCTCGGTCATCGGCAACGTCCGGAGTTGATGGCGAAAAACTGAACGATTACTAATTGAAAGAACTGTTTTGATATGGTTATTCCCGTGAGGCTTTTGCCGTCCAGGCTAAACAGTCCGAACAGTCTGATCCGACAGGAGTGGAAGGAAATTTCGATTGCCAAGGAGTGTACGTTTTTATGACACAACTAAACCAATCTATCAAGCAAGGCTGTGACAACGGTCAAAGATGTGGCGTTGAAGAACAGAAACGGTTGGTTGCCACAGTTTGTTAACGAAATTATTCTTCGTGCAAATAGGCAATCTGGCTAGCAAAACAAATTAATCAAATGGATGGCATTAATCGCATTGTGCCAAAAATTTTGATAGGCAATACAATTTCATGGTAGACTTCAAATCTGGATGATATGGCTTAACAATATTGGCTGATTTATTCCCTATTCAACATCTAATGCAATTAAGCGTATAATGTAACACACAGTACTATTTTTGAAGATCAAACATACAAAATTATTGTTTTCATAACAGAAAACAGTAAGGATCAATTCCAATTCCAAAAGAACATCAAAACTATTCACAACAATATTCCGAATGTTCACCTTGTTGATGAAAATGTTGAGAGGAGTCAGCGAAATGAAGATGAATGGAGTTTATTTCACGAGATTACTATCACTGAATTAGTCTACTGTGAAAGGATTGAAGATGTGTGGAAGTGTGAATAATCTAAATACTAGAGTCATGTGGGATACATTTGATGTAATAAAGTTCAGATTTTTGGATGTAATAAACAAATCAATGTTGCGTGGAGAGTTTCCGTCGATGTGGAAAAAATCATTTGTAGTTCCGTTACCTAAAATTGCTCAATCTAAAGACCCAGCTGACCGAAGACCAATTAATATTCGTTTCGTTGCGTAAAATTTCAAATATCTCGCTAGAAAAAACTAGCTTTTAACGAAATTTAACGGAATTCCGCGGAATTTCGAAACTAATTAAGACTTAAACCATACTGCCTCGTACGGTCGTGCATTATCAAAATGTTTAGCTGCGCCGCTGAACGACACTTTCTACATAACGCTTTCTACATAAGCCCATTCTGAGTCGACAAATACGTTTTTTGTTTTCTTCTATAAAACGTGTTTTGTAATATTTTTCAAAACTTTATAAAAGTGATTTTTCTTATAATTAGAGTTCATCACTGTAGTGTTTTGTTAGAAATGTCGAACAGAAAACGATAAATGAACCGTTTGTTTGAGAAACTGCATATGTAAAATTTTTGGCCAAAATGAGATTTTTATATATTTTTTTTTGATTTTTTTTTCGTTTGTTTGAGAAACTACATATGTCCACGTACTTTGAAGAGCAATTGTGGGGCACTGCTTACACTTTTTGCACTGAAAGTGCCCCAGGGTGTTGAGTTTTGACAAAAACTATTGATCTGTATCGGAGAAATCGAAAGAATCGGTCCAAATTTGTTCAAAAACAGTTTTTTGTTGTTTTCTCGAAATAGTGTAAAATGGACTTATGCAGTTTCTCAAACAAATGATTCAAATATATTTAACTATTCTATCCTATTTTTTCAAAGTGATCCGACTCAATATTTAAGACGTCAGACTCAGAGTGTAAATGTACGGCAGCAAAATAAAATATCCATGTAGAATTAGAATTTTTCCTTCAAAAAAATAGGAAATTGCCAATAAAGAAATCAGGGTATGATCAATAAATAAATACATATAAGATTTCCACAAATAATTCAAAATTTCCATAAACAATTGAGAATTTTCCACAAAACTAAAATAAATTAGCACTTTTAAAAGCAAAAAATGCAATTATAAAGGAAGAACTTAATCATTAATAAATCAATATTAGCAATAAAAAATTACAAAATTTTTCACAAAATTTATATTTTTTTCAAAAAAAAATAAATAAAAATTTTCCCCAAAATATTCAATAAAGAGCAAAAAAAAAGAAAATTTCCATTTTAAAAAATAGAAAATAAAGAGCAATACGAAAGAAATTTTCCATAAAAAAAATACAAAAAAGCACTAAAATTGATAAAATTTTCCATGAACTTTAAACACTTTCAAAGAAGGGGTCATTTATAGTTTTAGCTCAGGCTCAGTTCTATTGCTTTTTCTTATTTTTTTTATTTTTTTATTGCATTTTTCTTGATTATTCTGTGGAAGTTTTTTTTTAATATTTATGGAAAAAAAATATTTATTTTCTGGAAAGTTTTGTAATTGTTTATTACTAGTATTCATTTATGTATGGAAATTTAGTATTTTTTTTGTGGAACATTTTGATTTCTTCATGGAAAATTCTTCCTTTATAATTGCAATTTTTGCTTTTAAAAGTGCTAATTTGTTTTTGTTTTGTGGAAAATTCATAATTGTTTGCGGAAATTTTGCATTATATGTTGAAATTTTATATTATTTTGTTGCTCATACCCTGATTTCTTTATTGGCAATTTCCTACTTTTTTATGGAAATTTTTTAATTTATTAGGGGGAGTTTTCATTTTAATCAATTATATACAGTTGCCGTTTGATAACAGCAACATGTTAACTTTTCAGTTAGTGAATGCACTTCGACGTATTTTAGACGTCAAACGGTTTTCAATCAATGTCAGATGAAATGAAAGTGCAATGCAGCTGTCATTGAGTTTGTCATAGTGTTGAATTCTTCACGACTTAGGCCTCAAACCAGATTGAACCGCATAGCTAAGAGCCACCACTAAGTACATCATTATTATTAAACGAAGCACATTGATTTTGTGTTGGATTGATTTGAAACACGGTTTTCGTCTTCGAGTTTTCAAAATAACTTCGTTTACAATAAATGTTTAGCTGCTTATCAAGGTGGCTTAACATGAATTACCTTTTCAACAAACCAACGATTCCTTTCACGAGGCGCTCCCGGAGATGCAGAGCATTCTTCGGTCTTTTATAATAATGAGTGTCAAACTAATTTTCTTCTCCTAATCCTAAATTGACTGTAAGTGCGTGACCAATTCATTCCTAGCAACACAGTTCAGATCGATTTGGTTGCAACAACTCCAATGTGACTGGATTTGGTCGCATGTGAGTCACAGTGACCGATATGTGAAAAGTGTGCTACTCGGGATTTTATCCATAGCAGCTGTTTCTTACACTCCGAGCCTCCTATGAAAAGGTTGAATTTGGAAGGAAGTTTTTGTTACAAGTTTTTGTAGGAGAAAGGAAATAATATCTCTTCATACCTGGCAAACTGCTGCCGTAAAAACTTTGTGATCACATTTCTGATATATAATCTAAAATACATATCTTTGTGCATTTTAGAAAGGTGCAAATGCATTCATTCATTTAATTTATTCAGACTAAAAGCGCATTTTACACCTCCCGTGAACGTGAACGTGAACAAACTGTTTTTCGATAATAACTTCTTGATATACACTCAAATTGGGAGGGAATCATGTTCAAATGAAAGGCAGATGCTACATTTAGTAGTGAGATGCATAAAAACATTAAAAATATCAATAATATCAGATTTATGAGCATTCCACGGTCATGCCTGTGAAATCATCGTGAAATCGTATCTGCGGTGAACTCATCGCAAGTGTAAACGCGACGGTGAACATGAACGTGGAGCTGTGGTGAATTCAAAAATACAAGGAGAATAGATTGATTTTGATTGGGAGTTCACATCGACCGAGAGTGTTTACTGTTCTCGTTGAATCGGTGTCGGGTGGGTTCCTGCTTTGTGTGTCGCTGTCGCCCTCGTTTCGGTTTGGTCGGAAGGAAACTAACTCAGTAGTTTCTCATAAATGAATTGTGTTACTTTTTTATTATTTGTTAATATTATTTTTTCTGTTTTAAATATGTTTTATTTTAATACTTCAATCATTCGTATATTCAATCGAAAAATTTATATTTTCATAGATAGTTTACTTCATTCATAAAAAAAAATTCATTATTTTTCTTTTTCTAGTTCCTTTACTCAATGTTCCATAAACATTTCCACAGTTATTATTTGATGTTTCTATTTCTGTGCTCGTCAATTGAATGGATATGTGTCTTATGTGGCAAGTACAAAGATACGCTATGTCCAGTGAGTTAAGAATGCCCGAAGATCCAAAAAAAATCCTTAAGGCCGCAACGAAAATCGAGAATACTTCGCCTATGCTGACAAGGCTAACTTGAAACCATTGTATTTATTATTTTTTTATTTCATGATTTATATTAAATGTAATAGTTAATTTATATTTTATTAAATTAAATTAATTTATACGGGTCTCCAGTTAGCCTTGCGAGCATGGGCGTAGGATTCCCAACCCAAATAACGAGTTCGATTCTCGGTCCGACCTAGAATTTTTGCGGGTTGGAAACACTATCGGCTCCCTTCCAGTGTATAGTGTATCCATTTTACTTGCCACACAAGATACATACTTATGCGATTGACAGAAATGCCAATAGAACACTAAGTTAAAAGGTAAGCCAAGTTTCAGTGGAATGTAGAGCCAATGCACACTGCGAAAACCCGATTTCGAACTTTTTTTTTAACTTTCTTTACGAGCAATTTATAGAAGAAATCAAGGGCTTATTCGAAAGGAAATTTTCCAAGAAAATTCAGTGAGAGCTGTTTCATTGAACGTGGAACACTTCTGTATGTAGATATTGTGCATGTTGCCCCAATGTTCCATATATTACGAGTTTTCATATTTTTTGTCATTTTATCTTTAGGAAATTGCTCTAAAATTGTGTTCATCTCTTCACTGTGGATCCATAGAGGGGCACTAAATATGGTAAAAGTTAGAAATTTATGGAATTTAGGGGTCAAATAGGCATCAAAGTGCATTTTATACGAACTTTCATGTATTCTGTAAAAATGAATCATATTTACAAATAATTGTTGATATAATTGTCCAAAAATGTTATACAGATATTGATAAATGTTTGTGAAACAATAACTAACGAACTAAATCATTTCGCAAATATTTTGTTTTGTGATTTATTGGATAAAACACGATTTTCAAATACTTTTGAATAGAGCCGATGCCGAACATTTCCAAACCATTCCCGATTGCACAACTAGACAATAGTTATCATATTATTTGAGGGTCGATGTGACAATAGATAGGATGAGATCGAAAATATTCTTTTCATATGCCTTTTCGCCCAAATTCCTCTATGAAATTATAAAGCTCAGTAATTGTGCGTTAAAAAATTATGGAGTAATATTAATTCAATGATAATTTGTCAATTATACTATGAAACAACAAATGTTCGTATATTCATTGAAAAAATTGATACCAGGGGGTTTTTGAGGTCAAACAAGCTCAGAAGCTTATTTTATATTAAAAATAAATTCTCAAAAATGCGCTTTGATGATTATTTTACCCCAAAATCACTTTAATTTCCAACCTTTACCAATAAAATATGCAAAGTACTTTTTGAGAATCCACGATGAAGAGAAAAATACAATTTTAGTACAATATTTTATAGATAAAAGGACAAAAAAATTTAAAAAATTGATTTATAGGACATTGAAGTAAAACGAGCTTAATAACTACATACAGTAGTATCCCGCGTCTATAAAAAATCACTCACCGAATATCTTTGAAAATTTCCTTATGAATAAGCCCTTATTCTCCTCTGTGAGTCGTCCGTGAAAAAAGTTATTCTATTTTGTAAAAAAATATATTTATTAATTTGAGACTTGTATGACCCCAAAGTCCCCTATAATTCAATACATTCAATGAAATATATGATTATTCGTTATTTTCATTATATCATTGACAAATATCATTTGAATTAATAGTATTGTCAGTTTCGCTGGTAACAAAACGCATCGATCACTTTTTTGTACCTTTAAAATCGTCGCCAATATCTTTAATTTAAATGTGTGTTAATGCAAAGCCAAATCATTAAAACATGCAAAAAAAAGTACTCAATTTCTGGAAATAATCTGATTATTGAAATCAAACAATTTTGTTCACAGTTGATCTAACAGATCTTATGGCCATGTTTGCTGGCGACGATTTCGGCGACAATTTGCTTTGCGACGATCTTAAATCGACGCGGCCGAAAAATTCAAATAAAATGCATATTGACGCTTATTAAACAACAAAATCCCTTCAATTTTCAACTTTTACCAGCAAAATATATGTAGGTAGTACCCTTCTGTCGATCCACAGTGAAGAGATAAACACAATTAAGAGCAATGTCCTAAAGACAAAATGACAAAAATATGTAAACTCGTGATGTATGGGATATTGGGGCAAAGCGAGTCTCATAACTACATACAGAAGTATTCCACGTCCTTGATTCTTAAATTCTTTGGAAAATTCCCTTTTGAATAAGCGCTTCATCTCTTCTGTAAGTTGTCCGTAAAAAAAGTTATTATTTTTTCCTCTTTTGAAACCTTGTGTGCAATGAAGGAAAAATATCATTTTTTTTTTCGTGTGTTTTTACAACACAACACCAATTATTGTTCATTAATTATAATTTGTACATTTGCTTATTTGTTGAGTCGCTGATTTACTAGGTTTTTAAAATTAATTAATTGATTTATTATTTTTTGTTGTTGATATATTAGATTTTTGATTTATTAGTTTTTTTTTAATTTATTAATTCACTGCTCATAAAAGCATAACTTTCCCATATAGATAGCAAATCTTGTAAATATTGGACAGTTATGCTTGCAGCGGAAGTTTAGTAATTTTTTAATTATTAATTGATTAATTCATCTTTTTTTATTCATCC
Source organism: Armigeres subalbatus (assembly GCF_024139115.2). Lineage (NCBI taxonomy): Eukaryota > Metazoa > Arthropoda > Insecta > Diptera > Culicidae > Armigeres > Armigeres subalbatus. The sequence goes on along the minus strand of NC_085140.1, from coordinate 285,230,979 downwards.
ATTTATTAATTTATTATTTCATTGATTTATGAATTTATTAATTTGTTTATTTATCAATTTGCTAATTTAATAATTTATTAATATAAGTTTATAAACTTATTTATTATGAAATATATATTTATAATTCTACTATTTAATTTTTTATTATTCTATTATATTTATTATTTATTATTTTTATTGATTCAATAATAATATCAATCAATAATTTTGTAATTTAATCGATTGTTCATTTTTTAATTTATCAACCCACTAATTTCAAGTTATTTATTTATTTATTGTTTCAGTTGTTTATTCAAAGTCTTAGCTATATTAGTTATAAATGCTTGGGCATACTTTTTCTACTTTGCCTATTAGGCTACTGCTGAATCATTTGATATGCTTCTGAAATGCTTGCGCATCGTCTCTGTCGTTCACGGTGAACAGATTTTCAGAATGCTTTTGCCATTCGAACGTGAACGAGCTCCGTGGAATTTTTTTACCTGAATTCACCAGAGAAAGCTTCTCTCCTCTCTGATATTTACACCATATACGCCATATACACCACAGCGATACAGGGAGAATGAAGAATCTAACAAGACAAGATGTGTAGATTGCCTCTCTGACGTTTTCATCCTGCCTGTCAGTCCGCCCTTGTTTTTTTTGTACACACATGCTCGTATGCTCTTTGCGTTATGACCGTCCACGAAGTACAAATATTAATAATAATTATTATTCAAAATGTTTGTGATTAGGTATAGGGTATCTGTTCAATTAATAATAACATGCTCCTATATCAATAACATTCGCGAAACAGTCAATTTAGGCTCAATTTGTGTCGTGTTTTGTTGTAATCCTGCTGCTGAAAAAATCACAAAAATAAAAAATAAAACAATTTGCGCACCGATTCTTTGTTTTCGAATGGTATTGATTTGGGTACATGGTATGAATTCAAGGAGCAGTTGCCCTATATTAATTTATTCAATAAAGGTGTTTATTTGAAAATCAGAAAACATGAGTTCCATGAAAACTCAAGAAAGTGACTTATTGTGACTTATTTACATAACTTAGATAATGACTATCAACAAAATCTTAGCACAGCAAAAGTTATTAAATGCATATTAAGACTTTCAATAGTAAGCACAACAATTATATACGATACGATATGTGATCAATTGAATTTTGAACACCAAAACTTGGAATTTTTTTTGGCGAACTCTGGTCAAATATTCAAACATTAATTAACACTATTCGAACAAATGAATAATAAATTTAAAAAAAAATGTGATAAAGAAAAGTATTTAACAAATGTAAGCCAAAAGAGAAAGCCAAAAATTATATCTAGCAAAATTAAAAAAAAAAATAATTCCTCATCAAATTAAACTTGTTACTACATGTCAAAATCAATCGTTCAAATGGGATAGAAGTCACTAGATATTGAGCACTAGAATGAGTCACTAGAATTTAAAGAAATTACTTCTCTTTTCGTACATTCGTATATTCTTGTGATCATGTGAATTACATGCTTCGTGGGTAGGTTTACCAGAACTACTCAAACTCGCTAGAGTTAAAAAAAACCATCATCGACAAAACGCTGCGTTCGCATCCTCACGAGTTCGTGAGTGATTACTTTCCATCTCATTTATTTTTATTTTCGTATCTCTCTGTTCAGTAGATTTGCTTCTTGCAACATTACAAATTGCTTCATATTTCAATTGCATTATCAATTTATTTATCTAATATTAGGCCGATACAAATATTTAAAACCAATTATGTCCCCCCCCTCTCGTTTTTTTTTGCCCAAAAATAATATTTTGAGGGGGCAACAAAAAAAATTCGGGCAATTTTGAGGATTTTCAAAAGATTCTTTAACAAATCCGAGGAGTTTTATTGATTTTTTTTTCCATTTTAATGTTTATTTTTTATTATCTCCCCCTTAACCTTTCGAAGAACAGTAGGACATAATTTAAATTAAATATTTGTAACGGCCTTATTTCATTCAACGAATATTTGATAAATTAATATTTATACATTTCGAAGAAAATCATTAAAAATATAGGCCAACATTGTTGTACATAGAAAAATCTAGCAATTCTGTATGGCCCAATTTGTTTATACATTTTGTAATGATCCTGTACAGAATTATATAGATAATTTAACAAAATGTGTTGTTCTCTCCTTTGATGCATACCAGTCGAAAGATAATATTTGGATTCAGGTTAATTGACCACCGGAACTCGTTAATTCAACTTTGAACGGTGCAAAACGTATACATTTGATAGCACAGTTGAAAATTTGCCATTTAAAAATCATTAAGTATATGTAACTACTGACTTTTCATAACAAAATTCCCGAATATTTCAACGAAAATTACGATTAAAATTAAATAACTTGATCAACATCGTTCCTTAGATTACCCACTCAAATAATTCATATACATATATGCGACAATATGTTTCATTTTTATTTTCTTCGTTTACTACTGCACACTTACTTGCTGCCTGCATTCGTGGGCAATAATTCAACACTTCCAACTAGACTCGATTGTCCACGACGATGTTCACTGTGAAATTATCGCTCTTTCTCACCTCTTGTTCATGTTCATGTTCACGGGAGGTGTACAGAGGGCTTAAGGCCGAAGTGGCCTGTGCGGTATATAAGAGTCTTCTCCATTCGGCTCGGTCCATGGCTAGTCGCCAACCACGCAGTCTACGGAAGGTCCGCAAGTCATTTTCCACCTGATCGCTGCGCACCTCGCCTTCTTGTGCCCGTCGGATCGTTGTCGAGAACCATTTTCACCTGGTTACTGTCCGACACTCCGGCTACGTGCCCGGCCCACCGCAGTCGTCCGATTTTCGCGGTGTGAACGATGGATGGTTCTCCCAACAGCAGATGCAACTCGTGGTTCATTCGCCTCCTCCACGTACCGTCCGCCATCTGCACCCCACCATAGATGGTACGCACCACTTTCCTTTCGAAAACTCCGAGTGCACGTTGGTCCTCCACGAGCATCGTCCAGGTCTCGTGTCCGTAGAGGACTACCGGTCTAATTAGCGTCTTGCGGAGTCCAAAGTACGTACGATTTCCAGCCACTATGCGTCTCCGAATTTCTTTGCTGGTGTCATTTTCGGCAGTCACCAGTGAGCCCAAGTACACAAATTCTTCAACCACCTCGATTTCGTCATCACCGATGCAAACTCGCGGTGGGTGGCTCACATTGTCTTCTCTTGAACCTCTTCCTATCATGTACTTCGTCTTCGACGTGTTGATGACTAGTCCGATCCGCTTAGCTTCCCTCTTCAGTCTGATGTAGGCTTCCTCCATCTTCTCAAAGTTACGTGCCATAATATCTATGTCGTCGGCGAAACCAAATAGCTGGACGGACTTATTGAAAATTGTACCACTCGTGTTAATCCCTGCTCTTCGTATTACCCTTCCAAAGCGATGTTGAATAGCAAACACGAAAGACCATCACCTTGCCGTAACCCTCTGCGGGTTTCGAAGGGACTCGAGAATGCCCCTGAAACTCGAACTACGCACATCACCCGATCCATCGTCGCTTTGATCAACCGTGTCAGTTTATCCGGAAAACCGTGTTCGTGCATTAGCTGCCATAGCTGGTCCCGATCGATTGTATCATATGCGGCTTTGAAGTCGATGAATAGATGATGTGTGGGCACGTTGTATTCGCGGCATTTCTGCAGTACTTGGCGAATGGCAAACACCAATAATTAAAAATAAAACCACATATATTCCTTACTCATCGGTTGTATGATGATGAAAATACCTCGTTCCTTCCAATTCAAATGCTTGAAGCGTTAGTCCACATAGTATAGTAACTAATGTTAATACTCATCACAATCTTCAAATCATCCGGAATAATCCTGGAAGGTCTTCCAGAAACGCTCATAGTATTCGCCTTGCACGACCTAACACCGAATCAGGAAAAAAAACGTTTGTGCTACTATGTTATCAAATCGTACAACGAATTGCCTGTGTGGCTCAGGCAACAATCATCTATTGTGTCGTTCAAGAAAAACTTGAAACGTCATTTAAAACGTCAAAAAATTATTATACTATCCTTTTATACTTTTTCGTTTACGCCCGCCACCACTTGCCACCTATCGCCCATGCCACCGATCGCTAAACACCGCCGCCCACCGCTACCCACCGCCACCCATCGCACCACGCACCATCTACTATCAAAAACTATTTATTGAACCAGTTGATGTTATGTAAATTAGTATAAGTAGTTACCTCACCTCCTTGAAAGAGTGCATACTCACTGGAGGGAAATTTCGAACTTTCTAAATATTGTAAAATTATCAAGAAGAAAAGATGAGGAGGTTTCATGCCTGTTGGAGGAAGGGCTTAGTTTTAAAGGGACTCTACTCCAGCAGACTTTTTCCTGCTCTGGTAAAAATAAATTAAATGAAATGAAAACTATAAAAAAATTCAATTCGGCTAGATGACTTTCAGCTTATCGAGTTATTCGATCAAATGGCTCCCCGCCTTATGGACAATACAAAGAATTTTCAGTATGAGAAATTCTTTTAAAATACCGGAAAATTTTCCTTTGAAATACTAAAAAACGAAGATTTTTAGTGGACATTCCGTAAAATTCACCGTGGAAATTCCAAAAAATTTTCATTAGAGATTTCATAGACAATCGTGCAAATTCCAATGAGTTTCCTAAGAACACTCCGAACAATTTTCCGTTGAATTCCATTTTTTTTTTAGATCTGCATTTTGAACTATCTTCCGCGGAAATTCCGGAAAAATTTTCGTAAAAACTCCTAAGAGATTCTAGTAAAACTCCTTAGAGTCAGCTGTGGATATTCCGAAGAATTTTTTGTGCAAATTTTGAAGTTTTCTCAAAGAAACTGAAAATTGGGAAGCTGTGTTGAACTCAGTTTATAATTAAAAAAAAAATTAATTATTCCCGTCCAAAAATAAACGTATCATTATTATGATTGATACATTGCTTGCTCTCCTATCAGTTCTATTCGTTATTGGAAACACGTTTCTATGACTTGGCATGAGGGAGTTATATTACTTGCACTGCCGTCCGACGCACATTTGTTTCATGTTTGCTGAGATTCCTATATACATGGGACAGTTATATTATATGTATAATGGCAGTATTGATCTTCGTCGATATTGCTTTCACTAGCTGGATAGTGAAGTAACTTTCCACGACATCAATTAATCAGTTGATGAATTATTATTCAGCATGTCGTGGAAGTCAAAAATACCCAGGCAAACGGCAAGCTCCGTAACACCACTGTTTTTCTCGGATCCTATCAAATGTTTTCAGAAATGCTTACATGATTAAGAATTTGGTTTGCTTGTATAATTAAATCTTCGTGCTCGAATGTACATTCCTCCCTGCGAAAAGCGAACAATCTTCCAGCAACATCAATAATCCCATATATCACCACATCTTATGACGCTCCAACAGTATATAAATTAAAAGATAACAAGACTAATGCCACTGCTAATAAGCCAAGGGCTCTCGGTGTCTGAATTAGACGACAAAACAGCCGGAATTAAAATCCCATAAATCAACGTTGTTTAAAGGCTCTGTGCTTCTCACTGTTGTACGACGTCTATCACCGGAACGGTACACGCTTAGCTTCTCCCATGAGGGGTTCGTTCGTTCATTCTACCACTGGAGCTAAACCATCTCCTCCCTCCGTCCCACAGTTTCGTAACCTCTGCCAAACTGTTCCCGACCGCAACGCGCCATCGTGTGTGCCATAAACCAAATAATTTATTTTATTCACGAAAGATAAATATAATTTTGTCTTTTTATCGTCACCCACGCCACCCATCCACGGTCTGCAATCACCCTTTCCACCCTGCACTGCGACGGAGACCTAAACGGATCCGACCACCACCAGACCAGACCTTGTTTTGGTTGGATTTTGTCAACCCACATGCATCCACCACGAAATTCCCCAGCGACCATGGATTGACGATTCTTGATATTTCTGTCATTTTCCCCTGACGTCGCCATCATCGTTGTTGCACAGACAGCGTGTCCCATGGCGGCATCGCACCGCAAGCTCATCGTAGATTTTGAGGTTTTCACTCAGCTGAACCAATTTCCCGCAAGTATATCCTACTGTGCATTCTCTATCAGCGGCGCACAGTGCACCAAATGGAGTGAAAGATGCTGCTGATGCTGGATATGCCATTGGTTTAGAAGTGGTTGTCTGATACTTGGGAGTTGACCACCTTATTCTATGCTGCACATCCAAAAATTACGGCGAAACCGACTCATTACATCTACACTTGTGGAAAGCAATTTAACCCACTGTGACGCAACCTTGACTAGAAACCATCATGTCATTGGAGAAACAACATTTACTCAAATTTGCTTTATGTACTGTGCTGTTCATCGAGTAGCCAATCGACTTTTTGTCAATATACAGCTTTTCCATAGACTCAATATAACCTAATGAAAATATGAAAACAAATGTTCTGTTCTATGAACGGTGCTGCAAACTAAACTGAAATATTGCATACCAAGTTGTTACATGTTTCAACAATATTTTTATTATTTTTATAAATTAGTATAGAACTATAAGTACATATACAAATATATTAATTTTGTAAATATTTGAAATAAGCAAATAAATGGAAATTCAAACATGGTTGGCTTGTAAAACGCATCCACAACCTTTAGTTTGTTTGTTTGTTTGTGTTTCAGCTGTTTTTTACATGCCGTTGAATTTACAAATAATTCACACGTTGATCAAAAGTGATTGAGTTGCTTCTGATAAATTTCAGAAATGATGAAACTAGGATGGCAACGGATCTAAATGTACCGAATTGTGAATATAATAAAGTGACGTATGAAGAACTTTTTGTATTTACGCATCTACTGACAAACGACGGCGACGTTATGCCAAAACTGTCAAACGTTTTCAACAGTTTTGAGCGTTTTACATTTTTTAAATATTTATTTATTTATTCAGCCTAAGGCCGAAGTGGCCTGTGCGGTATATAAGAGTCTTCTCCATTCGGCTCGGTCCATGGCTACACGTCGCCAAACCACGCAGTCTACGGAGGGTCCGCAAGTCATCTTCCACCTGATCGATCCACCTTGCTCGCTGCGCACCTCGCCTTCTTGTGCCCGTCGGATCATTGTCGAGAACTATTTTCATCGGGTTACTGTCCGACATTCTGGCTACGTGCCCGGCCCACCACAGTCGTCCGATTTTCGCCTTGTGAACGATGGATGGTTCTCTCAACAGCTGATGCAACTCGTCGTTCATTCCTCCTCCACTTACCGTTCGCCATCTGCACCCCACCATAGGTGGTACGCAGCACTTTTTTTTTTTCGAAAACTCCAAGTGCGCGTTGGTCCTCCACGAGCATCGTCCAGGTCTGGTGTCCGTAGAGGACTACCGGTCTAATGAGCGTTTTCTAGATTGTCTGTTTGGTACGGCGGCGAACTCTATTCGATCGGAGCGTCTTGCGGAGTCCAAAGTATATACGATTTCCTGCCACTATGCGTATCCGAATTTCCCTGCTGGTATCATTTTCGGCAGTCACCAGTGAGCCCAAGTACACAAATTCTTCTACCACCTCGATGTCGTCACCACCGATGCAAACTCGCGGTGGGTGGCTCACATTGTCTGCTCTTGAACCTCTTCCTTCCATTTTTTTAAACCAAATTCAAATAAGCGTTAGTCAACGACGTTCCAAAAATGATATAAGTAAGGCCTACGTTTATAATATAACAACAACTTGAAAGGTGTATTTAAAATGAATAAAGCCTTACAGAAATGCAAGAAATATGAGAACTCGGAATAAAGCAGAAATTATGAAATCAAATAACAATAAATAATGCGGTAGAACCATCCTGCTCGATAAGAATCTATAAAAGATAATGTATCGCACGAAGTGCTGGAGCAGAACCCTCGCCATTCGCCCCCGAGGAAGAAAGCTTAAGCTTACTGAATAAAGCCGCTGCTCCGGTACCAGGTAACTACCCGTAAAGCTTCTGATTGGTGGGAATGGAAAGAAAAAATCAGTGTGAAAAATGAGATTGCCTTCACTCCCCTCATATTTGAGCTGGTCCCGAGAAGCAATAATGACTTAGCTTCGGGCCAACTGTCTGGCAGCTTATGAGATAGAGTGTATGAAAAATATAATACCGTAGAAGATAGCCTCTGCCAGTGCCAGCTGCTGGACGCAAGCGGTTCTCCATATGCAGTGCGAAGCCAAGATTTGAAAATATGGGATGCAATTTTCACTTCTCCGCCAGCCGGCTCCGGTGCAGGCTACCGAAGCGATGGCTTCGACGTTTGAGCTCCACTTAGGTGTCCTCTAGCTCGATGTGTGTATGATATTAGATGCTAATAGAAGAAGTACCGGATTATATTGACCGAAAATGAACTAAGAATGGAAAGGAGTCCAACCGCAGAACTACATTGGGAAGAATTCAACAAGACTAGGTGATTGCCGGTAAATTATGTGAGGATTTCTCGGTATTTTTAACCACATATTTTTCATTTGAAAGTACTATTTGAAGGAAGTCTGAATTACTTACATTTCCTCGAAATTCTCAAACTGATTGTGGACATCCCCAGGAGTTTTACCGAAAAGTAGATGATAATGTTGAATCACTTTCCCAATGCTGGTCGTAAACGTTATCTACTGAATTTCTTGATGGATGGAACATATTCGTAAAACACATTTTGTACCAATACTGTGTTTGAGTTAAACAATAAGGCTAGGTTCAATTAACTCAATATTTGACAATGCACTATATTTCATTGATGGTAAGGGTATGCGATAACACACTTTTTCCTAACGAAACGAAACGAAACGAAATTTAAAATGTCTATGTTGATTCGGATCGAAACGAAACGAAATATAGATTTCTTCCGAGACTTCGAAACGATACGAAATCAAGGTTCATTCAATTCGAAATTTTTCGAAACGAAACGAAATTTTGATTTTTTTTCCGCGGAATTTTTATTGAATTGGTTTTACATTATGTACGCAATTCTGATTTCACATTTTCGAAGTCGAATAACTGTTTTGTGACCAAAAGACTTATACCTAATAACTGAAGAGGCTGTGATAAATCGCCACATTCTCGCCGCATATACCATTGGCAGTACCCCACCATTTGTGCCGCTTTCAAAGGAATTCATCGTGGAGCGTGTGCTCCTGAATCTGATCAATTTTATATCAGTTTTATATAAGTAAGTAAGTATATAAAAATAAAGAAATTGTGGGATTTTTCATATACGGATTCAAATTTCGTTTAAAACCTTAGTTCACTTAAGAATTATGTAATTACCTATGCTGAAGCATACTTCATATTGTCCCAGTCAACACAAGATCGTATATGATGCCGAATAAGATGCTAAAGTGGAGGCCATATAGGTACTTCCCCATATAATATGTACGTATATCGCCTCCACTTTGGCATCTTATGTTGCATCATATATGATTTTGTGTTGACTGGGGTCATGTCAGCGTGGTTTTACAGTATTGACTTAGTCAAAATTTGAAAAAGAATGCTTAGATTTATTTTTTATTTAGTTAGATACTTAACTATGTATCCACATCTGCCAGGCGTATACGCAGATATAGAATTGATATTACTGGATCAACATTTGAAAAGGGTGTACCTGCCAAAAATTATTCCTTCTTATTCCTCGTCTACATATATAGCATATATTTGCTCACTAGAAGAATCCTGTGCACCTTTCTAAAATGCACAAAGATATGTATTGAATTTCACAGACCGATAGTCTTATATACAATCAACTCGATAAACTGAGCTATTGTGTGTGTGTGTTCTTGGCAGATGAGAACAGCTGTTATGGTCAGTATGTGCTGAAAGCAATCATAAGTAAAGAATTTTCAGCAATTTTAATGATCTTTCAACTCGTACTGGATTTTTTTTTTGCAAATTCCATGCGAAGATCTAGAAATGCCCACAAATTTGCAATGTACCTCACATATTGTGCAAATAGTCGAAGAAGAGCTTAATAGCGTTTCTTAACTGTACACATCGTAATTGCTAATCATGATTGGCCGAGAAACAGCAAATATGCACAGCTCACCAATTAAATAATATTCTTGGGATATAAAAAGGTTATTCTTATTGTATACTTGCTTCAGAGTTTCCAATTCATGAACAATAACGATGCTGGTCAATAACGGTGCTTATAGCCAATTTAGTATTAGGAGTGGAAAATAAGTTTAACATTCATTGTTTTAAGAGACCGAGGTATGCTCTGCATCTCCGTGAGCGCTACGGAAAAGGAATGGTTGGTTAGTTGAGAAGGTACCCAAGTAATACTGAAAACATCATTATTAACGAAGATCTAGTATTGTACATGCTCTCGCGGAACAAAACGGAAGCTTCCGTTCCAGCCGCCACTACCTCCGCATCTCTAGTTCGGCCATAACAGACACGCGGGTCATCTTTACGTTGCGCGCCAAATCGCAGCGTGGACATTCCGGTGGCAACCATCGCATCACCGCCATCGTCGAGGTTTTCTCGAGCCAGAAGCTGCCAGATTCGTCGAAGTTCGTCGGGCCCCATCGATCATCAAAACCCTGCGCAGGTACGTGTTAGAGCTTAGTTACATGGCCATGTTTGCTCTTATGTTTCCATTTCCGTTGAAAAAACGTCCAGCACGAATAAACTATTCTAGAAGTAAAGTGATGGTGATTTAGTTTAATTACGTTTAACGTCAGTTTCTTAAATAAACGACTCACTAATTTCGGTAACCAAAACACGTTATTTCTTGGTTGTATGGAAACCTTTTGCGGTCCCTAAGGTCTTACGGTGAATTAATGGGAGGAGATTTAGCTTGCGCTTGAGAGATTTTGCCAATTTCGCTTAATAACCGTTCTAGGGTTTTCCCTGAGCCAAACAGTCTCAAAAAGTCGGGCAAATAAAACGTGACCGGTGGTCTCTCGTTGAGAGTGGCGCTAAAGCCGCCGATTAATTAAACTCAATAAACGTGAACGGTTATAATTTCTAACAAAACTCAATTATTTGGTGCCATTTCAAACCTATCAAGGAATTTTAATAAGTGAACCGCATGATTTGATTTTGCGATCGGTACAATAATTTATGCAATGCAGTAAATCGACGAAATCTTTGAAATTATCTTTTAAAAGATAAACGTAATGATAATTCGATGTGAGAAAATCGTAGCGTGTATATTGAACACTGAGAGGAAATTTTCGGGCTTCAAGCAAAATATCTTGAAAATTAGAATCGATCGAGTCCGCAGCTCCCAGATCGACCCTGTTGTTTATCGACAACTCGCCATATTGTTTTTCTTTTGCAGATTCAAGAATTTGTTCACATATCAATTTCAAAATTATGTTTTGGCATAGTTATATTCTTCTTCAATCAATGGCGAATGAATTTAAGAGAAGTAAAATAAAAAGAAGTAAAATGAAACATGAGCCGCATATAATGTTTCGACCGAGACTTCGAAACAAATTTGATCTATTTATTCAGTTTGTATATGTTTATTAATATTATACAAATGGTGTTTATCATTTAATGCATGCTTGTTTTCATTCGTTTTTGTATAAAAATTATTTCTTTGAACGTGTTGGTCAGCATTTTTGTTTTGGTATTCAATTTGACAGAACAATGTTAAAAGTCGATTATTGAAAACATCCTTAGTACTGAAGTTTAGTCTTGTGAATGTGCAATCAAAAACAAGGTTGCGACTGAAAAATGTTAAAAATATCGATAATTTTTGCGCTGTTTGGGTCGTGTGAAAGTAATCAAAGCAGTTTTTCATACCAAAACGTAACATACTATATGTTTGGAAGATGTATTTTTAACACTCATACAACAAACCGTGTTACTTGGGTAATTCATGTGAAACCCCTTGGTAAGCGACAAAATATTTCTTGTGAACTAAGTTATTTTGAAAACAAGAAAACGAAAACTGTGTTTCAAATAAATCCAACGCAAGATCAATGTGCTTCGTTTAATAATCTTCTACAACACGAACGATTCCGCACTAAATAATTTTGTGCTCTTCGATGCAGACATTAGTTTTATCACTTCGCGTTCTCCCACACTAGCTGGCGTGATCAGCATCAAAACGATCGATTGCACACTGGTTAAACAAATTTCTGCTACGCGAGGCAGATTTTTATCACTTCGCGTTGTGATAAAATATATTTACACATATTGTGCAAATAGTAAAAAAATATCACAAAATTTTAATCATGGAGACACTGAAGACGTTTTATAGAAGAAAACTACTTACGTATTTGTCGACTAAGAATGGGGTTAGTAAGCGTTAATAGAAAAAATTGTATAACCTAAAGTTTTGAAAACAACTTAACGATTTTGTTCAGGGCGCAGCCGAAATTTTTTGATAATACAAAGTATGAATTAGTCTAAATTCGTTTCGAAATTCCGCGGAATTCCGTTAAATTTCGTTAGAAGCTAGTTTTTTCTAGCGAAATTTTTGTTATTTTACGAAACGAAACGAAATCAAGAAATCAGATTTCGTCATGCTCAAATTCCGCGAAATTCCGCGGAATTTCGTTTCGAACCACCTGAAACGAAATTTTTCGAAATACCGCATATGCTTAATTGATGGTCTGTCATTATTTCTTATTCTGTAGATGTCATCTCTGCGTGACTGTCTTTTTCACAAAAGCTCTGAGTTTTATTTATTTATTTTCAGACTAAGGCCGGAGTGGCCTGTATAGTGCATAAAAGTCTTCTCTATTCAGCTCTGTTCATGGCTGCACGTCGCCAACCACACAGTCAGCGGAGGTTCCGCAAATCGTCCTCCACCTGATCGATACACCTAGCTTGCTATGCACCTCGTCATTTTGTTCCCGTCGGATCGTTGTCGAGAATCATTTCCGGTACTGTCCAAAGTACGAGTTCGTCTCCGAATTTCTCTGCTGGTATCATTATCGGAGCTGGAGCCCAAGTACACGAGTTCTACAACTACCTCGATTTTGTCACCACCGATACAAACTAGTAGTAGGTGTCTAACATTGTCCTCTCTTGAGCCTCGTCCTATCATGTACTTCATCTTCGACGTGTTGATGACTAGTCCAATCCGTCTAGCTTCCCTGATCAGTCTGATGTAGGCTTCTTCCACCTTCTCAAAGCTTCGTGCCATAATATCAATGTCGTCGGTGAAACCAAATAGCTGAACGGACTTCGGGAAAATCTTACCACTCATGTCAATCTCTGCCTTTCGTATTACTCCCTCCCAAGGTTTGCAGAAATCGCTCTCAATAGATAATAGATAAAACGATAACGATAAAAGAAAGGCAAAAACGGTTCCAAATCATAACAAGCCACCCGAGCAACACACATGTTGTAAATCAGTCTATTATACTCATATACGACTAAATTTGGTCATATATGAGTTATTTCAACCAAATCAACGTGAATTGTGCTGCTAGGGCATGATAACAAGTTTATCAAACTTGTATGCAAGTGCGAAAAAACAGAATCGGATAACCAGTCTCCACAGGAAAGTGGTGATTTTCGCTTTGTTCTCTCTAATTCTCTAATTGGGGACCACACAGCTGTGTAGAACAAGTTGAAATGCATCATCAAAACCAGTGCTCCCGCGTTTGGAGCTTTTTAAAAGAAATGTATCATGAGGTATGCTCTCCCAAATCAATTCTTTGTAATGACAGCTTGCGAAGAAAGTCTCTCACGTCACGGTATGCTACATTTCGTATATGTATACAGAGTAGATAAATGTGAGACTTTTTCATTCTCTTTTGGATTCAATCCTTGCTCTCTCCAAAGCGATGTTGAATAGCAGACACGAAAGACCATTGCTGTAACCCTCTGCGCGTTTCGAAGGGACTTAAAATGCCTTTGAAACTCGAAATACGCACATCACCCGATCCATCGTCGCCTTGATCAGCCGTATCAGTTTATCCGGAAATCCGTTTTCTTGCATCGGCTGCCATAGCCGGTCCCGATCGATTGTATGGCATGCGGCTTTGAAGTCCATTATTATATTCCCGACATTTCTGCAACACCTGACGTACAGCGACAATCTGCTCTGTGATAGAGCGTTCACCCATAAATCCCACCTGGTACACATAAACCCGCCTACGCGGTAGTTGCTACAATCCAGCTTATCGCCCTTATTGTAGATGAGACACACGAAACCTTCCATCTACTCCTGCGGCAGAGCCTCATCCTCCCAAACCTTGGTAATTACCCAGTACATCGCTCTAGCCAGTCCCTCACCATCAAGTTTAAACAGTTCTTCTGGTAGTAAGTCAACCCCAAATCTATGTTTTTCAGCCGGTCGATCTCCTCCTGAACATCCTGGAGATCCGGAGCCGGAAGACGTACCCGAGCAGCACAAGTCAGACAAAAATGGTTGCAGCAACTTGATTGTGACCAAATCTGGTCACATATGAGTTGCAGTAACCTATGTGGATCCTGCCTCTGCTTCCTGACGAAGGACGCTTTATTTTGCCGGACTCTCAATCTCTAATAAATTCAGGATACCAGCTCAACCGACTGACTGGTCCAGGTAAAGCTCACTGTAGTATATGTCCGCCCGAAGCTATCCAAGATACTGCATCTGCCCTCAATCGAGTAAACACGTTCCAGAACGACTCCTCGCTGCTCGCAACAGCTGTTTCCGACACATCTTCGGCTCCGGTTCGCCTGCCTCTGCTTCCTGACGAAGGATGCTTTATTTTGCCGGACTTTCCATCTCTAATAATTTCAGGACACCAGCTCAACCGACTGACTGGTCCAGGTAAAGCTCACTATAGTATATGTCCGTCCGAAGCTATCCAAGATACTGCATCTGCCCTCAATCGAATGAACACGTTCCAGAACGACTCCTCGCTGCTCGAAACAACTGTTTCCGACAAATCTTCGGCTCCGTTTCGCCTACGTACGCTTTCCGACGAAGGACACTTCACCTCACTGGACTCTCCAAGCCTACTGGATTTAGGACACCAGATCAATCAACTAGCTGGTCCAGATAACTCTTTCGTCTGCCGGCCGATTGAACTGACTAGCACACACGAACCTAGCGTGGAAGCTGAGTCAGCGTTGGATTTGTCTTCTGTCAGCCTACCTAACAAACTGGTGGGTCCAGGTATTGCTTTGAATAGTATATGTCCTTCCGAAGCAACATCAGATACCGCATCTGCCCTAAGTGGATATGAATCATTTCAGACACGCACACAAGAACCATGTGGGGTGATTCAGCCTGCGTCTGAACAACTTCATCAGCCCCAGCCTGAACTGATGACTTCACAAGACAACCTAATTACTGTTTACTATCAAAACATCAGAGGACTACGCACTAAGGTTGATAATTTTTTCTATGGCTGCTTCGGAATCTAATTAAGTATGACGTTATCGTTATCACTGAAACGTGGCTCAATGATCAGATTTACTCGACACAGCTTTTTGGCGATCGTTTTACCGTTCATCGTCGTGATCGAAGCCCTGCAACTTCGATTAGAAAAAGGGTGGTGGTGTTTTGATCGCCGTTAATAATCGGCTGAGCTCAGCTTTACCCTCAGTACAAATCGACAATTCCTTGAGCATTTATGGGTGAACATTTTCATCGGCGGTAATGTGAAATCAATCGGTGTTGCCTACTTATCACCAGAGATTTCTAACAACGTATCCTCCATTGAGAAACATGTCGAATCTGCCACGAGCATAGCTAACTCCCTGAAGTCTGGTGATAGCCATATTCTCCTAGGAGACTTTAACCAGAAGGACATCCACTGGGTACACTCTTCGTCTGGCTACTATTATGCTGATCCATCAAGTTCCAGATTGAACCAAGCAAGCTGTTGTCTTCTGGACTGCTTCGCCTTTCTAAACATGAAACAGATGAACAACGTGATGAACCATTGCAACCGAATGTGAATTCGGAGATAGTATCGAACTGCTCGGTCGTTTCTGCACTAGATCCTCTTCTGGAACTAGATCCGTTTCACCCAGCCCTCGTTATGTCACTCACCTGCAACTCCCTTGTTCAACTCGAAGAGGTCGAAAATCATAATGAATTTGACTTCCGTAGGACTAATTTTGAATCGCTGAATAACTCTATCGCACTAATGGATTGGACCTCATTATCGGATGCACCTGACGTCGACAGCGCAGTGAATTTCTTCACTGGAACACTAAATCAGTTGTTTTACTCTCATGTTCCTAATCCTCTACCTCGAAGGAAGCCACCATGGTCGAATAGCCATCTGCGCAATTTGAAACGACGCAGATCCAAAGCATTGCGAAATTACACAAACCTAAGAAATTTGGAATCGAAGCGAATTTTCAACTTAGCAAGCAACAGGTACCGAATATACAATCGACTTCTGTATACCCGCTACTCCAGGAGAACTGAGGCAAATCTCAAACGGAACCCGAAGCAGTTTTGGTCGTTCATGAATTCCAAAAGAAAGGAAGTCGGTTTACCTAAAACAGTGTTCTTGAAAGATGAAGTAGCAGATACATGCGACGGAATCTGTAAACTATTCGGTAAACATTTTTCGGGAGTTTTCGAAAACGAATCGGTGTCTGCTGATCAAATCGCTGAAGCTTTGCTTGATGTCCCTCGTGATGTTTTTAACTTTAGCAGATGCATTTTCTCTCAAGATGATGTTCTTAATGCTCTCAACAAATTGAAATCTTCGGCGGCTCCTGGTCCTGACGGTATACCATCAATAGTGTTGAAAAAATGCGCGATGGCACTTTGTACTCCACTCACCATCATATGTAACAGGTCAATCGTTGAATCGAAATTTCCAACAAAATGGAAGGAGTCGTATATGTTTCCTGTATTCAAAAAGGAGATAAACGTAACGTGAATAACTACAGAGGTGTTACTTCACTCTGTGCTGGATCTAAGTTGCTTGAAATTCTCGTTGGAGACGTCCTGTTCTATGCATCGAAGTCATACATCTCTCCGGATCAGCATGGCTTTTTTCCTGGTCGTTCGATTGATACCAACCTTGTGCAGTTTACGTCCCACTGTCTGACTAATATCGAAGAGGGTAATCAAGTGGACACAGTTTACACTGATCTGAAAGCTGCATTTGATCGAGTTGATCACATTATCCTGTTATCTAAATTCGATCGCCTTGGAGCTCCATCAAGCTTAACACGTTGGCTTGACTCGTATCTGACTGAACGTCGGTTATCTGTTAAAATTGGCGCAACACAATCGGAGTACTTTACTAATCGCTCAGGGGTACCTCAAGGTAGTAACCTTGGACCGTTACTATTTTCAATATTTATCAACGATGTATGCTGCTTACTTCCGGCTGGATTTCGCATTGCTTATGCAGATGATCTAAAAATGTTTATTGTCGTTCGTAAAATGGAAGATTGTATTGAGCTGCAGCACATGATTGATCTGTTTCAGAATTGGTGTCTAAGAAACCGCATGACTATAAGCGCTCAAAAATGTTCAGTTATATCGTTCAATCGGAAAAAAATACCTATTGTATGGGATTACGAAATATGCGGAACACAAATTGAACGGGTTACAGTCGTCAAAGACCTTGGAGTACTTCTGGATAGTAATCTGTCTTTCCGTGATCACTACTCGAGCATTATTGCTAAAGCAAACAGGAATCTGGGATTTATTATGCGATCAACTCGTGAATTTTCTGAACCTTTCTGCTTACGATCGCTTTACTATTCGCTCGTTCGTTCCACGCTCGAAACTGCAAGTGTGGTTTGGTGCCCATATGCTGATATCTGGATAAGGCGAATTGAAGCCATTCAAGCAAAGTTCACAAGATATGCTTTAAGATTACTACCGTGGAATGACATTGCAAATATGTCCTCGTATGAAACGCGTTGCAGTCTCCTTGCTATGGAATCATTACGAGATCGACGAGCGTCCAGTAGAGCACTTTTTGCTGGGAAACTATTGTTAGCTGTGGTTGATGCTCCGTATATACTGGAAAAACTGAACTTTAACGCTCCATCAGTTACTCTACGACCGAGAGATCCATTGCGAACTGATTTTCGGAGAACATACTATGGACTCAACGAACCCATCACTGCGATAACCAGAGAATTCAACAAAGTGTACTGGCTTTTTGACTACAACATCTCTGCATCTGCATCAAGAAACGACAAAAAAAACAGCTGCATCTTCAACCTGACTCAATCCACGTCTGAAACAGCTACAGTAAGGTGAGTTTCTGTCCATCACTTTTCAATTGTCAGAGTTTTGCTACTTGGTCTATTTTTTTCTCGGTGGACTGGAAACACGCGACGAGTGACGACAATTATCGTACCTTACGGACTGGATACCTGAATACTTGACCACACTTTAATTTTAAGAAACAAAAGTTTGACTATGTTTATGATTGTTTTGATTTTATGTTTGTTGCATCTATGTAAGTAAGCGAGACTATTTTTGTATTCTATATGTTATATGTTATTGGAAAAGATATGTGGTTTTTATGTCCTCTTGAGTACGTCATCAGTGACATGTTCAAAAGGACTTTTCCACATCTACGCCCTCATTAAGATCACTATCAGATGAGGTTTGAACAACAAATAAACAAATAAACAAATAAACAAATAAACAAATGTGCTGCTAGGGTATATCCTGCTTGCGTGATCCCAAGTTCGCCACCATGCCGCCATCGTTCTCTGCCACATCGCCATTCAGGCGCTCTTCGTAGTGTTGCCGCCACCTTTGGATCACCCCACGCTCGTTCGTAAGAAGGCTCCCGTTTATGTCCTTACACATATCAGGTTGTGGCACGTGGCCCTTATGTGAACGGTTCAGCTTCTCATAAACCTTTATGCGTTATTGGCGCGGTACAGTTGCATCTTCGCTTTACGGTCTCGTTCTTCCTGCTGGCGCTTTTTCCTCCGAAAGATCGAGTTTTGTCTGTTCTACGCTCGTTTGTATCGTGTCTCGTTCGCAGCAATGTCGCTCATACTGAATTCTTCTCCTCCACTAACTGCTCACATTCGCCGTCATACCAGTTGTTTCTTTGAACCGGGGAAGCGTGTCTAGTGCAGCGGTTGCGGTGCTTCCAATGGCGAATCGAATATCTCTCCAGGCATTTTCAAGAGAAGCTGCGCCTAGCTGCTCTTCCGTTGGGAGTGCCACTTCCAGCTGCTGCGCGTAGTCTTGGGCTAGTCTACCGTCTTGTAGCCGCCCAATGTTTAGCAGCAGCAAACGACTCCGACGCGTGTGTACACCGTCGAGAGTTTTGAGTGCAGACATACTGCAACGAGGTAGAGGTTGGATTCAATATTCGCACTGTGGTAAGTGCAGACGTTCGTGATGTTAGAGAAGAGTTTGCCGTCGTTTAGAACATAGTCGATTTAGTTTTCCGTTTCTTGACTAGGTGATTTTTATGTGGCCTTGTAGATATTCTTGCAGGGGAAGAAAGTGCTTCGGACTACCATTCCGCGGGAGGCTGCAAAGTTTAGGCACTGTTGGCCGTTGTCGTTCGATGCGGTATGCAGACTATCCGATCCGATGACCGGTCCATACATTTCCTCTCTTCCTACCTGAGCGTTCATGTCGCCAATGACGATTTTGACGTCCTGCAGTGGGCATCCATCGTATGTCTGCTCCTGCTGTTCATAAAACGCTTCTTTCTCGTCGTCGGGTCTCCCTTCGTGTGGGCTGTGCACGTTGATGATGCTATAGTTGAAGAAACGACCTTTTATCCTCAATCACGCGTTAGCGCATCTTGCCCCCCCCCCCCCTATGAAGCCGGTTACCAGCTCGTTGGTGGTGCCACAGCTTTGGTAGAAGGTAGCCGCTTGATGCCCGCTTTTCCACACTTTCTGTCATGTCCAGCAGATTTTCTTCAGCGCCACGACGCCGAAGTTGCGGGGATGTAATTCAATCCTGACGCAACTTGCGAAACCAAGCGACTTGCAGTTCCATGTTCCAATTCTCCAATCGTGATCCATTATTCGTCGCCTAGGTCGTTGCTTTGTATTGAGTCGTATTATCTCTTATATCGTTCGTAATGATTAGTTTGAAAGGTGGCTGTTTAGGGTCCCACCTACTCATTAGGACTTGGGATCGTGCGCTTTGAGCGGCACACGGTCGCTTTGGCGGAGCCTGCTGGCGGATACATGCAGCTTTTTATAGTTCAAGGAGCCCACTGGCGAACCCCACCACATCCTAGGCAGGCATAGGCTTACCAGATGGTATCCTTTGGGAGGACATTTCCTTCTTTTTCAGACAATCGAGGATACGGGGCAAATTCTTCAATTACAGCCTAATCAACGTTTACGCACTGACAAACGATATATCCGACGATGTGAAGGACACGGACGTGAAAATTTTTATCGGAGATGCTAACGCTCAGGTTGGTAGAGAGGACTTTTTTCGTCCCATAATTGGTAGGGAGAGCCTTCACTCCGCTACCAATGACAACGGCCTACCGCTAGTGAATTTCGCTGCTGCCAGAGGGATGGCCATCAGTGACACCTACTTTGCACGAAAGAATATCCGAAAGCACACCTGGAGACACCCAAATGGTGAAACTTGCAACCAGATAGACCATGTTCTGGTGGATGGGCGCCATTTCTCGGATGTTATTGATGTGCGGACATTCAGAGGTCCGAACATTGACTCTGATCACTATCTCGTTGTCAGTCAAATTCGATCACGGTTGTCAACTGTATCGAACGAAAGATCACAGCGAACGATGCGTTACAATATCCAGCGATTGTCGGCGGAAGGAGTATTGGCTGAGTACCGCCAGAAGCTCGACGAACGGATAAGTGCAATCAACGTTAGCGACTACATCAACGATCTATGGGAGTCGATTCATGGAACGGAGCACGAGAAGTGATAGGCACTGCACAGAGGCGACCAGGACGGGTTGGTTCGATGTGGAGTGTCAGAGAGTAATAGACGAGAAGAACGTTGCCAGAAGCCAGATGTTGGTGTCGGGTACCCGATCGAATAGAGATCGGTACAAGGAAGCAAGAGCAGCCGAAAAACGAACCCACCACAGGAAGAAAAAAGAGTACGAAGAACAAGCTATTAGTGAGGCGCAGGAAAAAATGGAGCAGAACGATATGCGGAGGTTTTATGAGTCTGTCAATGGCGTGCGGAGAATGACAGCGCCATCTCCCGTCATGTGCAATGACCAACAAGGGAATTTGCTGACAGATAAAACTGCAGTGGCTGCCAGGTGGAAGCAACACTTCGAGATTTTGTTGAATGTAGGAAGTGACGGTGCATCGGTGAACGGAATAAATATTAGCGACGATGGACAAGCTGAGACACCTACACTAGATGAGGTTAAAAAAGCTGTTAAAGAGCTGAGAAACAATAAAGCTGCGGGGAAGGACCAGCTCCCGGCTGAAGTTCTCAAACATGGCAGTGAGCAGCTTTATGAAGCTCTGCACCATATTGCACCATATTGGTAAGACGAGGAAATGCCTGCTAGCTGGTTGGATGGCCTCATTTGCCCTCTCTTCAAGAAAGGGCACAGACTGGAGTGCATCAATCACCGTGGAATAAGGGTTTCGTGAGGGCCGATCAATGACGGATCAAATGTTTACCCTGAGACAAATCCTTGATAAATTTCGGGAGTACAACTTGCAGACACATCATCTGTTTATTGATTTCAAGGCGGCGTACGATTCAGTGCAACGGAATGAATTATGGCAAATTGTGCTTGAACATGGTTTTCCGGCGAAACTGATACGGCTGATTCGTATAATTTTGGACGGATCGAAATCAAGTGTATGTGAGGGTTGCGGATGAAATATTGACGTCATTTGTTACTTTAGATGGATTAAAGCAGGGTGATGCACTCTCGAATCTACTGTTCAATATAGCGCTCGAGGGAGTGATTAGGAGAGCTGGTGTGCAAAGAAGCGGTACCATTATCACAAAATCGCATATGCTCTTGGGATTTGCGGACGATATCGTTATTATCGGTATTGATCGCCGTGCCGTGGAAGAGGCTTTTGTGCCTTTTAAGAGAGAGACAGCGAGGATTGGACTCACGATCAATTCCAGCAAAACGAGTATATGTTCGCTGGCAATCAACGTGGGTTAATTAGTAGTGGTGGTAGCGAAATGGTTCTGGAAGATGAAAAGTTTGAAGTGGTAGAAGAATTTGTGTATCTTGGAACATTATTGACGTGCGATAGTGATGTTACTAGTGAGGTGAAAAAACGTATTGAAACTGCAAATAGGGCTTATTACGGACTTCGTAACCAGCTTAAGTCCCGTAGTCTGCAAACGAAAACAAAACTCGCGCTGTATACTACTCTGATTTCTTCCGGTGGCTTTATACGGCCATGAAACATGGACGATAAAGAAGGCTGATCGGAGACCTTTCGGAGTGTTTGAGCGTCAGGTGCTGCGGCCAATACTCGGCGGTAAACAGTAGAACGGTATCTGACGGCGTCGCATGAATCACGAATTGTACCAGGTGTATAAAGGGCTGGATATTATTAGGCTTACACAACACGGCAGACTACGGTGGGCTGGTCACGTTGTTCGTATGCCGGAAGAACGTCAAGTGAAGATAATATTTAGTAGAGAACCCGGAAGAAGCAGGCTTCGTGGAAGGTCGCGTGCACGATGGCTTTTTGCAGTTGAAGTTGATCTGAGGGCGCTCAATGTTCAGGGCGACTGGAAGCGATCGGCACAGGATCGAGTCCAGTGGAGAAGAAATAATGTGTTTAACAAAACTATGAACCCAGGCGGTCATTTTTGCCGGAATATCAGTTTTTAGTTTTGCTGGCGCACGGCTGTGCGCATTTTTGCCGAGCCGCAGAAATAAAAACTAAGTGTGTATCCTATCGGAATTACATATTTCCAGTCAAGTTCATATGACATTTATCTACTTTCAAGTATGCAGAAATTATTAAATGGCGACCAACCCACAACTGAAACTAGCATTGAGCTAATTTTGCTATACAAGTATGCTTGGTCAAACATCTACATGTGTTTTTTTTTCAAAGGCTGCGTCTCATTTCCCGAATTAAACTCAATTAAATTTAAAAGTGATAGTTGAATATTTTTTTAATAATGCTGCTCATGAGATTACTTTTGACTGAAATTGAATTGTTTTTGACAGATGTCTTATCGGTCTTTTAGGTGTTTTCGGTATTTTGGTCTGAAATTATTTCAGAGTTTCATTTAAAATTTCAATTTATATAATTCGGAAACCCAAAAAGATTTTTTTACCATAAACATAAAAAAATACTTCTTGAATTTCTCTTGGAATTTCTTAAGAATTTACTTTAATAATCCCTTTGCAAAAATCTTTTGGAAACCAAGTCGAAAAATTATTTCAAGAATTCATCCAAAAATTAATACAGTGATTCAAACCAGGGATTCTTATAAAATTTTCTTTTACAACTTTTTCAACATTTTTTTGAGTAGTTATCCAGAAAATTTCATCTAAAATTCCCACGAGTATTCATCCTAATATTTCAATAAGATTTTCAATCAGAAATTCCGTTGCAAATTTCTTCAGGAACTTCTTCAAGAAATCCTTCAGGACTTGCTTCATAGTATCTTTTAAGAATCCCTCTGAATATTCCCACAAAAAAATCCGTCTGGAGGAATATACCGGAGCACGAATTCCTAGAGTAATTTCAAAATAAATTTCCGAGAAATTTCTTGAGGAATCTATTGAGGGATTTAAGAAGCATTTTTGAAGTTATTTCCGCGGAAAATCCTGGAGGAACTCAAATATAGGGGGAATGACGGCTTTGGCAGGTTTTGTTCTATTATTGGCAGGGGGGTTTTATATGACTGATTAGGCTCAAATTTGGCCTAAACATTCTTTGCATATCAAAGAATATTGTGGCCAAATTTCATAAAATTTGGTTGACAAAAACCACCCTGCCAATAATAGAACAAAACCTGCCAAAGCCGTCTTTCCCCCTATATAATTTCCAGATGAATTTAATTTCTTCATTTCATTCAATTTCTAGAAGAATTCCAAAATAATTTAGAAGGAGGCTTCTTGGATAAATGTTTTGGTAAATACCTGGAAGGATTTCTGGGTTGATTCTGGACAAATTTATAAAGGAATTGGAGGAATTCGCAATTGAATTGCCATACGTATTCCTAAAAAAACACCTGGAGGAATTTCCGGAAGAATTGGAACAGAAATTGTATGTGAGATTCGAAAGGAGTTCATTGTAAATTTCTGGAGAATTCTCGAAGCAATTCATGAAGAGTTCTTAAAGGAATTTCTAAAGGAACTTCAGTAGAAAAACTGGTGGACTTCTATGGGAATATCCGTGAAAAATGTAAATAATCCCCACTTATATAAATGAACTTACAAGAGAAATTAACGGAGAAATTAATAATTGTAGGGAATTCGGAGGAATTGCTTTAGGAGCTTCCGAAAAAATCTGCATTAATCTCTGGATGCATTACCTGAGGGACTTCCGGACAAACTCCCTGAGGAACTTCTGAAGGAATTCCTGGAGAAAAATTTCAAATAAATTCTTGAAGAAACTTCCAGTGGGAGA
Source organism: Armigeres subalbatus (assembly GCF_024139115.2). Classification (NCBI taxonomy): domain Eukaryota; kingdom Metazoa; phylum Arthropoda; class Insecta; order Diptera; family Culicidae; genus Armigeres; species Armigeres subalbatus. Next base: position 285,206,504 of record NC_085140.1, on the reverse strand, counting down.
TCCGAGAAGAACTCCTGGAGGAACTTCCCAAATAATTTCTAGTTGAACCTTTGAAAGAATTTCTGGAATAACTTTCGTATGAATTTCCGAAGCAACTCGTAAAGGTAATCATGGAGGGACTTCCGGAAGAATTCTTGGAGGAGCTTCAGGAGGAATTCTTGGAGAAACTTTTGGAGGAATCCCTGAAGAAGCTTCCGATAGAATTTTTAAAGGATCTTCTGCAGGAATGACTTTAGGACTTTGTGAAAGAATTTCCGAAGAAATTCTTGGGGCAATTTTTATGGAACTTGTGTAGGAATTCCTCGAGGAGTTTCTTGAAGAATTCTTGCAGAATTCCGGAGGAACTTCCGGGGGAAATTCATGGAGCAACTTCCGAAGGAATACCTGGAAGAATTTCCCGGTGAAATTCCTGGAAGAACTTTCGGTGGAATTCCTGGAGGAACTTCCGGAGAAATTCCTAGAAGAACTTCCGGAGGAATTCCTGGAGCAACTTCCGTAGAAATTCCTGGAGTAACTTCCGAAGGAACCTTCCAGAGAAATTCCTGGCGGAACTTCCAGAAGAGTTCCTAAAGGAACTTCCGGGAGAATTCATGGAGGAAGGAATGTCCAGACAAATTTCTTGATGAACCGCCCAACGAACTCGCTGAGGAACTATTTTTGACACTTGAAATCACGCTGCCACCACCGATTACCAGTGTGACGCGTGACGCAGCCGCCGCTGGCTAAAAAGGATCTATCACGCCGCCGCTAAATTTTTGATTAAAAAACCACCATGAATTTTTGAACATATTGTTGTTTGGGACACCCTAGTATGTATGTTAGGGGTCTCCAGTAGCCTTGCAAGCAAAGGCGTAGGATCGCCAATCCGGAGATGGCAAGTTCGATTCTCGGTCTGGTCTAGGATGTTTTCGGGTGGGAAACATTCTCGACTTCCTGGGCATAGTGTATCCATTGTACTTGCCTCACAAGATTCATACTCATGCAAAGGCGGGCATAGAAAAGCTTTCAATTAATAACTGAGGAAATGATATTCGAATACTAAGGTTCATTCGACGAGGAGTGCATTCCCATTGCTTGCAATTCAAAATTGGCTCGATAGGACATTGCATTTCAGAATTATTGAAAGGGAGTAAACCTTGACAAAAAAAAATTTTTTTTCAATGGTGGCAATGTATATAAATTAATGCAAAAACATGCCAAAAGATTGAAAAAATGCACCTTTGACCTTTCTAATGTGATTTTTTCAATAAATAATGTTCAATAAATTCAATAAACAGCTCTGTGAGAAAGAAAAATACCGGAAATCCTCATTAACCAATTATCAAAAATATAAAGTACGCCGTTTGTTTATAGGAGAATGATAATCAGTTGTTGACTTCGACTGTAGTGTTAATTTTTGAGATTTTTCGGCTATGCAGTCTGGTTTATCAGAAAAATTTTTTTTTAAATTTTGTCCAACGTTTCGACATCGGGTTCGATGTCTTCTGAAGAAGACATCGAACAAACGTTGGACAAAATTTAAAAAATTTGTTCTAATAAACCAGACTGCATAGCCGAAAAATCTTCAAAAAAAAAGGAGAATGATAATATGAAAAAAGAAGAAAGCTTAGGATTTGTTTTATCTTTATAAGAAAACAAAAAAGGACATTAATGAAATGAATAGATAAAGAAAAGGAGTACACGGAAAGTGAAGGAAAGATAGACAGAAAGAAGAAGACTAAGCAGTAACGTCTCGTCAAACATAAAACAGCACATAAACAAAATGATTTCTCATATAATGAAAGTGAGAAACTCCGACCGCATGCACAATTGCACAGCACATGTTTTCCCACTAACAGCACGGTTGAGTACGTACATACAGTTCAAAAGTGAAAATGGAAATTCAATCGTTTCTCCAAGCGACACACATGCAGCGCACTGGTAAGGTAACTGGGTGCTCGCTCCATTCACAAGCAACTTGTCTACTTCTGTTGGAACGGCGATGTTGCGGGCGTTGGTTGCGGCTGCTGAGGGCAAAAAGCAGAAGACGCCTCCCATAGAGAGCAATATAGGTCTGACAACCTCCAGAAGCACCCGTATGTGGGCTAGAGAAGAAAAATTATAATAAATTACAGTGCATGGAAGCGTTTTGCACCACCGAACGAACCGAGCTCGAGTCACCACAATCCTTAGGTACCGCTCGGCCGTGTGCCGCCGCCGGATGGTTGCCAGTCTCTCGATCTTGGCTTGGCGGTTTCCGAGGACTGCTTGCTTCTGTTGGTTTGAGGACGTTCAACGAGCAAAGAAAAGCCCCGTGAATGCATGAAGGCGTCCTTATATGATTTTTACACCAGCTTGCACCGCTGAATAAAAGAGAAGCTCCACCGACCACCGACTTGGCTGCTGATACTGCTGTTTCCCCTGTTGCCCCCCGGTGGCATGTTTTACACACATGGGGGTGGTGTTTTTGGTGTGTGTGGTTTCTCATTAGAGAAAGAGAATGAATGCACGTGAGGACTTCCCAGCGGAGAGCTCAAAAGTTCAAAGGCGAAAGCGAAGCACCTACGACCAAAAAGCTTTTTCAGAAGAATAAAAAACGAGCTCAAACACCAAACGTCTCGTGCAATATGTACGAATGAACCGCACGGCATGGTTAGCAAGTCACACGTGAAAATTGGTTGGATGGAGATATTACAGAGAGAATACGCGATAATTGATCTGAGATTAGAGGATAAAAGCCAAACCTTGGGTTGTTTGATGGTGAAGTGGATGGGGCAAAATAATAGTCATGTGTATGGAGTGTCAAATGCGAATTTATTATGATACGATATATAATGATATCTGAATTATTTTGCTAAAATTACTTGACTTATGAAATGGGATTAGATTTTTCGGTTGATTGAGTTGGAATCTTCGAATTCAAATGACTGGAAAATGGATGATTGGGCACGGGGATTGACCGTGTTCGGGGGCCGCTTCATCACCTCCGATGTGGATTGTGGTCTAGGGGTCTGAGGTGGGTGCTTCACAGATATTTAAAATAATTGTGAGATGATGTCAAATGTCGCAGTGATAAATTCGCTGTTCTGCTGGCTCTTGTTTTCGAGATGGGCTATATCTAATAATAGATTTGAATAAATTTCGATGAGATGGAACTCCTTTCCCTTTTGTCAAATGGAAACCGAATTCAAACGTTCACTAAGACTAATCATAATTTGAATAATTTGCAGATAGTTACACTGCGTTCGAGTTTTGGTGGCACCGACTATAATGCTAAGCTCAAGAGCCGCAATTGTAAAAAAAAACTTTGAAAATTATAAAATCTAGATGATTTGCAAGAGCAACACAATGCTCCTTCCGATAATCAACATGTTAGTGGGTCATCATCCTATCCCACAATCAAATCAATTGTGCCCTTTCCCAGCGATTCCTTTTACCGTTTACATTCCATACTGCCGGCCACCCTCCTCCCCATTCTTCGACAGCATTCCAATCACCGTCCGTTGGACGCTCATCTCGCTAGAAAATCCCCGTATGTGCAAATTTTATGAGAAATGCAAATATTTGTCAACGGTACATGTCACTGTTGATGCACACGAGCACGAAACTCGTCATAGCGCAAATTCTCTTGCATCTTCCCCCGGACCATAATCACCATCGCCCTCCCCTTTAGTCAGCAATGGAATATCTTCCTACATCTTTGTCCTTGGTAGCATTCCATCAGTCGTCAGTTTCGATCGTGTCTGACTGGCAGGCTATCGCTTTGACGGTGCGGAGAACTTGCCATTTTCCATTTCCAGAATAAATAGGGGAGTGTGTTACAAACAGTACCAGTCGTTAACTTTCGGTAGCCTTTCGTAAACCTACTCAAAAATGATATCGGCCTTGGTATCAAACCGTCGCGGTTTTAGTATATGGGAGTATGAAAATTTGCTAAAAATAAGTCGATGTTTCAGCGGTTGGGCGAAGCCTGAGTAAGCGCGTAGGTTCGTTGCGTCGCGTTACGTAGTCGTTTCTACTCGGGCTACAACCTTGGCTATTTTTAGTCTTTGGAACTTCAAGCAAAAGACGATGTAAATTGCCACATTATTATGGCTGTATCAATTAATGAGCTCTAGGCCTTGTAATTCGCGATGCACAACTCTCCCCCGACATATCCGCTACTGGCACACTATAGAACTGCTTTCCACTGGCAACTTTACCTCACTACACCGACGACGGATCGCCTGGTTTGCGGTGGCATGTGAATTTGGAAATCGATCAGATTAACATAATAGACGAATGGCGACATAAACGTGTGGGCGGTTGTATCTCTTCCTCGGCAAACGAATGTGGTGGAATTTTGAAAACTAGTGCGAGAAGTGCAGACAACATAGACCAGACTACGACGCTCCTGCAATATGCAGTAGGAAGCGAAATATTTCGGGCAGTGGGATTTGAGGTTGGTTCATTCGTTTCACTTTCCGACAGGACGACCAATGACGGAGGTCTGATTGCAATCAATTTATTCATGATACGAACGGTGCGCACACGATAGACTGTGCATCTGAAAGCATCGTTCATTGGCTTGAAATGCATCGAGAAATGATGCTCGTTGAACTCGAAACTTGTTCTCTATGGTATATTTTATGGATCTTCCATCAATTATTGATTGATTTTTTTTACGACAAGCTGTTAAAATTTGTACAATTCAATAAATTAATGCTGTGAGATATTTCTATTTTATTGTGAATCGGGGAAGATACATCCTGTTTTTATTTGTTTCAGCGACCTCTACAATGTTTTTTTTTATGTTGGACAACGTCTCACCCGAAGGTACTGGGTGTCAATGTCAAATCAGAATCTACCGTAACGAAATCATGTAAGATTTTGAACGTCAATAGCGCCTTTCGATGGGTTTTGGAAATTTATTCAGCAATTCGTCAATTTCATTAAAACTCAAGAATCTCATTGACCCTATTTCGGCAATGCCCATATTGCAAGTAATTTTAGCAAATCGGAAGTCGGTCATCTTGAAGTTTAAAATGGCGCCAAACACCAATTTCCGGATTCCACTCATCGAGCCCACATCAACAATAGCCAGTTTCTAAGTTTGTGTCAATCAAATAGAATGAGAAACTTTTCACTTATCAGTAAATGCTTCCTTTTCCTTTGAAAAGGACTTCGAAAATTTTTCGATGGTTTTTTTACACAGATTTTCTAATTCACGAGTTTTTTTAACATGCATATTGGAATTAACCCAATTTTTTTTACACAGAGTGTGTTACTTAGGGGGAAGAGGGGTTATAAGAGGGGAAGAGGGGCATAATCGCTTGCCGACAGCAAAAAGTTGCCTTCGTCAGCTGAATTGAAAATGCGTCGGAAACAGACGCTGCAAAGCTCATTCGCATGCATGCTGTCAGTAGCAGTCAAGTGAAACTTTCTCTCAAGATTCTGATTTTGACGCTGGACAACGCACAGTGGGAATAAAAGGGCCCGTAACGCTACTTATTTAGATGCCGCTATTTTAGAGGTCCGAAAAAGACCCATACGTATGTAACAAAAATCCTAGGAATCGATTGATGATATTTTCACTGCAGACAAACCAATGGAAAGGGCCCATATTGCCCGATTTTCCCCTAAATACATCATAAAAGCGTATTAATCAAAGGAAAGCTTTATTTGCCGCTCCCGGAAAGGACTCAAATATAACTCAAGTGGGGAGCGGGACGTTTGGCATAAAGTCATTTGGCATAACGCCATTTGGATAAGGTCATTTGGCATAAAGGCCATTTGGCATAACGGGCATTTGGCATAATTGAGAACAGCGAAACAAGTGAGGGTAATTTGGCATAATGGACATACACGCTAAAAATGAACTACTCAAAATTGAGTCGAATCCGACTCATTTTCATTAAAAACGGGACAACTCAAAATTTGAGTAAAAGATACTACTTCAATAAAATGATGATTTCGCGAAAGTTAAGCTTGGCCTTCCATCAATTTTTAATACGACAGATGCGAATCAAGTTTATCTATCTATCTAAGTGCATTTTACGACAAACAGACTCCTAGTTTAAGTGCAATCATCATTTTATTGAAGTAGTATCTTTTACTCAAATTTTGAGTTGTCCCGTTTTTAATGAAAATGAGTCGGATTCGACTCAATTTTGAGTAGTTCATTTTTAGCGTGTATGGCATATTTTTTTATGTTCATGAAATTATTTTCTAGACTAAATAGTGCTGAAAAAACACGGAATGGTGAATATAACACAGCTTGATAATAATATCAAAAAGACATAATCTTTTCAAAGAAAGCGTGTGTGAAGCAATGATAAATGTTATATCTCCATTGGAAATAAAGCATCTATCGGGATGTTTTTGCCCGGCAATGGTAGATGTGATCTCTTTTTTAAAAATAGGCAATGGTTTTTAAGTAAGCGATTGCCCGGTTAATGCAATGGTGGATGTAATCCCTTTTTAAAAGTAGGCGTTTGTTCGAATTAAGGCACTGGTGGATGTTATCTCTTCTTTAAAAATAAGCGCTTGCCCGGATTAAGCAAATGGTGGATGCCACCTCTTTCTATAAAATAAGCGTTTGCTCGTATTAAGGCAATGGTGGATGTGATCTTTTCTTCAAAAAAGGCGTTTGTCCGGCATAAGGCGATGATGGATATGACCCCCTCTTTAAAAGTAGGCCATCGCCCGGATCAGGGCAATGCAATGGTGGATGTGATCACTTCTTTAATAATAGAAGGATTAGGGCAACAGTGATTATGATCCCTTCTACAAGTAGGCGTTTGACCGGATTAAGGAAATGGTTGATGTGATCCCTTCTTTAATAATAGACGCTTGCCTGGTTGAGGCAATGGTGGATGTGATCCATTCTTCAAAAGTAAGCGCTTGCTCGAATTAAGGCAATTATGGATGTGATCTCTTCTTAAAATGAAGACTATTGCTCGGCATAAGGCGATGATAAATGTGATCCCTTCTTTAGAAGGGATTTCTTCTTTAAGATAAGCGCTTGGCAGAATTAAGGAAATGGTGTATGCAATCTTTTTGCCTTTCTTGTACAACAAAGTTGTACCGAAAGGCTATCATTTCACTCCGAATCCGAACTTTTTATACAAGTCTAGGGGACCCATAGTGTTATGTACCGGCTCAGCTCAGCTCGACGAACTGAGCAAATATCTGTCTGTCCGTGTGTATGTATGTGTGTATATATATGTGTGTGCGTGTGTGTATGTGTGTGTACAAAAACTAATTAAAACATTAGACAACTTTTCATAGAATAATACTTAACCGATTTTCTCGCAACAAGTTGCTTTCGAAAGGTGGTAGAGCCTAGTTGATCACTATTGAATTTGATAACGATCGAACGTTGCGTTCAAAAGTTATTGAGAAAACGGTACATCGAACTGTATTAGCTGTAAGTTGTTTTTTTAAAAGTAGTCGCTTGCTTGGATTAAGGCTATGGTGGATGTGATCTTTTCTTTAAAAGTAGGCGTTTGCCCGCAATAAGGCAATGGTGGATTTGATTCCTTCTTCAAAAGTAAAAGTGATTCCTTTTATGGAAATAGAAGTTTATCCAGAATACGGTAATGGTAGATGTGATTCGTCCTTTGGATGCAGGCGTTTTCCTGGAATAAGATGGTGAATTTAATCCCGGGCGTTGACCCGGGGTAAGGCAATGGAGGATGTGATTCCTTCTTTGAAAGTAGGTTGAGACAATCTTGGATTTGATCCATTCAAAAGTAGTTGTCCGGAATCAAGCAAGGGGAATCAAGATTCTTTTTTTTAGTTTAGGCGTTTTCCGGGATTAAGTCAATGTCGGATGTGATCCCTTCTTCGGAAGTAGTTCTGCCGCTTCATTTGTCCGTACTTCCGAAAAACGTCTATCATCAGTTAAAATCTATTAGAACATATCCTCGATCTACTCTGACTATATGAAGAACACATCAAATAACCCTTTCCCTTTAACAGTTCCACATTATGCCAAATGTCCGTTATGCCAAATGTCCTTTATGCCAAATGACCATTATACCAAATGGCCTTTATGTCAAATGGCGTTATGCCAAATGACTTTATGCCAAAAGATCCAGTTTTTGTACGTGACATATTTCAAATTTAGCCTATTTTTCCCGATTCTCCCCTGAACTTACGATTTAGTCAAATAAGCTGCTGGAAAGTAATTTCTCGGACTTCAAATGATCTTTGAAATTGAAATGATCTACATCAAGATATTATTGTTCTAATTATTCTAATTGTTTCGTGGCCTCCAATTAACAAAATGGCCCATTTTAGCCGATTTTCCCCAAAAGATTTCAAAACATCGAATTAATTAATGGAAAATCTTATTTGATTCTCTCGGAGAGGTCTCGAATACCACTAACGTGTTGATAAAAGCTGTTTGACCTCGTTTTACCCTAATTCCCCTTATTTTTATGCCTTCCAGAAGAGCTTGGCCTTTTGGATAATAGTTACACGGATAAAATTAAAAAAGCTAAAAAGATTATATTTTAATCTAAAAGCATATTCGATCTATCCACTCATTGGAATGCTTAAAATAATAATAATTCGTGAATGCTTAATCAGAATTTAATCATTGATAATGCTTATCCCACTTTTATCTACGGAAGATTAATCTTAATTTATCCTGCAAATGATTTTATTTCAAAGGAGAATAAAAACTATTTTACTTTGAAGAAAAAAGGAAGCTGAAAATTAGGAGAAAAAATGTTTATTTACATTTATTATATCCCTTTAGAAAAGATTTTCGCACAAAGTAACTATTTTTAATTGAAAATATTCGCTGACGACAATGGTTTGATGATACAGGTGCAAACTTCATTCTTCCGCCTAATAGTCGTTTCTTTGCCACTTGCTCCAGATGTAAAGGCCGTTTTGTCGGAAATGTTTGCCCCAAGAGATGAGATTATGTTGCGATATTGTGGACCTCTTGTAGTTGTTGATGATCAAAGTTTTTTCTTGTACTTTCTGCAACGGGAGATCATTGCGTAGGACGACGGTGCCATGGCTTTCAAGTTGGATAAAAACTATCCATCGCTGGATTTGATCCATTGGAGGTATCTGTGAAGTTTTAGATTTATTGAAACTGAAACCATATTGATATTTTATTATTACTCACCATCATATACAAATACAGCAGGAACTGGTCAGCAAATTATTTTTCAAAAACTTATGCTCAATACCTGCAAGTGTGCCGAAGCGCAAAAAATGACAAGCTCAAAGTAAAAATAATAATGTAGAAGCATGAGATATATTAAAGTTCGACAAAGCATTGTAATGATTGGAAATAAATTCAAGCAATATTAACGAATAGGTGTCGGTAGAATTAAAAGTGGAAAAAGCTTGAAAAAGATTAAATATTAATCTAATTGGCTTTTTCATTTTTGTCCGTGTAGAATATAATAGAACGTGGGCTAAAATGAGCAATATTTAAGGGGGACAACAATAACTCCACTCGATTCTCTGGAAAATTCTAGATCGGACTAGTAAAATAAGCGATTTGAGGAATATGAGAACTTGGTGTAAAATCAGCAAGATCTCAATTCCCAACATCGTGCAGCACTCAGAGCTCACATAACACGGTTTTTGGCCAAATTTGAGGTCAAATGTGTTATGTTTTGTCGATTATTTGTTACCTCGAATTACATAACAATGCATTAGGGCAGCGTTTCTCAACCTTTTTCTTGAGAGGTACCCCTACAAACTTTTGTATTAATTGAGGTACCCCCTATGATTTTGCTGTAAATGAAAATAATCGTAACGTAACTCTTAAGGTCTGAGGGAAGCTCTCTCGCGGTAGAGCACTATTTTCGTACTAAAATGTCTATAACTCGGAATTGGGAACGCATTTCGCTTATCCCAACTGACAATATCTTTGAAATTTATCAAGGAATGTTCCTACAAAATTTCATGGACCTACTATTTCCCAAATTTGAATTAAGCTCTAAATACTGAACTATTGTAGAACTGAAATTTTCGCTTCTCAGTACCTCTCTCCGATGATTTGAGGCACAAAGGAACCGAATTTCGCAAAACCCAACTGACAAAAGTTTTGAATTTTTCCAACGATCATTTTGATGTAATAAAAAGTATATGTCACCGCAATAAATTTAGCAGGAAGCTCTTTTTACTTCAACCAAGTTTTTTAAATTCCATACAAAAGTTACCATTTCGGGAGAGCAGCCAACAGCACATTTTCTTGTGGCGCACGGCAGGAAAGGAGCAATGAGAGCGGTACACTGAACGGATCGTGCACGTACATTCTACCTGAATATTCAGGTAAAGCTTCGAGAGAACGGATAAGATGCATTTCATATGACGAACGTACAGTTCACCACTAGGAAGGTAATCTCCACCAAAATTACAGGTAAAATCTACGTGAATTTTTGGTAAACTATACCTGACATGACTGTAAATAAAATTAGTGTCAATATACAATATGGCGTCATAAGAGGAGATCCAGCCAAGGCCAGAAATCCTTTTCAACATTAGTTTGGCGACATCAGTATTTTAATTGAATATTGTTAGGCAACTTGTGGCTTATATACACAATCATTGCGCTTATGTCTTACGTAAGTATAAGTTTCTGATATTTCAAAAAACTATTTCTAAACTCTATTGAAATAAAATGATTCCAGAATCCGGAAATGCTCTCACGACGAAGATTTCAGCCAAACGATGGCCAAATTTGACTGGGAAGAATGACGCTACTTAATCATCAGAACAAATATTAGTAATACATGTCCAAGAAGAATATTTTAGAATTATGGTTGTGACAAATAAAAGTGTTTTAGCATAATGTGAAAAGTTTCAAGCATTAACGGCTACAGTAAAAGCACAAACATAGTTACATAGTTGGCGGTAAAAGTCTGGATTGAAGACTTCAGTCGTCAGACCGGTTTGAAATCTCCCGAAAAGCTCATCTGTAGTCATTAATGCTTTGCAAACATTTTTTTTGGAATATTTTTAAGCTTATTTATTTTAAAAGAGTAAACATAAAAGTATTGGGCATCGAATTTGAATCTACCTGAAAAATCAATAAAATTCAAATGAAAGTCACGTAAATTCTACGTTAATCGTATACGGTTAAAGTTACGTGAAAATCAGGTACATTTCACCTGAATCACTTAAATCAAAACTGACATTCTAATTCACGTAGCTTTTACCTGAAAAAACAGGTGGAAAATATCTACGTGTCTTTTCAGGTAAATGCTACGTGAAAGTTTTTTGCAGTGTAGAAAGTCCGTCAACTTTGTATCTAGCGTGACACTAGAAAAAAGCGTATTCCTATTTGTGAACACGAGGATACCAAATATATAAATTGAAATCAAATATTGGAATTTGATGAGATAAATAATCGAAAATAAATAAAACAAATAAGACAAATAATAATAGAACAAATAAGCAAAATAAAAGAGACAAATAAAGCAACTAAGACAAACAGTACAAATAAGATAATCAAGACAAATTCCTACGGAAGTCACTCCAGGTATTCCTCCAGAAGTTCCTCCGGAAGTACCTCCGGGAATTCCTCCGGAAGTTCCTCCGTAAATTCCTCCAGGAAATCCTCCAGAAGTTCCTCCAGGAATTACTCCGGAAGTTGCTTCAGTAATTCCTCCGGAAATTCCTCCAGTAAATCCTCATGGAATTCCTCCGGAAGTTTCTACAAAAATTCCTCTGGAAGTTCCTCCAGGAGTTCCTTCGGAAGTTTCTCCAGGAATTACTCCGGAAGATACTCCAGTAATTCCTCCGGAAGTTCCTCCTGGAATTCCTCCCGAAATTCCTCCAGTAATTCCTCCGGAAGTTCCTTCTGGAATTCCTTCGGAAGTTCCTCCAGAAATTCTTTCGGAAGTTCCTCCAGGAATTCCTTCGGAAGTTTCTCCAGGAATTCCTTCAGAAGTTCTTCCAGGAATTTCTTCGGAAGTTTCTCCAGGAATTTCTCCCAAATTTATCCAGGAATTCTTTCGGAAGATCCTCCAGAAATTCTTTCGGAAGTTACTGCAGAAATTCCTTCGGAAGTTTATCCAGAAATTCCTTTGGAAGTTTCTCCAGGAATTCCTTCAGAAGTTTCTCCAGTAATTCCTTCGAAAATTTCTACAGGAATTCCTTCGGAAGTTTCTCCAGAAATTCCTTCGGAAGTTTCTCCAGGAATTCTTCCGGAAGTACCTCTTGGAATTCATCAGGAATTTCCTCTAGGAATTCCTTCGGAATTTTCTCCAGAAATTCCTTCGGATGTTCCTCCAGGAATTTCTTCGGAAGTTCCGCCAGGAATTCCTTCGAAAAACCCGACAAGAGTTCCTTTGAAAGTTCCTCCAGAAATTCCTTCGGAACTTGTTCCAGGATTTTTTTCGGAAGTTCCTCCAGGAATTCCTTCGGAAGTTCCTCAAGGAATTCCCCGGAAGTTTTTCCAGGACTTCATTCGGAAGTTCATCCAGGAACTCCTTCGGAAGTTCTTCCAGGAGTTCCTTCGGAAGTTCCTTCAGGGGTTCCTATGGGAATTCCTCCTGAAGTTCCTTCGGGAGTTCCTCCGGAAGTTCATTCGGGAATTCTTCCGGAAGTTCCTTCGTGAATTCCACCGGAAGTTCCTTCGGAAATTCATTAAGAAGTTCCTTCGGGAATTCCTTCAGGGGTTCCTATGGGAATTCCTCCTGAAGTTCCTTCGGGAGTTCCTCCGGAAGTTCATTCGGGAATTCTTCCGGAAGTTCCTTCGTGAATTCCACCGGAAGTTCCTTCGGAAATTCATCCGGAAGTTCCTTCGGGAATTCCTCCGGAAGTTCCTTCGGGGATTCCTCCGGAAGTTCCTTCGAGAATTCCTCCGGAAGTTCCTTCGCGAATTCCTCCGGAAGCTCCTTCGGGAATTCCTCCGGAAGTTCCTATGAGAATTCCTCCGGAAGTTCCTTCGGGAATTCCTCCGGAAGTTCCTTCGAGAATTTCTCCGGAAGTTCCTTCGGGAATTCCTCCGGAAGTTCCTTCGGGAATTCCTACGGAAGTTCCTTCGGGAACTCCTCCGGAAGTTCTTTCGGGAATTCCTCCGAAAGTTCCTTCGGGAGTTCTCCCGGAAGTTCCTTCGGGAAATCCTCTGCAAGTTCCTTCGGGAATTCCTCCGGAAGTTCTTTCGGGAATTCCTCCGGAAGTTCTTTCGGTAGTTCCTCCGGAAGTTTCTTCGGGAATTCCTCCGGAAGTTCCTTCGGGTATTCCTCCGGAAGTTCCTTCGGGAATTTTTCCGGAAGTTCCTTCGGAAATTATCCGGAAGTTCCTTCGGGAATTCCTTCGGGAATTCCTCCGGAAGTTCCTTCGGGAATTCCTCCAGAAGTTCCTTCGCGAATTCCTCCGGCAGCTCCTTCGGGAATTCCTCCGGAAGTTCGTTCTGGAATTCCTCCGAAAGTTCTTTCAGGAATTCCTCCGGAAGTTCCTTCGGGAAATCCTCCGGAAGATCCTTCGGGAATTCCTCCGGAAGTTCCTTCGGGAATTCCTCCGGAAGTTCTTTCGGGAATTCCTCCGGAAGTTCCTTCGGGAATTCCTCCGGAAGTTCCTTCGGGAATTCCTCCGGAAGTTCCTTCGGAATTCCTCCGAAGTTCCTTCGAATTCCTCCGGAAGTTCCTTCGAATTCCTCCGAAGTTCCTTCGGGAATTCCTCCGGAAGTTCCTTCGGGAATTCCTCCGGAAGTTCCTTCGAATTCCTCCGGAAGTTCCTTCAGAATTCCTCCGGAAGTTCCTTCGGGAATTCCTCCGGAAGTTCCTTCGAATTCCTCCGGAAGTTCCTTCAGAATTCCTCCGAAGTTCCTTCGGGAATTCCTCCGGAAGTTCCTTCAGAATTCCTCCGGAAGTTCCTTCGGAATTCCTCCGGAAGTTCCTTCGGAATTCCTCCGGAAGTTCCTTCGGGAATTCCTCCGGAAGTTCCTTCGAATTCCTCCGAAGTTCCTTCGAATTCCTCCGGAAGTTCCTTCGGGAATTCCTCCGGAAGTTCCTTCGAATTCCTCCGAAGTTCCTTCGAATTCCTCCGAAGTTCCTTCGAGAATTCCTCCGAAGTTCCTTCTGGAATTCCTCCGAAGTTCCTTCGAGAATTCCTCCGGAAGTTCCTTCGAAATTCCTCCGGAAGTTCCTTCGAATTCCTCCGGAAGTTCCTTCGAAATTCCTCCGGAAGTTCCTTCGAATTCCTCCGGAAGTTCCTTCGGGAATTCCTCCGAAGTTCCTTCAAATTCCTCCGGAAGTTCCTTCAGAATTCCTCCGGAAGTTCCTTCGGAATTCCTCCGGAAGTTCCTTCAGAATTCCTCCGGAAGTTCCTTCGGGAATTCCTCCGGAAGTTCCTTCGAATTCCTCCGGAAGTTCCTTCAGAATTCCTCCGGAAGTTCCTTCGGGAATTCCTCCGGAAGTTCCTTCGAATTCCTCCGGAAGTTCCTTCAGAATTCCTCCGGAAGTTCCTTCGAATTCCTCCGGAAGTTCCTTCGGGAATTCCTCCGGAAGTTCCTTCGGGAATTCCTCCGGAAGTTCCTTCGAATTCCTCCGGAAGTTCCTTCGAATTCCTCCGGAAGTTCCTTCAGGAATTCCTCCGGAAGTTCCTTCGAATTCCTCCGGAAGTTCCTTCGGGAATTCCTCCGGAAGTTCCTTCAGAATTCCTCCGGAAGTTCCTTCGGGAATTCCTCCGGAAGTTCCTTCGAATTCCTCCGGAAGTTCCTTCGAATTCCTCCGGAAGTTCCTTCGGGAATTCCTCCGAAGTTCCTTCGAATTCCTCCGGAAGTTCCTTCGAATTCCTCCGGAAGTTCCTTCAGGAATTCCTCCGGAAGTTCCTTCGAATTCCTCCGAAGTTCCTTCGAATTCCTCCGGAAGTTCCTTCGAATTCCTCCGGAAGTTCCTTCGAATTCCTCCGGAAGTTCCTTCGAATTCCTCCGGAAGTTCCTTCGAATTCCTCCGGAAGTTCCTTCAGGAATTCCTCCGGAAGTTCCTTCGAGGAATTCCTCCGGAAGTTCCTTCGAATTCCTCCGGAAGTTCCTTCGGGAATTCCTCCGGAAGTTCCTTCTGAAATTCCTCCGGAAGTTCCTTCTGGAATTCCTTCGGAAGTTCTTTCCGGAATTCCTCCGGAAGTTCCTTCGAAATTCCTCCGAAGTTCCTTCTGGAATTCCTCCGGAAGTTCCTTCGGTTCCTCCGGAAGTTCCTTCGGGAATTCCTCCGAAGTTCCTTCAGAATTCCTCCGGAAGTTCCTTCGGGAATTCCTCCGAAGTTCCTTCGAATTCCTCCGGAAGTTCCTTCAATTCCTCCGGAAGTTCCTTCGGGAATTCCTCCGGAAGTTCCTTCGAATTCCTCCGGAAGTTCCTTCAGAATTCCTCCGGAAGTTCCTTCGAAATTCCTCCGAAGTTCCTTCGAAATTCCTCCGGAAGTTCCTTCAGGAATTCCTCCGGAAGTTCCTTCGAATTCCTCCGGAAGTTCCTTCAGAATTCCTCCGGAAGTTCCTTCGAATTCCTCCGGAAGTTCCTTCAGGAATTCCTCCGAAGTTCCTTCTGGAATTCCTCCGGAAGTTCCTTCAAATTCCTCCGGAAGTTCCTTCGAATTCCTCCGGAAGTTCCTTCGAATTCCTCCGGAAGTTCCTTCAGAAATTCCTCCGAAGTTCCTTCAGAATTCCTCCGGAAGTTCCTTCTGGAATTCCTCCGGAAGTTCCTTCGGGAATTCCTCCGGAAGTTCCTTCAATTCCTCCGGAAGTTCCTTCAGAATTCCTCCGGAAGTTCCTTCGGGAATTTCCTCCGAAGTTCCTTCGGGAATTCCTCCGGAAGTTCCTTCGAATTCCTCCGGAAGTTCCTTCGGGAATTCCTCCGGAAGTTCCTTCAGAATTCCTCCGGAAGTTCCTTCGAAATTCCTCCGGAAGTTCCTTCAGGAATTCCTCCGGAAGTTCCTTCAGGAATTCCTCCGGAAGTTCCTTCAGAATTCCTCCGGAAGTTCCTTCGGGAATTCCTCCGGAAGTTCCTTCAGAATTCCTCCGGAAGTTCCTTCGAATTCCTCCGGAAGTTCCTTCGAATTCCTCCGAAGTTCCTTCAAATTCCTCCGGAAGTTCCTTCAGAATTCCTCCGGAAGTTCCTTCAGGAATTCCTCCGGAAGTTCCTTCGAATTCCTCCGGAAGTTCCTTCGAATTCCTCCGGAAGTTCCTTCGAATTCCTCCGGAAGTTCCTTCAGGAATTCCTCCGGAAGTTCCTTCGAATTCCTCCGGAAGTTCCTTCGAATTCCTCCGGAAGTTCCTTCGGGAATTCCTCCGGAAGTTCCTTCGAATTCCTCCGGAAGTTCCTTCGAAATTCCTCCGGAAGTTCCTTCAGAATTCCTCCGGAAGTTCCTTCGGGAATTCCTCCGAAGTTCCTTCGAAATTCCTCCGGAAGTTCCTTCGGGAATTCCTCCGGAAGTTCCTTCGAATTCCTCCGGAAGTTCCTTCAGAATTCCTCCGGAAGTTCCTTCGAAATTCCTCCGGAAGTTCCTTCGAGGAATTCCTCCGGAAGTTCCTTCGAATTCCTCCGGAAGTTCCTTCGAATTCCTCCGGAAGTTCCTTCAGAATTCCTCCGGAAGTTCCTTCAGAACTTTCCTCCGGAAGTTCCTTCAGAACTTTCCTCCGGAAGTTCCTTCAGAACTTTCCTCCGGAAGTTCCTTCAGAACTTTCCTCCGGAAGTTCCTTCAGAACTTTCCTCCGGAAGTTCCTTCAGAACTTTCCTCCGGAAGTTCCTTGAGGAACTTCCGAGGAATTCCTGGAGGAACTTCCGAGGAATTCCTGAGGAACTTCCGGAGGAATTCCTGGAGGAACTTCCGGAGGAATTCCTGGAGGAACTTCCACATGAGGAATTCCCGGAGGAACTTCTGCACGAGGAATTCCTGGAGGAACTTCCGGAGGAATTCCTCCGGAACTTCCGGAGGAATTCCTGAGGAACTTCCGAGGAATTCCTGGAGGAACTTCCGGAGGAATTCCTGAGGAACTTCCGAGGAATTCCTGGAGGAACTTCCGGAGGAATTCCTGGAGGAACTTCCGGAGGAATTCTGGAGGAACTTCCGGAGGAATTCCTGGAGGAACTTCCGGAGGAATTCCTGGAGGAACTTCCGAGGAATTCCTGGAGGAACTTCCGGAGGAATTCCTGGAGGAACTTCCGGAGGAATTCCTGGAGGAACTTCCGAGGAATTCCTGAGGAACTTCCGGAGGAATTCCTGAGGAACTTCCGGAGGAATTCCTGGAGGAACTTCCGGAGGAATTCCTGGAGGAACTTCCGGAGGAATTCCTGAGGAACTTCCGGAGGAATTCCTGGAGGAACTTCCGGAGGAATTCCTGGAGGAACTTCCGGAGGAATTCCTGGAGGAACTTCGGAGGAATTCCTGGAGGAACTTCCGGAGGAATTCCTGGAGGAACTTCCGGAGGAATTCCTGGAGGAACTTCCGGAGGAATTCTGGAGGAACTTCCGGAGGAATTCCTGAGGAACTTCCGGAGGAATTCCTGAGGAACTTCCGGAGGAATTCCTGGAGGAACTTCCGAGGAATTCCTGAGGAACTTCCGGAGGAATTCCTGGAGGAACTTCCGGAGGAATTCCTGGAGGAACTTCCGGAGGAATTCCTGGAGGAACTTCCGGAGGAATTCCTGGAGGAACTTCCGGAGGAATTCCTGGAGGAACTTCCGGAGGAATTCCTGGAGGAACTTCCGGAGGAATTCCTGGAGGAACTTCCGGAGGAATTCCTGGAGGAACTTCCGGAGGAATTCCTGGAGGAACTTCCGGAGGAATTCCTGGAGGAACTTTCGGAGGAATTCTGGAGGAACTTCCGGAGGAATTCTAGAGGAACTTCCGGAGGAATTCTGGAGGAACTTCCGGAGGAATTCCTAGAGGAACTTCCGGAGGAATTCCTAGAGGAACTTCTGGAGGAATTCCTGGAGGAACTTCCGGAGGAATTCCTGGAGGAACTTCCGGAGGAATTCCTGGAGGAACTTCCGGAGGAATTCCTGGAGGAACTTCCGGAGGAATTCCTGGAGGAACTTCCGGAGGAATTCCTGGAGGAATTTCCTGAGGAATTCCGGGAGGAACTTCCGCAGGAATTCCTGGAGGAACTTCCGGAGGAATTGCTGGAGGAACTTCCTAAGGAATTCCTGGAGGAACTTCCGAAGGAATTCCTGGAAGAACTTCCGAAGGAATCCCTGGAGGAACTTCCGAAGGAGCTCCTGGAATAACTTCTGAAAGAATTCCTGGAGGAACTCCTGAAAGAATTCCTGGAGGAACTTCGGAAGGAATTCCTGGAGGAACTTCGTAAGGAATTCCTGGAGGAACTTCTGAAAGAATTGCTGGAGGAACTTCTGAAAGAATTTCTGGAGGAGCTTCTGAAAGAATTCCTGGAGGAACTTCTGAAAGATTTCTTGGAGGAACTTTCGTAGACAATTCCTGGAAGAACTTCCGAAGGAATTGCTGGAGGAAATTCCGGAGGAACTTCCGAAGGAACTCCTGGAGGAACTTACTTTATTTTTCTTTTTAGTCTTATCTATCTTATTTGTCTTATTTGTTTAATTTGTATTATTTGTATTATTTGCCTTATTTGCCTTATTTGTCTTATTTGTCTTGTTTGTCTTATTTGTCTTATTTGTCTTATTTGTGTTATTTGTCTTACTTGTCTTATTTGTCTTATTTGTCTTATATGTCTTATTTGTCTTATTTGTCTTATTTGTCTTATTTGTCTTATTTGTCTTATTTGTCTTACTTGTCTTACTTGTCTTATTTGTCTTATTTGTCTTATTTGTCTTATTTTTCTTATTTGTCTTATTTGTCTTATTTGTCTTATTTGTCTTATTTGTCTTATTTGTCTTATTTGTCTTATTTGTCTTATTTGTCTTATTTGTCTTATTTGTCTTTATTTGTCTTATTTGTCTTATTTGTCTTATTTGTCTTATTTGTCTTTATTTGTCTTATTTGTCTTATTTGTCTTATTTGTCTTATTTGTCTTATTTGTCTTATTTGTCTTATTTGTCGTATTTGTCTTTATTTGTCTTATTTGTCTTTATTTGTCTTATTGTCTTATTTGTCTTATTTGTCTTATTTGTCTTATTTGTCTTATTTGTCTTATTTGTCTTATTTGTCTTATTTGTCTTATTTGTCTTATTTGTCTTATTTGTCTTATTTGTCTTATTTGTCTTATTTGTCTTATTTGTCTTATTTGTCTTATTTGTCTTATTTGTCTTATTTGTCTTATTTGTCTTATTTGTCTTATTTGTCTTATTTGTCTTATTTGTCTTATTTGTCTTACTTACACCAGCACCACTGTTATCACCCAAATACTTTTCAAAGCTTGTGTGGAAACCTTGTACAGAAATCCTCCTACGATATTTTCTAATGTTGTTCTAGAAACGGCGCATGTTTTCATTTTCCAAAACCAGCTGGAGTTTGTTTATTTTGATTTCCTCTGCGTGATTGGTCGGCGCTGCTGCTGTTCTCTCGCCGAACCACTGCCACGGTGTCTCTATGGGGAAACATTATTTTACAAAAATCAGTATCTCTGAAACACCCACCACGTGAAAGTAGATGCTCTCCTCTTTCATATAGTGGGTGAACTAAAATGTTCTATCGGGGGATCTAGAACAATTTTTATTTTTTTCACTATTTTTGGTGCAAACTCCATAGAAATCTCAAATGATAGCCGATTTAACCCCCCAAAAATGTATGGAAAAATGACCCCCGATAGAACATTTTAAAAATGCACTTACGTGAAAAAGGAAAACCTATACTTTCGTGTAGTGATTGTTTTAGAGATACTGATTTTTTGAAAATAAGCCTCTTCGGACAAACACACCGTGCTGCATGAGTGATAAATTTCTTCCCCATTGTTGCCAATTCCTTTTGTTCTCCGTTTACGGCAAATTCTCAAGCAATTGTAAACTGCATAATGATGAAATAATTTTGGCGACACTGACAGCATCATTCTGGCGGGCTGAATTGGGCAATTTTCTCTCTCAGAGAGTGCTACCACGTGCTTTTTTAACAGAAAACCCTTCCCTCAGACCTTAAGTGGTATGATAAATGGACCTGAAAACTAACGGAATATATAAACTTTTATGAAATTTTAATTTTCTTTCAAACAGAACACAGAACTTTTTTGACTATTGAAGCCTTCCGAGCGTATTGAAAGGAGGCGTCCGAGCCTCTTGAAATTAGGATTCCACGCCTCTTTCGAGCCTCTTGAAGAGAGGGTTCCGAGTCTCTTGAAAGACGGTTTTCGAGCCACTTAAAAGGGGGCTTACGAGCATATTGAGAGGGCGCCTCTAGGCTCCTTGAAAGTATGCTTCCAAGCTTCTTGGAAATAGAATTCCGAGCCCCTTGAAGAGAGGATTCCGAGCCTCTTGAAAGAAGGCTTCTTACCCCCTTCAAGGGTAGTACGCTTTCGAGCTCTTGAAAGACCTTACGAGCCATTTTATGGAAGGCTTCCGAGTCAATTGAAAGGAGGCTTCTGAATACATTGAAAGGAAGCTTCTGAGCCTCTTGAAAATACGCACCCAAGTCTCTTGAATTTCGTGCATTTTGATGGGAGGTTTTCAAGCTCTTGGAAGGAGGATTCCAAGCTTCTTGAAAAGAGTTCTCCGAGCCTATTGAATGGCGGCTTTTGAGCCCTCTGAAAAGAGGCTTCGTATTATCTTGAATAAACACTTTTGAGCCTTCCGAGCCGCTTGAATGGCGGCTTTTTAGCCACTTAAAAGGACGCATTGGAGTATCTTGAATGGACGCTTCCAAGCCTCTTGAAAGAGAAAATCCGAGGCTTCAAGCATTTCGAAAGGAGGCTTCCAAACCACTCGAAAGAAGGCTGCCTAAACTTTTGAAAGGAGTATTCCAAGCCTTTTAAAAGAAGGCTTCCAAGCCTGTTGAAAGGAGGCTTTCGAGCCTCTTGAAAGAAGGCTTTCGAGCTTTTAACAAGAGCCCGAGTAGCACACTTGCCATACACGAGTTTCTGTAACTCATATACGACCAAATCGAGTCACATGCTGCTGCAAACAGAGCAGTAAGATTTGTGTTGCTAGGAAGTTTTCCGAGGTTTCCAAAGAAGGCTTTCAAGCCATTTGAAAGGATGCTTCGAAGTATCTTGAATGGACGCTTCTGAGACTTTCGAGAGTACTTGCAACCCCTCTTGAAAGAAGAATTCCGTGCCTCCTTAAGGGAGGGCTTCCGAGCATGTTGAAAGGAGCCTTCCAAGCCTTTCGAAAAAAGCTTTCCGAGCCTTTTAAAAAAAGGAGAAAAAAAGAAAGTTTTAAGAAGGAAGCCCTAAAGAAGACTTCCGGGCCTCTAGAAAGGAGACTTCAAAGACTTTTGAGCCTGTTGAAAAATGCATTCCAAGTCCCTTAAAAATATCCTTCCGAAGCTTTAAAAGGAAGCAGAAAAAATAGTTTATGGAAAAAAAGCATTAAAGAAGGCTTTCGGGCCTCTTGAAAAAATGTTTCCGAACCTCTTAAAACGAAGAGTGCGAATCTGTAGACTCTAGATTTTAGTCAAGAAACATATTCTTAACAGTGTTGTGCACAATCATCATCAATACCCTGATATAGACACGCTTATTCTTTTGCATTCCACACTCTCCTCAACAATCACAGTGGTACAAAGCCAACTATTGTGACATAACTATTAAAATTGTAATTCATCCGCCATTACGCATTTTTGTCCGAGGTACCCCAGGTTGAGAACCGCTGCATTAGGGTGAAACGAGGTCTTGTAGCGTCGTGTAGTGAACTTAATCGTGTCAATTGTGTCAATTTGTGTAATTTGTGTCAAAATTCCAGCGCAATCCGCCCATACCGAACCGAGATATTGAATTTATTCGCACTGTTTCATTTTCTGTGGGTTTAAAAAGATCCATGTTTCGCGCTCGCGCGTATAGGTCCCTGCATCGATGACGGTGGTTTCTGCATCTGTAGCGGTTCTGTGGACAACTATCGAATGGCTATCGTCGGCATCAGTAGCACTCCAGTGAAATTTTATCGCATGGTTCAGGAACTGGAGCGCATATTGGAAATAAATCGGTTCTTCTCAGAACCTCAATTTTATAGTAGAAAAGGTTGAGCCGAAACAAATGTTTTTCAAAGTGCAAATGATCATCGCTTGACGACAGCAGAAATGTATCTTCGGCAGAAGAATCACAAGCACGTGTTGGACTCTGTAATGGTAGCTTTTAGTGATTCGGGAGGCGCATTATTGGAACTTAATCGGTTCTTCTCAGGACCACCATTCTATACAAGGGAAGGTTGAGCCGAGACGAGTTTTGTTCAAAGAAAGTTTCCGTCGATCGCAGAATCACGAGCGCGCGTGCAAAAAATTCATTCGCATGGATGGCATCAGTAGTAGTCAAATGAAACTTTATCTCAAAATTCTCATTTGGTTTTGCTGCTGTTCGTGATAAGGATAACGTATTATTGAAAACAAATCGGTTAATTTCAAGACCAACTTTCCATACAAAAAAAAACTGATCTTACAAGAAATTTTTTCGATGTACAAAACACAGTCGCTTAGTTACGCCAAAAACATCGTAACGATGTTATTACGTTGTCCAAGGTCAACCTTGTGGTCGTGTCTTGTACATAACCCTTCTGATTTTGTACCAATCTCAGTTGACTTGGTAGATCAATTTGTCTGAAATCCAGAATTATTAGGATTACATTGTTGCGTTGAAAAGTTATTACAATTTGAATGTGCGATTCGTTAGAAAGGTTAATCCAATGCTAAAAGCTTCTTGCTGCGTGCTCCTTTTGTGCATGTTCACACCGAATAAAAGCACTGTATTGCTGTGTTACCACTATAAAAGCTTAGCAAAACATCAAATTAATTAAAAGCTCGGCCACTCACGGTAATGCTCTGTCCATAGTCTCAGGCGATATATAGCAGGATCATTTTTCAACTAACTTCGGTTCAAAAATAATTTAACCCTATTCCTAATAGCAAAAACGCTCAATTCATTTATTCGTCACTATCCAAATGTGTCTCGCCGTAATCGGCGACGGAGCGATAAAATATCAACAACACGACAAAGTGGAAAGCTAATTGAAACAAAACAGTTTTTACGACCAATGATGACCTGCTTACAACGTCGCAGCTGTCAGACGGTTAGTGGAAATTTTAACGACTTTTTGGAGGAAATTACTTTTATGGATCGAGTGAAACAAAGCGTCGACTGCACTTAGTCCCGAATTCGGGGTCATTCACACGCTAAATGATAGGATAAATATTACGCCAAGCAACGGCGGCGGTGTGTTCGATGATCGTGGGCTCCCTTTTTCCCTCCTACGCCCAACAGCCACCACCATCGAGAAGGCATTAATCAACAGCGCGCTTAGTTCTATAAGAGCTCATTAATCTTATCCTTAGAAACGGTGGACTGGTGGGAACGTAGTGAGACGTGGAACAAGTGGCAGGAGCCAGGAGAGCAAGTTGATAGCTTTACCTCGATGACAAAGCGTGGACCAAAAACACTGTGCTGAGAATCGAGAATTATTTTATCGCTTTTCACCGTTATCGTTTCGAGAAAATCCACCTAATTTATTCATGAGTGTCGTAAAGTTTATCTACACAGCCAAAAGCATCAGTTTTAAATATACATACATATTTCCATATTGGGACGTCACGCTGCACAGTGGCGGATGTGAGAAACACATCCGAACAGATGACACTGGCATCAGACTTCTCTACACAATCGAACACAATTCAAGAAGGTGAAGGATTTAGGATCCTATTTTGCTTCAAGAAACTAAACGTTTCATATTCATCGAAGCTTGGAGCAGGAATTCTGAGTATGAATGTTTTTATGGAATCACTACTATTCAGAGTATACTTCCGATGATTTAATTACAATTGTCATTCAGCTTTCCAAAAATATCCTTCTATAATGTTTTCAGTTTATTCATTAAGCTTTATTCAGCTTTTGTTTGGATACGAACCACTATGCTTGCAAAGTGCAGAGCGAGCCATCGTGACTGCGAAGATGGCTGGTCCACTTTGCAGTCAAAAGAATCCGGCCAGCGTTGTTAAAACTGCTGCTGCAGTATGGTGGGAGGGACTAGAAGCTACCAGAAGCGAAGCGACGGAATGTGTCACGATTTTCATTCCAGCATGCACGAGGGCACTTTATACTCATTAGTCAACCGATGCCAGTCAGTCAGTCAGTCAGCCAGACACCTGATTCCGCTACACTGTGGATTTGTTTGCGGATTGCTCGCCAAGTCTCGTTCTGTATGACGCAGTGGAATATAATACTCTGCTGCTTTTCGGGACATCGTCGAAAGAGGGGGATGGCTATATGCAATCAGTGCAATCCATTTATTCATTAAGAATTGAAATTGATTCCTTGGAAAGTTGTGACCATCATGGAATAAACAAATTTAGAATACAATGCCATACTCTGAAAACTGTCAGTCATTTATGCATTTATTTAAGGAAAGGAAATGGTCAATGTGGTAGGTTTCAACTCGGAATCATGCAGTCTTCGAAGGATTATCGCTGTGTTATCATTGTGAAACATTTTGGATACGTTACCCGCAGTCGTACGATTTTCGCGGTATTTATTCGATGGATGGTTTTCCCAAATTCTAATGCAATTCAAAGTTTATAGGCCACTTCCCTGTGCCGTCTCTGTATATATATATATATATATATATATATATATATATATATATATATATATATATACAGCGATTCCACGGGAAAAGAATAGGGTTGAAAAAAAAAGTTGTCCAATTTTGCTCAAAATCGCTTGGTATGTTCTTCATTGAAAATAATTAGACCCGTGTTTTTTTATTTTATTATTAGGGTGACCATGTTCGATATAGGGTTACCAGAAAAATCGCTATTTTTCGAAATTTTTATTTTTAAAAATCATAACTTTTGAATTACTGGATCGATTTGCAATATTTTTTATGGATAGAAAGCTTATTACTTCTAGTTCTTACTAAAATTTTTGGTTTGGTGTATTGGTGTACTCAAATTTGCTAAAATGGTCAAAATATTCGTTTTTATGATTTTGAAATGTTGGACCACAACGACTATATATTTTTATATTTTTTATGAAAATTCAAACATTTTTACATAACATATCAAAAAATTAGAAATGTTCATCGAGCCGTTTTTGTGTTACATTTTTTTGAAAATTTCAAGTTTTCTGAACATACACACATGGAATGAGCATAATTTTCCATCACTTCAAAATAACTGCGGGAATCATTCTGTTGAAGTTATCAAACTTATTCCTAATAAATTCATGATAACCATGTGTACTAATCTAGTTTTATTTGTGAAGTAATGTACCTATCAAAAGTAGGGGAGGCTTGTCCAATTCTGACCCCATTAAATGTAAGAACTATAAATCACCCTCACATTGTTTAAAAGCAGAGACCAACATTGCTAGGGTTTACTCAACCATGGTTTACGCTTAAACTGGAACCACAATTTACTTTAAGGTCAAAATATCCGTTCACTAATGGATCAACTGAGTTTTTGTTACTAATTACTTTAACTATGGATTTTTTGTTGGTGGAATTATAAAATCCTGGTTCAATTACTATCGATCTGTGCAGTTTCTGAAAGGTAGGGACAATCCAATCTCCATCTTTTGATGTATTAAGTCTTTGTACATGTGGCACAAATTGAAAGCAGTCATCTTATTTTTGTATTGACTGCCTGATCCATCAGAAAAAAAATGGATATTTTTCAGGTAAGGTAGCTTTTTTTTAATGAAATTCACACAATTTGTTATAAACAGCCGAACGGCAACATGGTTATGTTTAGTAAATTCTGCGATTGCTATGAAGCTTGTAAACTTTAAATTTTGTGCTTCATCTTTATAATATATGGCAAAAGGATGGATTGTGCATTGAGCGTTTGCCCAATGAAAACCTTGTATAGCGTCCTGAATAACAAAAGAGTAATTTACAGAGAAGTCAGCAATTATAATGCAATCAGTTGCTTCCAAATTAATTTTAAGTTGTTTTAAGTAGTTTCCTTGTTGCTCTGCAATAAAATTATGCGGAGATAATTCGCTTAATTTTTCTAAAAATGTTTCCACATACTCTTCTGCATCCATTCGCATTGAATTTAAATGACAACGATCTGTTTGCCTCCATTGTTTAAATTCTAAGGAATCGACATTTTCAAGAGAATTCATCAGGTCATTCTCTAGTGTCTGCGTACCCGGGCAATGATCACAGGTTTTCAACCAACATTTCTCTGTAGGATTTTCACAAAGTATTTTAAAAAACAAGTCATGATACGTTTTTAAATAGTTATGAATAAGTTTCTTGTCCTTAAGGGTTTTAAACATTAATTTAATATTCTGATGATAAATGCATACGCAGACAGTATGCGTTCCACTTGAACCAGCCAGAATACAATTTTTTGGGCGGCTGCTGGAAAACATTGAAAATCCAATTTTAAAAGTAAAATATTGCTCTTTGAAAATTGAATAAATTTCACGAAGGTTACATAAAAGTAACCTGCGCTGTACATGCACTTTTTCTCCTGCCATATTTTCAATAACGAAATCCCTTTTCCCAGGACATGCTCTGCTTATCTCGTCACTATTATAAAAGTCCCTAACTACAGTTAGAGTATCATCGCTCAAAGACAACATATTTACTCTGGTCTTCGGTGTGCTCTTTGCATCATTTTGTATGCAGTCCAGGATTTGGGAAGGGAAGTTAGAATCCTATATCGATCGTTTCTGTCAGATATTTCATCAAATTTTGCCTTCATTTGTTGAAGAATTTCCTGACCGTCTCCGGGTTTCTGGGCACCAGCGCTACCAATTGATTCAGCACTCGTTGATTCTAAAGAAAACAAAGATTCTGAAAACAAGATGGAAAAATAACTATTAGTTAGGAGCATGTTTCTTCATATAATGTAATACATATTGTATTCGATTATTCTATTTTGTTGCATGATAGGCAACTGCTCTACAAATTGAGCTACTAGGTCGGATTAGGTAAGATTATACGGAACCTTGTACGGAACTGATGTTTTTTCAATTTTCTGAATAATCGAGTACAACTAGTATAACGTAGCAAATCATGATGTCTGAATGAACAAAAAGAAGAGATTATTCTACTTACCAACACTAGGAACAGCGTCAATTTCCGATGATCCAGCGGCATTGGGATCGATTATTTCGAAACCATCATTATTGATGTTTGCTGGTGCGGCGAAATTGTTCACTCTGTGCCTGATGGTCCGGCAACGGCGAGATCATCAAGTTTCGATGGTTCAGAAACGGTGAGTTCTTGATTTTCACATTCTATATTAACTGCACTTGGAGCTGCTGGCTCGTTTCCTTTCTTGATAATGCGATAAAGTCGGCAATAGCAGGTATTACAAATGTAGGAACAGCTTTTATCCAATTTTATTCTCCTTTCCGCTGCATAATCATACAGTTTAGGAGTAAGTTTCCTGTAACAATTACTCCAAACATGGCAATTTGAGCATTCGTGCTTCATTGTATTAAACGTTTCTTCAGTAAGGCAACTGGACAATTTCACTGATTTTCTTGACTGACATATACTTTATCTTATAGACCACTTTAAATAGTCCCTTTGGGTATCATTTAGGTAGAGTGAACAAGGAAAAGGAGACAGATGAATCATAATAAAAAAAAAAATACAATGAATTACCTGCATCAAAAATATTGAAAACATATAAACAAAGCAGGTAACCTATTGTATGGATTGCTGAAAACCAACCTTTTTGAAAAACGACATATTGCTTTGCCGATTTTGGAGAATGAAGTCATCAATAACAACACCAGACTATTCCGATTGAATTATTTTCAACTATTGCGATTCGTAAATTCTTCTAATAAACGAGACCAAACAAACACTCTTGAATAACATTTTCATACTTTTGAAATAGTGGAGAATAACGTTCATTCCATGTGTGTATGGGCAGAAAACTTGAAATTTTCAAAAAAATGTAACTCAAAAACGGCTCGATGAACATTTCTAATTTTTTGATATGTTATGTAAAAATATTTGAATTTTCATAAAAAAATATAAAAATATATAGTCGTTGTGGTCCAACATTTAAAAAATCTTAAAAAACGAATATTTTGACCATTTTAGCAAATTTGAGTACACCAATACACCAAACCAAAAATTTTAGTAAGAACTAGAAGTAATAAGCTTTCTATCCATAAAAAAATATTGCAAATCGATCCAGTGGTTCAAAAGTTATGATTTTTTAAAAATAAAAAATTTCGAAAAATAGCCATTTTTCTGGTAACCCTATATCGAACATGGTCACCCTAATAAAAAAATTAAAAAAATACGTGTCTAATTATTTTCAATGAAGAACATACCAAGCGATTTTGAGCAAAATTGGACAACTTTTTTTTCAACTCTATTCTTTTCCCGTGGAATCGCTGTATATATATATATATATATATATATATATATATATATATATATATACATATGGTATATATATATATATATGTATATACGATATGTAGCATACCGTGAGAAACTTTTTCCGCAAGCTGTCACGATAAAGAACTGATTCGGGAGGCTACACACCATGATAAATTTCTTTTAGAAAGCTCCAAACGCGGGGTTCTGGTTCTGATGACGTATTTCAACTTGTTCTAAACAGCTGTGTAGACCCCAACACAAAATGAACGAGAACAAATCGAAAATCGCCACTTCTCTGTGGGGGCAACCTATGCGATTCTGTTTTTTTTCGCACATGGCTTGTTAGGGTAACGGCTGTATTTTGGACCGGGCTCATATATTGGACCACCTAGCTAAATTTTGCTTTTATATCACACAAAACTAAATAAAACATGCAACATTAAAATTTTATTGCAAAAAGAAACTATCCATTAAGTATCTCCTACATTTGTTTCTTATAAAATATAGCCATTATTAAGAATATTTTCATGTATTTACTTATTCTGGCTGGATTAGACCAAAACCAAGACGACATGGTGAAATTGAATTCAATTTTCAAAAGCTTTAAGTTTATTTGTACATAGATTTAAAACATGTGAATGATGTTGTTGATTTATTTGAGCCTAATTGAAGCAGTTTCAGACCTGGAGCAAAACATTGTAAGTTTAAAAACAGTATTCTGAGGCATGTCCAAAACAGGTTCATTTTTCATTGATCCGAACATATTTTCGACATATCTTTTTTTTAGTTTCTAGATCTCTTAAACTTTTGCCTTTTTGCTACCAGAGGTGAGCCAGCCAAGGGCTGAAAGCCTCTTGAATGATAACAATAATAATAATAACTTTTGTTTTTACCAGCCATTTATTTCTCTAGTATCAAACAATTCATAAATTACTGTTCATACCGCATTTATAAATTACCGTTCATTGATGCAAGCACTAGAAAAATGTCTATTAAACCAACATGTAACTGTTTTCATTATTTCCATACGAAAATAGTTAAGAAAGCTCCATGACAAGAATTAAACTGTGCAAGAGCTCTCCGTCCGTGCTGCTTGCCAATGCAACAGAGTTCCGTGTTCTACGATTATGTTTCGTTTGGAAAAAGAATGTGCAAGGAGCAAGTAAGAACCGACCTGGAACAGATCTGGCAAACTACATAAAAAATATGGCAGGGTAGGAGTGACCAGGTGCATACATCACGGCCATGGGCCGCACGTTTGTTTTACTTTGATGAAGCTGTTCCGAGTGGTACTGCAATTGATTTTAGTTTCAGTACCCTTAGCTAGTAGATATTGTTCTAAACTTTTGAGTGCTTTTAAAAATGTATTGCTAAACAAGGGTGAAACGCCGAAAATGATGGAGGTCGCTAATTTATTCTAATAGTAACATAACTTTGCAAGCAATACACAATTATTCGAGTGGTCCAAAATATGTGCAATAGGTGGATCAAAATAAAAACAGGTGGTCCAAAATTAAATCTAACATATCTTCAGAATTTACGATAGTTTGGTTCCTTCGGTGGGATTTACAAACATTTTTACCTACAAATCCTACCTAGCATTCACCACTTTTTAGCTAGTAGCTCCATGTTGCATAGGGAATTGATCAAGCATTATTACAAAATCTAGCTTTTATTCGAAAAATTGTTTGGCCATCTCCTAAAGTGGTCCAAAATACCTCCCTTACCCTATGATTCGGAACAGTTAAGTTTTTGTCTTTCTTTTATCGTTATTCGTTATCTATAGGAGATCGTCAGTTGCATTCTAACAAAAATTCCGCTTGAGGCCCTTCCTAAATATTTTATTCCGTGTATAGTAGAAAATCGAAAATTTGTTTTCAATAAAATGAAATATCTGCAGTTATCAGACGTCGCAACTCATTTCTGATTAGTGCGCATGATAGTACATCCATGCGTGCATGATGCGCACTACTAATGAAATATTTCAAATTGTCGCGACTCGCGTCGCAGCGCGAGTGCTCAATCGCGCGGTCCGGTTTGGTGCCGGCCCGACAATAACAACAGCCACTACACCTGATGGTATAATTGCAATATTTCCATTATCAGGCGACAGGTGGTGTTGCTGTGTGTTTGTATCAACGTAATATTGCATATACACTAGTGACATCTGCTGTTCGATATCGTAAGCTTTCAATGTTCCTTCCACACACACGAGGTGGAGAACAGTCTTGAAGAAATTGAAAGTATACAGCTAGAATTTAGTATGGAGATACAATGAAATCTCCTTTATTGTTTAGAACTGTAAAATAAGTCGTGGGAACAAAAAATCTAAAAATTATTTGTTGCTTTTTGACCTAGGTTTCATATTGATGCGATGCGTAGTTAATGAGAACGGATGATTTGTCCATACAAGGAAATTTATTTTACTTTAAATGTTGTGGCGCCATCTCGTTCAAACAGCACCTTTGTCTTTGCCTTATTGAAAGCGATTTCTGAAAACCCTGTTTAGAAGAATTTACTAATGAGAGAAAAGATGCTCAGTTTATTTGATTGACAAAAATTTAGAAACTGGATATTGCCGGAATGGGTTCGATGAGTGGAGGCCGGAAATTGGTGTAAGGCATCATCTTAGAAATCAAGACGGCCGACTTTCGGTTAGACCTGTGCTTCGCCGCCGACGGTTTTCTTTGCCGTTGCCACCGTAGAAAAAATCGGCGTGCAGCCGTGTGACAGTTGAACAGTTATGCAGCATTTATTCTATACGTCACACAAAAATAAAAATAATGCCAATAACTTTTGGTTTTTGAAAAATTTCATTGCGTTAATAAAAATTTTACATAATTAAGGGAAATTTTATATTTATTAGAAGCTTGATTTTTTGGCACTTTTTTTATTTCTAGTTTTTTGGGGGAAGGAGGAATTTCCGAAGGAACTACTGGAGAATCTTCCGAAGGAATTCTTGAAGGATGTATAGAGATGCTCCCGTATGAATTCCTGGAGGTATTTCCGGATAAATCTCTAAGAATTTCCGAATGAATTCTAGGAACTTCCGGCGGTTTTCCTGGAGAAAATTCTTGAGAATATCCTTGACGAATTTCCGAAGTATTTCCTGGCGGAACTTCCGGAGGAATTCATGGAGGATCTTCCGGAGGAAATTCCGGAGGAACTTCCAGAGGAATTTCTGGAGAAACTTAAGGAGGAATTCCTGGAGGAATTCCTGAAGGAACTTCAGGAGGAATTCCTGGAGGAACTTCAGGAGGAATTCTTGAAGGCACTTCAGGAGGAATTCCTGGAGGAACTTCCGAAGGAATTCCTGGAGGAACTTCCGAAGGAATTCCTGGAAAAACTTACGAAGGTATTCCTAGAGGAAATTCCGAAGGAACATCTGGAGATATTTCCGAAGGAATTTCTGAAGGAACTTCCGAAGGTATTTCTGGAGGAACTTCTGAAGGAATTCCTGGAATGTCTTCCGGACAAATTCCTGGAGTAACTTCCGTCCGATGGTATTGTAAGGGTTTCCAGTCGTTTTATCAAACCGGAAGTAGGCCATCTTGAATTCCAAAATGGCGCCAAACATCGTGTAACAAGGTTACAAGAAGGTGATTATTTAAAATAAAAAAATATTGGTTGTACTTTCCACTCATCGGGTTAAAAGAGAGCCGAAAGTCCAGCACTTGCAAATAGGGGTAAAATTTGAATGTGAGAATTTTAATCGACCGCAGCGCTATGGGTGGCGAGAATTTAAAGCATCCATTTTTAACGGATCGCGAAGCAGATGACATCACTCCGCTCCAGAATTGGACAGTATGACCAATGGTCTAGAAAAAAAGATGATTTGTTAAATTTTGAAGTAGATGTATGTGTGGGAATCTCGCGGTTACGCAATGGCCAAGGTAAAGGTCATCTATTTTTAGTCCGAGTATCGTTCTTTCTCGAGTCGATCGGCATAGTGAACGGACGTAGGTCCCGAAGATAGTGGAAGAAAAATTTTACTAGTTGCTAGCCTTGCCAAGTTATATTGTTAGTAGTGTAAAAAGCAAAAAGCTTCCAATATTTTAAATGTTAATTTATATTGTATCCCATAGTTCTCGAAAGTTTTCCAAGTGTCTGAGGACGTGATAAAAGGCTCAAGTGCGCCTATTTATTTTCACTAGAAATGTGAGTTTTTGTAAGAGAGTTAGTGTTTCCTATTTTAATGTTCAATGTCTGTAGATTAACGAAAGGTCAAGTGCATTTGCCTACGAATCGGAATTCGGTGATTGAAATTGCTCGAGGTCAAGGTAAATGTTCGACACAAATTGTCTAGTCCATGGGACCGAAATTTTAATGTGTGTTATCGCTTGAAGGACCAAATATCCTTCAAGCGTAGGTGTTTCGTCCGTGTAGGTGTAGAGGGTTACGCAGGTACGTGGCCTCTGGGAAGGTGCGAAGACTCGTCCGCTGGTCTCGCGGCGGGTTAGTGATCAGCCCCCAGCGCATCTACGGGCCATCGGAAGTGACCACTACTTCCGAGGTGTCAGTCGGTCGTCAATAGCCGGCCACACTCCATTGTTGGCCTCGAAGCGGGACTCGCGAGTGGAAGGGGCGGGCCCGCCAACGAACTACCCTGGTGTGCACGTATCGTAAGTCGAGACACCCACCACTGACAGCATCGCATCGAGCAGCAGATATCCTTCATCGAAGCATCACGAACAGGTCAGAGATCTCAATTTTTTTTGTATTGAAAAGTACCACCGGTACCGTTCCAAGGGGGATTAGAATGCTGGGGTCGCTCCCATAGGCTAGATAAATAAAAAAGGGACTTGCCACAATCGAGAGTTGAACTCAATAACTTTGAAGGGTCGGTTACGAAGAGCCGAACCCTGTAGCGTAAGCGATTCTATTGAAACCAAAAATACATTTTTATTCCGCCCGCTCGAACTGTTGAACGAGGAGAGAAAAGCGATAAGCGAGTTTTTTTTTTATTTTTGCATGCGTTATTTTGATTCCCCGTTGACCATCCTGTCTAACGATAGTGTTTGGTAAGCATATGCGGTATTTCGAAAAATTTCGTTTCAGGTGGTTCGAAACGAAATTCCGTGGAATTTCGCGGAATTTAAGCATAGCGAAATCTGATTTCTTGATTTCGTTTCGTTTCGTAAAATTAAAAAAATTTCGCTAGAAAAAACTAGCTTCTAACGAAATTTAACGGAATTCCGCGGAATTTCGAAACAAATTTAAACTAATCCATACTTTATATTTAAAAAAATTTTGGCTGCGCCGCTGAGGAAAATCGTTAAGTTGTTTTCAAAACTTTAAGTTAAATTTTTTTTCTATTAACGCTTACTACATAACCCCATTCTTAGTCGACAAATAAATAAGTAGTTTTCTTCTATAAAACGTCTTCAGTGTTTCCATGATTTAAATTTTGTGACATTTTTACTATTTGCGCAATATGAATGCGGAATCGATTGTGTTGCTGCTGGTCATGGGACGGCAGCTAGTCCGGGAGAACGCGAAGTGAAGCAAATCTACCTCGCGTAGCAGAAATTTGTTTAACCAGAGTGCAATCGATCGTGTTGATGCTGATCACGCCAGTGTGGGAGAACGCGAAATGATAAAACTAATGTCTACATCGAAAAGCACAAAATTATTTAGTGCGGAATCGATCGTGTTGTAGAAGATTATTAAACGAAGCACATTGATCTTGCGTTGGATTTATTTGAAGCACAGTTTCCGTCTTCTTGTTTTCAAAATAAGTTCGTTTACAATAAATATTTTTTTTTTTTTAATTAGCGTTTATTTGAAGGCTCAAGCGCTCGAAGGCATAACGGAGCCGAAATTCAATTGAAATTTTATTACAATTTCATCTTTTGCTTCTTATGTTCTTATGTTAGTTTTGGGGAGCCGAAAAACTCGCGGCTTAGTCGAGGTTAAGGAGTACATACAAAAAAAAAATTGGATGGGATTGGGGCTTGGGATTATATTGGTGTCCGTAGGTAGCGTTGATGCAGTCTTCCCATGATGATTGGTGTGGTTCAGAACAGGGACAAACTGCAATGATACAAGCAAAACGTTTCTACCGAGCGGGGAGGGAGAATACAAGGTGGACATGGCCCTACGAATGGGGGGAGAGGGAATCAAACAATGATGTGATGCGCTTCAAAAAATTGTGAACAAGGGCCATGTAGTCAATATCAAGCTTTCCCAACACATCTCTAATGTCCTCATTTTCTGGTTTCCCTCGGGCCCGGAGGGATGCATATAAATCGGACCTGGCAATACCGTATTCGGGGCAGTTCCAGACAACGTGATTGATGTCCTGATAGCCTGCCCCACAACCGCATCGATTGCTGTCTGCGAGCCCTACTCGATAGGAATGCGCGTTTAGTGAGTAGTGGTTGGACATTAGACGACACATTACCTTAATAAAGTCTCGGCTAAGGTCCAACCCCTTGAACCAAGGTTTTTTCGATACCTGCGGGAGAATGGAATGTAACCACCTACCCAAATCTCCTTCATCACATTTTCGTTGCCAACTGAGCAAGGCCTGTTGACGAGAAATTGAAAAAAATTCGTTAAAGGTGATTTGACGCTCGTATATATCACCTTCCATAGCGCCCACCTTGGCAAGTGAGTCCGCTTTCTCATTACACGGAAACGAGCAATGTGAAGGGACCCATACCAAGATGATAGTGTGAAAGCGATTCGATAGAGCATTCAATATGGATCGTATTTCGCTCAGGAAATACGGTGAGTGCTGTACCGGCCTCATTGAACGTATAGCCTCTATTGAGCTGAGACTATCCGTGAAAATGAAGTATTGATCAGGGGGAAAAGAGGCAATTCGCTCTAATGCGTAGTGTATAGCTGCTAATTCTGCAACCTATACGGAACAAGGATTTTAAAGTTTTCGAGCGGCGCTATGTAATTCGTTGAAGACACCAAATCCAGTGGATTCATTTATTTTTGACCCGTCGGTGAAAAAAAGTTTTGACGCAACTGACATGGCTGTATTTACTTGTGAAAATTGGTGGTATACACTCCATTCGGAGAGGATCTGGAATTCCATGGATCTCTTCTCTCATGGTCAGATCAAAAACTACAGAAGAACTGGAGGAGTCTAAGAAGCAACCATGATGGGGAACGTTCGAAGAAGGGCCAATCTCCAGGCTCATGTACCAGTAGTACAGTGACATAAATTTTGATTGGAAGTTTCGTTCGATTAGCTTCTCAAAATTCTCAATTACCAATGGATTTAAAACCTCACACCGAATGAGGAATCTGAACGATATTTCCGCGATGCGATCTGATAAAGGAAGTACTCCCGCGAGTACCTCTAAACTCATTGTATGAGTCGAGTTCATACAGCCTAGCGCGATGCGGAGGCAACGATATTGAATGCGTTCGAGCTTCAATATATGAGTTTTCGCGGCGGCTTGAAAACAAAAACTACCGTATTCGATAACCGACAAGATCGTTGTACGATATAGCTTTATCAGATCTTCCGGGTGTGCTCCCCACCATGAACCGGTAACTGTCCGCATGAAGTTGATTCTTTGTTGGCATTTCTGATACAGATGTCTAATGTGCATTCCCCAGGTGCCTTTCGAGTCGAACCAGACCCCTAAGTATTTATGTGAAATGCCTTGAGGGATTTTCTTACCCCTAAGATGAAACTTTAATTTTGCTGGCGTATGCTTCCTAGAAAAGACAATCAGCTCAGTTTTCTCCGGAGAGAATTCGATACCCAGCTTCAAAGCCCAAGTAGACAAATTGTCCAGAGTATCTTGCAATGGTCCTCGCAGATCGCCCGCCCCTGTTCCTGTAAAGGAGACAACAGCGTCATCCGCAAGCTGTCTTAACGAGCAATTTTCCACAAGACATCCATCGATGTCTTTAACATAAAAATTGTAAAGAAGGGACTTAAACATGAGCCCTGGGGAGACCCATGTAACTAATTCTTGAAGTTGTTGAGTTTCCATGAGAAAAACTCATATGTTTCTCAGACAACAAGTTGTACAAATAGTTATTTAGTATTGGTGAAAGCCCACACTCATGGAGTTTGTCTGAAAGGACGTCAACGCAAACTGAGTCAAAAGCCCCCTTAATATCCAAGAAAACTGAACCCATTTGTTCTTTTTGAGAATAGGCCAGTTGGATTTCTGTAGTAAGCAACGCAAGACAGTCATTCGTTCCCTTGCCTCTGCGGAATCCAAATTGAGTATCTGATAGAAAGCCATTTGATTCGACCCATCTGTCGAGCCGATTGAGAATCATCTTCTCTAACAGCTTCCGTATACACGACAACATCGCGATTGGACGGTACGAGTTATGATCCGAAGCGGGTTTATCGGGTTTTTGATAGCGATCACCTCACTTGTCTCCATTCATCCGGAACAATGTTGCTTTCCACGAATTGATTAAATAAATTCAGCATGCGCCTCTTCGCGACGTCTGGGAGGTTTTTAAGCAAGTTGAATTTAATTCTATCCATTCCTGGAGCGGTATTATTACATGAAAGGAGAGCAAGTGAGAAATCAACCATCGAAAATGGGGCGTCCATCTCGTGTTGACCGGATGTTGCTTCGCGTGCTAACCGTTGAATTGGGACGGAATCCGGACACACTTTTTGGCGAAAGCGAAGATCCATCGAGGGGAACTTTCCGTATCTTCGTTAATCGATGACGCGTTACGCATTCTTCTCCCGACGGCCCAAAGTGTTTTCATTGACGTTTCGCGCGAAAGACCATCAACAAAATGGCGCCAATAACCGCGTTTCTTAGCATTCGCGAGACTCTTAAACTTACGTTCAAGAGAGGCATAACGATCGTAATTATCTCGAGTACCACGCTTTCGATAGTCCTTGAACGCGTTGGACTTTTCCCGATAGACTTTGGTACACTCTTCATCCCACCAAAGAGGAGAAGGCGGACAGCGACGTATTTGAGATCCCGGTATAGATCGACGCTGTGATTGAACTGCGCTGTCTAGGATTAGCCCGGAGAGAAACTGGTATTCTTCCAGCGGAGGAAGAATATCGACCAAATGCTCACCGACGATGATCGCCTCGGTGTATCTTCCCAGTCAATGTGTTTCGTGAGGTCGTACGCAACGTCAATCTGGCGAGACTGATACGATCCATTGGTGATTGAGATTTCTATCGGCAAGTGATCACTACCATGGGGATCTTGAATTACTTTCCACGTACAATCCAATGTTAGTGAAATCGAACAGATTGAGAGGTCAATTCTACTTTCGAGTCCTGAAGGTGCCACACGTGTTGCTTCTCCGTTATTTAAATATGTCATATTGAAGTAGTCGCACATGTCGTAAATCAACGAAGAACGGTTGTCATCGGTAAGTTCCCCCCAGGCCGTACCGTGTGAGTTAAAGTCTCCTAGAATCAACCGTGGCTTAGGCATAGCGGAGCAGATTTCGTTAAGATCTCTGCGTCGCATAGAAGCATTCGGCGGTATATACACAGAGGCTATGCTGAAGCTTTTCCCTCGTATGGTGACATGACATGCGACTACCTCAGTGCCTGTCATCGAGGGAAGATCTATTCTGTAAAAGGAGTGGAGCTTGTTGATCCCCAAGAGCACCCCTCCATATCCATCTCCTCGATCTTGGCGAATAATGTTGAAATCGTGGAAAGAGAGAACTTTGTCTGGAGAAAGCCATGTTTCACTAAGAGCAAATGCGTCACAGCATGAGCTGTGAACTAAAAACTTAAACGGATCCAGGTTTTTAAAAATACTCCTACAGTTCCACTGTAGAACTACGATCTTATCCCCGACCTCGTTGGTTAAATTAGCCGTCGAGGGATAAGATTGAGTCAAGAACAGGCCATTTTGAAATCAATTGCTTCAATAAGGGTTTCACCAGTGAGATTATCATGTTGATAATGTTTCTCACTGCGGGAGAGATTTCTAGAGTATTGAAGATGAAATCCACAATCCCAGAAAGAGTAATTTTATCGGGTACCTCAACATGGTTATGTTGAACCGCCTGATGATTTTGTTGCTGATGTAAGCTTTCTGGGCAAAAAACTGGAACAGCTGGGGTTTTAGATGTTCCAGGAAGTGGCGGGAAATTGCCAGCCGCAAACTTGAACCCCATAGGAGAAACTTTTTGGGGTTTCCCACCACTTGCTAATTTTCCAGGGGAGGGTCGAGTACTCTGTTCAACGACAGGAACATCTAGAAAAGCGTGCTGGTGTTTTGGCCTGCACCTTGCTCGCTTTCTTTTGTCCCTGTTTCGATGACAGTGTATTCTTCACCGTCCCCAGAGTCTGAGCCTTGATCATCTAAGGGCAGGGAAGAAGACATTTGAGCTGGCGATAGAACGGGTTGATGGAACAGCGGCTGGGGCAAGCGTCTTCAGCATTTCTGCATAGGATCGCCTTGACCGCTGTTTTATTGAGCGGATTTGATGTTTCTCCTCTCTATATACCGAGCACACGCAGTGAGTTCATGCGGAGCTTCGCCAAAGCAGGTACACTTCGGCTGTTTACTGCAGAGACCCTCGGCATGCTGCTCACCGCATTTGCTACACCGTGGTTTATTGCAGCAGTAGGTCTCTGTGTGACCAATCTGCTGGTACTTTTACAGTGCATTACGGTCGGCATATAGAGGCGCACTGGTAATCGAAGTTTCCCTAGAACAAGGTGGTCAGGAAGGGTAGACCCAGAAAAGGCCACACGATACGAATCAGACGGTTTTTTGGTGCCATCTTCTGACACGTAATTCATTTGTCTGACATCAAGAATCTGAACTGTTGGGACCGCTCGATTTTTAAACCCCCAGCACCAGTCTTGATGTCAGCACATGTTAGAAACGGCTCGGTGACCACTCCTGCAATCTCGACTTCACTGCTTGCGATGTATACGTGATATTCCAATCGAAAGAGCTCGAAGGCAGCAATTCTGTTGGCCTGTTCACGATCACTTACAGTGACTCGTAACTTATTACGGCTTGGGGCATTCACTTCAATAACGCCCTGAAACGATTTTGCCAGATCTTTTTCGATTCGCAATTTGTTTAGCGGTTTACCTTTGGGCAGAAAGAAAACCAGAAATGGGCCCTTAGATCCGGGCGGGTACGCTTTTAGGCGGGGGGTCGCCAGGGGTGTTGATCCACTTGCCTGGTTAGTATCCATAGGATCAGGAGAAGGCAGGTTAAAAGTCCCAGGAGAATTTGAGTTGATGACCGGTTTGTGCAAAACAGTTTCAGCGGGAGTTGAGCCGGTTTCGGTGCTATGTTCGCTTTGTGGTGGAAAATTTCGCTCATTAAATTGCTCGTATTCCGGGGATGGAATGTAATCATCGTCAGAAATTTCGAATTGCGAATCACCCCCGCCTTTGTCATCAGTTTCCATTGCGGAGAATGATCACCGCAACGAAAAATAAGATGATTCCAATATCGAAACAAAGAGCACGCAGAATATTGCGGTTATTCCAACAATTCCAACAAAGAGGAAAAAAAAAGAAAAAAAAGTGGCGGATAAATAAAATAAAAATAAAAAAGTTAGCGGGACAATGAATAAAAGATGAAAAAAAATATAACGAAAAAAAATATATATATAACGAAAAAAAAATATAACGAAAAAAAAACGAAAGAAAAAAAAATATACGAAAGAGTAAGAAAACAAAATATGAAGAAAAAAAAATAGTGAAAAAAAAAAAATTAATAACGAAAAAAAAATATAACGATAAAAAAAATAACGGTAAAAAAATAACTTTTATCTGATGAACTTTTGGCACAGTTCCACTTGCCAATTCACTACCAGTTCACAGTTCCACTTGCCAATTCAACTACCAATTCACAAGATGCGAGAGACCGAAAACAAGAGGCGAGATATTTACCGACAATAACAGCCTTGTGTAGGTAGGTAGCGTACCAGCGTCGATGGCGACTCCTCTGCAGGCAGGCTTTCGTCGTCGTACTGGCTGCTACGATGGGGACGGGGGCTTCTGTAGCAAAACGATTGCCACACTTTCTGCTGCTGCTGGTGATGCAGCTTTTGCAAGGAATGCGACTTGCGATCCGGCAGTTTGTCGTAGCCGGAAGTGCCTTTAACAGACACACCGGAGGTCTCGGCCAGGGTGTGCTGCTTCCCAGTCACAGGGCACAAATCGCGTTGAAAAACCGAGTGTAAAAAACTTCAAACGAAGAAAAACACTAGGAAAAACTTGACGCGAGATGGGAGCAATAAAAAAACGAACTGCTCGCTTCTAACGAAGAACAGGGAATGATGACAATAAATATTTTGTCGCTTACCAAGGGGTTTCACATGAATTACTTTCTCAACCAACGATTCCTTTTCCGTGGCGCTCACGGAGATGCAGAGCATTCCTCGGTCTCTTCAAACAATGAGTGTTAAACTAATTTTCCTCTCATAATCCTAAATTGACTA
This sequence comes from Armigeres subalbatus, assembly GCF_024139115.2. NCBI lineage: Eukaryota > Metazoa > Arthropoda > Insecta > Diptera > Culicidae > Armigeres > Armigeres subalbatus. The sequence goes on along the minus strand of NC_085140.1, from coordinate 285,165,767 downwards.
TAAGCACGTGACCAGCATCGTTATTGGTCATGAATTGGAAACTCCGAAGCAAGTATACAATAAGAATAATTTTTTCGTATCCCAAGAATATTATTTAATTGATGAGCTGTGCAAATTTGCTGCTTCTCGGTCAATCATCATTAGCAACTATGATGTGTACAGTTAATTAAGCTAATAAGCTTTTCTTTGACTATTTGCACAATATGTGAGGAACATTGCACATTTGTAGACATTTCTAGATCTTCGCATGGAATTTGCAAAAGAAAAATCAGGTTGAAAGATCATTAAAATTGCTGAGAATTCTTTAATTATGATTGCTTTCAGCACATACTGACCATAACAGCTGTTCTCATATGCCAAGAACACACACATAATAGCTCAGTTTGTCGCCCATAAACAGATTTGCTCGACTTGCGGTTAGCGGCAGTATGGGCCTGTGAAATTCAATCTTTGTGCATTTTAGAAAGGTGCACAGGATTCTTCTAGTGAGCAAATGTATGCTATATATGTAGACGAAGAATAAGAAGGAATAAATTTTGGCAGATACGCCTTTTTCAAATGTTGATCTAGTAATATCAATTCTATAACTGCGTATACGTCTGGCAGATTCTTCTTCTTCTTCATTGGCATTACATCCCCACACTGGGACATTGCCGCCCCGCAGCTTAGTGTTCATCATTAAGCACTTCCACAGTTATTAACTGCGAGGTTTCTAAGCCAAGGTACCATTTTTGCATTTGTATATCATGAGGCTAACACGATGATACTTTTATGCCCAGGGAAGTCGAGGCAATTTCCAATCCGAAAATTGTCTAGACCGGCACCGGGAATAGAACCCAGCCACCCTCAGCATGGTCTTGCTTTGTAGCCGCGCATCTTATCGCACGGCTAAGGAGGGCCCATTTTATTTACGTCTGGCAGATGTAAATAAAAATTAAATCTAAGTATTCTTTTTCAAATTTTGACTCAGTCAATACTTTAAAACCAAGCTGACAAGACAATATGAAGTATGCTTCAGCATAATTCTTAAGGTGATTATACAATCAAGCCATGTGGTGAATTTGAATTTCACCATACGTTTTTCTACTCATATTATCAAAAGCTCAAATCTAGCGTAACAATTTTCGTACAATGCTGAAAATAAAGTCGATTGTTTACCAAAAGTAAGCAAACGATCTACGGATGTTTCAACCCCATAGGCGTTCTGGTTCTCTCAATTCGTGCTCTTGAAAAATCACTAGAAAAAGCACGTGGTTTCCAAGATGGCTGATTTGTGGCTTTGTTGTATAACCACCTTAAGTGAACTAAGGTTTTAAACGAAATTTGAATCCGTATATGAAAAATCCCACAATTTCTTCATTTTTATATACTTACTGATATAAAATTGGTCAAATTCGAGAGCACACGCTCCAGGATGAATTCCTTTGAAAGCGGCACAAATGCTGGGGTATTGCCTTATTGCCAATGGTATATGCGGCGAGAATGTGACGATTTATCATAGATTGCCTCTTCAGTTATTATAACTCTTGGTCGCAAAACCGTTATTCGACTTCGAAAAAGTGGAATCAGAATTGCGTACATAATGTAAAACCAATTCAATAAAAATTCCGCGGAAAAAAAAATCAAAATTTCGTTTCGTTTCGAAAAATTTCGAATTAAGTGAACCTTGATTTCGTATCGTTTCGAAGTCTCGAAAGAAATCGAATCAACATAGACATTTTAAATTTCGTTTCGTTTCGTTAGGAAAAAGTGTGTTATCGCATACCCTTAGTGTTTGGAGAGTGTGAGGTGGTACGATTCGCCGGTTCGGTTGTTTTTTTGAAGGACTCACCTTGAGGAATCTCGCCGGGATACAAATCTTGCCTCTTCGCATGCAGGTGAAACTTTTTGCCTGCTAGGCGCTTAAGCGAAGTGGTTACTCCAATCGGCTCGGACGGCGATTTGCAAGATTTTTTCACTAATCGATTCGTCTTGGGATTAGCTGTGTTTAAATAGGTATACAAAGAACTGATCAGTTTGACGGGAAAGGATGAAAAATTGTCCAATTGCAACAGCTTCATGAGTTCTGAAGAAAGTAATCAAACTCGAACTGAAATCGATCTAGAGTGCGACGTTGCAGTCAACTAAATGATTGACAGATTAAAAATAAAACCTGAGCGAGATCGGGCAGGTAAGGGCCTAGTAAGTAATAAATATCACAATATGTTAAAATTGTGTTTGTTTTTGTTATGCTCTTCTAGTCGGGAATGACGTTGCTGAGCCGTTTGAAAGTAGGCTTCCAATACAAATTTATATAACTAATAAAACTTTACCAACATTTTTTTATTGGAATTGCAATACGTCCGCCATTACGCTTGGTACGTGTACCCCAGGTTGAGAACCGCTGTCCTAGGGCATCCGGGATCCGGTCCCGGTGGACCACTTTTGCAAAAAGTTCCAAATATGGGCTACGACATATTATAATATTTTATGGCATTCGGAATCCGGACCCGGTAGACCACCGATAATAACTGGGCACGAAGATATATTTGCCTTCATTATTGCAATAAAATATTTCATCTATTTCCTAACTTGCATTTTCATCGCAAGACTATAGATAAAAAACGTAATCTGCTAAGTAGAATAGATATGCCACAGAAACAAAGTGAAATTAATTCGACCTGTAATATTTGCCAATTTATCTGAAGGCATGCAACTACTGAAGCACACAAATTTATCTAATGTGGTCGGCAGCTTTTAACTTGAGGCTCGCATAAATTCTTGTTGAAATCACCGTTGCTCTTCCGAGAAGTCTTAGTTATAACGGTGCTACAGTTGGTAAGCCAACATAGAGGGTGAGGGTATGCGATATAACCTTTTTTTTCTTGAGCAGCACTTTTCGGATAAGCAAAATCACAGCTTTGTTTGTCAATACACCAATAAAGCTTTTTTCGACACAATTATCGATAAAATGATAATTGATTAACATGAACTTGCTTTTGAGGCTATTAACATGAAATTCGACATGAGCAATAAAAGTTTGCAAACAATTGAAATATTTTTTTATAAAATTGTTAAATAGTCAATTATTTTTAAACAATATTTTTAGAATATTTCTACTTATTGATGAGCTAGTATTAGTGATGTCATTTAATGCCACCATTTGATTATAACTTTAAAGATATGTATTTCGTTCTGAAAATTATGGTCGTCCTCAGTGTCTCGTACTTGAAAAAATTGAATTGAATTATCTTTATTTACTATGTCTCGTACTTGACGTGATCATTAGTAAACTCATTTGAATGTTGATGAAACAGAATAGAATAAGCTTCTCTTCATCATTGTGTTCCGTAAGATTCCGTCAAAATTCGTTTCAAACCAAATTCTATCGGAATCATGTGATCGCATACCATCAATGAAGGGAACATGAAAGGCGGCTGAAAGTTTTCTCGCAACAACCAACTACTGCAGCGTTCGCTTGTTCTGCTCATTGTGCATCTTGGGAAGCTTGTGGAAGATACATGCTGCATGAAACATTATCACCGCGCTATCCAATGGAGAAAGTTTACCAATTAGTTGTTTGCCAGAGTAGAGGGATGCAGCGTGTTTCTGAAATGGTATAGGTTATGAGGAAAATTTCAAATTTATGCATATTCAGAAGATATCGTATAGATACCAATCCGAATAGTTGAAAGGTTATTTGCTCCTCGTTACTATATAGGCAATTACCAGCAGTATGTGAATGTTATAATGATCAAAGCATAATCGAACGTGAAATATTTATAAAGAATGGCATCCATGTATAAAATTGTGTTATTCTTGATAATTTCCTCTATTCAAAGATCATTCAAAAGCGAGCTGGGGAAATTTCGCAACAACTAAATTTGAATAATATATTCAAACTATGTCAATGATTCATATTACTTTGAACGGACTTGGGATCAAAGCAAAATGTTCAACAGATTGAAAACCATTCCATAGCCGCTCGATGTAATATAAAACAGTTTCCACCGGACAGATACTTTGTCAGCTTGACAGATACTTTTCCAATCAATACCCACCTATTTCGGCGTCCGGATATTGATTCCGCTGCAAAATGCTAATCACGCCACCGGAGGCGGAAACATTTCCGACAAAGTCTGTAGACCAACTTGGTCGGATCGGGCCGTTTGTATCCTGAAATGAACAAAGTGCAACAGACAGAAACGCTGTCATTTTTGATCAAGAGATTCTCCCAACGCTCAATTTTCGATTCTTTTCAGTTGTCAGCACCAGGGAAAACCGTCAGCTGCCATGCCTTCGCCCTTCAAGACTGAGGCTGGTTTGTTTTGTGCTGTCAGACTTAGTAGGGCAAATAAGTTTTGGCGGATTTTCTGGTTTATTAGATTGGAAACCTAAGGTCAATGAATTTGCCTTGGGTAAATTGAGCAAAAATTATTTAAAAGAGAATTCATTTACCATTCAAAACTTTGGTCAAAAATTTAAAAACAAATCAGCATCTGAGCACGTTTGATGAAGCTATCAAGAAGAGTAGCTTGCGTGGAAGAGCCCAGCATAACTACACTTTGTGATGCTAAATTATTCACTTCGATCATCTCTGCACTTGAAATCTGTCCGGTATTAACTCCCGTGAAACGATTTTGTTCGTCTTTTATGCGCTGCTACGAACAGCCATCAACAAAATGTTATCCGTCAGATCGTCTGGAATTGAAAGTTTCATGCTAAGAGGCAAACTTTGGGAGGAGAGAAAAGAAACATTGAAAATTGCGAAACTTCTGCATTAAGTTCCTTGGGCCAAGATGGTCCCAAGATAAGGAGCAGCCTAGCGCGACCAGCACGGTATACTGATCGTGGGAATATAAAACGGAGAGAAGGGCAAAAGTTCAAATCGTCAGCGTCTTTGGACTGCAGAAAAAGAGCCCAAAGAGACGAAGAAAAACAAAGAAAATTAAATTATTTACGAACATCTTTGCCTCAGCCAGTGTCAGCTTAGGTTGCCCCCCGGGCAGGCCGATCGTCCGACAGACGACCGGACAACAGCAGCCAGCCCCAGCGTAACGAACGGGAAAACTAGAATCCTCCGGTTTTCAGCGAGAACGAGCTTCCGCTTACTGGCAATAGAGCTGATGGCCCAGTTGGAAGAACGTTGTTGTTTCGCTCTCTTCTTCGGTTGGCGTTTGTCGGTTGCAGACCAGGGATTCTCACTTTCATAACCACCCATATTTCAGTTCGGTTACCGGTCGCCTTCATAGATTGTCAGATGCCTAAGATCTGAATGAAACAAGTAACAAGACCCCGCTTATGTGGACATGGGTTGTTTGACAGCACTAGCTTTGACAGGAAGATCTCGTACATCAATTTATTAAGACTAAGGCCTAAGTGGCATAAGCACAGGATTACAAGATTGTACTTTAAATATGAATATATTATTTTAAATCTAAGGTACAATTGTTTTTTTTTTTTCAATTCCCAGATTTTATAATTTAATTTGATTTCTGTTAATCATTTCATCACTTTGTACCATTTTGGCACCGAGCGCTCCATATTTGTTTTTCGGAAAAGCGTCGGAGAATATGCTTTCCCAGTAGTATGGATGCCTTTCCAGTTACCCCATCTCCTGCGAGCCAACTTCGCCGATCACAAAACTCAGTTTGCGGCAGAAACAATTTTCCTCGTTTATTTTGCTATTAAAGCCATAAACTAATATATTAACAAAGTAGAAAGGAAACTGTTGCCCTGGACCATCATCCGTCGACCGTCGGCCGGCCAGCAATAGCAGCGATGCGCCGAGGAAGCTGCGGCAGAACGTGTGCAATGTATCGGACAACGATGAAAATGGGGTTACTTTTACTTCAGCACTTCGCAGAAATAGGTGAAATGGGAATATGCAGTGATGTACTGCTGCTCTGTGTGGTTGGGCTCCGCGATGGGGACGGGTTGCGGAAAATCGTGCCCAAGCGGAAGTGAGGGAAGTTACGGTGGTCGGTTTGCTTCCAGGATGCTGCAGCTACTGGCTGTTTGTTACTAAAGCGACGTCGGACATATTGCTGAATCAAATTGATTGTGATGCCATTCCATTAGGGTAGCTATTTGTAGATTAATATGGGCGGTGTAATAATGAACGGACTATTCTCGCTAATTTGATTGGCCTCGGCCGAAGACTGAAGTGTAGTAGATGGGAGCACTAATTATTTCTGGGATGTCAATCAATCAATGTGTGAGCCGCGAGAGCCTTTTATTCTGGGAAAATAAAAATAATCCACTTCCTTTCAATATCGCATATGTACGTAGATTTTTGACTTGGTTTGTTAAAAAACGAACATGTTTAAAAAAATAACATAAAATGACTTTATTGTATAGACTTGTAACTATAGAGTGGGTGCAGGAAAATGTTTGAACATTTGCCAAATATGAATGATCTAATTCTATTCTATTTATATTATCGGGGCAACATGGAATATGTTCAAGGGATTGACGACCTCACCTCAGGCAATTGCAAGTTGTGCTGCTTGCCTAGTTTGGTTCTATGAAAAACAATAAACAAATAATTAAGTTCAATCAAAGATAATTGCCTATTTTCTGGGTATTGGACCACCCGACATGGACTCGATTCCACGTACGCTAGACTAGTGCTTCAAATCAACTAAGCTACGAAGGATCTCCGTCGGTCTTCACAACTTAGCGGCTACTGAATGAGCCCGAGCACCAGTCTAGCGTGCTGAGTGTCGTAGATTCGAGTCCCATCGAAGGAAAGTGGTTACCACCAATACATTTTTCAAATCAAAATCTTCCACATGATGTCCATATTCACATATCCGTTTTCAGAACATTATTTATTCAGACTAAGGCCGAAGTGGCCTGTGCGGTATATAAGAGTCTTCTCCATTCGGCTCGGTCCATGGCTACACGCCGCCAACCACGCAGTCTACGGAGGGTCCGCAAGTCATCTTCCACCTTGCCCGCTGCGCACCTCGCCTTCTTGTACCCGTCGGATCGTTGTCGAGAACCATTTTCACCGGATTACTGTCCGACATTCTGGCTACGTGCCCGGCCCACCGCAGTCGTCCAATTTTAACGGTGTGAACGATGGATGGTTCTCCCAGCAGCTCCTGCAACTCGTGGTTCATTCGCCTCCTCCACGTACCGTCCGCCATCTGCACCCCACCATAGCAGCACTTTCCTTTCGAAAACTCCAAGTGCTCGTTGGTCCTCCACGAGCATCGTCCAGGTCTCGTGTCCGTAGAGGACTGCCGGTCTAATGAGCGTTTTGTAGATTGTCAGTTTGGTACGGCGGCGAACTCTATTCGATCGTAGCGTCTTGCGGAGTCCAAAGTACGTACGATTTCGAGCCACTATGCGTCTCCGGATTTCTCTGCTGGTATCATTTTCGGCAGTCACCAGTGAGCCCAAGTACACAAATTCTTCTACCACCTCGATTTCGTCACCACCGGTAGTAAAGAACACAGGTAGTAAATTAATGTCCAAGTTGGGTGGTCCAATACCCGGAAAATAGGTAATTAACTTTTATTGAACTGAACTTGAGTTGCGTGCTCTTGCCTACATTAAAAATATTCCAAGCGTTTGATTGATGTTCAATTTCACGTAAATTGAACATGTTTCATTTTCATTTCCAATCACGAACCACGTTGAATCAACAAGAAATTGACTTGAATTGGTACATTGGTACCATTTGAAAAAAAAAACTGATTATTATAACGTGTTTTACTCATCATTTGTGACCGCCGTAACATGGCGTTCGCAAAACATTTTTGTGAGTTGTTGAAGCGAGCGAATGATTTATCTACCTATACATATTTTGCATCTTTTATATTGATCATAAGATAACGAAAAGGTAAGTTATTTATTTATATAAGCTATTATTTATATAAAAATCTTATTGGTGCACAACTCGATTTTCTATTTAATGATAACATACGACGCTCGCAAAAATATGGATCCGTCATCCGAAACGGTATTTTCATGGTTTAATGGAACGATTCCTTTACTGCTGATTACTCGCAGGCAGAAAACGCCGGAGACATTCGTACTTGAACCGCTAACTACCTGAACTATGGAAAATATTTGAATGTTCAATGGTAATTATTTCAATACATTCTAATTACATTTGTGCAACAACAAGTGAAACTAATATGAATAAATATCAATAGGCTGTATAAATGCATTCAATTAATAATTTCTATTTCAAATTTTATTATCTATAGAAGCTATAAATAATCCGGTGACATAAAGCTCTGTCCATTTAGAATAGAATCCGGAATCATTTATTGAATTGCAGCGGCACGGAAAGTGACTGCTGCAAGAATTATTTTACAGCGGTTTGTTGTAAATTTCACGATGTTTCGTGCAGCGAGTCAAAAATTATTCCAGATGGAAGCCGAAAGGAGAGAAAAAAATCTGCACACCCACGTTGATAATCCTGGTCATCGACGATGGAACCTACGTCAAAATGGATTTTGGACAGCTTCCTTGCCAAAAATTCTTCAAACTTGCAAAAAAAACAGATGATTTTGGCAAGGGATATGCGGCTGTGGAGCAAAGAACTTAGTGTTTGTGACGAATAAGACGATGAACTCGAAGCTGTACAAGGAGGAATGTCTCAAAAACCGCGGTCTACCTTCCATAAAGCCCATAAAGGTCCCGTCAAGTTTTGGCCAAATTTGGCGAGTTGCCACTACAGCCGGGAAGTCATCCAGTGGTACCGCGATAATAACGAAGATTTCATCGATATCCACGCAACTGCCCACAGCTCCGGGACATTTTGGGCAGTAATGAAACGGAAGCTTAAGAAAAGTTGAAATACAGCTCGGAACGCGACTCAGATGACCAAAATGTAGAACAAATGTGCCAAGGAAGTTGACTTCGGAGATGTGCTACTTTTGATGAGAGGAATAAAGAAGAAGGTGCGAATTTTCACTAGAAACAAAAAGAAATGATTTGTATCATAATTGTTTCAGTAAAGTACAGTAAATTACCTTTGTTTTGATGTATTAACCTTATTTGTACGTCAATCCGTTACCGAAATACAGATGATATTAATCCTCAACGTGTTTTTCTTTTTCATTTTCTTTGGAATTCAACGTTATTTCGTTATGCTTAACAACTAATAAAAAATCACGTGTAAATCCAATAGCAAGATCGTGTAAAATATTGTCAGACGACCGATTGGCAAATTGGCGAATTAAAGTTGCATGAAGAAGAATAAGTCGAAGAATGAAAAAACGAAAAGTGGGTAATGTCTGTGACATAACCGCTAAGTGGACGTAGGACTTGACTTGACCAATGACCATGCCTTTAAGATACATAATATGTCCACATTTCTCACATCAACTATTTTGGATAAATAATCGGCGTTGCATACCATTCCTTGGCAAAATCTTCTCATCAAACCGACACAGAAATCAAATCTACCTCGAACAAGAATCATCAAAAACAATTCAGGAAGTATCTGTCCGGTCACGAAATATTAGCCTCGACAGTGGCAACCTTGCCACTGAAGGACTGCCTGAAATAAGCCACAAGTTGGCCCAGCAGGGGATGTAGGGCCTCTGAAGGAGAACATTATTTTTAACTTTTAGAGCCTTGAAAAAGGCTGTTTGCTTCGGCTAAATCCAAAAAGTAAGAAAACGATCTTTTCAAATAACCGCGAATTTCTAGTGGTGGTGCACGAGCTCGAGCGGTTAGTTTTCTGGAAAACAGTCATCACAATTTGAAAAATAAAACACTTGAACAATTCTGATGTGACTTGCTAACTCCAAGTCCAAAATCCGACTCCCTTCTTTATTTACAAAAACGTTATTTATAACTACTGGCTATTGTTTACAATTTTTCTCTCATTTTCAATAATGTTGCATACTACCTTTTGAAGAATGTTGCATGCTACCTACATTTACTCTCATGTGACATTCTGCTCCGAGAGCATTCGTACTCCCTAAATAAACAATTATTTAACAATTGAGTCAGCTACTATTTCTAGGCCAGCTTATTCGCCAAGTTTTGCTTATACTTAAATATCCGTTGTTTATTTTCAACAGCGGTTGCTATTTGATAAACATAAGTGGACAGGTTCCAACCTGTCCAATCTTTCCTTTTGTTCGTTTGAATGACATACTTTAAATATAGAAGAAAAATGATGATTATTGCATGGCGTTTAGGGTCGCTACAGTGGTATAAAAAAGACTGAATGCTCTGCGAGCGAATGCACTTTTCTTTTATACCTTATTTTGAATCTTCTCTGCTTCCCAATTGGTGGGCCAATCAGCCAGTGTCTTGTATCTCGCTTCTTTGTCAGCCAAAGCGTCATCATCATCAACGCGTTCGAGAAGGGCTTCTTCTTTTTTACGCTTGTTGCTCGCTGCTGACGTCTATTCCCTAATGGGACTTTTCGCTTGATACAGGGCAATAAGCCGGGCAAGCGAGCTTAGAATTGCAGTTCAGGTGAGAAGTACGTGTTCTTTTCTGAGACAACATTGTTAGTAGTAGATGGAAGGAAACACCCGGACATGGGATTTTGGGTGATAAGATTTAGAATTGGTAACATGGGACGATCATTCAGTCACGTTCGCTTTGTATGCGGTCAGTATCAAACAATGTTTATCTAGATATTTCTTGATCAATGCCAAAAAATCCAACATTTGATGAAAAATCGATTGATAGTTTATTAATGTTTGAGCTATTATCGGTGGTATTTTTTAATCCAAATATCCAAATATTATGTGAGAGATTTGGACATCTAATGTTTTTTTAGGCATGGTCAAGCGAAGTCCTTCGTCCACTTCGCGGTTAAATCAGAAAAATTATCCACTGTTAGTTTTGACGCTATTTATGAAAATCACGCATAAAATTTTATCACTAGAATATTGGATTTGGCACCCAAGTACAATTTCTATCCCGAAGGGTATTGAAAGTTTTGATATTGATCTCTATTATAGGCTCTCTGAAGAACCGTTTGTTTTTTGGACATACATGCTGCATCATGTGGCTTTTCTTCATCACCGATGCCGGCCGGTCTCGGCTCGACTCTGCTGCTGCCGGTATCTGCTCAGGGTCTGTAGGGTGGACTGCTGCTGTACTGGCTAGGTTTCGGCTGATGATGGTGGCTTCGATGGTGTCGAGCCGAAAAAGCAGTCGGTGCAGACTTCATTCCTTGCTAAAAGATGTGAGTGCTGTTCAATCGATGATGCGGTTGCTTCACTTGCCCCGGTCAGAATGAATGGAAAAAATCGCGTTGCGCTATTTTATGGCTTCTCGGCAGACCCAGCGGCTGCTCATTCGCTGGTGCCTGCACCAATCAGAACGTGGTAATGGAATGATGCAAGAATTATGCGGTACCCATATTTATAGGTTCCCTTGATCTCAATGTTTTTCATTGAAAACAGTTTCATGCCTATTGAAACAAGTTTTTCGGGTCTTATCAAGCATGGACATGAAAGGCATAGTTGAAATCTGTCGATTGAGGGGCTTACCGCAGAAATTCGTCCACTGAGACGAACGCTATTAACGTTTAAAATATTTCAACACAGCGTAACGCGGTCGATTTGAATATTTTGGAATGACACCCGGTATAGTAAAGAGAGACGTAAGTCCTACGTCAAAAAAAATGCATGGAAAGCATACAGAATTTTTTTAAACTTTCTTAATAGTCGATACATTTACAATCCATTTTCTCAAGCCAACACTTCCATATGTGTGTAGTACACGGGTAAAAATCCGTTCCCGGAAATGAGAAAATAATTCATGATTTCATGAATCCAACGTGTTTTCATGTTATGAAAATACACCATGAATATAAATCATGATTTCATGATTTATTTTCGCGTAACGCAACCAATGCGTTATGATTTGGTTGTTGAGATCGAAAAATAAAATAAAAAGTTCAACAGGGGTTTTGAACTCGAGTACACCGAGTGAGAGTCCGGCGTGCTACCTTTCAGCAGTTCTCACTTCTTGGGAAGGGAGTGTTCGAAGTATAACCGGGTATGCATTTTTTCAACTGTTGAAGATTGCGCAGTACCATGAATAATGTTCCTGAAATCATGAATTATAATCATGATTTCATGAACTGGCATGATTCATGATTTCATGATTTTTTATTCATGATTGTGGGTATGCATTTGTCTCCGTGCACGCAGTCTACGGAGGGTCCGCAAGTCATCTTCCACCTGATCGATCCACCTTGCCCGCTGCGCACCTCGCCTTCTTGTAACCGTCGGATCGTTGTCGAGAACCATTTTCACCGGGTTACTGTCCGACATTCTGGCTACGTGCCCGGCCCACCGCAGTCGTCCAATTTTCGCGGTGTGAATGATGGATGATTCTCCCAGCAGCTCTTGCAGCTCGTGGTTCATTCGCCTCCTCCACGTACCGTCCGCTATCTGCACCCCACCATAGATGATACGCAGCACTTTCCTTTCGAAAACTCCGAGTGCGCGTTGGTCCTCCACTACCGGTCTAATGAGCGTTTTGTAGATTGTCAGTTTGGTACGGCGGCGATCGGAGCTATTCGATCCGTCTTGTGGAGTCCAAAGTACGTACGATTTCCAGCCACTATGCGTCTCCGGATTTCTCTGCTGGTATCATTTTCGGCAGTAACCAGTGAGCCCAAGTACACAAATTCTTCTACCACCTCGATTTCGTCACCACCGGTGGTAGTAAAGAACATAGGTAGTAAATTAATGTCCAAGTTGGGTGGTCCAATACACGGAAAATAGGTAATTAATTTTTATTGAACTGAACTTGAGTTGCGTGCTCTTGCCTACATTAAAAATATTCCAAGCGTTTGATTGATGTTCAATTTCACGTAAATTGAACATGTTTCACTAATTTTCATTTCCAATCACGAACCACGTTGAATCAACAAGAAATTGACTTGAATTGGTACATCGGTACCATTTGAGCTTGAGCTTGAGCTTGATTGACTGCTCGTAGTTGCTACTCCATTATAACCAGATCAGCTGTTCTTGCACAGGGAACCAACAGATGTTTGCTTGGGACTAGCACACATCTTAAATGTACAAGTACTGGTGATCTCATTTGTTAGGTCATACTGGCGCCTGCCACGTCAGAATGCAAGTCAATGTAGGGAAGGGGGAGGAAATGATGATGCAATCACTCGCCCACTGCAAGCCGAATATACATTTGCACTTGCCACGAGTTCATGCGGAATTTGTTGGAATTTCTGGGTTAGGTTGGAGAGGCAGAGGTCCGTCTTGGATAACGAGCTGCCAATGTGATAGATAGGAGAAGGTAACTGATGGAATTTCTAATTGGATGTAGGAAACGAGCTCTATAAGTTCATTTCCAATTCTAGCAGATTACTGTTAGAATACTCAAGTTGAAGGTATAGGAATAGTAATGGAAACGGTATGGAAGTCCATTTCCAGTTCTAGCAATTGCTAGAACATGAGAAATAAAGAGAAAGATACAAAGTAGGAGAATGGCACGGACCTGGGATTGAACCCACGACCTTCTGCGTATGAGGCAGAAGCAGTAGCCATATGACTACCAAGTCCGCTTTATGAATTGGTACATCGGTACCATTTGAAAAAAAAAAACTGATTATTATAACGTGTTTTACTCATCATTTGTGACCGCCGTAACATGGCGTTCGCAAAACATTTTTGTGAGTTGTTGAAGCGAGCGAATGATTTATCTACTTATACATGTTTTTGCATCTTTTATATTGATCATAAGATAACGAAAAGGTAAGTTATTTATTTATATATTATTTATATATTATTTATATAAAAATCTTCTTGGTGCACAACTCGATTTTCTATTTAATGATAACATACGCTCGCAAAAATATGGATCTGTCATCCGAAACTGTATTTTCATGGTTTAATGGAACGATTCGTTTACTGCTGATTACTCGCAGGCAGAAAACGCCGGAGACATTCGTACTTGAACCGCTAACTAGCTGAACTATGGAAAATATTTTAATGTTCAATGGTAATTATTTCTAATTACATTTGTGCAACAACAAGTGAAACTAATATGAATAAATATCAATAGGCTGTATAAATGCATTCAATTAATAATTTCTATTTCAAATTTTATTATCTATAGAAGCTATAAATAATCCGGTGACATAAAGCTATGTCCATTTAGAATCCGGAATCATTTATTGTATTGCAGCGGCACGGAAAGTGACTGCTGCAAGAATTCTTTTACAGCGGTTTTTCTACCTAGGCGCCCACTTGCTGTGGTATAAATTTCACGATGTTTCGTGCAGCGAGTCAAAAATTATAAATCATGATTTCATGATTTATTTTTGCGTAACGCAACCAATGCGTTACGATTTGGTTGTTGAGATCGCAGTTAATAACTGTGGAAATGCTTAATGAACACTAAGCTGCGAGGCGGCTCTGTCCAAGTGTGGGGATGTAATGCCAATAAGAAGAAGAAGAATTCTTAACCGATTTTCTCGCAACAAATTGCATTCGACAGGGGACAAAGCCTTCTTGATCACTATTAAATTTCATAACCATCGACCATTGCATTTAAAAGTTATTACGAAAATGGAATCGAACTATATAAGCGGACGTGTTAATATTTTAATAAAAACTTATTGATAAAGTTGTGATAATTGTGAAATTTTTTATTACAATAGTTTGTACTGTATTTAATGTGCATGCGGATCAGTTAATCAAAACCTGTTAAATCCTGCCACTTCAACCAGCACAGTATATGGAGGGCTGTGAGAAAAAAAAAGTAGAATGACTAGAATCTAGAACCTAAAGGCTCAGATGTCGGATTTTTTCGGAATCCTCCATTTCAGAGGCTTGGTGGCTTCGTATAAAGAGGCTCGGAGGCCCTTTTAAAAGGGGCTCGGAGTCTTCCTTTCAAGTGGATCGGAGTCCTCCTTTCAAAAGGCTCGGAGCAGGGACGGTAATGGTTGACATTTTTTTACCATACCATTTCGGGTTCAAGAATTCTCCTTGAAATCCTTCTAGAAGCTCCCTTGGGAACTTCCAAATTCCTTCGGAAAGTTATCCACAAATTCCTCTGAAAATCGTTCGAAAATCTAAGGGTATGCGATAACACACTTTTTCCTAACGAAACGAAACGAAATACAGATTTACTTTCGAGACTTCGAAACGAAACGAAATTTAAATTTTTGCTCCGCGGAATGTTATTAAATTGGTTTTACATTATGTACGCAATTCTGATTCACTTTTTCGAAGTCAAATAATTGTTTTGCGATCAATGAAGTTATAATAACAGAAAAGGAAGTCGGTGATAAATTATCGCATTCTCGCCGCATATACCTTTGGCGATAAGGCCAGAATTTGTGCCGCTTTCGAAGGAATTCATCGTGGAGCGTGTGCTCCCGAATATGATCAATTTTATATCAGTTTTATTTCAGAAAGTATAAAAAAATATAAAAATTATGGGATTTTCCATATACGGATTCAAATTTCGTTTAAAACCTTAGTTCACCTAAGAATAATGTAATTATGCTGAAGCATACTTCATATTGTCTTGTCGGCGTGGTTTTATATTATTGAGCTAAGTCAAAATTAGAAAATGAATGCTTAAATTTATTTTTTTATTTAGTTGGAAACTCAATTATGTATCCACATCTGCCAGGCGCATACACAGATAGAGAATTTAAATTTGATAAAGGCGTAACAACCAAAACTTATTCCTTCTTATTTTTCGTCTACATATATATAGCTTACATTTAAGAATAATGAGCATCCTGATTAATTGTTTTGCCTGTAGTGTAAAATTTCCAGTAATTAAATTTAGAATTGCGGAATATGTTTAAAGTGACTTGAGCGAATCAAGAAAGTTTCAGTTGCTTTGGTTCATTTCTGCGTGAAAATCGGATCGTTGATGAGATTCGGAGTGATTGAAGTGTGAAAAACTACTACATTCAGAGACGCTGTTAACTTGGCGTAAACCACTCCCTGGACACCTACGGGATGGAGGTCCCCATGGCCTTATATGTAAAACTAACAAAGGTCACTCATCGAAAAAGGATTAACTTAGTGAGATTGTTTCATTATATTTATACTATTATTCTATGCTTGGTCATAGAATTTCAGCGAGATAAAAACGCGACGAGACTAACTGTCACAGGCTTGATTGCCTGACAGCATTTGTCTACTTGCGTAGATCACTAGATTTGGAATTTCGGTATGCAGTATTAAAGACAAAATACCAGGCAGTCTGAAATGGGCCACTGGAGCTGCAGTAGAGCTAGCACCATCTAACTCCCGGACTAAATCTGACTGTCAATTTTGTAAAACAGACAGCTTTCTTCCATAACATCACTGCCACACAGTGGGGGTTAGATTGGAGACACACAGATACACACAGACATATATATATATATATATATATAGCATACATTTGCTCACTAGAAGAATCATGTGCACCTTTCTAAAATGCACAAAGATATGTACTTCAGATTAAATTTCACAGACCCATAGTCTTATATACAATCAGCACGACGAACTGAGCTATTGTTTGCGTGTCCTTGGCACATGAAAACAGCTATTATGGTCAGAATAAGCTAAAAGCAATCATAAGTAAAGATTTTTCAACAATTATAATGATCTTTCAACCCGTTCCGGATTTGTTTTTTGGCAAATTCCATGCGAAGATCTAGAAATGCCCACAAATCTTCAATGTTCCTTACATATTGTGCAAATAACCAAAGAAGAGCTTAGCTTGATTAACTGTACACATCGTAGTTGCTAATCATGATTGGGCGAGAAAAAGCAAATATGCAGTATGCACAGCTCACCAATTAAATAATATTCTTGGGATACAAAAAAGTTATTCTTATTGTATACTTGCTGCGTAGTTTCCAATTCATGACCAATAACGTTGCTGCTCACGTCCTTAAAGTCAATTTAGGATTAGGAGAGATAAATTAGTTTAACACTTATTGTTATAAAAGTCCGATGAATGCTCTGCATCTCCGTGAGCGCTACGAGAAAGGAATCGTTGGTTAGTAGAGAAGGTAATTCATGCGAAGCCCCTTGGTAACCGACTAAATATTTATTGTAAACGAACTTATTTTGAAAACAAGAAGACGAAAACTTGTGTTCAAATGAATCCAACGCCAGATGAATGTGCTTCGTTTAATAAGCTTCTACAATACGATCGATTCCGCACTAAATATTTTTGTACTCTTCGATGCAGACATTGGTCATAAATGGCGTGATCAGCATCTACACGATCGATTGAACACTGGTTAAAAAAAATTCTGCTACGCTAGGTAGATTTTTTCACTTCGCGGTCTTCCGGAATAGCTGCCGTCCCATGACCAGCAGCAACACGATCGATTCCGCATTCATATTGTACAAATAGTAAGACATATATAAAAAATATATAATAATAGTATAAATATCACAAAATATGAAATTGAATCTTGGAAACACTGAAGACGTTTTATGGAAGAAAACTACATACTAATTTGTCGACTTAGAATGGGGTAATGTAGTAAGTGTTAATAGGAAAAAATGTATACCCTAAAGTTTTGAAAACAACTTAACGATTTTGTTCAGCGGCGCAGCCAAAATTTTTGATAATATAAATAATGGTTTAAGTTAAAATTTGTTTCGAGATTCCACGGAATTCCGTTAAATTTCGTTGGAAGCTAGATTTTTCTAGTGATATTTTTGTAATTTTACGAAACGAAACGAAATCAAGAAATAAGATTTCGCCATGCTCAAATTCCGCGAAATTCCGCGGAATTTCGTTTCGTACCACCTGAAACGATTTTTTTCGAAATACCGCATATGCTTATGAAAATCCTTCTCATGTAATTCTAATTCCTCCTTATCTAGAAAACCATTTTTTTTTCTTCTCTCCAAGCTTTACTTCTAGACATTTCTTCGACTATTCTTCCAGAAAAATCTCCGATATTTCTTTCTGGAATGCATTCGAGAGTTTCTTTAAGAATACATACGGAATTTTTTCCCAAAATTCGACCAGAAGTTTCTTCAGAAATTTATGACGCAAATCCTCCGATTCCGCTCCATAATTTCACTAACAAATCTATCGGAAATTTCTTCGGAAATATACCTCCATAAATTCAATAGCGAAATCCTCTAGGATTTCATTCTAGAAATTTCTCCAGGAATTCGTTCAAGTATTTCCCTCCAGGATATCTTCCAAGAGTTCTTCCAAGAATGGGAATTCCTCCGGAAGTGCTTGTGGTAGTTCCTCCGGGAGCTACTACAGCTATTCCAAGAGTTACTCCGGAAATCCCTTCAGGAACTTTACAGGGAATATCTGGAGGATATTTGGCAGGAATTTCTCGGGAAATGGGATTTCGGAAGAAATTCAACTCCGGGTATTCCACCGGCTGTTCATATGAAAATTTTCCCAAGAATTCCACCAATAGTTCCTCCTGAAATTCATTCAGGCTTTCTTCCCGGAATTCATTTAGGCTTTCTTTAGGAATTTAGCTACAAATTTATCCAGAAGTTCCTCGGAGGATTTCTCTTGGAGTTCTTCCAGGACTTCCTCCTGGAATTTTTACGGAATTTCATTTGGGATTTCATCCAGGAGTTCTTACGAGAGTTCCTCCAGGATTTCTTCCGGAAATTCTTCTTATAGTTCTTCAAGACATACCCTCAGAAGTTCCACCGGCAGTTCCTCCGAGAATTCCTCTGATAATTTCTCCGGGAAATCCTCCAGAAATTCCTCCGGGAATTCCTCTGGAAATTACTGTGGGTGCTCCTCCTCCTGCGTGAGCATCCGGAGCAATTTCTGAAGAGACTCCCGGGAGAATTTTCAAAGGAACCCCGAAGCGAAAGTACCAGAAAATTATCGGAAAAAATCTTGGATAACTGGAACTGCCGGTGGAACTTACTTACTTATGGGTCCTGTACACCTCCGGTGGTGCAAAGGGCCGACTTGAAAGATCTCCATCCTGAGCGATGACCAGCTATCGCTTTAACCTGTTGCCAGGTCGTCTTCTTTTATTTCTTTATTGAGGCTTCGCCGCCATGAGCCTCTGGGTCTGCCTTTGCTGTGATGTCCCGCTGGGTTTCAGTCTAGTGCTTGTTTACAGATTTCGGTTCCGCCCCTACGTAGAGTGTAGCCGACCCAGCCACACTTAAGATCCCGAATTTGTGTTGCTATCGGCCTCTGGTCACAACGACGATGGAGCTCGTTGTTTGAGATCTAGTTGTGAGGCCACCAGGCCCGAATTATATACCGCAGGCATCTGTTGATGAACACCTGTAGCCGTTGAGTGTTCTCCACTGATACACACCATGTTTCGCTAGCGTATAACAGCACAGATTTCGTTAGAGTTGAAAATTCGTATTTTGGTGCGTTCACTTATCTGCCTGTTTTTCCAGATATTTCATAAACTCGCAAAGGCAGCCCTTGCTTTCTTGGTCCGTGCGCCTGAGTTGATCTTGGTACCGCCGTCTGACGCCATTTGGTTACCACGATATTGGAAGCTTTCAACATTCTCCACTGATTGCCCGGCTACTGTGAAACTGGAAGGGGTTACCGTGTTTACATCCAACGATTTAGTTTTGTTGACGTTGATGACTAAACCTGCCGAAGAGAAACGCTTGGCAAGGTCGTTGAGCTTACTCTGCATATCAGAGCGCCGTTGAGCGAGGGAGGAGTGCAACGTCATCAGCCAGCCCGACGCGGTTTGGTTCATGGTCAATCGCATCTACCAGATTCTCGTCGATTACGACGATGAACAGTAACGGTTATAGAATACATCCTTGCCTCACACCAGCTACGACCAAGACCCTGTTGTGCAGCACTCTACTCGAGAAGGCCTCGTACTGTGCCTCGATGAGGCCGATGATTTTCTCAGGAAGCCCCTTGCGTCTCAAGACGCCCCACATATTCTCGTGATTAAGACGGTCGAAAGCTTTTTCGTAGTCAATCAAAACCAAGTAAAAAGACTCGCTGGAATTCGTTGACCTGCTCCAGAATGATAAGGAGCGTGACAATATGGTCCACACAGGATCTTCTGGCACGGAATCCGGCCTGTTGCCGCCGGAGAGTCGCATCGATCTTCTCAATTCTGGGGAATTTCCACGGAATACTGTTAGGAATTCCACGGTGCAATTTTTCAGAAATTTTTATGAGAAATAGCACGAAAGAATTATCTGAAGAATTCCCTACAGAACTTATGAAGGAGTTCGTGGAAGATTTCTTGGAGTAAATAATGGTGGAATTTTCGGATCAATTCCCGACGAAAATTATGGTGGAATTCCTGAAGACATTGCCGAAGAAGTTGCTGGAGGCATTCCTAAAGAATCCCTGATAGAATTCCGAATAGAATGCCTGGAACAATTGTCGAAGACATTCCTGGGGAAAGCTTGCATATTGTTTTTCTGCCTATTTTATAATAAATATTATTTCAGAGAGGATTTGTTTAGAAATTCAGATGTATGGTTCTAGTTTTCTAAAACTTATGGAAGAATGCAGAATTTTTATAATATCACAAGACAATATTTTCAAAACGACCGATCTGATTTTGTAAACAAAGATTTAAACGACGATTTGACGAATGTGATAGTTCTCCCACGCAAACCAACACCATCAATTTGAAAACTTTAACATCCCTTCTTTTCTATTGAATAATTGTAATCCCTAATCTCGAGTCAGCCGCGAGTTCGTCGGTTACCCAAACTAACTCTAGTTGTAAGAAGAATATACACAAAAATTGTAAAAAATGAATTGAATTGTTAACTTGACTCCCAAACAAAGGCAACCAAAAAGCTATCTTCCGCCAGCCCAGTTGTTGCTCCATTTTTCGCTCGCTTAACCTACCTTTGCTCGGAAAAACTACTTATCTTAATGCACAAAAATGAAGAGAGTAAGTATCATTTTGGCAGATCGTTTTTCGTCTTGCAGCGGATTTTGGTCCTGTACCTACAATACAACAGCGATACAACTCCTAGCTAGAAGGATTTTCCGCCCCACTCCTAACCGTTGACCGCGTTCGCTCATTGCGTGCCGGATCATCTCTGATTTTCCCAGTGCACCCAGCGAAGAGTAGGTACACATTTTTATAGCCCCAACACTAACAGAATATTAAATTTATGTCTATTTATATTACTATCATGTTTCCTGCAACTTGGTTTTACAAGATTTTTTGGGGTAAAAGTTTTCTCTCCTTTATCCCGGCGAATCATCATCATCGTCGTCGTCGTCTTCGTCATCGTTGGCGTCTCGGGTGATCCGTCACGAGTTGCGACCCCAACAGATTCTCATTCTTCTGGTTGAATCGCTGCGTTGGCGGTTGGGTGGGCCCGGCAGTGCGGCGGGAGATTTATTGTCGGGGATGATTGTGAGAGCGCATCAGAAAAGATTAATTTCGGAGTAAGGAAGAAAGCAAACGTTTCCAGAATAGGATAGGGCGCTGCTGGATGTGGGTTACATGACATGGGCGGTAAACTTCGGTAGGAAATCGCGGTTGCCCTGGCTGGGATTGAACATGAATTCTTGTCACGAGTTTATCAATCTTCTTCACTTCTCACTTAGGCTAGGCATCACCATTGGAGCTTTTCTTGATCCCGATGCTTTTAGTGCGAATATAGCTGATGCTGGCAACTACAGATATTATTGGATTTATGCTCCCCATAGGAGCGAACTCGCCTCGAAGACGATGATGCAGGCTATAAATTCAAATTAGCTGATAAACTGTTATGGGTGGTCAACCTTGGCAACGGGGGTCGCTGGGAAGTTGGGGACTGTAGAAGAAGCTCAAACGGTAGTGTTGTAAAATGGACTTCGGAGCCGTGATTTGAATTGATTTTGATGGACTTCAAAAGATCTAACCGAACGGGGCTAGGCAAACCTTCTTCGTTGATGAATGTATTGTAATGGCAGAATCGACATGCCATGCACTCATTACATTAATTATCATAATCGTAATGTAATAAAACATAATTGATTAATTATCACTTGAACCTTTGCAAGAAAAATATCGACATTTTATAGCCGCTCCACTACTAAGACCACTACTATGAAAACATCGTCTTGAAGTATAACTATTGTTCGTTTCAAATCCAGAACGCAATTGGTCGATACTTTAATCCTGTCCAGTAAAAAAATAATTTTGGATACACAGTTTTGTGATACTGTTGATTTGTTATTATAATATCAATCTACTTGCAGAACCTCAATATGTACATGTGATGAGCAGCATGAACTAAAAGCATTTGAACTGTTTATTTGAGAAACTTCATATGTGATATTTTTGGCTAAAATGAGATTTTTAAATACTATGGATGGACCCTGTAAAATAACTATTTTGACAAAAAAAACACACACACACACACATGTTTGCCACATGTGGTCTGGACACTACCCCGGACAACCAAGTTCGGAGGATGTGTAAAGATGAAGTTGGCTGGAACGCCGTTTTATCGGCTATCGCCCAAATCGTCTCGGAGCTACACAGAAGGTGGCGCGTGGACTCAAGGATGGCTAGTTCAGGCGCAAATAAGAGGTGGTCCAAGGGATCGGAGTCAGCTTCATGGGTCATACCGGTGGTCCTGCTCTGTTGTCGAACTCGATCCTTTCATCTAACAAGTGGCCGCGCGAAGAACAACATTGTATCGTCGCTTTCGCGGCGTCGGTCAACTCAAGGCAGGTTCGAGCCCGAGGACGGAAAGGGTCCTCGTCAAGACTGGGGCAGGCGTAGGCCTCACGTCGGCAAGTCCCTCTGTGTGTTGGCGAATAGGCCCTATCGCAGAAAGGTCAATTTGGGGTGCACGCGGCATCATCATTTTTGATACCAGTTGTGCAGAGGGAAGCAGGCGCGAAGTCGACCCTTCCCACCTTCCGAGGACATAGGGCGTGGTAAGGCCACCTGGAAAGCCGGCAACGCGCTGGCACGATACCATGGTGTTTTTCTAAAAAAGCGAGTTACGATGTTCGATGCTGCAAGGACACGCAGCTAACCTCGAGGGTGCGTTGTGCACTGGCCCCCCTTTGAAGCATTACTTTCTGGTTGTACCGAAGGGACTATGGGCTTGGCGGCAATGGAAACGGTTTAGCGGGTCGGGGATGTAGTCCTGCCTCCCTCGGTGATCCCTAACCCCGCACTTCCTGGTCAACCCAGGATGTCTGTTGAGCAGATTCCCCCTCCATTGTTTAGGAAGAAAAAAATACTGGGTGTCATTTAGATTTTTTGAAATCGAGGGCGTTACGCTGGAAGGGAAGATTTCGAACGTTACTAGCGCTTTTATGTTTGGATGGATTTTGAAGATTTCTTTATCAATCGACTCGGACACTCCCCAGAAATTTACCAATTTCATTGAAACTTAAGGTTATAAACGATAAGCTATTGAAAATTTCTATTCTTGTCAAAGCCAGTAAAAGTTTCATATGTAACCAATCGCGTGCATTTCTAACACGGACATCAGAATGCGCTGAGTCACGGACCTTCGGGTCCACCACAAGATTTTCTTTGTGTATAAAAAAAGCACTGCCTGCCGTGTGCGAATCATTACAGTTTGTGACAGCAGCGCGTACTGATGTGTGTTTCGCTCGCGCAATTTTTTTCTCGTTCGTTTGCTGTGTTTACATACACAGCATGCAGTCGCCAGCGGGAGAGCGGTCGGTGGGTCTGCGAATATGCATGAAAGAAGAGGAAACATTTTGTTGTGACTCTGCTTGATGATGGTCGGATGCAGTGGTGTTGGTTGCGATCAACGCGATCGCCCATCGCACCGCTCGGAGTTCACGGCTAGAGGCCGATGATGGCTGTGGTTACGAGGACAGCGGTGGTGAATGAAGAATAATAAAATTAGCCCAGACTTCCAGAAGTTTTGAAAACAACAAATCATTGATAATTCTACACATAAGTTGTCTTTTCCAATATCAATACCTATAATCAAACCCCATAAATTTAAAAGTTTAAAGTAAATAGGTAAAGTGCCCAATAGTGGACCCCCTACCAATAGTGGACCCTTCAGCCATTTTTGCATTATTACAGCACAATGTAAACATTTTCTATGAAATTCCCTCGGGAGAACCTACCTTACAGTCCTATGATTTGATTACATGCATTGGAAATGCCATGGAAAGTAAAATGAGATGATTTTTCACAATTATTAAAAAAATAAACACAAGAGTGTCCAGTATAGGATTATTTTGGGGGGTCCATAATAGGGAAGAAGAACGTCCCGAAACGGAACCTTAAAATCAAATGAAGTGTCGACTATGGGGAAGCAATTTCCTATTATGGACCCCCAGGGGGTCTACTATAGGGCAAATTCAGTTAGATCTTAAAATGTTAATTTCAACGAATAACGTCGTGTATTTGAGTGTTTTATGTATGTATCGGGAAGAGGAGATGCAGAACTTGTTATTGGATTTCAAGCAGAATTAATATGTTGAAAATTTCTACTCCTTACGACAGGACGAGCACAAATCCGCTACTAGGGGATCCACTACTGGGCATTTTACCCTACGTTACGTTTATACAGGTCCTCCTTTTACGTTCTCTCTTTTTGCGCCCCTCTTTTTACGCTTCAAATTCGAAATAACGCTCCCTCTTTTTACGCCCTATGCGTAAAAATAGTTTCAAGCATTTCTATGAGGCAAATTTGGATTAGTTTCGGAGGTTGTTTTTAGATGATCTAAGTACTGCGGATGTTCTAGGAATAGAATTTAACCTTGCAGGCGAAGTGGCATTATCTGTTGTCATGGATTATAGGCAGTTTTCGAACTCCATACAGTCAAGGTCTGTTGATCAACCTTCGTAATGGAGACAGTTATTGAAGAATAAATAAGTTGTGTAACCCCTTCTTGGTATATGTTTGTATTCCAAGTAGTTCTTATTCTTTTCGTGGGCTCCTGGTAGTCTTCGAACTCCATAAAGTCAAGGTCTATGGATCAACCTCCGTAATGGAGGCAGTTATTGGGGAATAAACACGTTGTGTCCCTAGTAACATTTTGGTTTTATGCTGGTTTTATAACACTCTTCTAGAGTGAAGTATGGTCTATAAGAGCGTTATAAAACTTGAAATGTTACTTGGGGTGACTCCTTCTTGGTATATGTTTGTATTCCAAGTAGTTCTTTTTTTTTCGTGGGCTCCAAGTAGTCTACGAACTCCATAGAGTCAAGGTCTGTGGATCAACCTCCGTAATTAAGGCAGTTATTGAAGAATAAACAAGTTGTGAGACCCCTTCTAGGTATATGTTTGTATTCCAAGTATTTCTTGATGTTGTCATTGATGCCAAATAGTCTACGAACTCCATACAGTCAAAGTCTGTTGATCAACCTTCGGAATGGAGACAGTTTTTTTTTATCTTTCGTTTATTTGGAAGACTCTTTTGCCGTGAAGCGTTACGGAGCCGGAATCAAGTTTAACAATACATTTCTTGATTCTTATACATAGTGTTAGTTTTGGGGAACCGAAAGACTCGCGGTTTAGTCGAGGTTAGGGAATACAATAATACAGTAGGAAAGGAAAGGATTTTAGGGTGCTTAAGTAATTACTATGCTGATGTTCACAAAGTTGACATTCCTCGCATTTTTACATCTGTAACGGGACAAACAAACTTTTTTGGGAGACAACGACGAGAGGAAGACATACGGAAGGGATTAACGACAGACATGGAAATGTACAACAAGAGGAAGACATTCGATATGGGTAATTTACGACAGACAAGGGAATGGGCAGACAATGATTACAGTCCTATATCAGCAACTTTCCAAAATTGGTGAACGAGGGACATGTACTCGAGATCAAGACCCGACAACACTTCCCTAATAGGCTTTGGTTGTTTTCTCGGACCCGGAGATGTTCAGTACGCGCAGATCTGGGGCCACGATGCTCCTCGCACGCCCACACACGACATGATCGATGTCCTGATAATCCTCGCCGCAAACACAGAGATTTCCTTCCGAGAGCCCCACTCTGAAAAGATGTGCATTTAGAGTGTAGTGATTGGACATTAGACGACACATGGTTCGAATGAAGTCTCGTCCCATATTCAATTTTTGAATCATGGACGCTTCTACACCTGCGGGCGAATTGAATACAGCCATCTACCCAACTCCCCATTTGTCCATTTCTGTTGCCAGCTGTTCAAGGTTTCCTGACGAACTAATGTGAAAAAATTCATCGAAGGTGATTTTCCGATCGTAAATATCACCTTCCATAGCGCCCAATTTTAGCCAAAGATACCGCTTTCTCATTTCCCGATCGAGCAATGAGAAGGGACCCAAGCCATGGTGATTGTGTAAGACCGTTGTGATAAGGCACTCAAAGCTTTCCGTATCCCATTTAGAAGATACGCTGAGTGCTTAACTGAGTTTCATTGACCGAACAGCCTCAAAGGAACTTAGACTGTCGGTGAAGATGAAAAAAGTGGTCAGGAGGTAGGGATGCGATTTGCTCGAGTGAATAGTGTATAGCTGCTAGCTCAGCAGTATATACGGAACTCTTTGAGCTTAAAGTAGGCGCTATGAAAAACGTTGAAAACACCGAAACCAGTGGAGCTACCAATTTTGAACCGTCTGTAAAAAAGCTTCTCTCCTCACTGGCGTGCCCGTATTTGCTTGTAAATAATGGAGGTGTGACCTCCGCACACAGAAAGTCTGGTATTCCATGAACCTCCTGCTTCATGGACAGATCAAAAGTAACAGAGGAACTGTAAGAGTCTAAGAAGTTAGCACGATTGGTATCTACCGAATAAGGGCTTACCTCCAGCGTTATGTACCAGTGGTAAATACTCATGAATTGAGATTGAGGGTTTTGTTCGAGCAGCTTCTCGAAGTTATCAATGACCAATGGATTGAGAACCTCACAGCGGATGAGGAACCGGAGCGATAATTCCGCGAAACGATCTGTTAGTGGCAGTACTCCCGCAAGTACTTCCAAGCTCATTGTATGTGTCGAATTTATACATCCTAACGCGATACGGAGACAGCGGTACTGAATCCGTTGAAGCTTCAGCATGGACTGGAAGCAGAAACTACCGTATTCGAGGACCGACAAAATGGTTGTTCTATACAACGTCATAAGATCTTCGGGATGCGCTCCCCACCATGTTCCGGTTATTGATCGCATGAAGTTGATCCGTTTCCGGCATTTTTGTGTCAGATACACAATGTGCTTCCCGAAGGTACATTTCGAGTCGAACCAGACCCCGAGGTATTTAGAAGATATGCTATGAGTGATTGTCTTACCCATCAGTTGGAGCAGGAACTTTGCCGGCTTATGTTTTTGAAAAGACAACCATCTCAGTTTTCTCCGGAGAGAATTCGATACCCAGCTTCGTAGCCCAAGTGGACAAATTGTCCAGAGTATCTTGCAACGGTCCTTGCAGATCAACCGATGTTGGCCCCTGAAACGGATACAACACAATCATCTGCAAGCTGTCTCAACGAGCAATTTGGCATGAGACATTCATCAATGTCTCTGACGTAAAATTAAAGAAGGGGGCTCAAACATGAGCCCTGGGGAAAGACCCAGCATGTAGCTAATTCGTGAAGTTGCCGAGTCACCATGAGAAAACTCATACGCTTCTCTGACAACAAATTGTACAAATAATTGTTAAAATTGGTGAAAGTCCACACGAGTAGAGTTTGTGAAGACATCGGCGCAAACTGAATTAAAAGTCCCCTTGATGTCCAAAAACACTGAGCCCATTTGCTCTTTTTTAGCGAAAGTAAGCTGAATTTCTGAAGAAAGCAACGCAAGACAGTCGTTCGTTCCCTTGCCCCTGCGGAAACCAAATTGTGTATCTGACAACAAACTATTCGATTCAACCCATTTGTCTAGCCGGAAAAGAATCATCTTCTCCAACAACTTCCGAAGACATGACAGCATCGCGATGGGGCGATACGAATTATAATCCGACGCGGGTTTTCCGGGCTTCTGGATGGCTATCACCCTCACTTCCCTCCAATCATCCGGAACAATGTTGCACTCCAGTAACTGATTGAACAAGTTCAATAAGCGCCTCTTCGCGACGTCTGGGAGGTTTTTGAGCAAATTGAACCTGATTCTATCCATCCCTGGAGCGGAATTGTTACATGAAAGGAGAGCAAGTGAGAATTCAATCATCGAAAAGGGATGATCCATATCATCCCTGTCTGCAAACGCATCACGTAGCTCTTGCCTCACCGGTACCGAATCCGGACAAACTTTCTTTGCGAAGTCAAGTATCCACCGCGACGAGCTTTCACGATCTTCGTTTACGGACGACGCGTTGCGCATTCTTCTCCCGACGGTCCACAGAGTTTTCATTGAAGTCTCGCGCGATAAACCTTCAACAAAAGTGCGCCAATATCCGCACTTCTTCACTTTGACCAGTTTCTTGAACTGGATTTCGAGCGCGGTGTATCGTTTGTGAAGAACGATCGCCCCGTGTTTCCGAAATTCTTTGAACGCGGCGGATTTCTCGCGATAAAGTTGCGTACACTCGATGTCCCACCACGGACTGTAGGGTTTCCTACGAACCGAAGCTCCTGGCACCGGCCGACGTTGTGCCTGAAGAGCGCTTTCAAGAATCAACTGCGATAGAAACTTGTACTCTTCCCGCGGGGGAAGTGCTTCTATCGACTGTATGCCATCGCTGATAGCGTCCGCATATTTGCCCCAATCGATGTGCTTCGTGAGGTCATATGAAAGATCGATGGAAGCAGATTGCTTATGTCCATTGGAAATCGAAACTTCGATCGGCAAATGATCACTACCATGGGGATCTTGGACCACCTTCCAAGTACAGTCCAACGATAATGAGCTCGAACAAATGGAAAGATCTAGACGGCTATCTCTTGCTGGAGGAGCCACTCGTGTAACTTCTCCTGTATTCAAAATTGACATATTGAAGTCGTCGCAGAGGTCGTATATCATTGATGTACGGTTGTCGTCGTACAGTTCCCCAGCCTGTTCCGTGGGGAGTTAAAATCTCCCAGGAGCAACCGTGGCTCAGGCATAACCGAGCAGATGTGCGAGAGATCTCTTCGAGATATCGCGGTGTTTGGAGGAAGATATATCGAGGCGATACTGAGGTCTTTTCCTCGAATAGTCACCTGACATGCGACAGCTTCGGTGCGAGATATCGGCGCAAGATCGACTCTATAGAAGGAGTGCTGTTTTTGATCCCTAAAAGCACCCTCCATATCGATTTGCCCGATCGCGGCGGATTATGTTGAAATCAGGAAAATGAAGGTTCACATCTGGTGTTAGCCATGTTTCACATAAAGCAAAAGCATCGCATTGTAATTTGTTAACTAAAATTTAAAAATATCTAATTTTGGAAGAATACTTCGACAGTTCCACTGTAGAATCGAAATCATGTTACCCTTATTGACTAAGTTAGCCATCGAAGGATACAAATGACTCGAGGAGGGGCATTTTCGAAGCCAGCTGCTTCAGGAGAGGAGTCAGAATAGGAAGAACAGTTTTGACCATGTTCTTCACGGGGTCGGAAGCATCAAAGAAGTTGAGGATGAGCTCCACGATGCCAGAAAGTGTGAACATTGGAGCGCTCGGGAGTTCTTCTGCTCGCTCTGTATGCTCTCTTTCTGGCTGAGAAATCGCAAAAAATGGGATATCTGGGATTTTAGATGTTCCCGGAAGCGGTGGAAACTCCCGATCATCCCGATGTGAAACCACAAAAGTTGATCGTTTTTGAGTATTTCCTCCCGCTTTGAATTTGACCATGTTGGATTGGGGCTCACTTTGAGGCTGTTTTCTAGGCTTTTTCGAGGGTCGCTGGCTCTGTTTTATTCTCTTTCTCGTTGAGCCATTGAAAACAAAGGGAACCCCATTTCCAACCTCGGAGTCAGAGCTACCTTGATCGTCCAAAGGAAGAGACGAGTAGATGGTGTCAGATACGAGTGGAGGAGCGGCCTTCCTCAACATTTCGGCGTAACTTCGCCGAGAACGTTGCTGAAGAGACCGCTTCTGATGGATTCGCTGCTGTATGTACGTTGGGCAAGCTTCAAGAGCATGTGGAGGGCTTTCGCTACAATAGACACATTTCGGTGCCGTCTTGCACGCGCCCTCCACATGCTTCTCTCCGCATGATGCACAGCGAGGTTTATTGCAACAGTACTGAGCGGTGTGGCCCAACTGCTTGCAATTAACACAATTCATCATCTTCGGTACATACAGCCGAACAGGTAGACGGAGTTTACCAATCACTACGTAGTCAGGCAGTGCGGACCCGGAAAAAGTGACGCAGAAAGAGTCAGACAGGGAATAACTCCGCTTCTCTCCTCCTGCGACACTGAATACATTTGTTTGCAATCCAGTATCGCAACAGGAGGCAAAGAAACGTTCTTGAAACGACCGAAACCTTGTTTCAAATCGTCGCATGTCATACTTCCTCCGTCACCACCCCGCGATCTCACACACTGCTGACGGTAAATACACCCTATATTCGAGAGTGAAAAGCTCACAGGTGACAATCTCGTTGGCCTGTTTGCGATCACTGACCGTGACACGGAGTTTACTGGACCCAACCATGTCAATGGTCGTGACAGACGAAAATCGCTTTTCCAGATCTTTGCTAATCTGGCTGATATTCAAACGTTTGCCTTTGGGTCGAAAGAAAACAACATACGGCCCACTAGAGTCGTGAGGTAGACCTTGGGACGGGGGCTCGTAGAGGAAATTTTGCGTTGCTGGTGTCCATTTCGTTTTGGTTTGGAACACCTGAATGCAACGAAACATCTGACATGGAATACGAAGTACCCCCGCCAACTTCGCCTTCGCGCATTGCGGACACGAAATGCGCCGCTGCAGCGAGCACAATCTCTTTTAAAACTAAACAATTATCACAAGGGCAGAAAAAAACACACACACAAACAAAATAACGATTTGGGACAGAGGGAAGACGAGTAAAAAGAAAGAAAAAAACTATTCCAATAAGATGGAGAAGAGAGGGGGACAATGAGAGGGAGCTCAATTAAATACTTGCGTTCACACTGCTGTGTTGCCGGCTAACAGTTCTGGCAGCACACACTAGCTCGATGGACACTCGCCGGAGGTGCGGTCGAAGCGAACCACGCTATTGTTGGTGTTCTCGCCGCACCCAACACTGCAACTGGGTGGATGGATGGTGGCAGGACGGCACGTCTGTGTTGGTGGAGACGCACGATGGATGATGACTGTCGGCGTGGGACGATGATGCCTGCGCCTGCGATGGACGCCGAATAAACTGCAAAGTTTTGCGTAGTTGCAAAACCAACGAAATGGCTACTTAACTGCTACAGCTAAGCACCACTTCCACTCAAGCACTATGCTTCAAAACACTTTCGAAAAAAAAACCACTACCTGTACTTCAGGAAAAAAAACCGAATGAGAAGCAGACCGTACGCGGACTTACAACCGTCTCGCACGGATGCTCGACGTGGAATGATCCTAATGGAGACAGTTATTGAAGAATAAACAAGTTTAGTGACCGCTTATTGGTATATGTTTGTATTCCTAGTAGTTTTTGTTGTTGTCGTGGGCTCAAGGTAGTCTACGAACTTCATAGAGTCAAGGTCTGTTGAACAACCTTCGTAATGGAGACAGTTATTGAAGAACAACAAGATGTGTGACCCCTATTTGGTATATGTTTGTATTCCTAGTAGTTTTTGTTGTTGTCGTGGGCTCCAGGTAGTATACGAACTCCATAGAGTCAAGGTCTGTTGATCAACTTCAGCAATGGAGGTAGTTATTGAAGAATAAACAAGTTGTGTGAACCCTTTAAGGTATATGTTTGTATCCCAAGTACCACTTTTGAAACAAGGCGAAAGATCTCTGGTTAGACGTGTAGATCTTAAGGCCTATTCCACAGTTTTCTTGGATAACCATGAACCTATGCAATAGACGCAGTCTATTCTATGTACCACAAAGGGGTTGTACCACTTTTGAAACAAGGCGAAAGATCTCTGGTTACGCGTGTAGATCTTAAGGCCTATTTCAGGGTTTTCTTGGATGACCATGAACATATGCAATGGTTGCATTCTATCCAATGTATCACAAAACACAGCTCCAAGAGGTTCTCGAAAAACTTTAAATACTTGAAAAAGATGATGAACGTCTGATAAATAATGTTGGATCAGTTTGATAATGTTTTCTCCTTAATAAAGATACAAAAAAAAAGTTTGATAATGTACAGAGGAAAATTAAAATTCATCAATTTTACAATCAAACTTTCATGTCAAACACTGTCAAATGCATTCTCTATATCAAAAAGAGCAACTCCAGTCGAATATCTTTCAGATTTGTTGAGCCGAATTAAATTCGTAACTCTTAATAACTGATGGGTGGTCGAATGCCCATGGCGAAAATAAAATTGCTCATCAGCAAAAATAGAATTGTCATTAATATGAACCATCATTAAAATAATATGTTCAAACAGTTTGCTCATTGAAGAAAGCAAACTGATTGGGCGATAACTAGAAGCCTCAGCTGGATTTTTGTCCGGCTTCAAAATTGGAACAACTTTGGCGTTTTTCCATTTATCTGGGAAGTATGCCAATTGAAAACATTTGCTAAATAAATTAACCAAAAAGGATAAAGGGCTCTCAGGAAGTTTTTTGATAAGTATGTAAAAAATACCATTATCATCCGGGGCTTTCATATTTTTTAATTTTCTAATAATAGATCTCACTTTATACAAATTAATTCCCAACGAAGGGTCAAAAACATTATCTTGGTTGAGAATGTCTTCGAAGCTCCGTGTAACCTGATCCTCACTAGTGAGACCTAGACAAAAATTATGGGCACTCTCGAATTGCTGAGCAAGTTTTTGAACCTTTTCTCCATTTGTTAATAAAATTTTATTTCCCTCTTTAAGCGCTGGAATTGGCTTTTGAGGTTTTTGAAGAATTTTCGTTCATTTCCAAAAGGGTTTCGAACTAGGATCCACCTTCGAGACATTATTCTCAAAGTTGGTATTTCTTCGAATAGCAAAACGTTTTTAAATTTCATTTTGCAAATCTCTCCAAATAACTTTCAACGCGGGATCGCGAGTTCTTTGTTGTTTGGTATTGCCTTCGCCTCACATTTTTTTTTAAGACGGATCAGTAGCTGAAGATCGTCGTCAATAATAATGGAGTTGAATTTGATTTCATATTTAGGAAATTGCAATGCCTCTGGCTTCGACAATTAAGTTTGTAAAAGATACGAAAGCATTATTATTATCACTTTTGGTATCAAGAGGAATATCAACATCAAAATACCTATAGGTATTTTGATGTTGATATTCCTCTTGATACCAAAAGTACCATCGCTATAGCGATGTTCGTTTTATATAAATCCCAATCAGCTCTATGATAATTGAAAGTAGAGCTGATTAGATTGTTAATGGCTTCTTGTGAGATTTCAAACATCACAGGAAGGTGATTAGAGTCAAAGTCAGCATGAGTTACCAATTATGGCCACACAGCTGACTTGAATCCGTTAAAACTAAATCAATTGTAGAAGGATTTCTACTGGAAGAAAAACAAGTTGGTTCATTAGGGTATTAAAAAGTATAATATCCCGCAGAACAATCTTCCAATAAAATTTTACCATTGGAATTGCTTTGAGTATTATTCCGTGAACGGTGTTTGGCATTGAAGTCACAAATTATGAAAAATTTGGATTTGTTGCGAGTTAGAATTTGAAGATCAGCTCTCAACAAATTCCTTTGCTGCCCATTGCATTGGAAAGGCAAGTAGGCAGCAATAAAAGAGAATTGTCCAAAATTTGTTTCAACAGAAACTCCCAAGGTTTCGAAATATTTGGTTTCAAACGAAGAATATAATTTATGTTTGATACGTCTATTAATGACAATGGCGACCCCACCACATACGCTGTCAAGAAGATCTGTCAAAGAAAGATCAATCATTTAGTTGATTGCAGCGTTGTTATAGATCGATTATATGTAGTTTGTGCTTGATTGCTTTCTTCAGAACTCATGAAAACGTTGCATTTTGACAATTTTCCTACTTTCTACGTCAAATTGATCAACTCTTAGTATGTACAAACACAGCTGAGCCCACGACGAATCGATCAGTGCGGAAATTTTGTAAATCGACAAATCCGTTCGTAAGTAATAATGCTTCAAACGAAATGCAAACTCAATTTTATAGAAGAAAGAAGAAGATTCACTCACCCTATGTTGATATTTTAAACTTTCTAGGCTACTAGACTATCTTTGGGTTTCAACAATAACATCAAAAACAAGAAATGAAATTTGTTTTGTTGTCGTTTTACATATAGCAACAAGCTTTTTTCAATCTAGTAGGTACCCATTTATATTTCCTTTCCATTCCTCGATCACTTTTTATCTCGATGGTCCCTGCAATATCTAGATATGGAAGGGCGATTGCATAGGTATCGTATCAGCAAACAGGAACAAAAATATAGCTATAGCATTCTTTTTTGTAACAGAATGTACTTCAAACAATAAAATAACATCTGTACCTTCCGTAGTACCAAATTCCTTATAAATGATCGCTACATAATCCAATAAATCACGAGCATCACCGATTTGGCACGTGTTGATGTTGGTCTTTAGTCGTTTGCGAAATCCTTCCATAACAGCAATAATTAATCGAACACATTGGACATTAATCTAAAACGCGTATCGCGTCTGGCCTACAAACAATTTCCTAACTAGCCACCACCGCCACCATCACACCGCATACATTTTGCGTTGTATGAATTAGTATCGTTTGCCGATGGTGGAAACTGAAATTGGCATTATTATTCACAGCGCTCGCCCCATCAGCGCACACATTCCCTTATCGTTTATGCCCCATGCCTCATAAGATGGACGAGAAGGTGTCGTGGGCTCAATTTACGTCGGAGCAGGAACTAATTCTTAGACAAGTTTCCATGGAAGGCTCGGTTGTTGCCGCTGCTAGCCGAGAAGGCGCTGGGAATACTTCCAACGGCCATTACGTTCCGCTTCGAACTCGGGTACCGTGAAATTGCATGATTACACGCTCTTTTGTCAGGTAGGTATTCCGGATTGTAGGATCGAGCGCACCGTGGCTTGACATGACAAAATATAGAACAGTTCGGTAGATGTCCAACTAACCATCCTTCTCCTTCCTCAGCATTCGCAAGGACGTGGCCAGGACAGGTCACGACTATTGAAGAGTGCATTGCTTTCATCCAAGAGTTAGTGATTAGTCCCAATGGTAACGGATGAAAATGATGCTACTCTCATACACTAGTCCAGGCTTGTACCACCTATAATTTTGTGCGAATTGCTCAATGCTATTGCTAATATTCCTAAAATACAGTATATGTAGAAGTAAAAGCGAGAAGCATCGGTAAACAACGTTACAGGGGATTTTACATTATGTTTTTCAGATATTCGAACCATAGTGAACTGGCCACACGGGAAGGAAAAGATTTAATGGCATCCGTACATTCTGGGCTTTCCATTGGTGTTCGAATTTCTTTTTCTGAATGGGTCCATATTTTCCGGTTCCTTTCGTCGATGTTAAATTGAATGAAGGTTTAGGCCCACAAAAAGGTGGCATTAATTTTCGCTCAAACAAACCCCATTTTCGAATGGTTTATTTATCTCGAGGGATGAAACCATTACGATTTTCCCTTAATTTCACACCTATCCCAATCAGAGGAGATCCCCTGTCTGCAGTAGGTTAGGTTGAGTCATTCCGTGCAGGACCCTTTTCATCCTTAAAAGCCTCTCTCCGCTCTGGCTCGTTTCACTGTAGGTGGTACCCAGCTACAAAATGCGGAGCAACTAAAGTCAAGGGTTGCAATGTAGTCAAGCAGCTTGATGGATGACTTGTTGAGGGGAAAGCTGACAGACTGCTATAGCCACATGTTGATTACAACTGCCACAACGTGTCAAGATGGTGAAGGTCTCGACAATCATTCCGAGCTGCCCTGCCGTCATAGAGATTTCGTGCGGACGTTTTCCATGACGACTGAATACGTCCCTTGATTGGGGTCGAGCGATAAGCTTCCACTTCCACGCCGGTCATGGAGACGGTTCCGAGCGCTAGTGCTTTCTAGGTTTGCTTAATTGGCCTTGAAATGGGTGAAGCAAGCTGAAAACGCTACCCTGCGGCGTAATGACCAAGAGTGATTTGTGATATTAGGTTTTGACGGGGAAAAAAGATTGACGGACTACATGATTTGAAAAAGCTTATTTCAGAGTTCCTCATTTCTGCTGTAGTTGGAATCATTTTCATGTCTCTGGAAATGCTAATTTTATGAGGTGGCAGAAAATGTTTGACAAAATTATTCATGGAAAAGTATAATCACAGTATTTAAAACACATTTGTTAACACTACAATAAGATCGTTGGTGGAATAGTCTAGGAATGTAAGGCAATGTAAAAGCTTCCTAAAATGGACATGATTGATATAAGAGATAAAATATCAGATGACGAATATCAGTTTATGCTATTTGTAAGAAGTGATCAATGTCTCGAGCTATTAGTTTGTTCTTACTAATAGCATATCTTGATATTCAATAAATATTTTAGTGCATTTTTTTTAAATATTGTTACCCGTTATATAATCTCATATAACAATTAAGTCTATATCATGTTTTGTTATTTAGTTTATGACTTCTGTCCGAGAATGAACACTCCGTCAAACATTGGCACATTTTTTTCTAAAAATAATCCATCTAACATTCAATCGTCAGAAAATGTGCAAATTGTGATTCGGGAGGAATTGCTCCTAAAAAATCCGTCGAGAACTTCTACTAATATCACTTTGGTATTTAGGTCGGAAACTATTTAAAAATTTCATTTGAAGTTTGCTTGGAAACTAAACAGGATTTTTTTAATTTCTCATGTTTGAAAATAATTCTACTTCTAGAATTTTTTCTGAAATTTCTTGGAAAACTCTTTTAAAAATTTCTTCGAAAATCACTACTGGAAATCGGGAAATAAATCCAAAATTTCATCAAGGATTTATCCAAAAATGTTTTTCAATGAATCAAAGCAGGAATTCTTTGTCGAAATACTCCTGTGTTTTTTTTTCAACAACTCTTCCATGAATTTCTTAGGAAACTCCTCAAATGGGGATACCACCCGAAATTCCAAAGGAAATTTCTTTAAAAATTAATTCAAAATACCCTGGAGGATTCAAACCAGGAGTTCGTTTGCAGTATTTCTTAGGAATTTCTCCTAGAAATCCTGCAAAAAAATGCTTCGGGAAATGAGGAGCGTTGACTTATTAGCAGAACCTCCTCTATTTGAGTAAGTTTACCTCTTCTGGACTTGTTTGTTATTATTGTGTTTTTTTTAGCAATGAACAAAATGCTAGTGAAAAGAAGCGACGAAATTGGTGCTGTGCGGTAATTATCCAGTTATATTGATAACTAGAATTGGTATCATTCTGGTTGAATTACAAGTCAACATAGCAAAAATGATAACCGAAATGATTCTCATTCAAAATAGTTCTTTTATTGAATACATTTTATTTTCAGTTGTGACCAATTAAATAATGGGCTTAGGTTAGTTTTTCTCTCTTATATTATCAATCATTAGGTTGCTAGCAGCACCATGTTGTAAATCGATTTCGGTTATAGGTTTTATACAAACTAAACCACAGCCTTGCATTTCACAGTGAAATGTTTCATGTTTTCATATGCATATATAAACATAAACACTGCTGATCCCAGGAAGAATTATTCCGTGAAAAAATGTTGCTATTCGGTGGATCCAGGATCGGACAGTTTTCGGGAGCCCGGGACCATGGCCATTTCGTATGGTCCACAACGCGCATTTTCGCTTACAATGTCTGCCGGGTCGACTAATTAAACATATTTTTTGGGGTACTGTGATGGTCCATTCAAACACCTTCCAACGGATTTTCTATTTCACATCTCGATATTCCCATGATTCGATCGTCCTTTCAACATCGACTATTGGAGGTTTGAACGTTGAAATTTCTTGATTATCCGACACTTCCAGTTAAATTTTCAGCTTCCCCATATACATAAGCACTGTGGATCCCAAGGCGAATTATATTGCGGTTAGTCAAGACTATTCACCGTTCCTGAATGAGCACATGCCCTTGGATCATATGTTCCGGGAGCTGCAAGGCCATTTTAAGTACTTATCAAACTACAACGTTTGGTTCTCAGATACATATTTCATTATTCAACAACACCTGAAATGAAAGTAAAGTTAATAAGCATAGTATAAAACAGATAGGAAAATTTCAACTTTTGTGGAAATTCCTATGTTGACAGAGAAATAAACAAATCAGTAGATATCGTTAGTAACGAGGAAAATCACAGTCTGCTTAGACGAAAATTTCAGTTCAGTGTTTGGAAACAACTCTTGTCACACTATTTATAGCATTGGCCGGGTGCATTTAGCAGAAGTATTGTGCCTTGTTGACATCTTTCATGATCATTTTTTCAAGGCTTCTACAGATCTGGCATTCATCGCTACAAACCACCGCGTGGCTGTCAAATTTTCAAAATTATCAAAGTAGCTTTTTTGCTACAGGTATGTTTTTCTTAGGCGCCTATCTGGCGCTTATTTTTGGTTGCGTCGAAAAATAAGCGGATACTGTACAATATGTTTGAAAGAATAGAATGCTTAGCCCAATATCTGAACTACGCGAAATTTAGAAGAAAATACCAAATTTGTATTGATAATACATTTTGTTAATATTCAGTTATCAGTTAATCACATGATTGATAACTAAATATCAAGATGATAATAAGGATAACTAATCCTGTTATCAGTTTGATATCATTTCAGTTATCTGCCTTTGCTCGGGATGCGTTTCGATATCCAACGCTTGCCAGTTGACGGAGTTGCTGAACAGTACCACCAAAAGTTGGACGAGCGGATAGGAGATGCCACCGGATCTGGTCACGAAGCTGTGACTACAACAGCGCAGGAAGTGTTAGGCACTGCATAGCGACGCCAACGAAATGGTTGGTTTGATGAGGAGTGCCAGCGAATGACGGACGTGAAAATTATAGCTATTGTAGCAAAGGCAGAAGAGAAACGAATCATCCGCAGAAAAAGGCAACACGAAGAGAGTGTGATAGCTGAATCGCAGGAGAACATGGATAGAAACGATATACGGAGGTTTTACGTAACTCTCAATGGCGCGCGGCATAAGACTGCGTCAGTGACCACCATGTAGAATGACCGAGAGGCGAATTTACTGACAGACAAGACTATGGTAACAGCAAGGTGGAAGGAGCACTTCGAAAATTCGTTGAACGGTGAAAATGAAGGTGTATTAAAGAGCAAGATAAACATAGTCGGCAACGGTCAAGCTGTGGAACCACCAACGCTGGACGAGGTAAAGAAGGCTCTAAATGAGCCGAAAAACATTAAAGTTGCTGAGAAGGACGAGCTGCATCAATCAATCCACCACTGCACTGGATTCTGGATACAAATATGGGATCACCCTTCTGAACTCGGCGTACAAAATCCTGTCGCGTATCCTGTTCAACAGACTGAGACCGCTTGATAAGTTCTTCGTCGGCGAATACCAGGTAGGTTTTCGTGAGGGCTGATCAACGACGAAGCAGATGTTTGACCTGCAGATAATCCTAGATAAATTCCGGGAGTACAACTTGCAGACTCACCATCTGTTAATTGATTTTAAAACAGCGTACGATTCAGCGAGAAGAAATGAGCTGTGGTAGATAATGTCCGAACATGGTTCTCCGGCGAAACTGATCAGACTGATGCTGGATGGCTCAAAAACAAGTATTCGGATTGCAGACGAAGTGTCAACCTCGTTTGAGACCTTTGACGGATTGAAACAGGGTGATGCACTTTCTAATTTATTGTTCAACATTGCACTCGAGGGCGCTATTAGAAGATCTGGCGTGCAGAGGAACGGCACTGAAAAGGGAGACGGCGAGGATAGGCTTAATTATTAATTAATTAATGTGGTAGGAATATTTTTTTTATCATCTTAAGAGTTTTTTCTTGTTTTCCATTGCTTTTATTTCCTTTTTTCTCTCGTTCCAGAGGGCGAGTAATGGCGCTTGAACCTAGGCTTATATGTGCACTAATGGACATAAGTGTTCGTCATGTTTTATTGCAGATTCATTCAAATAAGTTTATCCATCAGTGTATAAGCCAGAGCACTAGACTAAAAACTGTGTCCCATCCAAGATGTTGAAGACCCAAGGAGTGACATTAATCATCTTAGCTAAGTCACTCCCAACGATTCAACAACCATTACCCAATAATGCAAACAGAGCGGTTGGTACGAGATGTCCTCGTTCTATGGCTTAATTGTGAAATCAAGTTAATAGTTGATTCTCACAAGTAATTTTCAACAACGCTGCACAGTAGGCTTTTATGTTTGAACTACATTTATGATGTGCTTCAAACGTAAATATTAACAAGAATAGGGATGGATGTAGTCGAATCTATCACTTTCCAGGATTCCTTTACGAACTTTCTGTGTATGTGTAGACTAGACTGGACTAGACTAGATGTAAGCATGTAACATCATTCACTACTCACTTCACGCTTCTCACTCCTCGTTTCTCACTTCTCATTGTAAATAGTGGGAAACGCGAAATGAGTAATGAGTCGTCCCACGACTCACTTCGCACCACTCACTTTTCACAGTGAGACGACTCCTCTCCTTTTTTTTACAATGAGAAGTAAGAAATGAGGAGTTCGAAGTATCATAGGGAGAAATAAGTAGTGAGAAGTGAGGCGCCTCAATTTCTACATCTCATTTCTCACTTTTCAAATGACCTATTTGGCCAAATGACCTTTTCAGCTTAATAATCTGTAAAGCCAAATGACCGATTCGGCCAAATGTCCTATTCGGCCAAATGTTCTATTCGGCCAAATGTCCTATTCGGCCGCTACGGTGGCATTCAATATTGAATCACAAAATAGAGTAAATTTGCTTTGTAAATACGTAATGCGCTCACCATGTCGATCGTTTTACTACGGTTTATAGTGGACCTGTGCGCCGAAGAATTTGAGAACGGCGGCGGCGTACGGCCATTTTTACACCAGCGGCGGCGGCGTCACGCCGTAAGCAATGTTCGGCGGCGGCGGCGGCGGCGTGAATCGGCGTGAAGAATTTTGGGCCCAGAAAAAAAAATTTACGGGCAAGGCATATCATGTTTTTGATGAATTTTAAGGTTTTTTGAATAATTGCTAGCTACAGTCAAACATCCTAATAGCTATAGCTTGTATCTGTATAGCAAAAGTTTACATTACATCCTCCACTAGGACATTGCCGCATCACAGCACATAAACTCATTGGAAAGTACTTCGGATACAAATCCAAAAATTCGTTTGGAAAATCCTCAAAATATTCCGCAGAAAATTAAAAAAAAAAGAAATTATAAGAATTAATTTTGAATTTCCCTAATGATTTTTTTCAGAACTTCCTCCAAGAATTCCCTTGAAAAATTATTTGGATATTTTTCGGAAAATCTTACCGAAATGTCTCCAGAAGTTTTTTCAGGAATTTTCTTGGTAATTACTTTAGGGATTGCTCTGGAAATTCATTTATGGAATCTTTTGGGAATTTCTTCAGAAATTCATTCGAAAATTTTTTCAGGAGTTCCTTTGAAAATTCCTTTAAGAATTTCTTAGAAAATAACCATAGACATTTTCTATGGGAATACTCCCTTAAGGAGAAATCCTTTGGAATTTGATTTATTATTGTTTTTGAAAATTTCTTCAGGAATTTCTTTTAGGAATTTCTAATAGAAATTCATCTGGCACAACCTCACACAACCCTACTTCATTGAGCGCCGTTGCTGATGAAGCAAGTGTGTAGGAGCCGGGCAATACTAAATACTCATCCTACTTGGTTGGCATGTGTACAAAAATACATATGAGAGAGTTAGTTCGTTAGTTAGTTAGTTAGTTAGTATGTATTGCGAGAGTTCGGTTGGTGCCCGGTGTTAGGAATTTGGTTTCATCAGTACCCGCTAAGCTGCGGAGGACGACGGAGGTCCTTCGTAGCTTAGTAGGGAAAGCACCTGTCTAGCGTACTGGGGTCGTGGGATCAAAGCCCACCGAAGGGGCGGTTACCCTCCAATACCTTTTCCGAACTAAATCTATCACATGTTGTACATATGCATAATCGAGTTTCAGACATAGCAGAAACTCCTGTAGACCTTAGAAAATTTCTTTAAAAAATCCTTTAAGAATTATTTCGGGAATCTCTTCAGAAATTCGTTTGTAAATTACTTTTTTTTTCAAACCGTTGTTCAAGTGTATTTTAAGTTAAAATAGGTTTAACACTTAAATACCTTTGGAAATTTCTTCGAAAATTGCTTTAGAAATTCCTCCAAATTGGAATTCTTCTCGGAATTATTCCTTCCTAGAATTTTGTATGGTTTACTGATGGAATTTCTTCCTGGACTTCCTGGAGGAAATTCCAAAGGAATTTCTGAAAAAATACAAAGGCCTTTCCGGATGGTTTTCTGAAGGAATCTCTTGATGAATTCCAAATTAATTCCTGGTGGCTTTCCCAAAAAGATTTTTGAAGAAATTCCTGGAGGAATTTCCGACTCAATTCTTGAAGGAATAACCGAAAAATAACCTGAAAAGATTTTCGAACAGAGTTCTTAAATGAATTTCTGAAGGAATTCTGAAAGGAATTTACGAACGAATTTTTAATGGATTTTCCGAACAAATAGCTATTGGAATTTACATAGAAATTCCTATATTTTTCCAGGACTTTCTCCGAAAATCCGGACAACTCAACTAAGTTTCAACTCTAGAATCAAGACTACATTCCAAGAAAATTTTCCAAAATATCGAGATTGCGGATATTCGGATATTCTCAAAAAATGTTTGGGAATTTATTGCAGGAGAATTTCTACAGTTTTTTTTTTCGTAGATACCTTAAATAATTCCCTAGGACATACATTCAGAAATTATTCGGTAAATCATCAAGAAACACATTCTAGTATACCTTCAAAAATTCCATCAGGAATTCGATCGGTAATATCTCCAGGAATTCCTTTAAAGCATGGTTTCCCAAACTGTGGGTCGCGACCCCCAGGGGGGTCGTGGGCTGACACCAGGTGGGTCGCGAAAGACAAACCTTGATTCATACTTTTGTCTATATTTTGTCCCACAAATTTTTACCAGCTGTAAGTTAAGGATCTAAGTATAGAGTGATCCATAAGAGAACAACAAATTTAAAGAAGCTGTTATCCAAGATTCTTGCAAATACAATGAAGTACAATACGATTTAAATCTAATCCAAATCCAATCCAAATCCAATCCCAATCCAAATTCAATTTAAATCCAATCCAATTCCAATCCAAATCCAATCCAAATTCAATCCAAATCCAATCCAAATCCAAATCCAATTCAAATCCAATCCAAATCTAATCTAATCCAAATCTAATCCAAATCCAATCCAAATCCAATCCAAATCCAATCCCAATCCAAATCCAATTCAAATCCAATCCAATTCCAATCCAATCCAAATCCAATCCAAATTCAATCCAAATCCAATCCAAATCCAATCCAAATTCAATCCAAATCCAATCCAAATCCAATCCAAATCCAATCCAAATCCAATCCAAATCCAATCCAAATCCAATCCAAATCCAATCCAATCCAAATCCAATCCAATCCAAATTCAATCCAATCCAATCCAAATCCAATCCAAATCCAATCCAAATCCAATCCAAATCCAATCCAAATCCAATCCAAATCCAATCCAAATCCAATCCAAATCCAATCCAAATCCAATCCAAATCCAATCCAAATCAAATCCAATCCAATCCAAATCAAATCCAATCCAAATCCAATCCATTCCAAATCCAATCCAAATTCAATCCAAATCCAATCCAAATCCAATCCAAATAGAAAAAAAAATTGATTGCGATTTGTTATGATTTGTTTAATCAAACGCGAACTCATTTTTATCCAATTTCTTAAAATCGATGCATTTTGTACCTGGTGGGTCGCAAGCAACATGGGATGCTGCTAGAGGGGTCGCATATTCAAAAAGTTTGGGAACCTCTGCTTTAAAGAACCTTCATAAATGAAACCAGGTTTTTCTTTGGAATTTCCCTTCAGGAATAGATTCGGAACTTCTTAGGACCTTTTGGAAATTTCTTAAGGAATTCTTCTGGAAATTCCTTCAAAAACTCTTCTAAGAATGATTTTGACAATTCTATCAGGAATTCCTTCCGAAATTATTTTTGGAATAATTTTAAAAATGTCTATCCATGTATATGGGTACACTTCCCCACAGTTGTAATGGATTTGAGTTGTAATGATTTGATTGATTCCTCAAAGAAACCATCCCTCGGAATGCTCAAAAAGAAAGTCTATTCATTAGTCTGTTGGATTACACTGTTGAAAGGAGATTCTCTCTATCCCGCGGGCTTCTCGTAACTGCCTCTGCTGACGTCGAATTGATATTTTTATTTACACTTATTTATTCATGCAACACAATATATTGCGAGAAGATTGAAAGCTGTTCCGCAAACGTTAATCACTTGATGCACGGAAAATAATGTTGGTTGATTTTTTCGGTGTGAATGTTGATTATTGAAATCGAAAAAAAAAAATGTAACTTTAAACGAGTGTTACATGCCGCTATATATTTTAAATAAGTTTTATGGTACATTCAAGGCATTTCGGAACGTATTTTTGCGATTATGGAACATTTTAGACTTCTCGAATATTCTTGATATCAAGGAACATCAACACTTGCCGCACAGTGCATGTCATTTGAAGTTTCCGATACTCAGTCTTCTTCTTCTTCTTTGCTCCGCAAAATTAGAAGTTTTCTCAATTCTCGCAATATACTTCTGTCACCAGGGAAACTGATAGTTTGTCTATATTTTATAGTAACTTTTTACTCGTAGTGATTTTTTCATCGATCCTTATTTGGGTTGGAATCCAAAGGAGAATGAGAAAATTTCTCACTAGCATACCGTGAAAGACGTTTTTTGGTATTTTCGGTATTTTTCGGTATCTGTTACAAAAATGAACTGATTCAGGGGGCTACAACCCATGATAAATTGCTTTTAATAAGCCCCAATTGCGGAGGGCACCGGTTCTGATGATGCATTTCAACTTGTTTTACACAGCTGA
Organism: Armigeres subalbatus; assembly: GCF_024139115.2. NCBI lineage: Eukaryota > Metazoa > Arthropoda > Insecta > Diptera > Culicidae > Armigeres > Armigeres subalbatus. The sequence goes on along the minus strand of NC_085140.1, from coordinate 285,120,785 downwards.
GCGAAAAAAATAGGCTCCCCAACATAAAATGAGCGAGAAAAACGCGTTTTATCAAACCCCCTCGGTGGGGGCCGCCCATCCGAATCAGTTTTTTTTCAACTTGTATACAAATGCGATAGTTTTGTTTTCATGGCTTGTTATGATTCGAATAGATTTTTTTACCTATATTTAAGTGATTTTTATGATTCGAAAAGGATTTTGCAAAAGATATTTTAGTTACTAGATAAAGATTGTCGCTGTCGTCGCTGTCCGGAATATCTTTTGCTGGCGAAGATAGGGGAGCTAAATGTCAAAGAAGGAAAATCCATACAATTTGACAGGTATGTACCACACATGTTTCGGACAGCAGAACAAAGGGAACCGAAGCGACAATCTTTATCTAGTAACTAAAATATCTTTTGATTTTGCCTCTCTTTTATCGTTGTTCGTTATCTATTGAGAGCGATGTCTGCAATTCCTGATCCTTATTAATTGTAAGTACACTATAGTGCAATTTATTTGTGTTTTTTGTTCACTTCGTATTCTACAATCATCTAAAAAGATTAATATAACATAACGTTAGTATTTCATAAATCATCATATTTATAATACTTGGGTACAATGACCAATAGTGGACCCCTAATCAAAAGAGACCACATTCGCATTACTACAGCATAATATCAATATTTTTCTATGAATTTCTATCGGTAAAACTTGACTTACAGTCTAATGATTTGATTGAGAATACCATACAAATTTGTAAAAAATAAACACGAAAGTGTCCATGAATATTTGGAAGGGGGAGGGGTGGACTGGTCCATTATAAGGAAGAGGAACATCCTGAAACGGAACATGACAATCAAATGGAGTGTCGACTTATAAGAAAGTAATTTTATTATATACCCCCAAGCGGTCTAGTATAGGGCAAATTCAGTCAGACTTTCAAATGTTGATTTCAACGAATAACTTCGTGTATTTGATCGCTTTATGTATGTATCGTCTTGTCTCTACAAAGCCTAAAGCCACCAAAACGAACTATTTCTCTATGATGACTTCCTTCATTCGTAATTCCATATCGTCTTCGGTTTGCGTTATTAATTATTCCGCAACGAAATGGATCTGGACTGGCAAAACATACCATTAGTCATGTCATCTGTAGCCATCAGGTTCACATTTCACCTGCATGGTTAGGGTTATGCTACCGTCTGCAAAGTTACTATTCCTTTTCTATGGTGCTTCCAATATGAAAGTAAATCGGCAAATTTTGTTGCTCCGATTCTTCAAAATTACAGGATGTGCTTAATGCTGCTGAATGTCGAAAATTATCCAACGAACAAGAAATCTAGACCAACATTTGAAATGGGCGTAACGTCCAAAATTTATTCCTTCTGACTCTTCGTCCACATATAGAGCTATATATGTAGACGAAGAATCCGAAGGAATCAATTTTGGCTGTTACGTCCCTTTCAAATGTTGGTCTAGAAATAGTGCACGAACAACGAGAGTGCAGTTCACTCCCTATATCGTAGACAGTCTGTGGTATTAATCATGAAAATGATACGAGAATAAAAAGTCAGTTTACACGAAATCGTAAAATCAGTGGAGTTTAAGAGACTGTGAAATAAAAATATAAATAATGAATGCCGATCATGATCAAGGAATGGTTCAACTGTTAAGCAGTGCTCAGTTTATAAATAGGGTACCGTACACTAATTGATGAAGGAGGGGGGTCTGACAATTTCTTACGCATGAATAAACAATAATTTACATGGGAAGAGGAGGTTCAAAAACCCAGAAAAAAACATTTAATATAAAGATTGTATTTCCCAACCCAAATAATGCATTCAAATAAAATTCACCTTTCATTCGAAAAAAAAACTTGACTTATTATTAAGAAAAATTTATATTCCAACCATGGTTGAGCCAGCTATTTTACTTCTACGGTTAGATAGGTGCACATGGCATAAATACGTGGAGAAGGCGAATGGACCATGAATTGCAGCTGTTATAAAGTTTCCACATAGATATAAGTAATGCAATGTTTTAAAATGTAGCAACCTGAATCTTGCTGGGTTTTATTTATTAACTCATGGGTCCTGTACACTCGCTTTAACCTGTTGCCAGGTTAGATTTCGGTCGACTTCTATTATTTCTTTATTGAGGCTGCGCCGCCATGAGCCTCTGAGTTTGTCTTTGTTGAGATGTCCCGCTGGGTTCCATTCTAATCCTTGTTTTGCAGATTTCATTTCGGCCCCTAAGGTGTAGCCAACCTAGCCCCACTTCCGAGTGGTTGGTTTTGGAGCGTTTACTTGTCTGCTTCTTGTTTTTCCAGATATTTCTTAAACTCACAAAGGCAGCCGTTGCTTTCTTAACCCGTGCGCCTTTGACGGTCTTGGTGAAGCCGTCTGACGCCACATGTAAGCCTTAATTTATTTATTAATGGCCTAATTTTACTCTCTGCTTGGATGTAAACACTTGCTTATTTTGTAACTTTAGGAATATTAATTGACTCCGTAGAGGTGAGCCATCCAAGGGCTGAAAACCTCTTTAATAAAGACGATAATAATAATAATTGACTATATCAGACTATTTTTTACCACACTCGACCCACTGAATTATTCGATGCATGCAATCAAATGTATAATTAAAAATGGACGATCTCTTTGAAACTATCTTCATTCGTTAATTGTAAAAAGTGAACAGTCTACATTTATTAACAAGAGTCTGAACCATACTGTTAAACTTTTAATCCAAAATAATCAAACTTTATATAACATGGACCTTTTTTCCATAGGCAGGAAGCAATATTCCACTTGACATTCCATTCCAAATCCTTTCCCACCTGCAAGTCTGCTTCCTGTTGTGCCATTTAGGATGATGCAGAACACTCCATTTAATATAAATGTGAATTAGATTGAAATTTTAATATCAATTATAAATAAACCGATTTCGCAATTTATAGAAGCGACTGAAAATTAAACCAAAATGCTTTCCACGTCGCTCTACCGCATCCGCTGCTGACACCCGTGCAACAAACCACCATAAACCCTCGCTCGCTTGTAGCGCAGGGATCGGGCCACCCGTTCCTGTCGAGTCGTTTGCCCGTGTGTCGTCTACACCATTGTCTGCTGATAAACAGCCCTCCAGCTTCAGCCTTTCGCACCCACGGGCACGGTCGGTCGATCGGCTGAAACACGTGCTCACTCATTTATCTGTCCTTCGCCAAGCTCTGACGTCTGGTCTGGCTGGGTTCCTAGTCGGCCGACTGGAGCTTCTAATAAATTATTTATAGTTGGTATTCGTACCGTGTGTGTTGGCCGGATTTCCACCGAGTGACACACTACCCACGGCCACGGTCCACGCGGTCTAACGGGGCGGGCTACATGACAGGCCGGAAATATGCATTTATTCACGGGCGATATAGGCTGACGGATGAACCGGTTAGAGTAACGGTGTGCGATATCTCTTCTTTGCTGTGCGTAAGCGTCGCGAGTTTTCTAACATTATATGAATGTTACAAGTTCTGTGAAATGCAGCACGGACAATCATTCACTTTTTATAAGTGAAAGAAAAAATCGTTTGTCGGGATTTTAAGATGAAAGTTCTCATCTATATCTTTGGCGACCAAGGCCTTCAGCAAGGTCCAAAGATTCGTCAAATATTTCGACTGGATTAGCAGCTAAATGCATCAAGCTAGTACGATTTTATTCTTAGCTAAACCATATTCTCATTTCATCTTACAACACCTGAGTGGAACAAGGATAAATTTTCCAGTGAATGACGCGATAGGTGAGATACTCATCATCCGACCATTGATCAGCTGAAACGTTCGTTCGAGCACTTCAAACAGTTCGCTAGACAGGTGCTTTCCCTACTAAGCTACGAAGGACCTCCGTCGTCCACCGCAGCTTAGCGGGTACTGATGAAACCAAATTCCCAGCATCAGGTACCAGGCGATCTCTCGCAATACATTTTCAGAACTAACTCTCTCATATGTATTTTTGTACACATGCCAACCAAGTAGGATGAGTATTTAGTATTGTCCGGCTCCTACACACTTGCTTCATCAGCAACGGCGAAGAAGATGATGTCGGAAAAGAGACCTGCAAAAAAACGTGTCGAGAACCGGGGTAGACCCCCCACTCGGTGGCTGTGTGTAATCGAGGAAGATGCACGTGCAGCCGGTGTGCAGGGAGACTGGCGAGTGGCGACTGGCAGCCCAAGAACGAGTGACCTGAAATAGGAAATTACATTCGGTTTTTCTCCGGACAACACGGAGTGTACGACAATCATAGGTATAGGTAGCCTTAGAAAGAAATTTTTGGACATTTTCATAAGGAATTCCTTCACGACATTCACCATTTCTTTTTATTTTTTTCGGGATCCCTTCAGGTATTCATTCGAAGCTCCTTTAAAAATCTATTTTCAAATTTATTTAAAAATTCATTCTAAAATTGCTTTTGGGATGCATTTGGAGATTCTGTTAGGATTTCATTTGAAAATGTCTGTGGGGATTTCTTCGAAATTTTCCTAAAAGGTTCCTACTGATTTTTCTCTAGGAATTCCTTCAGTTCCTAAAGTTCTTACGAAAATTCCTTCAAAAATTTTGCCGGATTGCCTTCATAAACATTTCCCGACATAACTTCAGGAATTCTCTCAGAAATTCCTCTAGAAAACTCCCGTCCAACACGACTTCCTATACATTCCTATACATTACATTCATGGAGAATCAGAAGATTGTCAGTCTCTTGTAAAAATGTGTGTCAAATTCATTTTCCATTCGTCATCATGTATTAGATGGGGATGTTATTGGTTTTAATTCAACGTGACGTTGTTATTGGTTTTAAATATGAAATAAGCACTGAAGCATGTACACAAAGATTGGCCTTAAGCCGTACATAACAGTTCACATTATTCGGTGATTCAACCGTACGAATCATTTTAATTAACACTCAAACATGCGTGATGTTGTATTTTGTACAACATTAACGAAAAAATCTCTCTCATGGTACACAGCATGAACGATCATGCATTAGTGTTCCAGGATATAATCATGATTGTGCATATGCAAGCACTCGGAGTATTCGAGAGACAGGTGCTTAGGACCACCTTTGGCGGTGTACAAAAAGACGGTGTGTGGCGGCGAAGAATGAACCACGAGCTAGCCCAGCTCTACGGCGAACCCAGTATCCAGAAGGTAGCTAAAGCCGGAAGGGTACGATGGGCAGGGCATGTTGCAAGAATTTCGGACAACTACCCTGCAAAGATGGTGTTCGCTTCCGATCCGGCAGGTACGAGACGGCATGGAGCACAGCGAGCGAGGTGGACAGTGGGTCAAGTGTAAAACGACTTGGCGAGCGTGGGGCGCATTCGAGGATGGAGAGATGCGGCCTCGAACCGTGAGTTAACGTCGTTGCCGACCGGACTTTGTGGAATTCCATCGAGAGCGATCATCGAACCTGTACCTACCGAGGCAGTGCAGACTCAGCATACCTGTAATGTAGTTAAGTTGAGGATAATAAATCAGTTGATTGTGCACAGTGAAGGTAGTTATACGTTTAAGTTTTTTTTTAAAAGAACTCCCTGTTCCCGAATTATCGTGTATAACTCGTGTATTGTAGCGTCAAATGGTTGATTCAGTGGTTTCTGTTTAGATTTAAACTAAATAAATGAATGAATCTGCTTATGCATATTGCATATTGGTGGTAGAGTTTTGTGTAGAAATGGGAGGTTGTGGGTTCAAGTCAAGATTAGGCCATCGTTCTCACGAACAGTCTGTAGATCGGCTCTCGGAATCGTTAAAAAAGATATCTTATAGAGTAGAGTGGGGCAAGAGTACGCACTTAGTTTTCAATCGATCATGTGGCCCTTATGAAGCAAGCTTCTGCATATCAAATCAGTGTCGATTATTCATATACTATTCCTTTATGTTACCCAGTGGAAAAAATATTGAAATTATTGAGATTCGTTCTAGTAGAACCCTTATTGCAAGACAAGTGAAAAACACACTCTTACCCCACCGGTGGGATAAAAGTGCGCATCGGGTGGGGTAAGAGTACGCATTTATCCAATCATGTGCTTTAAGTATATATTAACACAAATAAGAGTTGATAACATTTAATTGATGTTTAATGAGCATATATTAAGGAATGTTTAAAGATAACGTAACTCTTGAAGGGGGAGGGGGTCCTAAAAATGTGCACTTTCATACGAAAAACCATTGTTTTTAATATATACAAAAAACTACAGAGGTAAAAATATATATCAGGTTTCGCGTGGCGTATACAAAGGCATTTTCCTTAAAAAAAGTCTACCAATCACGTAACGTAAAATTTGGCTATTTCATCACCCCTCCCCCTATCTTACACTATTTGTATGAATCCTCTAAAAATTATATGGATCGTTACACATCTCCCAACCCCTCCCAGCTAAACGTTGCGTAATTTATGAATGTTTCTTTTGATTAAATAAAATTATCATTTAGATGAAATTGTGTTTTCGTAATATGTTTAGGTGTACAACAAGTCCTAATACAATTTCATTATTTCGCTTCAGTGCTTTGTTCGCTAAGTCCTTTCTAACACCGAATTACTTCAACTTATCTCAAAAACTTGTGATAATTTCGAATTCTGTCCCTTTTTTCTTAGTTGTGGATCTTTACGCTTTGGAAGAACATAATTTGAAGATTCATATGCGTACTCTTGCCCCACCGGTTCCTGCGTACTTTTACCCCACAGTCCCAAAAATTATTCAAGTAATGGTTTTGACTTCTTGGAAAACCAACCGGATTGGTGTTCTGTGCCATAAAGTACTCTATACAATAGGTTATCGAAATGGTATAATGTTCACCTGATTGAACGTATATATGGTAATGAAATACTAGTTGCGGAAATCTAATTATTTTTAGCAAAATGTTGCTTTTCTGAGCCAACTGGGGTTTAGACAAAAGATATTTTAAGTTACAAGATAAAGATTGTCGCTGTCGTCGCTGTCCGGAACATCTTTTGCTGGCGAGGATAGGGTGCTAAATGTCAATGAAGGAAAAATATATACGAATTGACACTTCGGTACCCAACATGTTTCGGACAGCAGAACAAAGGGAACCGAAGCGACAATCTTTATCTTGTAACTAAAATATCTTTTGTTTAGACTGACTTGGTGGCGGGTGCGGGTGTCTGTTCTCATACGATAATTATTGGAATTATCATTTGATAACTTCTCAGGTGTGAAAAGTAGGCGAGTTTTCATCTGCGATAACTGTTCAAATTTTGGAATCGATTATCATTCAAATGTAAACCTAACTAATATCAATTTAATGTCAACAATTAAATTTAATCCGATGTTTGGGATTGTGTTTTGGTGGTATGAAGGAAAATAAGTTCAAGAAGTAGCATTTACCAATGCTTGAAATCAAGATACAGTTATCGAACGATTCTTACTCTCTAGTGAGTTTTTATCAATTGATATTTGGATATGTGATTGATAGAGTATTGTTCATCCTCGATTATTTGAAAATTTTATTTTCATCATTCTTTTCAAATGTTGGTCTAAAAATAATTTACATCACCACGCTTCGTAATGCTCACTCAATCTCAGGAGCACAGGATAAACAACGAAAACAGATTCATCCTGGGCTAGAAAAACGCTTGCTTTGGTCTTATCGAACAGAAAAGTCGAAAACCTGTAGTTCAGCTACGTAGTTCAACGTCACCTTTGCGTAGAACCCGATTGGGCTGCACCTTTGAGTTTTTCCACCAAATATCCCTTTCAACCAAATGACATTTTCGGTTTATTCTTTGCAGCCATATATTCCTTCCGGCTAACAACATTTATGGTTGCTTTGTCTTTTCTGCCAAATGAAATTTTCGGCCAAACGACATTTTCACGCCTCATAACGACTGACAGTTGATTCGCTGCCGCCCCTTAACGAATGTATTTAGTTTGTGATTCGGATGATCTTCTTCTTCTTCTTCTTGTTTCTGTTTTGGGTGGTGCTTTCTTTTGTGCACACACCCACCTAATTGGACCAGCATCGCAGGCCATATGTCCACCTATATCTACTTTATACTCCGGTGGAGTTTACAATCATTGCATGAGCTCTTCTTTATCGACATGACAACATGTTACTTAAATGTGTCTTACGGTGATAAGTATTTGTTTGATTTTACGTCCGAAGACTTTTTCTATTCGTTTATAGTCATATAGACTTTAATCCCTTTATATTAAAGGGTGTGGAGGGGGTGTGAATCGAACCCATGACCATCTGATTTAGAGTCAGACGTGTAGACAACTACTCTACGGACCCCCCCATTCGGATGATCAGCATTCGATTTTCCCTCTCGCTAGTGAAAACGATCCGAATGACTGTCATCTCATTTTCATAATATGTAAAAGATGGTTGCCAGATGAAAAGAATTCAAATGATATCTGTAATAATAATGGTTTTTGGATGATCTCAACTCGGATTTTCATGTTTTTTCTTATTATTGCACATAGCTTAAATTCCGGTATTTTTCCCGATAAATGATTTATGGAGAAAATTAAACACAAATTTAAAACAATTTTATTGTGACTTCATAATAAATTAACAATAATGTATAACAATCATATAAAATTTAGTTTAGAGAAGCACGAATAATCCCTACAGCTCTAAACAACACAAACATAATGGCTGGTTTGAGGAGTATGATGAACACGGTACTCTCCGTATTCCATGTTTTGTGGTCCGATTGAATTTACTTGGCCAGCTTCGACGCACACTATTGTGGCGGCATAATAGCGTACTGTAAATAAATATCGTTTTTAAAGCCATAATATGCACATATATATTAATAGCTCACCTAATAAAGTAGAATAAAATAGAAGTAAATTCAAACAACCGAAAACCCATCACAAAATTTTCTGCAAGCTGATACGTACTGTCGCACAAATTTGTTCAAATGATAAAAATCAGAAGGGTTATGCACAAGACACAACCGCCCAACGTAAACTACGTAAGGCAGTTTTGTTCATTGAGGATTGTAGTGCCATCATGCATGATTTTTTTTAGAAAATTCATTTGATTACTTATGTCACTGGTTTCGAACAAAACCAACGTATTATAAGGACATAGTTGGAAGAATACCACGATGGCCGCCAATATGGCACCGGACCTTCAACGGGCCAACCCCACACCTCCCGCACTCCTCTCCCACCAACATTCGAATGCATCGAACAGCATCGAGCAAAAGTTTAATATTCAAATTACTAACCTGCTCACAGCATATTTATTCACTTCCCGTAATAATGAACATGTTTATCCAAAGAGTCTTATGCATTTCGGCTCGAATAATATCATAAATCAGCAGTTTCGTGCCAATTTATTAGCCGTTCGCGATTTGGTGGGTTTATCACTGCACATCACTTCTTCTCAAAGGTCACTGAAAAAATCAAGTTTTCACTCACTTCTCCGCACATGAGAAGCCCGATGTATTGATGGAATGCAAATTAAACATCACTTTTCAAAATCAGTCACTTGTTTAAACCGAAAACTTAATATAAACTGCTATTTTTGCCCTAAAAAAACGATTAAAAACTGATCGCGGAGCGAATGTAAACAACGGCACCGGCAGCAGCAAACTAATAATTAGGGTGGCTCAAAAAATAAGTTTGCTCCGCCACGCTCAGTCGATTGTGATTTATAATTTGGGTGTCATCCGATGGTTTCGTTTCAGGTTTGTATGACAGTTTATATGGCGAGGTTGAATTTAACATTATTCTGATTGTGGTGCTTCGTCATTGGGCCCTGGCGAGGGGGGAGACCATATGACTGGATGAAATATTCAAGAGCTTCAACTCCATAGACAATCCATATTGAATGGTCGTTCCAATAGTTGCGAGTCGATTTTAATCGAGGTTGCGAATCTTTAGCATGATAATTAGGCTTCTCAGAAGGCATCAGGGAAACGTGCAATTCAACAAAATACCCAGAATTTGTCTGTGATATCTATCGCACCAGGGGCAGATGCTTCATACAAAATGTGTGACATGAGGGTGAGTGGGGTATAAAATGCTATTTTTGCGTTACGTAATCAATGGATCTTTCCTGCGGTGCGGTTTTCTTTCAGTGAAGTCTCTGGAATGTTGCTTTCAGCTATGTGGGTTCTTTTTTCGCCAGTGTATGGAGGGGAAGCACTGTAGCCAGTGTAATAAAAGGTATACTTTTCATACTAGTTTTCATACAATTTTGGACCGGCATGCGCTCAACCACTTTTTGTTCAAATCGGTTTTTGGAGGACACTCGGAGCATGGGACGGAATGGAGTGAGCGTGGTGGTGCTGGGTCGTTTTTTGAACCACCCTACTAATATTCTTTGTTTTTTTGTTTAAAAACGACACCAATACTACTACAGTATATGACAGTTTGTATTGTACAAATACTTTCAAAGCTTTGTTTTGGTACTCAACCCACCTTCACCTTAAGATATGAAAATTGTTGGATACGACAATTGTTTAAAAAATTTACTATGAAAACCCAAATTTAGTCCTCAGTGGTAATGATGCCTTTCTTGGATCCGAATTGCCTACATTTGGGTTTTGAAGCATTTGATGAAATATTTTAATAGAAGAAGCCCTAGGGAAGCATCCTCTTTTCCGTTTGCAACATTTATTATTCAGAAACATTCCAATCATAGGCATAACTTGTTTTTCGTGCATCACTAGAAATCATAAAATGTCAATCATGTACCAAAACCCAATTAGTTTGGTGTGGTGCGCACGAGTAGTAAACGTTGCGGACGGGAAAAGATAGTGTGTGTGTTATTACATTCTAACTCCTACTGTCTGGCAGTGTCACCAGTGTTGGTAAAATCTCAAAATCTCAAATCTCATCGGCGATTCAAACCATGCGTGATTCAAATTCCATCAGAATCATGGCCGAGAGATTTGCTCATGATTTGAATCGCAATTTGCAGCATTGCATGATATTTACGTGTTCTTCATTGTTGAATGTATTGAATTAACTATTTTTCGTCTAAAACAATGGCTAATAATTATATATAAACAAAACATACGCCTCGATTACGTTTTGACGCTTTTTAGAACAAAATCTTTTTTCGATGAGTGAGCGTAGCGATGCGATTCTGGCCGAGAAACTCAAGCGCGATGCTTCCCCTACAGAATCGCAGGCGAGTTAGCTCGTGCATGAAACCTCGATGATTCAGATTTGAGTATGATTCTACCAACACTGAGTGTCATTATGGATAAAATATTCGTGCAAACATTTTATTAATATCATTGCAAGACTTCTGAATCAGGGATCAAGAAGGTGTTAGCTCTATTGTATCTCATATAGCCCGTTTTAAGAACGTATGCGTTCCGAAGCTTTTGTCGTGCACAATAAGTACCGCATTATATCACCCACGTTTTATAAAAATATCTTAAGTGCATTCACACTTCCTGAATCAAACTTAAATCCTTCTGATTCAGGTGCGCATTTAATTGGACAAAATATTATTAGGCCGATATAAATATCATGTTTTAATATGTCTTACCCCCCCCCTTTTGAATTGTTTTGCTCAAAAATAACAACTTGAGGGGCAACAAAAAAAAAATTTCCGGTAAATTTTGAAAACTTTCAAAACATTCTTTAACAAATCCGAGGAGTTTTTTATATATTTTTTTTTTCATTTTAATATTTATTTTTTACTAGCAGACCCGTCGAACTTTGTTTCGCTTAAAAATGATTTATTCTCTGATTAGTTCTCGAGTTATGCAGAAATTTTTGGTTCATTTGCATGGGAGCCCCTCTTTCCAGAAGGGGGAGGCGTTGCAAACCACCACAGAAACATATCTTATCTTCCAAAACCTCCACACGCCAGATTTGTTTCCATTTGCTTGATCTCGAGTTATGATGAAATTGGTGTTTCATTTGTATAGGAGCCAGGTTTCAAAAAAGGAGAGGGGTCTCTAACCATCTTAAGAACTTTCCCCGGCCCCAAAAACCTCTGCATTCAAATTTTCATGCCGCTCGATTCAGTAGAAGAAGAAGAAGATTACCCCCCTCCCCCCTTGACTTTGCGGAGACCATAATCTTATATATAAAAATGAAATGGTCTGTGTTCGTATCCGCATAACTCAAAAACGGCTGGATAGATGTTTTTCATTTCTTCAGCAGAAACATTCGTTATAGTTTCCGACGGGTTTATAGGGTATTCTCCCATGAGTAAACCAAGACTAAAGCTAAGAAAATTGTGAGAAACTAAAACTTGAGTTTGTATGGGAATCTTTGCATGGGCAGCTGAAAACGCACATTTCCGCCTACTATGCAGGACAACGTCTGCCGGGTCGACTAGTCTATATAATAAAAATGAAATGGTCTGTGTTCGTATCCGCATAACTCGAAAACGGCTCGATGGATTTTTTTCATTCCTTCAGCAGTTACATTCGTCATAGTTTCCGACGGGTTTATACGATATTTCCTCAGTCTAAAATCATTAGTTAAGTTGAGTAAATCGTGAAAAACTAAAAAAACGATTCGAATGGGAATTTTGCATAGGCAGTTATCAACGCGCATTTTCGCCTACTATGCAGGACAACGTCTGCCGGGTCGACTAGTTTTTAATAAATATGTGTAACGGCCTTATTAGTTTTCAGTTTGCAAAAAAAATGCATTTTCCAAAGTCGTTTTTTAATATAAATTGATTGCATTACTAGCAAGGGCATTGGCATTGATACCAATTGATCGTCTCATGCCTGCACAAACATGCCCCTATCTGGATCACTTTTCATACACCATGCACTAGGGTTATGCGCTAATTCGTCCATGGCGCTAGCATTCGTCATATCAAATTCTAAATCACTAAATACTCGCGAATCGTAAACTAAAATAATGAACTAATCATCTGGCGAGATAGAAAAAAGTGTACACTACGATCTGCATTCATTTAAATTACATTCCGGTGTTACTTACTTGAAATACAGTTAAATTTAACTTTGCGGCTGTGACTTTTGCAAAATTTCCTACGTTATCGGTGCGACGAAGGAAAATCCAGTTCGTTCACTGCTGTAGAAGACGCGCAACACCGTCACCAAAATCAACGTAATTCACTGATTTTCACCGCACTTTTCCACATAAATTTCTCACTGCGCACTAAATAAGAGCAATGTTTATTGCTCAAGTGAATAATAATTGCAAAATAACTGCCGGAAGGCGTTCAAATGATCTGTTTTTCCAAACTTCAAAGCGTTTGAAATTTATTTTCTTCGTCGCCTTGTTTATAGTCGAAAAACGCGTTGCCAAACTGGCGGTTTGAACTGAAATAATCTTAGGTTACACATCTGATAATACATCATGCAGTCAATAAAAGTAGGTTTTTCAATTATTTTCCGCTAGTGTAATAAAAGAAAAGTTTTCCAAATAAATATTTTTCATACACACTCGTCATTCACATTAAAATTTTCCACTATTCCAAAAGTTTGAAACAGGAGAAATAATTTCATAACAGAAATCTGTTGGCAGCACTACCCACGTACATGTTAAGCATGTGTGTTAGTTGTTTGACAGACTGAGGCATTTAACTGAATGACAGCACAATCGAAACCATTTTTATGCGGTCGAAATGGGATTGCAATAGGAAATTTTTGTTAACTGGAACCGAAAATAAACTTTTAAGTTTGACTTTCAAAATTGATCGAAATGATAGTTATTCTGCATAAAGTCACAGATAAGTCGTCCAGTTATCCAAGAAATGGCTTGAGCTCAGGAACAAAGATTTGCAGTCCTGTTTTAAGTATGGTACATGCTCCTCGTGGTACAGAGAAAGAAAACGTAGATGATCAATTTTCCGGTTTCAAATATTGTACATGCTCTCTGTAGTACAAAGAATAGAATGCGTTCACTGCATATGTTCTTGGCCATCCAAAAAATCCCTGGAGTAAGGCCTTCCGATCTACACGCGTAACGGAAGATCAATTTTCCGGTTTCAAATATGGTACATGCTCTCTGTAGTACAAAGAACAGAATGCGTTCATTGCATATGTTCTTGGTCATCCAAGAAATCCCTGGAGTAAGGCCTTCCGATCTACACGCGTAACTGAAGATCAATTTTCCGGTTTCAAATATGGTACATGCTCTCTGTAGTACAAAGAACAGAATGCGTTCACTGCATATGTTCTTGGTCATCCAAGAAATCCCTGAAGTAAGGCCTTTCGATCTACACGCGTAACTGAAGATCAATTTTCCGGTTTCAAATATGGTACATGCTCTCTGTAGTACAAAGAACACAATGCGTTCACTGCATATGTTCTTGGCCATCCAAGAAATCCCTGGAGTAAGGCCTTTCGTTCTACACGCGTAACTGAAGATCAATTTTCCGGTTTCAAATATGGTACATGCTCTCTGTAGTACAAAGAACAGAATGCGTTCACTGCATATGTTCTTGGTCATCCAATAAATCCCTGGAGTAAGGCCTTTCGATCTACACGTGTAACTGATCATCACTTTCCCGGTTTCAAATATGGTACATGCTCTCTGTAGTACAAAGAACAGAATGCGTTCACAGCATATGTTCTTGGTCATCCAAGAAATCCCTGGAGTAAGGCCTTTCGATCTATACGCGTAACTGAAGATCAATTTTCCGGTTTCAAATATGGTACATGCTCTCTGTAGTACAAAGAACAGAATGCGTTCACTGCATATGTTCTTGGTCATCCAAGAAATCCCTGGAGTAAGGCCTTTCGATCTTCACGCGTAACTGAAGATCAATTTTCCGGTTTCAAATATGGTACATGCTCTCTGTAGTACAAAGAACAGAATGCGTTCATTGCATATGTTCTTGGTCATCCAAGAAATCCCTGGAGCAAGGCCTTCCGATCTACACGCATAACTGAAGATCAATTTTCCGGTATCAAATATGGTACATGCTCTCTGTAGTACAAAAGAACAGAATGCGTTCATTGCATATGTTCTTGGTCATCCAAGAAATCCCTGGAGTAAGGCCTTCCGATCTACACGCGTAACTGAAGATCAATTTTCCGGTTTCAAATATGGTACATGCTCTCTGTAGTACAAAGAACACAATGCGTTCACTGCATATGTTCTTGGCCATCCAAGAAATCCCTGGAGTAAGGCCTTTCGTTCTACACGCGTAACTGAAGATCAATTTTCCGGTTTCAAATATGGTACATGCTCTCTGTAGTACAAAGAACAGAATGCGTTCATTGCATATGTTCTTGGTCATCCAAGAAATCCCTGGAGTAAGGCCTTTCGATCTACACGCATAACTGAAGATCAATTTTCCGGTTTCAAATATGGTACATGCTCTCTGTAGTACAAAGAACAGAATGCGTTCATTGCATATGTTCTTGGTCATCCAAGAAATCCCTGAAAAAGGCCTTCGATCTACACGCGTAACTGAAGATCAATTTTCCGGTTTCAAATATGGTACATGCTCTCTGTAGTACAAAGAACACAATGCGTTCACTGCATATGTTCTTAGCCATCCAAGAAATCCCTGGAGTAAGGCCTTTCGTTCTACACGCGTAACTGAAGATCAATTTTCCGGTTTCAAATATTTTACATGCTCTCTGTAGTACAAAGAACAGAATGCGTTCATTGCATATGTTCTTGGTCATCCAAGAAATCCCTGGAGTAAGGCCTTTCGATCTACACGCGTAACTGAAGATCAATTTTCCGGTTTCAAATATGGTACATGCTCTCTGTAGTACAAAGAACACAATGCGTTCATTGCATATGTTCTTGGCCATCCAAGAAATCCCTGGAGTAAGGCCTTTCGTTCTACACGCGTAACTGAAGATCAATTTTCCGGTTTCAAATATGGTACATGCTCTCTGTAGTACAAAGAACAGAATGCGTTCATTGCATATGTTCTTGGTCATCCAAGAAATCCCTGGAGTAAGGCCTTCCGATCTACACGCATAACTGAAGATCAATTTTCCGGTTTCAAATATGGTACATGCTCTCTGTAGTACAAAGAACAGAATGCGTTCATTGCATATGTTCTTGGTCATCCAAGAAATCCCTGGAGTAAGGCCTTCCGATCTACACGCATAACTGAAGATCAATTTTCCGGTTTCAAATATGGTACATGCTCTCTGTAGTACAAAGAACAGAATGCGTTCACTGCATATGTTCTTGGTCATCCAAGAAATCCCTGAAGTAAGGCCTTTCGATCTACACGCGTAACTGAAGATCAATTTTCCGGTTTCAAATATGGTACATGCTCTCTGTAGTACAAAGAACAGAATGCGTTCACTGCATATGTTCTTGGTCATCCAAGAAATCCCTGAAGTAAGGCCTTTCGATCTACACGCGTAACTGAAGATCAATTTTCCGGTTTCAAATATGGTACATGCTCTCTGTAGTACAAAGAACAGAATGCGGTCACTGCATACGTTCTTGGCCATCCAAGAAATCCCTGGAGTAAGGCCTTTCGATCTACACGTGTAACTGAAAATCAATTTTCCGGTTTCAAATATGGTACATGCTCTCTGTAGTACAAAGAACAGAATGCGTTCACTGCATTTGTTCTTGGTCATCCAAGAAATCCCTGGAGTAAGGCCTTTCGATCTACACGTGTAACTGAAAATCAATTTTCCGGTTTCAAATATGGTACATGCTCTCTGTAGTACAAAGAACAGAATGCGTTCACTGCATATGTTCTTGGTCATCCAAGAAATCCCTGGAGTAAGGCCTTTCGATCTACACGTGTAACTGATCATCACTTTCCCGGTTTCAAATATGGTACATGCTCTCTGTAGTACAAAGAACAGAATGCGTTCACAGCATATGTTCTTGGTCATCCAAGAAATCCCTGGAGTAAGGCCTTTCGATCTATACGCGTAACTGAAGATCAATTTTCCGGTTTCAAATATGGTACATGCTCTCTGTAGTACAAAGAACAGAATGCGTTCACTGCATATGTTCTTGGTCATCCAAGAAATCCCTGGAGTAAGGCCTTTCGATCTACACGCGTAACTGAAGATCAATTTTCCGATTTCAAATATGGTACATGCTCTCTGTAGTACAAAGAACAGAATGCGTTCATATCATATGTTCTTGGTCAACCAAGAAATCCCTGGAGTAAGGCCTTTTGATCTACACGCGTAACTGAAGTTCAATTCTCCTGTTTCAAGCATGGTACATACTCTCTGTAGTACAAAGAACAGAATGCGTTCACAGCATATGTTCTTGGTCATCCAAGAAATCCCTGGAGTAAGGCCTTTCGATCTACACGCGTAACTGAAGATCAATTTTCCGGTTTCAAATATGGTACATGCTCTCTGTAGTACAAAGACCAGAATGCATTCACTGCATATATTCATGGTCGTCCAAGAAATCCCTGGAGTAAGGCCTTTCGATCTACACGCGTAGCTGATGATCAATTTCCCGGTTTCAAATATGGTACATGCTCTCTGTAGTACGAAAAACAGAATGCCCTCACATCATATGTTCTTGGTCATTCAAGAAATCCCTGGAGTAAGGCAATTTGGTCTACACGCGTAGCTGAAGATCAATGTTCCGATTTCAAATATGGTTCATGCTCTCTTCATATTGAATACATTTGTGTTGAACTTGGTATTCTTCAGGTATTTCTTGGATATCCGCGAACGGCTTTCATACGCAGATTCTGTTACTGTGAAACCTCCATGAGTCGATATTAAAGGGACCTTTTATTTACAAAACCATCTTGTAGATCATTGGTTATGCATGTAGATCTGAAGGCCTCCATTTCAGGTATTTCTTGGATAACCGCGAACGTGTTCCATACGCAGATTCTGTTATATGTACTACAATGGGTACATAACATTTAAAAAACAAGCCTGTTAAAAACAAGATCATTAGTTACGCGTGTAGACCTGAAAGCCTTCACTTCAGGGATTTTGTGGATAACCGTGAAGATCTTCCATACGCAGATTCTATCATATGTACCGCAATGGATATATTACATTTACAAAACAGGCCTGTAGATCATTGGTTACGCGTGTAGATCTGAAGGCCTCCACTTCAGGTATTTCTTGGATAACCGCGAACGTCTTCCATACGCAGATTCGGTTAAATGTACTACAATGGGTACATTACATTAACAAAACAAGCCTGTAGATCATTGGTTACGCGTGTAGACCTGAAGGCCTTCACTTCAGGGATTTCTTGGATAACCGTGAAGATCTTCCATACGCAGATTCTATCATATGCACCACAATGGATATATTACATTTACAAAAAAAGCCTGTAGTTCATTGGTTACGTGTGTAGATCTGAAGGCCTCCACTTCAGGTATTTCTTGGATAACCGCGAACGTCTTCCATACGCAGATTCTGTTATATGTACTACAATGGGTACATTACATTAATAAAACAGGCCTGTAGATCATTGGTTACGCGCGTAGACCTGAAGGCCTTCACTTCAGGGATTTCTTGGATAACCGTGAAGATCTTCCATACGCAGATTCGCTCATATGTACCACAATGGGTATATTACATTTACAAAACAGGCCTGTAGATCATTGGTTACGCGCGTAGATATGAAGACCTCCACTTCAGGTATTTCTTGGATATCCGCGAACGTCTTCGATACGCAGATTCTGTTATATGTACTACAATGGGTACATTACATTAACAAAACAGGCCTGTATATCATTGGTTACGCGTGTAGACCTGAAGGCCTTCACTTCAGGGATTTCTTGGATAACCGTGAAGATCTTCCATACGCAGATTCTCTCATATGTACCACAATGGGTATATTACATTTACAAAACAGGCCTGTAGATCATTGGTTACGCGCGTAGATCTGAAGACCTCCACTTCAGCTATTTCTTGGATATCCGCGAACGTCTTCGATACGCAGATTCTGTTATATGTACTACAATGGGTACATTACATTAATAAAACAGGCCTGTAGATCATTGGTTACGCGTGTAGACCTGAAGGCCTTCACTTCAGGGATTTCTTGGATAACCGTGAAGATCTTCCATACGCAGATTCTATCATATGTACCACAATGGATATATTACATTTACAAAACAGGCCTGTAGATCATTGGTTACGCGTGTAGATCTGAAGGCCTCCACTTCAGGTATTTCTTGGATAACCGCGAACGTCTTCCATACGCAGATTCGGTTAAATGTACTATAATGGGTACATAACATTAACAAAACAAGCCTGTAGATCATTGGTTACGCGTGTAGACCTGAAGGCCTTCACTTCAGGGATTTCTTGGATAACCGTGAAGATCTTCCATACGCAGATTCTATCATATGTACCACAATGGGTATATTACATTTACAAAACAGGCCTGTAGATCATTGGTTACGCGCGTAGATATGAAGACCTCCACTTCAGGTATTTCTTGGATATCCGCGAACGTCTTCGATACGCAGATTCTGTTATATGTACTACAATGGGTACATTACATTAACAAAACAGGCCTGTAGATCATTGGTTACGCGCGTAGATATGAAGACCTCCACTTCAGGTATTTCTTGGATATCCGCGAACGTCTTCGATACGCAGATTCTGTTATATGTACTACAATGGGTACATTACATTAACAAAACAGGCCTGTATATCATTGGTTACGCGTGTAGACCTGAAGGCCTTCACTTCAGGGATTTCTTGGATAACTGTGAAGATCTTCCATACGCAGATTCTATCATATGTACCACAATGGGTATATTACATTTACAAAACAGGCCTGTAGATCATTGGTTACGCGCGTAGATCTGAAGACCTCCTCTTCAGGTATTTCTTGGATATCCGCGATTCGATACGCAGATTCTGTTATATGTACTACAATGGGTACATTATATTAACAAAACAGGCCTGTAGATCATTGGTTACGCGTGTAGACCTGAAGGCCTTCACTTCAGGGATTTCTTGGATAACCGCGAAGATCTTCCATACGCAGATTCTATCATATGTACCACAATGGGTATATTACATTTACAAAACAGGCATGTAGATCATTGGTTACGCGTGTAGATCTGAAGGCCTCCACTTCAGGTATTTCTTGGATAACCGCGAACGTCTTCCATACGCAGATTCGGTTAAATGTACTACAATGGGTACATTACATTAACAAAACAAGCCTGTAGATCATTGGCTACGCGTGTAGACCTGAAGGCCTTCACTTCAGGGATTTCTTGGATAACCGTGAAGATCTTCCATACGCAGATTCTATCATATGTACCACAATGGGTATATTACATTTACAAAAAAAAAGCCTGTAGTTCATTGGTTACGCGTGTAGATCTGAAGGCCTCCACTTCTTGTATTTCTTGGATAACCGCGAACGTCTTCCATACGCAGATTCTGTTATATGTACTACAATGGGTACATGACATTAACAAAACAGGCCTGTAGATCAATGGTTACGCGTGTAGACCTTAAGGCCTTCACTTCAGGGATTTCTTGGATAACCGTGAAGATCTTCCATACGCAGATTCTATCATATGTACCACAATGGGTATATTACATTTACAAAACAGGCCTGTAGATCATTGGTTACGCGCGTAGATATGAAGACCTCCACTTCAGGTATTTCTTGGATATCCACGAACGTCTTCGATACGCAGATTCTGTTATATGTACTACAATGGGTACATTACATTAACAAAACAAGCCTGTGGATCATTGGTTACGCGTGTAGACCTGAAGGCCTTCACTTCAGGGATTTCTTGGATAACTGTGAAGATCTTCCATACGCAGATTCTATCATATGTACCACAATGGGTATATCACATTTACAAAACAGGCCTGTAGATCATTGGTTACGCGCGTAGATCTGAAGACCTCCACTTCAGGTATTTCTTGGATATCCGCGATTCGATACGCAGATTCTGTTATATGTACTACAATGGGTACATTACATTAACAAAACAGGCCTGTAGATCATTGGTTACGCGTGTAGACCTGAAGGCCTTCACTTCAGGGATTTCTTGGATAACCGTGAAGATCTTCCATACGCAGATTATATCATATGTACCACAATGGATATATTACATTTACAAAACAGGCCTGTAGATCATTGGTTACGCGTGTAGATCTGAAGGCCTCCACTTCAGGTATTTCTTGGATAACCGCGAACGTCTTCCATACGCAGATTCGGTTAAATGTACTACAATGGGTACATTACATTAACAAAACAAGCCTGTAGATCATTGGTTGCGCGTGTAGATCTGAAGACCTCCACTTCAGGTATTTCTTGGATAGCCGCGAACATCCTCCGTACACATATTCTATTCAATGTTTCACAATGTACACATATCATTTTCAGAACAGGCCAATTTTAATTGAATATATGTTATTTTTATTTAACACGGTATGATACCGCATAAAAAACTAATTTGGTGTACTTGTAGAAATCGCACACCAATACCAACAGATTTATTTGGCAGCAATCCATCGAGTTTCAGACTGGACGAATGAAAATTCTCATGGACGTAAACAGATTTTCATAAGACAAATTTGAAAAACTTGAAGGGTATTTTTGATTGCCGATTCTCAATAAACTATGATTTGTTCAATGCGCTAATAGTACACAATGAAAACTAGGAACTCTAAAATATGTGTTACATACAACTTAGTTAGAGTAAGTAGTTAGCTGGCGTATAAATTAGATTTGAAAACCAAGCACTACCTACTACGACGGAAATTAGCTCACTACCCTACATTACGTATTTTTGTTACATTTGTTTCGATCGCGGTCACTGGTCCGGCTCCATTGTTCTACTTTTTGTGCGAAACACCGCACAAAAAGGAGAGTCCAAAAGCCAACCGCACTGAACGGCGACGGCCGAAACGAGACTCTTGCGGACAAGAAAAGAGGGTGCTGCCAAAATGATCTGATACCCTATTTTAATATTCATTTCATAAAGTTCCAATATAATTGACAAATTGGTAGAGAATTTCCGAATCGATTGATATATAAATCTCAAAAATCCATCGAAAGATAAAGGCGCTATTAAAGTTCAAAATCTTACATGATTTCGTGACGGTCTCGAATTTGGAAATTTTCATTTGTCACCCTGTATCCGAGTCTTCCCCTTAGACGTAGTTTACGTCAAAAACACTAACGTTGGCAACCGGCTTTGAGCTCAGTCAGCAGTGAAAGGAAAAACACAGGAAACCCGAATGATTGTCGTTAGCGGGCGAAACCAAAACAAACATCATCCGCTTGTCGAATGACATTCGGCTTATATGTCGAGTAGGGGAACTGGGGGTAGGACGCCCACGTTAAGGAAAATGCCATTTTTATCAATGAAAACCACCATTTCAGCCAGTTTTCATCAGCGCATACTGAAGAACAGCATATCTGCGACTGACTACCGATAACAGATATCTAATTGTCCATTTTATTGCACAGAAATTTGATTTTTTAAAAGCACCCGAAAAAAATGATTTTGAAACCATGCGGGGTGAGATGCGCCAGTGGATGGGTTAAAACGCGCATGTGCTTATCGTACTGATTTTCATTTTAATTGCCTACATTAAGGCAATTAACCGAATGTTTCAGCTGTTTCGGTCATACGAAATGAGCATGGGCGTAATGCCCCACACCGACCTCAGAAGTTTGAAGGCCCATAAAATCGTTTTAAAACCATTTTTGACGACGATTTCGTGTGGAACATAAAGAACACGAGTAAGCAGCATGGCTCATGGCTCAATTATTAATTTATCAATGTATAACAGCGACAGAAAGACTAAATTCCACCGAGCTAGAATTGCATCAAAACACGCAAAAATCGTTTTTTCGAGTTTTTCATGTATAACTAGAGAAAAATCATGAAATATATGTATCCAATGGCAATATTTTTCATTGCTTTATCGTATAGACTATTGAAAATAATCAAAATGGGGATATTTAACCTTATTCAGGGGTGGCGCGTTTTAACCCCTATGGGCGTGCTACCTCCACTTCCCCTAACCCGAATATGATGTGATAAGCTATTTGATGACTGATTGCAAATCATTCTTTTTCCAGATGATTTTTATCTGAACTTAAGGAATGTGGCAATCGCTTTGCACAATCATTTGGTGGCAATAGGATCAATAGGATGGATTACAGTTCAGTCGATATAAGGATGGGGTTTTGGCTCAGTGTAGTCAGCTAGGAAAAAGGAAGGAATATCAGTTGGTGGTTCTTGCTTTTTGGATACCGTGTTTAGTGGTGTTTACCTCTACTTATTCACAAAAAGCACAGGAAGTATCATTAGTTGATTGGCAGTTTTGGATCTGATAAGTGATATGCCGTGCCAGGGTTTTCTACACGATGGTCTCAGTGAACTATTCTTCGGCCGCACAAAACAGAACGATACCGTTTCGCTAAAAATCTATTAGCGTACCGAGTAGCAGGGATGGGAAAAATCAAATTTTCGAAAAATCGGGAAAGATCAAACTCACCCGCGATCTTACTTTTAAATAATCAAGTGATTAAAACTCGCCAGCGATTGATAATCGTATGAAAATCGTATCTTGATTTGAAGCATTTATCGTTACATTTTGAACTCTTTTTACTTACTATCATGAAACCATAACGCCAAATAGAAGATATAACGTGATTGTTGACAATTAGCTGATATTAGTGATGATTGAATGAAAATTCTGTGCTTATTATCGTATGAGTACAAAATTTGAAAAGTTGTCGCCGGTGACAACTCGCCTACTGTTTTCACGTGAAAAGTTTTCACATGGAAATTGCAATCATTATCGTCTGATAATGATTCAGCACAACACTGCCGAGTAGCAACACGATCAAACCCGCACGAAATCCCTTCCGTCAAACGACCATTTTGATCGATCGGCATTTTCGACCAAATCACCTGTTTCGAAAAACGACTTTTCCAGCCGAATGTCACTTTTGACCAAATGATATTTGCGGAAATTTGATCCGTTCTTCCGTATGGCATGTTCGGTCTAATGACATTTTCGGTCGTATAACTTGTTTGACCATAAAGCATGTTCGGTCATTAAGACTTCTTCGATCAAATGTCTTATTTAGCCGATCGAAATATTCGGCCAAAATAACCGTCACAATCCAAGATCCAACTTTCCAATCGTTGTTGTTTCTTTGTTTCCGAATCCTTCCATCTGCTCTACTCATGTCTTTCTTACTAGAACAATCTTCGCGGTAGGTTGCCTTACCTGGAATGCGCTACCGTCGCGATGCTGACACGATTCCGCATTATTCGGAGGTTCACAAAGCACAGTTTTGCTTATATACCCGTTGACACTCGGAAGAACAGCCACTTTTGTGAACTACTTCTAATATAGAGAATAGTCGCCCGGTGTTTGCTGAATTTATAGAAAATATTTCTGTTTTCTTCACACCCGTCTTCGGTGTTTATCTTTTATATACATTTTCATTATTGGTATTTTATATTACAGTCTTCCGTGGTTCAGATGATTATGAAACTCAATTATCCGGAACACCGCATACCCTTAAACGCGTTGATCGGTAGGTCGCAATGATTCGTCATATTAATCTAGGGTTGCGTAAAGTTCGCGCAGAAATTCCGCATAACGATAGGTTCATAGACGTCTGTTATAAACTTGGGCGACTGGCGATGCCTTATCACTTTGCGGAAATAAAAAAAATATACTTCTCGTTCGTGACTATTTCACGTTTCAGGCGAGTGTACGTATGTACCGGAAGCAATATGTGTCTCATCCGAGAAGCATACCAATAAATTGACTGGGTCACGTGAAGATCATATCTCGGTTGTAAAATTCGATACCTTCTCACGAATTCAGAAAGCCGAAGGAGAAAAGACGGTTTGGGAGGTTTTATTCCAACATTGTCAGGGGTTTTCTGGAACCTATTGTGCACGAATTAAAAGCCTCTCCGGGCGTTTAGGAACGCTTTAGAACTTCTAGGGTGCTTTCCAAGAGCAATTTTTACCAAATTTCATACACACTTAAAATTTTCCACCGATCTCGGCTGTGCAAATCTCGGTTAAAGTTCATTAGCTGGAATATCGGCTGAATGGACGTATGATTACGGCGGCTCCTTTGAGTGCCGCAGTAAACAAATTGCTTTTTCAGCTGAGATATCAGCAAAAAGCCACGAACCGAGCGCTCGGCTGTGCGGATCTCGGCAAAAGAATCAAAAAATGCCGAGATGAACTAAGTGTGTACATCTTCATTCACTGATTTTCTTGATTAATGTAAATCTGTAACTTTTAGAAATTTAGATAAAACTGTGAAAAATAGGTGTTTCACTAATAACATTAATCTAAATTTAAAAATTTACATGCTTTATGATAAGTCATAGAATTCCTAGATTTAAACTAAACTGTAAAAATCTTCCAAATTTCCATACAAGCTTGAAAGAATTCTAATTCCTGGACCTAACCGTTATGAATATCTTTAAATCCAATAAACCTGTCAGGTTATCTTGCGTACATAACCCTTTTGTTACCGACAAAAAAAACACCCTTACGTTACCGACAGGGTACCCGGGTACCCACGGACTTGAAATGATCATAACATTGTTAGTTTTTCACCGATTTTGACGATTTTGGTTGCTACGGATGCAGGAACTTACCCGCTATTCGAAACATGTTACAGAGAACCGATTCGGATTATCTGGTAACCGGAATTCCGGATTAACTGGGCCAAGTCCCAAAGTATGTGTAAATTGAAGATATATATTCAACCAAATGAAGATTTCTTGCGTTATGACTAATAAACTTCGTTGGAAATTTCAAGAATATAACTTAGCTACGTTACAGGACCATCTTATGAATTAATCCCGGAACGATTATTTCGGAAACAGGTTCCCGTGGGGCCTAAAGTGGCCACAAACTTATTCTGAAGAAACCCTGGCAATATGGGTATCAAAATTCATGAAATTGTTTCGGAAGCATGATCTGATAAGTCATTGGGCCATTGGATGGTTTGACAACGGACCGGTCATCCTGGAACAGGTTCCCGTTGGGCCTAAAGTGGCCACAAACTCATTTTGAAGAAACCCTGGCAATATGGGTATCAAATTCATGAAATTGTATCGGAAGCATGATCCGATAAGTAATTGGACCATAGGATGGTTTGACAATGGATGGGTATAAAAAATCATGAAATTGTCTCGGAAGCATGATCTTCTGGGTTATTAGGCCATAAGATGGTTTGACAATGGACCGGTCATTACCAAACAGGTTTCCGAGGGGACCCTCATTTAGAAGAAACACTTGCTATCTTCTTTTTCCGTTATTTCTTGTCAAAAAGACTTAAAAATTCTTGACAGGTACTCAGAAATGATTTATAATGAACCACAGGCGCTGTAAGTATCATTGGTGTTTGCTGAATAATTTACAAAAATAAAAAGAACGACTAAAATTTTCAAAAAATTTTGTGGTGACAAAATGGGTAAAAAATGTGACAAAAGCGGGACGTGATAAAATCAGGTCGAAAATGTGATAAAGTCGGAAGTAGATAAAATCGGGGAGTGACAAAATCGGGTCAATACTGTGTAACTTTTCACTTCTCTCTTCTCATTTCTCTCATTTCACTTTTCACTTTTTACTTTCCACTTCTCACTATTCACCCCTCATTTCTCATTCGACCCAATAACCATTCAGCCTAACAGCCATTCAGCCTGATGACCCAACATCAGTCCCATCTTCTTGGAAAAACATGTTTCCGAAAATATTCCAAGAATTTTGATGCCAGGGTGTCTTCTAAATGAGTTTGTGGCCACTAAAGGCCTTTCGGGAACTTGTTCTAGGATGACTGTTCTGGCTGGCTATGGTTTCAACTTTATGGATAACATATTTCCGAAACAATTCCAAGAGTTTTAATACCCATATTGCCAGGGTTTATTTTAAATGAGTTTTTGGCCCCTACGAGTCCTCCGGGAACCTGTTCCAGAATGACCCTTCCGGTTGATATCCATCCTATGGTTCCAACTACATGAAAAACATGTTTCTGGAACAATTCCAAGAATTTTGATACCCATATTGCCAGGGTTTCTAACAAATGAATTAATGGTCACTTTAGGCTCTCCGGGAACCTGTTCCAGAATGACCGTTCCGGGGCATATCCAATCTATGGTCTCAAGTACATGGAAAACATGTTCCCGGAACAATTTCAAAAGTTTTGATACCCATATTGCCAGGGTTTATTCTAAATGAGTGTTTGACCCCTACGGGGAACCTATTCCAGAATGACTGTTCCGGTTGATATCCATCCTACGGTCTTAACTACATGGAAAACATGTTTCCGGAACAATTCCAAGAATTTTGATACCCATATTGCTAGGGTTTATTCTAAATGAGTTTTTGGCCACTACGAACCCTCCGGGAACCTGTTCCAGAATGACCGTTCCGGTTCATATCCATCCTATGGTTTCAACTATATGAATAACATGTTCCCGGAACAATTTCAAGAATTTTGATACCCATATTGCCAGGAATGAATTTGCGGCCACTATAGGGCCCACGGGAACCTATTCCGGGATGTCCGTTCCGAGTCCATATGATCACGTGGTCCTAATACGTTGGGAAGTCATAATCCTCGAATTTTCTGCGAAACTGGTAACTCAGGATACAAGAAATCATCATTTGGATTCTATAAGATCAACTTCTCCATTTTTGAGACATGGTCTAGCAAATCCGGAATTCCGGTAACCAGGTAATCCGGATCGGTCCTATGTGACATGGATCGGATAGAGGATGAATTTCTTAATCCATAGCAAACGGAACCGTCCAAATCGGTTGAAAACTTACGAAGATATGGTCATACCAAGGTACCCCCGTACCCTGTCTTTAAGTTACGGGGTATAAATATTCAGAAACCCCTCGCCAAGCCCTCTCTCCCTACTGGATTTCCATTTTGGTATCACCCAAACCCAAATTTTGCCGAGATTGAAGATGTCACGGAGTTCCAATTTCCTACGATGTTTAGAACCCTAAAAAACATTCACTTGAAAACGAAAAAGATACCCGGGTACCCTGCCGGTAACAATAGGGATAAATGAGTTTTTTTGTGATTCCAGCGAACGTCAATATACTCATTTCGATTTCATTATATTTTTTTGCAGAATACTAAATTATATATCTTAAAAAGATGACAAGCTATCTTCTACTTCTTATCAGACTTTTACAAGCTTGTTGCTTACGTCAACCTAATAGTCGTCACTTAACTTTTTGCTCTTCCACGCATTCGATGCCCAACAAATCCTTGTGTGCCAAAAACTGGGCTTGAATATGCTTCGACCATCTCAACCGGATAACTTAATGCGTGGGACTCGTTCTACCCACTGCCCAGGGAGGATAGCAGTTATCAAAATCACAATTTACAAAGTTTATTTAAAATAACAGCAGAATTTATTGTCGCATGGTTGATTTTAATTCACTCTTAAAAGGGGCGTAATTCTTTGAATCCATCTTGCCAACGCCTACGACCAATCGGCCAGCCTCGTTTGATTTGGTCCCCGCCGTTAATGATGTGGGTTGAACCGTATATAAATTGAAACTTCGGTGCATGGAGTTCTGCTGGCCCCCGGCTACTAGTGCATGTTAACCAAATTTGAGAGCTGCTGGATGAATATGCACACTGCTGTATCCTTCATGAAATCGTCAGTCGAGAATCGTTAAATGAGTTTCGAAAACTGTGTGAAAGGCGTTCGTTATTGCATTTCATGGTGCAATACCCGGCAGCCACCCGCGCCTGCATATCAATGCGAGCGATCAATGGCAGCTGTATCGAGTGAGTTGGCAGTCGGTGTTTTGGCCGCTCAACATTATTGGAAATTTAATTTTGAAACGTAAAGGATTTGGGGTGTCACGTCGGTGTGATATCAGTGCGTGGCTCGTTGGCTTGTTCGGTCTGTAATCCCTTTATTTGGATTTGTTATGTCAAAACTGTGCCATCGAGCAGCCGGATTTCTAGACAATTAAACTATGGAAATGAAACGTAGAATATTTATTCTTTTGTATACATACATACTTACTGCTTATCTGGAACCTCAATTTCCTTAATCCCGTCATATTGTTGGCCGTGCTCCTACTACAAGTGTACATATATGTCCTAAGATCACGTCAAAAACGATGTCCTAAGATCACGTCAAATGTCCTAAGATCACGTCAAAAACGAACCTTGGATAGTCAGCCACATACATCGATTACCAATCAAATTAACTCTACAAATTAAGTTGATTTCTTCGTAGATAAATACAACTATGTGAGACACATTTTATGACACTTAATTTTAACCAGGAAGTTTGTCTATGATCATCCGCAGAATTTCATATTTCAATCGGCGATTGCAACATTATAGCTTTTTCAGCTAGCCTGCCGTATTCGACTGCGTATTTCCGATGTATTGAATACCGAATTCGAAGCATTTCAATCTTCTTCCATACTTTGTGTAACTAACGGATAACTAGTTGACATCGGAAGCAGAACGGCAAACCTGGCACCCGCTGTCATCTATGCGGCACAAAGTGAATAAATAAATTAATCGCGAAACGCCACGCGCGTAGATAGATATGACGCATCTGCGGCACGGTGCATTATTAAAATTTATGCGTACATTGTGGAGATTATATTTTAAAACAATATTCGCCATGTGCCGACAGTTTGCTGGACATGTGTTCCGCAAGTGTACACAAATTGGTGTCAGATTGGCATATTGTATCAGTGTACTCAATCGTCGAACGGTGGCGTTGGATTTGGTCGAAGTAGAAGAGGGTGTGCGGAGTTGCTGCGTTCATGAAATAGTTTTCCACAGTTGGCCGACCATATGTGGAGGACACGAACAGGAGGAGCAATAACTGCGGGAAGCAGCCCCCTGCTTCGTGGCAAAGCACGAATGAAGTGAAAGATATCACATAAATTACATCCATAAAGCACGGTTCTAAATTAAATTAATTCTAATAATTCCCTGCTGGACTCGTTGTTGCCCGTAACGAAAATGAATGGCGTGAACTCGGTGGCAGTGGATAGGGGAAGAGCTGATATGGGTGGAAATGGTGGACCTTTATGAGAGATTGGGTCAACCGATTTAATGGCACTATGTTACGCTTTATTACTATTGAAACGATCGAGTTTGGTTTCATGGGACGTGTTGGATAGTTAAATAAAGCTTTCAGCAGTTTTGTGGAACATAAGCTAATGTAACTAATTTTGATTGAATATGTGCATTGGTAGGTTTTAGATTGTTCAATAGATTGATTGAAATTGATGGGGCGTGAGAATCGTTTGAAATCAATTACCGCTTGCCGAGGTGAATTCTGATAACTTCCTAAATAAGGCAATGCAGGCATAAAATTAATTTCCTCAAGTTTTTGAAAATTCTGTTATTTATAGCACATATCTTCTTCTCTTCTCCATGGCTCTACATTCCAACTGGAACTTGGCCTAGCTTTTCAACTTAGTATTCTAAGCATTTCCTTAGTTATTAATTGAAAGCTTTTCAATGCCCGCATTGGAAGCTTTTCATTATTGCATGAATTTGTATCTTGTGTGGCAAGTACAATGGATACACTATGGCCAGGATGTCGATAATGTTTCCAACCTGAAAACATCCTAGACCGGACCGAGAATCGAACTCGCCATCTCCAAATTGGAAATCCTACGCCTTTGCTCGCAAGGCTACTGGAGACTGTTATCGGCCTCTGGTGACAACGACGAAGGAGCTCGTTGTTTGAGATCCAGTTGTGAGGCCACCATGCCGCAGGCATCTGTTGATCTACACCTGCAGCCGTTGAGTATTCTCCACTGATACACACCATGTTTCGCTAGCGTATAACAGCACAGATTTCACGTTAGAGCTGAAAATTCGTATTTTGGTGCGTTCACTTATCTGTCCGTTTTCCAGATATTTCTCAAACTCGCAAAGGCAGCCCTTGCTTTCTTGATCCGTGCGCCTATGTCGATCTTGGTACCGCCGTCTGACGCCATTTGGCTATCAAGATATTGGCAGCTTTCAACATTTTCCACTGGTTGCCCGGCTACTGTGAAACTGGTAGGGGTCACCGTGTTTACATCCAACGATTTGGTTTTGTTGACGTTGATGACTAAACCTGCCGAAGAGGAGCGCTCAGCAAGGTCGTTGAGCTTACTTTGCATATCAGAGTACCGTTGAGCGAGGCGAGGAGTGCAACGTCATCATCCAATTCGAAGTCGTTTAGGTGCTCCATTGTTATAGGCTGCCATAACAGCCTGCGGTTTGGTTCACGGTCAATCGCACCTACCAGAATCTCGTCGATTACGATGAGGAACAGTAACGGTGATAGGATACATCCTTGCCTCACACCAGCTACCCAAGCAGCACAATTTGTTTCACTACTGAACATTTCACTGTCTTGCAACTATTCGAGAAAAAAAACAATTTTTGCGTATGTGCCATCAAATATAACTCTCTTGTAATCTAAAAAGCGCAAGAGGTGGAGCCTACGGAAACATCCTTCGATTGCAGTAAAAATGCAATAATGTTGCAAAATACTACAGCGGAAAAAAAGAATATAAAATTGGATTCGATTTATGGATCTTGTGATTGATGGTCCTTCACTCTACCACAGCACCATTCAACATTTCAAAGGGACTGCATGTTGACTCGCCATAAAAAAACATACGATTATGAAGTTTTGTGGCACGGCAAATGCTGGGTAAAGCGTACCATTGGTACTTCGCGTACCTGAAGGAATAAAATAGACTCCATCTCGCGGTCCTTAGCCTCTTACCCAGCAACTCCTATCCCTACCTCCCCGCGGTGCTGGCCGGGATACGAGCAACCTTAGGGAAGATCGGGTAACCAACCCCGGTGGGAACTATGGTCGTATGCTGACAGGGAAGGGGGGGGGATTGCTCCTCTCCGGAGGTGCAAATCTTACTGAGCGTCTGTTCTCCATGTCAGAATCTGTTCTCCATGTTAGGGGCGGCTGATCATCATCCGAGTGCCAGCGAGGGATTCTAAACTAAACTGTGCACCATAGTCCACCGGAAATAAGGAGGAATGGTCCTCCGGAAATTTAGGGGTTTGGTGTCAGGCCCTGCAAGCCAGCCTTTTAAAAACATGAGCAACGAACAATCAACAAGAGAGTACGGACCGGAACCATCGGCGAAGACCACTGCGACGAAAAGGGACTAGCGATTGGAAACTCGGTTCGTGGAACTGCAAATCTCTCAACTTCATCGGGAGCACACGCATAATCGCCGATGTGCTCAAGGACCGTGGATTCGGCATCGTAGCGCTGCAGGAGGTTTGTTGGAAGGGATCAATGGTGCGAACGTTTAGAGGTAATCATACCATCTACCAGAGCTGCGGCAACACACATGAGCTTTCACACAGCTTTCATAGTGATGGGCGATATGCAAAGGCGCGTGATCGGGTGGTGGCCGATCAATGAAAGAATGTGCAGGTTGAGGATCAAAGGCCGGTTCTTCAACCTCAGCATAATCAACGTCCATAGCCCACACTCCGGAAGCACTGATGATGATAAGGACGCATTCTACGCGCAGCTCGAACGTGAGTACGACACCTGCCCAAGCCACGTCGTCAAAATCATCGTAGGAGATTTGAACGCTCAGGTTGGCCAAGAGGAGGAGTTTAGACCGACTATTGGAAAGTTCAGCGCTCACCGGCTGACGAACGAAAACGGCCTACGACTAATTGATTTCGCCGCCTCCAAGAATATGGCCATTCGTAGCACCTACTTCCAACACAGCCTCCCGTATCGGTACACCTGGAGATCACCACTGCAGACAGAATCACAAATCGACCACGTTCTGATTGATGGACGGCACTTCTCCGACATTATCGACGTCAGGACATATCGTGGCGCTAACATCGACTCTGACCACTATCTGGTGAGGGTTAAACTGCGCCCAAAACTATCCGTCATCAACAATGTTCGGTACCGACGACCGCCGCGGTACGACCTAGAGCGACTGAAGCAACCTGATGTCGCCACTGCATACGCGCAGCATCTCGAGGCAGCGTTGCCGGAAGAGGGTGAGCTCGATGGGGCCCCTCTTGAGGACTGCTGGAGTACAGTTAAAGCAGCCATTAACAACGCAGCGGAGAACAACGTCGGGTATATGGGTCGAAGTCGACGGAATGATTGGTTCGACGAAGAGTGCAGACAGATTCTGGAGGAGAAGGACGCAGCGCGGGCGGTCGCGCTACAGCAAGGTACCCGGCAGAACGTGGAACGTTATAGACGGAAGCGGAGACAGCAGACCCGCCTTTTTCAGGAGAAGAAACGCCGCCTGGAAGAAGCGGAGTGCGAGGAGATGGAACAGCTGTGCCGTTCTCAAGATACACGCAAGTTCTATCAGAAGCTCAACGCATCCCGCAAAGGCTTCGTGCCGCGAGCCGAAATGTGCCGGGATAAGGATGGGAGCATCTTGACGGACGAACGTGTGGTGATCGAAAGGTGGAAGCAGCACTACGAGGAACATCTGAATGGCGCTGAGAGTACAGGCAGTGAAAGTCAAGGCAGCGGAGGAGATGACTACGTCAGTTCAGCGGACGATGGAAGCCAACCAGCCCCCACCTTGAGGGAAGTTAAGGATGCCATTCAACAGCTAAAGACCAATAAAGCAGCTGGTAAGGATGGTATCGGAGCTGAGCTCATCAAGATGGGCCCGGAAAAGCTGGCCACTTGCCTGCACAAACTGATAGTCAGAATCTGGGAAACCGAACAGCTACCGGAGGAGTGGAAGGAAGGGATTAAATGCCCCATCTACAAGAAAGGCGACAAACTGGAGTGTGAGAACTTTCGAGCGATCACCATCCTTAATGCCGCCTACAAAGTGATATCCCAGATCATCTTCCGTCGTCTGTCACCATTAGTGAATGAGTTCGTGGGAAGTTATCAAGCCGGCTTCGTTGACGGCCGCTCGACAACGGACCAGATCTTTACTGTACGACAAATCCTTCAAAAATGCCGTGAATACCAGGTCCCAACGCATCATCTATTCGTTGATTTCAAGGCGGCATACGACAGTATAGACCGCGTAGAGCTATGGAAAATTATGGACGAGAACAGCTTCCCTGGGAAGCTTACCAGACTGATCAAAGCAACGGTGGATGGTGTGCAAAACTGTGTGAAGATTTCGGGCGAACACTCCAGTTCGTTCGAATCGCGCCGAGGACTAAGACAAGGTGATGGACTTTCGTGCCTGTTGTTCAACATTGTGCTAGAAGGTGTCATGCGGAGAGCCGGGTGTAACAGCCGGGGTACGATTTTCAACAGATCCAGTCAATTTATTTGCTTCGCGGATGACATGGACA
The DNA here is from genome assembly GCF_024139115.2 of Armigeres subalbatus. NCBI lineage: Eukaryota > Metazoa > Arthropoda > Insecta > Diptera > Culicidae > Armigeres > Armigeres subalbatus. Next base: position 285,086,574 of record NC_085140.1, on the reverse strand, counting down.
TTGTCGGCCGAACATTTGCAAAGGTGGCAGAATTGTACACCCGCCTGAAACGTGAAGCAACAAAAGTTGGACTGGTGGTGAATGCGTCAAAGACAAAGTACATGCTTGAGGGCGGAACCGAGCGCGACAGGGCCCGCCTGGGAAGCAGTGTTACGATAGACGGGGATACCTTCGAGGTGGTCGAGGAATTCGTCTACCTCGGATCCTTGCTAACGGCTGACAACAACGTTAGTCGTGAAATACGAAGGCGCATCATCTGTTGAAGTCGGGCCTACTACGGGCTCCAGAAGAAACTGCGGTCGAAAAAGATTCGCCACCGCACCAAATGTGTCATGTACAAGACGCTAATAAGACCGGTTGTCCTCTACGGACATGAAACATGGACAATGCTCGAGGAGGACTTGCAAGCACTCGGAGTATTCGAGAGACGGGTGCTTAGGACCATCTTTGGCGGTGTGCAAGAAGACGGTGTGTGGCGGCGAAGAATGAATCATGAACTCGCCCAACTCTACGGCGAACCCAGTATCCAGAAGGTAGCTAAAGCCGGAAGGGTACGATGGGCAGGACATGTTGCAAGAATGCCGGACAGCAACCCTGCAAAGATGGTGTTCGCTTCCGATCCGGCAGGTACGAGACGGCGTGGAGCGCAGCGAGCGAGATGGGCAGACCAGGTGCAGAACGACTTGGCGAGCGTGGGGCGTATCCGAGGATGGAGAGATGCGGCCTCGAACCGTGCATTGTGGCGTCAAATTGTTGATTCAGTGTTATCTGTTTAGATGTTAACTAAATTAATGAATGAAATGAATGATTATGAAGTTTTGTACTCGGGTTTCCTGTTACTTGATTGCACCATCACAGGAAAAAATTGGGAGTTGTCAAAACGTTGAACGATGCTAAATCAAACATGAAGACACACTCAACTTATCTGCAATTTAATTTTAACAAACAATTAAATTTTGAAAGATGTATTGAAGTCACATGGTAAAAAATATGCAACTTTATGATTTTGTTTCGTGTTTGCAACATGAAGTGTAGCATTCTTTGGTTGTTTGTTTCCAAATGTAAAACACGTACTGCATTGCAATTTTAATAAAACATTGGTCACAATTCGAACGTTTTTGACATCTTGTTGCAACTTTTTCGTGTTTTGATGTTTTTCCAATGCCTTTATTGAAACTGAATGGAAACAAGGTGCTTTGGAAACAAGGTGCTTTTATGAAGATGTTGCGTGTGCTACTTGGGATCTTTCACTCACCTTTTTTTTAGGCAATTACTCAACAAAAATCTGTGTAAATGAGCATTCTCTTCTCGTGATAATGAGTGAAAATAGCGATCGCAGGATTAGCTAAATGCCTTCTTAAGAAAGATGCAGAGAACTTTACGATTTGTCATAGGTGCCACGGAAGTTTTTGGAATTTTTAGTGCGACAGGAACAACATCGTTTTGGTAAAAAAGAAACAAAAATTATGAAGACTCATGTACAACGAGCCTGGGATTGAACGCTCGACCTCCGGCTTATAATGAGGACCATGTTCTGTGAATTTTTATTTTTTTTCACCAAATTACGCAGATTTTCCGATTTGCTGTGCGTATTAATGAACGAGCTTTGCTATGGAATTCGACAGCGCATGCAATCTCCAAAATTGGGGAGACTTGATCTCCTTTCTATGATATCTACTCAATAAATATTTTTTTAGAGCAAACTCTACATAACATCTGTCAAATCTACAAAAAAAATTAGCTGCTTGAGAACAATTTATATTTTCTTGATTTTTTTTTTGTATGGGGATTAATAAGAGATCAAGTCTCCTCATATCGAGGCAACAACTCAAAATCCAAATATCCTGAGATTGTGTTGGAATGTTGGCATTTTTATCAGTGAAGATCATTTAGCATATTTATGGCTTTGTGCTGTGAAAAAATGATAGCATTTGGTCATTATTGGGAGAAGTTGTTCAAATTTCGCGTGGTCACTAAAAACATCTTCAGGAGGGACAGTAAATAAGGTTGTCAATCAGAAAAACAACTCGCTTCATAACGATCATTTGCCTAGAGGATCTATTATAAAAATACGCTATAATAATACTACTTCAGTTCTTGGTAAAACAGGGGAGAATCAAGTCTCTCAAGGGGTCAAGTGTCCAAAAAATCAAGTCTCCCCACCTTCCCCTACTGTATAAGGTTTGAATTTGAAAAAAAAAATCGAAATCGTAAAAAATTGTAAAAAAAATCTTAGTGAATTAGTAGTTTCGAAATAGTTGAAAATAGTGACTTTTTGTGAGAAAAAGACTTGAGGTCGAAAAAAGAGACTTTTTAGTGACTTGCCCGAAAAAAAGTGACCAAGTCACTAAAAAGTGACCTGCTATCGAGAAACCCACTGGTCGTTTGTACCGATGATAGACGGACCTGTCCGTCTTTAGATGTAGTAACTCCAACGATTCGTCTCTTCGGCCACGTGTTTCTGGGTAGATTGTGATCAACCACGACTACAACGTCTCCTTTTGCAAAGGGTTTTGTAGGTCGGAACCACTTCCTTCTTCTGGTCAACGTTGGACGATACTCGGCGACCCAACGTCGCCAAAATTCGTTCGCATACACCTGGGAAATCTTCCAAGAACGTGTCACTACCGCAGCACTGTCGTTAAACGCGATCGGGGGCTTGGAACCGTTCGATGATCCGATGAGTATTTATATGGAACAGGGTGAATGGCGAGGCTTCTCCGTGTTCCAGCGGAACTTCGGTTAACAGTCTCGCATTGATGATTGCTTCAACTTCGGTTAGCATGTTCCGAAGCAGTTCATCGGTAGGCATACGTCATACTTTTAGGCTTGACGTAGCTTAGGGTTTCTTTAACTGACTAGATAAGCCTTTCCTAGCATCTTCCGAAGTGTGGCGCAGCGGGCTCATTGAAAGACAACTTTGTTTGGGCGCTTACGAAACTCTCGATTACCTTGTTCTGGTCAATATTATGTATAGTTTTCTTAAATTCACGACTGGCACCTACGAAATTGGTCCCGCAATTGCTTATTATCTCCAGTGGCATATTACCTCTTTGCGCGATAATGTTTCTGATGCCAATTATGCAGGAATCTGCCGATAAAGAGTCGGCAATCTCTATGTGGATTGCTTTGACGATCATACAGGTAATCAGGACAGCCCAACGTTGTTCTACCCAGCAGCAGTGACAAGCATGGGTCCAGAATAATTGATTCCGATGAAGAAGAATGGTGTAGTAAACGCTTTCAAACGCATCGGTGGCAGTTCTTACATCGTTGGTGGTTGTGGTGGTGCATTCCTGATCCTGCAAAGTTGGCAACGGACGCGTTTGTAGATGGGACGGAGACATGGCACATAGTACTTCTGCCGCACTTCGTTCAGAGACAAAACGCTGTGCTTGGGTCTGCGTGCTGTTCCATGGTTCTCAATCTGCTTCCCGGAGAATCTTTATTTTTTCAGAAAATACTTCAGTTTTGACGGTTTTGAATATATAGATCTCTGCTTGCGCCAGCTTTTCTTGTTCAAGCGGACCAGTGATGAGCGATTTCTTCAAAAGCAGCTGACGAATGTTCATTGGAAACCTTCTGACGAAAGCTACGTGTCGCACTAAACGATTCCATCGCGAGAATTTGTTTACGTCGAGTATAGGTTGCTGGCATGTATGATGCAAAGAGTGAGTCCGTAACTCTAGAGCTGATGATCCAGGATCAGACCTAATAATAGGCCACTTATCCTTCGTCTCCCAGAGGAATGAAGAGGCCTCGGAACCAATATCCGTATGAAGAAAGATTCGGCAGTCTTTGCCACTTCGTTGCATCAGCGGCCACGTTGATTTTTGCTGATAGCCAGTTCCATTCAGAAGCTTCGGAAAGCTCCAGTAGCTCCCTGATTCTGCATCCTACGAATTGATTTTACTTGCGGTGGTCTGAATTCAGCCAGCATATAACATCCCGCGAGTCGGACCAGAGGAACCTTTGCGAGGGTTTAAATTTATGTGAATCCACTATACTACGTGCGAGGCGTATTCCTATCACTGCAGCCTATCACCGAGACAAACCGTGACAGTGCAACTCGAGTCTTCGAACCGATTAGTGTGCACTCGATGCGACCTGCTTCCTCGAAACGCAGGTAGGCCACAGCTGCGTACCCATTTTCGGACGCATCGACGAAAACATGGAGTTGGATCTTATTAGACTCTGCTGCTGTTATGTAGCCCCGGTAGCATCTAGGTATCCGAACGGACTCGATTTTTGGAAGGACCGTCACCCATAACTGCCATTTATTACATTCCCACGGTACACCAGAGCGCCAAATGTATTAGGGCAAGATCATCAAGAAAACTAGAAAATTTTCGATTAGTCCCAATGGATCATAGAACCTCATTGATGTGCCCAACACTTGCCTCTTCGTTGGGACGGCTCGGCCTGAGAGAAGATCGGAGTCATGACGAAGTGAGACTTTGAAAGTCAGCATGTCCGTTGCGGTACACCACCACATTCCCAGTACCTTGCCCGATGCATGCTCGCTCAGCTGTGGTGTTTAAACTTCTCTCATCCCTGACTTCCAATTCCAAGCTTGTCAACACATTATGCGAGTTTGATAGCCAATTGTGAATTTGACCATGAATGTATTCCACTTGCTTCGCTAACTTTTGATTTCCGTTTCGACGCTGGTGAGCATGTCGTGCACGTAATGCTCATAAACTATCGCTTCAAGCACTCTTGGGAACTCATTTTCGAAACGTTGCGTATTGCGGTTTTTCTCAAACTGAGCACAACTTGGTGAACAGCTTGCCCCAAATATCATGACCGTTATGACATAGACGTCCGGGTCACGGTTCTGATCGCATCTTCTCCACAGGAACTTTAGAGATTGTTAATCATTTTCGTTCATCACTACTTCGTGGTGAAACATTTCGACAATATCACCGGCCACGACAATCCGATATTCTCTAAACTTTTGCAGTACCTTTTTCCACTATAGATATCAGAAGATTCGAACCCGTTAAAATATCGGAGTTCAGCCGTTAGCCATTAACTATAGCGGCTGCATCCCCACCTATGCGGAGCTTGCCGGGTCTATAAGGATTTCGCACGGGAAATATGGGAAGATACCATGATCGAGGGTGTCTGGATTGAATCTCAGCAGGAGACAGCCGTTTGATGTATCTTTTCTGCTCGTAGTCACAAAGCTTCTCATCGAACGCTTTCGCTAGTTCAGGATCCTTTAATAACCCTTTCTCCAGACATATTAATCTTTTCATGGCCATTTGTTTATTGTTTGGCAAGCGCACGTACGTACCACCGCAGCAATCCAGTTTCGTAGCGGTTTCCTTTCCCTTCCCTTTGTTTTGTGATTCCAGGATATAAATCGCCCGATCATCATCCTTCGATAGCTGCTTTTTATCTAGGTTACCCCTATGTATAACTCTTGTTTGGCGATCCCTCTACTATTGAGCACGGTCTGTAGACTATCCATCCGAACTGCGTCCGACTTGCCACTGGTTCACCTTCTCGTCCTTCACGACTGTTTTAGGCGTGGCCCAGCCGACAATTGTCGATCCCGAATAGTATTCTTGGAGAAATGTTTCTCTAAGACTCAATAGGCAGCCCAAATAGATATGTATACTGCGATGTTAGCTTGTAACCATATTAATTGTCTGACGTGGCAATGCGAGACTACAAACAGTGTGCACCTCCGGAATCCGATACCACTTAGTTTTTCCTCCAGCTGCTGAAATCTCAAGTGCTAGCTCTACTGAATCCTTTTCTTCACGATTTTGCTCTGCTGTCCAGTTAAGGCAGAGAGGGTGTGGCTTTCAGCTCCTACAAAAGACTATGCTCCATGAATGTAGTTGATGAGCCATCGTCTAAAAACGCGTAGGTCTTGACGGAAACGCCATGCCGATTAATGATGACTGGAACATATCGGAAGAGGATTGTTCTCGTCTGGCCTACGTGTGTCTGTGTGTTGCAGTTCTGTCCTTGTTTGCCGCACGGATTCTTCACATCATAAGTACCAAAATGTTTTTCAGGCACTTGCAACATAACTAGAATTGCTTAAGCATTGGCTGATGTCGAGATGCTGGAACTTCTTACAAGCCGTTGTACTACTAGAGCTTCCTTGGCAGATTTCACATTCCATGTTGATCTTCTTTTGAACTGGTTTCGGTGGCGAGACTTCAGATTCAAAATGCACATTCAAATCTTCTCTCCGGTTACGACTCTCCGGCAGTTGCAGCTCCAGTTCACATTTTCTATGCTCTGATCCACGCCCAGGCACACAATATGACACCATTCACCACACGTATCACAACATACCATCCTACTGTTTTCCGAAGAGCCACACTCTTTGCATTTATCACTCAACATTCCTGATGAAGTGCGTCGCCCTTGATCAGAAGCCTCACCCGATTTCTTCTCACGGTAAACGGGGAAGGTTCGTTTGACCGGAACCCATTCGGCCGAAAGCCATTTGGTAAGAAGCGTCTCACTACTCACTTCGTGCTTCTCACTTTTTCAATGAGAAGAGAAAAATGAAGAATGAGAAGTGCGACGTCTCACTTCCCACTCCTCATTTATCACTTCTCGCTGTAAAAAGTGAGAAGCACGAAATACTCACTTCGCGCTTCACATTTTCTACAGTGAAAAGTGAGAAATGAGGAATGAGTATTGAGAAGTCTATCTTCTTACTCCTAATTTCTCACTTCTCAAATGACCTATTCGGCCAAATGACCCTTTCGGCCAAATGACCATTTCGGCCAAATGACCCTTTCGGCTAAATGACCATTTCGGTATAAGGCCCTTTTCGGCCAAATGACCCCTTCGGCCAAATTACCCTTTCGGCTCAATGACCCTTTCGGCCAAATGACTCTTTTGTACAAATGACTCTTTCGGCCAAATGACCCTCTAGGCCAAATGACCCTTCCATCCAAATGATCCTTTCGGCCAAATGACCCTTTCGGACAAACGACCCTTTCGGCCAAATGATTTTCGGCGTAATGGTCTGTTTGGCCAAATGGTATGTTCGGCCAAACAACTTTCGGCCTAGAGGCATTCAATTGGTTTTCGGCATGCCAAGTTCACTGAAATATGCCGTATTGTATCAGCCTGTCGAAGTCTTATTTTTTTACACATTTGGTAGGGGAGGAGGTTCGGTTGTGGGCACCCTTTTGTGTTTGGTCCATAACTTTGGCCCTGGTTGATCTTATGCCGATATTTGTATAGCAATGGAATAATAGATGTATAATCTTACTACTAGCAAAGAAATTAGTATGATTTCATCGATTTGAAAAAAATATTGGCAATTTAGAAAATTTGACATTTTTGGACATTTCCATTTTGTGGTTCGGTTGTGGACACCCTTGAAAACTTAGCTAAGAATAAAGAATCATGAATAAAAACCTCCCAGATTTAAAGACAAGGATAATTCATTCTAAAAGCTAGGAGACACTAAAAACTCAAATCAAACTACCTAGCAGTGATGATGCCTGGATGTTGAAAAAAAATCACATAAGAAAGGTCTAAAATAGCACTTTAGGTAAATGGGTTTCAATTTTTCATTGATTTACGTCTTATTGGTATGCATCACAATCGAAAAATCCTGATTAATCACCCTAGCGGTAATAGCGCCTTTCTCGTTCATTACAAAAAAATAATATGTTGGCCATAAATTTTGATCCCATAGTCCGATCTGACCAATTTTCAATAGGAAACAACGGGAAAGGATTTCCCGTCGAATGCTAATTGTTGCAAGCAAATCGGTCAATGCTTTGTTCCAAAAAGTGTGTGTATAATAACTAGACATGCCCAAAGAACAAAAATATTAAATAAACTAATTATTTCAATCAATTATGTCTGAATAATTATAAAAACTGCATAAAAACGTAAATAAATATAAGTTAATGGACAACTAAAATGATTTATCAATAAAATGAAGGTGCCCATAACCGAACCAATAAGGGTGACCACAACCGAATTTCGCAGTCTTTTTGAAACGTGAAGAAAAAAAAATCGCTCTAAAATTTTGATGGCGATCGTCAATGAGCCTTTAAATAGATTAAATTTACTGTATAAATACGCATTAGAACTCACTTTTTGAATAAATCACTTCAATTTATGACACTTTGAAAAAGGCAAAAAAAACTTTCGTGTTGTTTTTCCTGTACAAAAAAAAATATTTGTTTCTAGTTCAAAGTAGAGATGCCCATCCGGTTCGATATTGAGCACAAAACATCATGCTACTATAGCAAACAAATGACGGTTGTCAGAATGACAGAATCTCTTATCTGTCAAAAGATACATAGGGGTGCCCATAACCGAACGGTGCCCACAACCAAACCTCGTCCCCTACAACTCATGGTTCATGAAAATTTTGTGCGATTAGTGAACAAATTAATTGGTGCGCGATCACACGTATTTCAGGTAGGACGAACTTTTAGATGAACTTTTTTTACGATCAGTGAGTAACAATTTCGCGTCCTGTACGTGAGCGGAACCCTGCTTGTGCATTTTTATACACTCTCCCAACTCTGTAGGGGAAGAGGTGGTGAAATTAACAGTTGGCTATATTTAGATTAAAACACTTATTAGGCGTATGTTAACCATCCACAAGTTTTCCTCAAAATAAAACCTGAACTAATATTTTGGTTTTAAGACCGAAAGAATAGCCATTACTTCTTCCCCTCGGATATGTTACCTTGCCGCGGTGGGTCGGCTTACGCCATTAGCACTGATATGGCAACCAAAGACATATCCTGTCGTGGTGGTATCACATGTTGACTATTTTGTTTGATGCCACGTTACATATCTGGCATTGACGCACTAATTTCCGGCATTTGCATGTGACCCAACGGACATCGTGTCTTGGAGCCTTGAATGGTAGTGCAGTCAGGCAGAGGCCTTCTTCATCAGTGAGTTCTCTTCTTTTCGGCAATACTTTTCTGATGCGTTCTCTGTGACGATGAGTCGTAGCCATGCTTATACTTAGCTAGCTAGGCATTTATTGATACACAATGTATTCAAGACATTCGTAGGGAAATGACTACTGGATTCACTGAGTAGAAGTTTTTTTTAAAACTAGGAACGTGGTGCCAGTCTTATTTTGTTATGTCTCACTTGAAGAGCCATAATAAAAAATACCACACATTATAATGATGGTATATGAACAATCTTATGACGGCTTCATTCTCGATAATTTTAACTAATAGTAGGGAATAGGCGTGATGAAGCTTTACTTTGCCACCGAGAAGTGAATCCTATAGCTGACACATAACTGATCATAAGTACATAATAGATAATGACAGTTAGTTTGGAAACGATCAAGCTACTTCTTAGAACATAATAATAGTAATACCTTGACAAAGGAATAACAATAAAATAGACTAAATGCACGAACAGTTTCCGCTTTCTACAAGACATAACTTACATTGTATTTGATAGTATTGACACAGGATGAACCAATAACCAATAAAAAAAACTTCTACTTTCTACGATGAAGCATTAGGCAACATGTTCCATGTGAGTCGGATCAACTGCTTCGGTCGATTGACAATAGACGCGTACAACGACAATAGACGTTTAAATAGCATAAAAACTGGCTAAATAATTTGACTCTGACAAGAAAATGACAAAAATGACTTTAAACTATTACGATGTTAGTTAGCATGAGACTTCTCTGACTATTTATGAACGTAAATCCCTCTGATTCAGTTGCAACAGCGTCTTCTTGGACGGCATGTTCCGTGTACGGCTGGCAAACTGCTTCGAATGGAATTATGCTACGGTATCATCAAATGCCTGGTGCAGAGGTTTCTACTCTATTCAGAGTCCCGCCAGTAAATCTGCATAAAAAAAGACCGAACGAATAACTATTACTATCCAAAATATCAAACGAGGCCGTAAAAATAGGGTCTGGTGTAATTTTCAACAATTTTTTTTCAACCAGGCTTAAATTATTAATAAATTCAACCTAACCTTGGTTCAAACCTGCAGGTAAAATGAACACTTGTATCAGACTTTCACAAATTTATGATAAAAGTTGTGCAATTGTGAAGCGGAAGTTCAAAAAACAAAGCATATCAAATAACCAAGATTAAATTTTGAATATCTAAATTTAATTTTCTAAATAACTAATATTCCAAAACTTTTTTCTTCTTTTTATTATTTGGATAATTAAGAGCTTTTCAAAAGATATACCAGATTTTTCAAAAGGCTCTTGTAATTTTAATTGGGTATATTTACGGTGCTGGAGTTAAAAAATAAAAATAAAATGTTGCAAAAAGTTTTTAGAAGCGATTTTCATTTTACCACCAGGCAGTGTTCATTTTACCCGCACTATTTTTGTACATACGAAATTTCGATTATTTTTATTTCGAACTATATAAAAGATTGTTTATTAGCGAAAACATTGTTCAGTCCAATAAGAATATGAGTTAAATGGTTGGTCTAAGTGGTAATACTAGTAAATTTCCTCGTTTTATGATTGAATTCAACGCAAGTCCTTAGCGTGTTTATTTTACCACCTGTTCCCATATATCTAGGAACTTTTTTCAAACGGGCGTAATTGATTCTAACCTTGATTTTTGGAACGGCAATTATGCTCTTCATTAAAACTTTTTTTGGCCAACTTACGTGCCTAACAGAAAGAATAGATTCCGATCTATCTGGTAGAAACGTTAGTTGAACGAAATAAGTTGAATTGAGAGAGTAATAGCCGTTTTAAATTTTATCAAACACAGTTACGCCTATTTCAAAAAAGTTCCTAGATATATTCTACGTACTCTATAGTTAAAACTATGAAAAACTGCTGAAAACATCTTCAAAAATCCCAATGGGTCGTTTTGCCCCGGAGCACCCCATATGAAGGAGTGGCCTAAGCTGCCGAAAGGGCACTTTTCGATTTGGGCGTGTAAAATGTGATGATTACACACCTTATAACCTATATTTTTTGGACGGTTTTGATTTTTTAGATTTTTTAGGGAGGGGTGGGGGCGTTCAAACTGGCCCTTCCTAGAAATGACATTTTTACGTTTTTTGGGAAAACGTGCAGTTTTGTCATATTTCCGTCTCAAAAGTAACATATTTATATATCGTTGCAAAGCTCTTAAACAGATCTATGCAATAGGTTTAATAATGTAATAATAGATCCGTCCAAAATGTAGTTTTTAGTTGTTTTGTAGAAGCATATTTTACACAATATTTAACTAACAAAACAGTTTGGTGCCCCGCAGTACCCCGCAGTAAAATATCATGCACTACATTGTTGAACTCTTAAGCTTTGAGGACCATGAATAAAATTTTGCCCAAATTCACCATTTTGTGAGATACATGTGTTTGAAAAATTGTCTATTTTTGCCTTTTTCGTATACAAAGTATACGTAGAAGCTATTAAATCGTTCCAAAAACATTTAAAAGAAAGCCCGAACACCCATAGTGTATACCGATCGACTCTGTTCGATGAATTAAGTTGATGTCTGTATATGTGTGAGCAAAAATGATCTTAACTCTTTTTTAGGCACTTACCCTAAACCGATTTACTCGCAACAAGTTTTATTCGTCAGAGAATGTTGTTCCATTGTTCCCTATCAAAAATGGGTTGGATCGGACTATGGGCTCAAAAGTTATGACCAAAATACATTTTCTTATACGAGAAAGACAACATTACCGCTAGGGGATTAATCAGATTTTTTAGTAAACCTTTTTTTTAAACTTCATCTGAGTTACCTAATAGTAATGGGAAGTTCAGTACCGTGATACACTTTAATATCGCCACTTTAATTGAATTTGGCGAAGAACACAATTTACGTAACATTTCGAAGGGGAGGGTTATGTCTCAACGTTGCGTTTAAATTTAAAAAAATATCTTTCATACAAAACCGTTACGCAGTGAGAATGGAAGGGGCTCAAAATTTACAATTTTGACATTACTACACCCAAAAAACAAATCTGACAATTATTGTATAAAATCTGGGCATATACAGTTCTGTAAGCTTTTTAGACAAATATTGTATTAAAATAATACATATCTGTATTATTTCAATACAATAATTGTATTGAAATAATACAGATTTTGTATATGCCCAATTATTATACAGTTTCTGCAAGGTTCTTATGCAGAACTGTATTAAAATCTGCAATCCGCTGGTTGGGTGTACGTAATAGAAGCGAATTATAGATTTGACCATAACGTGTTGGATGAATAGTGTGTTGAATAACTCCTTGCCATTATACTTTTTATAATTATAATTTTTTTTAACGAAATATCAAATAAATGGAATTCTATTTCGTTGATTCCACAAAACGACGCCTAATGAATCTATTCTACCTTCCTTGTTAGTTTAAGAAGCTCTGTCCAGTGAATATTCAACACCAAAAGCTAATAGTGCTTTTTTGATCATTTTAGGAAATGTGTTGCATCAATTTGTTTGTGACTTAAATATACTGTTTAAACATTCATATGACCATTAGTATTTCATCCAGCATCGAACAGGCATATTGCAAGCCAAAAAGTGACAAAATTCCTTTGGTTTTGTAGAATATGACAAAAATCGATAATATGCCGGAAATTGGTCCCATACCCCATTGAAGCCACAGAAAAAAATATTTTTCTTATCTATCTGTGTTTTTATGATGAATACCATAATTTATTGCAGGATTCATAATTTTGGCCAAAAATACCCCCTTTTTTCCTATTGTGCGGGGGTGCATATATTACCCCAGTTAGTTTCCCTTACGAAAAGCCCAGTTGAATCGAAAAAGGCAGTTGATAGACCAATTTCACAGAACATTGAACGATGATAACTTAAAATTTAAATTAGTTTACAACTGAAGAAGGTCCAATTAATATTTTGCTTTAAGGCGTAATTGTTCCAGATGTGGGATGCGATTGCCAGTAATGAACATTTTAAACATCAGTACCGCTGCGATAGAGTGTTTTCATCTCAATGAATCACCACTTGGAATAACGCCGAGGGGTAGAATATACATTTTAATAATTTAAAAAAATCAACCAGGAGGAGCTATTAAAATTTAAAAAAGTCTAATTCGTGCTGAGGCATATTGAAAACTTGACTCAACAAATTGAATAAAATGATCCCTCAGAGAATTAATGATTCTCTCCTAGGTCCCTACTATGATATTTATCTGCAAATCGAAATCAAAAAGTATAACTTTCCATTGGTCGATAACATCAACCAAGTATCGCATGAAATTATTTCTAAATGCCCATGATAAGCACATTAGTTCTCGCATCGACGGCAATATTTATGAATTTCCCAAGCCCATTTCTCATCTTCCAACCCACCCAACGATTGGATCCCCCGGTCGGTCGGGGTGATTGGAGCTCCCCAAGTGCCATTGAAACACTTATCACATGTTCGTTCGCCCGCCTTTTTTTCTTCCAATCGTTCCGGCTCGTTCATGTCAGCAGGTGCGAGTAACCTGAGCCGGAATAAAATATCACCACTTTGCTGCCAAGGAGCTGTCAAAATATTGATGATGACAGTAATTTTATTCGATTCGCCTATTTTCGTCCCCCACCGTTGCGTTGTTCCGTTGCTGTTGTTATCGTTGTCGTCGTCGACGTCGTCTCCGTTGTCCCCCATTGCGCCCGTCTTTATCCGCTTCACTCATAGCCGTGCTAACATTTGCTGGCCGTCTCAACTAGGAGGGAAAGTGGAAAAAATGGAAAACTGATCAATACACCTACAGTGTGTGTGAGATGTTGGTAAAAACTAGATATGTGTGTTTGAAAAAATCTTCCGAATGGTGTCTGAACGCGATAGAGAGGCTTAACTCGTATCCGGTTATCCGGATAATATCTGCAAAAGTCGTCTCTGTGATGAGCTCACTGTAAGGATTATCACGCATAATCAGAAATAGTGTGGGTTCGAGTATCATTTATATTTAACAGCCTTCCGAGTTTAATACATATTTTTGCTGGGTTCATGAAACAGCTTCTTCAATGGCACCATCTTCCAACTTGAAATTGTCCTGCTTCTTAATTTTCAGCATTCCCACAGTCATTCAATTGAAAGCGGTTCTATGCCCGCCAGTTGCATGAACATGTGGTCGGGGTTCAGCCAAATCACATCAAGCGCCAACGAAATTTTTTTGATTTTTTGCTCAAACTTTTATTTAGCAGATTTAATTGATCGCAAATCGTATCGGATATCCCTCAACCCCATAACTGAGGATATCCTACTGCAAATGTATGCTTAAATTATTATGAAACTATTTCTGTTGTCCTTGTACGAACAAAATATCACAAGTCAGTCGAAAAGCCGCTTGGTGCGGTTTGGCTGAACCCCGACCATGTATCTTGTATGACAAGTACCATCGATACACTATGTCCAGGGGGCCGAGAATGTCGGACAGATAATTGAACTCCCCATCTCTGGATTAGCAATCCTGCACCTTTGCTTGCAGGAGACCCTATGAAGCGTAATGTAGTACAAATTGCGTCGTTCATTTTCTTCTGGATATATCGCTCTTCATGATCAAAACTCAAATAAGAAAAGCATAGGGAAACTCTTACGCTCTCCTGTTGAGTATTGAGTTTCTCATCGTCCGTTCGTCTAAATTTCGCCATAAAGAAAATATGGCAATTTTTGGAATTATCAACAGAACGTATACCGAGCTCCTCCCTTCGGTGATCGAATCCGACGTGCTGGGTAGTGTGTAGGTACGTAGCTTAGCTTCTGCGAATGTTGCCGTGATAAAAAATTGTCTCAATAAATCAGCTTCCTGCTCGTTTCATGCCGATACTGAACGAACTTATACCTGCCTAGGAAAAATGTCGCCTATCTGCTGCTGGTGGCACCCTTTCCGTTACAGGTCGTTTCTCATTGCTATGCTCCCGTTGTTGATGATACCAACCGATTCCGATAGAGAGCTTTAGGCAAGCGGAAAAGATTTGCAAGTGATAAGCACCTGCACGAGATGTCTTTCCTGGGAAAGGGCGGGACACGCATGAATATAGATGTGGATTTGACGAAGGTGAAGTGTAGCGTGCATGAAAACATCCTTCATATTTCACTTCCACTCGCAATCCTGCGTGATTTGACAAACTGCTGAACATTATGGATATTAATAAAAGTTTTAAAGATATTCGGTTTACATACTATTCCAATCAATTCTTTTTGTCAGCTCATAGCGAATGAAGAAAAAGAGCACTTTATTATAACGGTGCAGTAAGTGGAGTTTAAGTTTAAATTTAAGGAGAACTTTAGTATGTTTGAGTCTATTTTTGCGTTGACTTTCTATTGCAAGTAATTTGATATTTCATACAGAACACAGCCGATTATATCGAGTCGCATTATCTCTTATATTGTTCGTAATTATTGGTTTTCCAGGCGGCTTATTGGGCCTGCGCAAACCTCCTGTCGGAGGACCGTCGTGTCAGGGCTGTTTAGGGTCCCACCTAACATCAGGACTTGGGCTTGTGCGCTTTGAGCGGCACACGGTCGCTTTGGTGGGGCCTACTTGCGGATACATGCAGCTTTTTATGAGAATTTAACAGGGCCCACTGTCAAACCCCACCACATCCTAGGCAAGCCCCACAACTCGCAGATGGCCTGGAAATGGATTAAGGGTTAAGCCCTTGGACATAGTTCCTACTGCCCGCAATGGTACAATTTTCAATAAGTCCGTCCAGCTATTTGGCTTCGCTGACGACATAGATATTATGGCACGTAACTTGGAGACGATGGAGTAAGCCTACATCAGACTGATGAGGGAAGCCAAGCGGATCGGACTAGTCATCAAGACGTCGAAGACGAAGTAAATGATAGGAAGAGGATCAAGAGAAGACAATGTGAGCCACCCACCGCGAGTTTACATCGGTGAAGACCGGTAGTCTTCTACGGACACGAGACCTGGACGATGCTCGTAGAGGACCAACGCGCACTTGGAGTTTTCGAAAGGAAAGTGCTGTGTACCATCTATGCTGGGGTGCAGATGGCGGACGGTACGTGGAGGAGGCGAAAGAACCACGAGTTGCCTGAGCTGCTGACAGAACCATCCATCGTTCACATCGCGAGAATCGGACGACTGCGGTAGGCCGGGCACGTAGCCAGAATGTCGGAGAGTAACCCGGTGAAAATGGTTCCTGACAACGATCCGACGGGCATAAGAAGGCGAGGTGTGCAGCGGACAAGGTGGATCGATCAGGTAAAAGATGACTTGCGGACCCTCCGTAGACTGCGTGGTTGGCGACGTGTAGCTGGCTGCACTACCCTTTCGGGTGGCACGGGTAGTGCACATTGTGCATTTGGAATTCATCGAGAAAATTGAAATCATGTTAAAAGCCCATCAAATAATGGACGACAAATATTTTAATTGCTTTTGTTTCTTTGCTTTACAACAATTAAAAGTTATATGTTTGCAGATATTTGTAACTTATTTATGCAGTTTCTTCTTCTTTCCAAAAATCATAGATGACTGCAATTTAAAACTTATTTATGCGATCAGAATTCAGAAATTTAGAAATTTCTTTTCCTGGAATCACTGCAGCATGATGTATAATTGCAGATTGATTGCAGTTGTTATTGTTTACAATATTTTTCATTCTACATAAACAAGCAACGCGTTTGCAAAATGAAATTTAAAAAAATCAATTCAAATTGACCAACTAGTCGACCCGGCAGACGTTGTCCTGCATAGTAGGCGAAAATGAGCGTTGGGAACTGCCCATGCGAACTTCCATACGAATTTTAATTTTAGTGTTTTACAATTTAATCAACTCAACTCATGATTTTCGCATGAGAAAATGTCATTTAAACCCGTCGGAAACTATAATAAATATATCTTCTGAAAGAAGGGAGAGAATCCATCCAGCCATTTTCGCGTTATGCGGATACGAACACAGACCAACTCATTTTTATTATGTGTTTCAATGTTTAGGTGTTTCAATGCCAGTAGATTATTTTTGCAATGATTTTATTTCGCACAGTAAGTATTATAGTAACCGTCAAAATGATCAATGATGAAATACCGGATACATATGATGAATGTGAATTTTATTTACCTTGAAAATATTCCAACGGAAACGCGCCTTTTATGCACTTTCAAGTTTCCAAGATTCTCTGCATGTGAATAATATTGAAAATAAACCAACATTTTTATGCTGAGGTTCAACATAAATCCCAAATCTACCAAATCTTTGGAATTAAAGAAGTTCCACATACGTGTTTTTGTTTTTAAAGCAGGAGGATTTTCCAAGTCCACGGAAACGATTTTCGTTGAAGTTATTTCTACGTAGATTTGGGATTTATGTAAAAATGGACTTCAGCGTAAAAATGTTGGTTTATTTTCAATATTATTCAAATGCAGAGAATCTTGGAAACTTGGAATCTTGAAGAAAAAGTGCTTAAAGGACGCGTTTCCGTTGGAATATTTTCATATATTTTCAATGTAAATAAAATTCACATGTATCCATCATATGAACTAACTATTCT
The DNA here is from genome assembly GCF_024139115.2 of Armigeres subalbatus. Classification (NCBI taxonomy): domain Eukaryota; kingdom Metazoa; phylum Arthropoda; class Insecta; order Diptera; family Culicidae; genus Armigeres; species Armigeres subalbatus. Next base: position 285,069,121 of record NC_085140.1, on the reverse strand, counting down.
CTATCAACTTTTATATACTTCCCATAGTTGATATCATAGTTTTATCAACTTGATAAATTTTCCTTATCTTATTTATTCATATTGCGAAATGTCGAACAAAGAAAAAGAATGACCCGATCAACCATCTTTCTATAGAACACCAAAGCGTGTAATAATCACCGTTTAGATCTCGAAAACCATGCCGAAGCAAAACCGAAAAAGTGCAGTTAGAGTGCTGCTCTGTACAAGACTCTTTGAGAGCCTCAAGCACGATCCGCACTTACTCGCCTCTCTCGATCTGAAAGGGCTCGCTCCTAACAACGCGTGCTGCACACAAAGAGTTTCGTGCCGCACCATATCCCATATGTAGGGGAACTAGGTTTAAAATGCGCCAGTCAGCTAATACGAGCCATTGCATTTTCTGGGTTAATAGGCTAAATTAAGTTACAAAACCGATGGCAGCTGGCGCCTAAACATGTTTTTAGATCAACAAATTAAAAATAATAGTCAAGACATCTATAATAATTTTTTAAAAATAAATTTGTTTTTTCCGCCTTTTGATAAAATTTAAGCTTCCGTTCCCTTAAGGATTTTCCACTAGATAAAAACATGTTTTCAATAATCTTTGCACATGTCTGGAAAAACAAATTAGTAAAGATTGTGCCAAGTTACTAAAAAGTTAACTTTACTACATTTTTCATAGAAAAACACACATTTTATTAAAACCTCTGCATGCAGGATAAAACGCGCCCATCTAATGTGCTTGACTATGGATGTCATAGTTTGAGAAGGGCGTGTGCCGATAATAATTTATTTTTAAAATATTATCAATTAAAAAGTAAAAAAGTAAAAATTGAAAAGTGATAAAATAAAAGTGAAAAGTGATGAGTGAGAAGTTATGAGTGATGAAAAGTGAGAAGTGAGAAACAACAAGTGAGAAGTAGGAATTCAGAATTCGACTAAAAAGCCCTAAATAGTTTTATAATCAATCGTGAATTGTAAGCTGGATTTGGGATATGAGAACTGAGGAGTGAGGTGGGAGAAGCAAGAAAAAGAATGAGAATTGAGAAGTGAGAAGCGAAAGGCAAGCAGTAAAAAGTGCGAAATAAGATGTGATCAGTGAAAAGCGAGAAGCAAGTAGTAGAAGGAGAAGTAGTAAGCGAGATACTTTGTGTGAGAAATGAGTAAAAAGCATGAAGAGGAATATGACAATTGATAAATGGGAGTAAATAGTGTGGAGACCACTCAGAATAGAGTTATTTCCAGCATAGATTTTTGGGCATCCAACAAATCCTTTTGGATGTGTAGATCTAGAATATTATAAGTCAACGGCAGATGTTTTCGGTCATCCAAGAAATCCATGGAGTTAGGTCCTCAGATCTACAAGCGTAACTAAAGATCAATCGGACTGTTTTAAATGTGGTACATGCCCTTTTGGATGTGAAGAATAGAATAAGTCAACAGCAGAGGTTTTCGGTCACCCAAGAAATCCCTGGAGTTAGGTCCTCTGATCTACACGCTTAACAAAAGTTCAGTTGGACTGTTTAAATTATGGGACATGTCCTTTTGGATGGTTAGAATAGAATGAGCCATCGTAAGAGATTCTGGGTCATTCAACTCATTCAAGAAACCCGTCACTTTAAGATTTATCGGACTATTTCAAACCTAGTACTGCAAAGCCTCTTTTTGCGCCCAAAACGGGGGAGCGTAAATTGAATCAGAGCGTAAAAAGAGGGAGCGTTATTTCGAATTTAGGGCGTAAAAAAAAAGTGGTACAACTCCTTTGTGGTACATAGAATAGAATACGTCCATTGCATAGATTCGTGGTGATCCAAGAAAAATCTGGAATAGGCCTTAAGATCTACACGCGTAACCAGAGACCTTTCGTCTTGTGTAGAAAGTGGTACAACCCCTTTGTGGTACATAGAATGGAATGCGTCCATTGCATAGGTTCATAGTCATCCAAGAAAACCCTGGAATAGGCCTTAAGAGCTACACGCGTAACCAGAGCTCTTTCGGCTTGTTTTAAAAGTGGTACAACCCCTTTGTGGTACATAGAATAAAATGCGTCCATTGCATAGGTTCACGGTGATCCAAGAAAACCCTGGAATAGGCCTTAAGATCTACACGCGTAACCAGAGATCTTTCGGCTTGTTTTAAAAGTGGTACAACCCCTTTGTGGTACATAGAATAGAATGCGTCCGTTGCATAGGTTCACGGTGATCCAAGAAAACTCTGGAATATTCCTTAAGATCTACACGCGTAACCAGAGATCTTTCGGCTTGTTTCAAAAGTGGTACAACCCCTTTGTGGTACATAGAATAGAATGCGTTCATTGCATAGGTTCATGGTCATCCAAGAAAACTCTGGAATAGGCCTTAAGATCTACACGCGAAACCAGAGCTTTTTCGGCTTGTTTCAAAAGTGGTACAACTCCTTTGTGGTACATATAATGAATGCGTTCATTGCATAGGTTCACGGTGATCCAAGAAAACTCTGGAATAGACCCTAAGATCTACACGCGTAACCAGAGCTCTTTCGGCTTGTTTAAAAATTGGTACAACTCCTTTGTGGCACATAGAATAGAATGCGTCCATTGCATAGGTTCATAGTCATCCAAGAAATTTTTGGAATACGCCTTAAGATCTACACGCGTAACCAGAGACCTTTAGACTTGTTTCAAAAGTGGCACAACCCCTTTGTGGTACAAATAATAGAATGCGTCCAATGCATAGGTTCATGATCATTCAAGAAATCTCTGGAATATGCTTTAAGATCTACACGCGTAACCAGAGTTTCGACTTGTTTCAAAAGTGGTACAACCTCTTTGTGGCACATAGAATAGAATGCGTTCATTGCATAGGTTCATGGTCATCCAAGAAAACTCTGGAATAGGCCTTAAGATCTACACGCGTAACCAGAGCTTTTTCGGCTTGTTTCAAAAGTGGTACAACTCCTTTGTGGTACATATAATGAATGCGTTCATTGCATAGGTTCACGGTGATCCAAGAAAACTCTGGAATAGACCCTAAGATCTACACGCGTAACCAGAGATCTTTCGGCTTGTTTCAAAAGTGGTACAACCTCATTGTGGCACATAGAATAGAATGCGTTCATTGCATAGGTTCATGGTCATCCAAGAAAACTCTGGAATAGGCCTTAAGATCTACACGCGTAACCAGAGCTTTTTCGGCTTGTTTCAAAAGTGGTACAACTCCTTTGTGGTACATATAATGAATGCGTCCATTGCATAGGTTCACGGTGATCCAAGAAAACTCTGGAATAGACCCTAAGATCTACACGCGTAACCAGAGCTCTTTCGGCTTGTTTTAAAAGTGGTACAACCCCTTTGTGGCACATAGAACAGAATACGTCCATTGCATAGGTTCATAGTCTCCCAAAAAACTTTGGAATGGACTTTAAGATCAACACGCGTAACCAGAGCTTCCGACTTGTTTCAACAGTGGTACAACTTCTTTTTGGTACATAGAATAGAATGCGTCCATTGCATAGATTAATGGTCATCCAAGAAAATTCGGGAATATGTCTTTAGATCTACACGCGTAACCAGAGATCTATCGGATTGCTCAACAAGTGGTACAAGCCCTTTGTGGTAGGGGCCCTCCTTAGCCGTTCGGTAAGACGCGCGGCTACAAAGTAAGACCATGCTGAGGTGGCTGTGTTCGATTCCCGGTGCTGGTCAACGCAGTTTTGGATTATAAATTGTCTCGACTTCCCTGGGCATAAAAGTATCATCGTGTTAGCCTCATTGATATACGAATGCAAAAATGGTAACTTGGCTTAGAAACCTCGCAGTTAATAACTGTGGAAGTCCTGTCTCTTCAGAGGGCCGTCGTGTCAGGGCTGTTTAGCGTCCCACCTAACACCAGGACTTGGGCTTGTGCGCTTTGAGCGGCACACGGTCGCTTTGGCGGAGGCTACTTGCTGATTCATGCAGCTTTTTATAGAGGTTTAACAGGGCCCACTGTCAAACCCCACCACATCCTAGGCAGGCGCCACAACTCGCAGATGGCCTGGGAAGGGATAACCTGGGGAGGGCCTTTTAGACCTGGGAAGAGCCTTTTAGATCTACACGCATAATCAGAGATCTTTTGGCTTGTTTCAAAAACGGTCAATGCTCTTTGTTGTATACAGAATAAAAAGCGTCCATTGCATAGATTAATGGTCATCCAATAAAACCCTGGAAAAGGCCTGCACGCTTAACTAGAGATCTTTTGGCCTGTTTGAAAAGTTGAACATGCCCTTTATGGTACGTAGAATAGAATGCGTTATTTCAAATTTTCATGGTCATCCAGGAAAACCCGGAAGTAAGACGTTAGGATCTACATGCTTAACCAGAGATATATCAACCTGTTTTAGATGTGGTATTTTTCCTTTGTGGTCCATAGAATAAAATGTGTTCATGGCATATGCTAATGGCCATCCTAGAAATTTATGGAGTAAGGCTTCTAGGCTTACACGAATATCTATAATAACACGGTACATGATCTAATATAGCGCCGTTTTTTCTTTACGTTTTTATCGTGAAGTTATCTCGTTCATCAGGGAGGTTAATTAGCAGGCTCTAACTCTACGAATTTCATAGATTACTTCGAACCCATGACAATAGCATGCACCACATGGAATGCGAACATATACAGTATTTACCCGATTTTGTCATTCTCCGACTTTGTCTACGACTCTATGGAGTTTGAAGACTACCTGGAGCCCACGACAACAACAAGAACTACTTGGAATACTAACATTTACCAAGAAGGGGCTACGCAACTTGTTTATTTTTCAATAAATAACAATAAATAACTGCCTCCGTTACGGAGGTTGATCCACAGCCCTTGACTCAATGAAGTTCGTAGACTACCTGGCACCAATGACAAAAACAAGAACTACTTGGAGTACAAACATATACCAAAAAGGGGTAACAAAACTTGTTTATTCTCCAATAGCTGCCTCCATTACGGAGGTTGACCCATGGACCTTGATTCTATGGAGTTCGTAGACTACCTGAAGCTCACGACAACATCAAGAACTATTTGGAATACAAACATATACTAACTAGGAGTCACACAACTTGTTTATTTTACAATAGCGGCCTTTATTACGGAGGTTGATCCACGGACCTTGAAACTATGGAGTTCGTAGACTACCTGGAGCCCACGACAACAACAAGAACTACTTGGAATATAAACATACCAAGAAGAGGTCACACAACTTGTTTATTATCCGATAATTGCCTATATTACTTAGGTTGACCCATAGACCTTAACTTTCTGGAGTTCGTAGACTACCTGGAACCAATAACAAAAGCAAAAAATTACTTAGAATACAAACATATACTAAGAAGGGGTTACACAACTTGTTTATTCTCCAATAGCTGCCTCCATTACGGAGGTTGATCTATAGACCTTGACTCTATGGAGTTCGTAGACACATGGAGCCCACGACAACAACAAGAACTACTTGCAATACAAACATATACCAAGAAGGGATCACACAACTTGTTTATTTTTCAATAACTGCCTCCATTACGTAGGTTGATCCCCAGGCCTTGAATCTATGGATTTCGTAGACTACCTGGCATAAGTGACAACATCAAGAACTACTCGAAATACAAACATATACCTAGAAGGGGTCACACAACTTGTTTATTCTCCAATAGCTGCCTCCATTACGGAGGTTGATCTACATACCTTGACTCTATGGAGTTCGAAGACTTTCTGGAGCCCACGACAACAACAAGAACTACTTGGAATACAAACATATACTAACTAGGGGTCACACAACTTGTTTATTTTTCAATAACTGCCTCCATTACGGAGATTGATCCACTGGCCTTGACTCTATGGAGTTCGTCGACTACCTGGCACTAATTACAACAAAAAGAACTACCTGGAATACAAACATATACCTAGAAGATGTCACACAACTTGTTTATTCTCCAATCGCTGACTCCATTACGGAGGTTGATCAACATACCTTGACTCTATGGAGCTCGTAGATTACCTGGAGCCCACGACAACAACAAGAGCTACTTGGAATCCTAACATATACCATGGAGGTGTCACACAACTTGTTTATTTTTCAATAACTGCCTCCATTATGTAGGTTGATCCCCAGGCCTTGAATCTATGGTGTTCGTAGACTACCTGGCATCAGTGACAACATCAAGAACTACTTGGAATACAAACATATACCAAGAAAGGGTCACACAACTTGTTTATTCTTCAATATCTGCCTCCAATACGAAGGTTAATCAACAGACCATGAATGTATGGAGTTCGTAGAATACCTACAACCCATGACAACAGGTAATACCACTTCGCATCCAAGTAATCTTTGGATCCGCATGTAGACCTAAAGGCCTATTCCAGGGATTTCTTGGATGGCCAAGAACTCATTCTTTGATCACATTATATTCTGTGCATCACAAAGGGCATGACCCATATTTGAAACAATCTAAGGAATCTTTGGTTCCGCGTGTAGACCGAAAGGCCTATTCCAGGGATTTCTTGGATGACCAAGAACCTATGCTGGGTACGCATTCTATTCTACGTGTCATGAAGGTCATGTACCATGTTTAAAACCGGCCGATCGATTTTTTGTTGCTTCTATAGACTTTATAGCCTTAATCCAGAGATTTCTTGGACTATCAAGAACCTATGATGTGAACACGTTCTATTCTACGTATCACAAAGGGCATATATCACATTCGAAGCAGTCCGATAGATCGTTGGTTACTCATGTAGACCGTAAGATCTCACTTCTTGGAAGTGTGATACATGTACCATGCACAGAAAATCGTGATTTGGCTCCGTAATGCACAAGGTCACATGCGCCCACCAAATAAATTAAAGAATAAACATATCTTGTATGCACACATCAACTAGTTACACGAAAATTTAGCAAAAAAAAATTAATTAACATTTCATTGCAGTGGAAACGAGAATAGGACTTTTCATAAATTGATACTTGATTCTTCTGTCAGTTCGCTGCTGTTTGTTTACATTTTTAGGCTGGCGCGTTTTAGCCTCGGGGTGGCGCGTTTCAACCCGCATGGTTTAAAATTGCACGAAAATGCAGCGCTTCAAAATAAAATCGTTTTCTCGGAATATAATTGGTTTTTCGTCCAAATTTTTATTCCGTATCATAGATGATAAGTTAAATTAGTGGTTAACACATTGGAAGTACATAATTTCGATCATTATCATCGTTAAATTCGAAGATTTGCTTAGGGGGCGCATATTGAACGTCTCTCCCCTACAACTTTTACAAAGCAGTTATGGGAATGATATTTTTAGAGTTCATGGCCCACTCGGATTCAATCCGCCCACATCGGCCACAATCTGGGAGACCTACGATATGGACATTTTCTAAATTGATTCAAAATAGATCGTGCGACGCCTCAAACTTCATGATTTCACAAAGCAATGATGGGAATGATATTTTAGGGTTTCTGGCCCACTCGGATTCAATCCGGCCACATCGGTCATAATCCGGGACCTACGGAATGGCCTTTTTTTAAATTGACTCAAAATAGGTCGTGTGACACCTCAAACCTCACGATTTTTCAAAGCAATAATGGAAAGACAATGTTTAGAGTTCTCTGACCACTTGGGTTTAAACCGGCGACCTCGGTCACATTCCGGATGACCTAAGGAATGTACATTTCCTACATTGATTCAAAATATGTCGTGTGTCGTCTCAACACAGACACACACATAAACACACCCGAGCAGCACAAGTCAGACTAAAATGGTTGCAGCAACTTGATTGTGACCAAATCTAGTCGCATATCTGTTGCAGTAACCTATGTAGGACATGTGTGCTGCTAGGGCAGGCACACACAGACACACACGTTAAGCGTTGAGGCGTTAAGTGACCCGTGGCGAGGGGATGCATGGCCAGGGGGGTGAAATAATGAGCTAGGCCTTTAACGGAGCCTGTGGGGTACCTGAGCACCCTCCACAGTAATTGTCGCTTACCGCATCATGCTGGGCTCTGGCGTGGTGGACCTCTTTTCCCGAGCAACTCGTGGGACCAAAATGGAAAAACAAGTCAATTCTTCAATTAGTGGTAGTAGGCGACAACCCCTTCGCAAGAGGTGGGTTGTTCAGGTCTCCACCTTGGAGGCCAGAGGCAATAGTCGGCAGCTCAGTGCGCAGCGCCAGCGTGGGTCACTTAACCATCTCCCAGGCTCCGCCGGTAGAGGTTATAGACGGCCCATGGCTTGTGAAAGCGATGAACCGCAAACGCGATGGGCTTTCGGCCTTCGAGGTGGCGACGGAACAGCTGGACGCCATCATCGACTTTGCGTCATCGAAGCATAATATCAGTAAGTAACTCAAGAGGAACTTTCTGAAACTTCGAAAGTCGATGTTGGACAACAAACTGGAAACGGCGGTCGGGACGGCCAAGTGCGAACCCGTGAAATCTGTGGAGTCGAGGTCTACCCAGACTGAGGCCCAAGAATTCGCGGACTCGGGCAAGGTCGAATCAACCGAGGACGTGCCAGCGAAGACGGTGGTGCCAAAGTCTACCCAGACTGAGGCTCAAGTATTCGCGGGTACGTCGGGGGTGACTGCTCCAACGGAGCAGACACAAAAACGGGGGAGACAGTCTCCAGGGGATGAACTCCCTGGGGGCCGCTCCGAAACGCGGAGGGTTACTACCCCGAACAAGGGTAGTGGGGCTGGGAAGCTGAACTCCGCCAGGTACCTCCAAAACCGGGGGAGGAAGGACCTGGGCAGGCCCGTCCACCCAGGAAAGACGGTGGTAAGGGGTTACGGCAGGCTGAGAGCTCTCAGCCGCCCCAGACCAGGGAAATAGAGGGGGATGACGCCTCCTGGACCCTGGTCAAGAACAAGAGGAAACCGAAGACGTCAAGGGCCGAAAAGAAGGCCCAGGCGAATGAGGGTAGCAAGAAGTCTAGGGTAGGCGCCAATCGCTCCAGGGGCGATGCCCTAGTCATTAAAACGGACGAGGCTAAGTACTCGGACGTCTTGAAGGCGATGAGGAGTGACGTCAAGCTCGGTGATCTCGGCGCTGATGTACGTCGAATAAGACATACCCGGATGGGCGAGATGATCCTCGAGCTAAAGCGGGGCGTCTCGCAAAAGGTCGTTGCCTACAAGAAGTTGGCGGAAGAAGTCCTAGGCGAGACGGTCAAGGTGAGGGCACTCACGACGGAGGTGAATCTAAGGGATAAAGACCTGGACGAGATCACTGAAGTCGAACAGCTCGTCTTGGCACTGCGGCGACAGTGTGAAGTGGAGGCGTCCACCGCAGCCGTTCGGCTACGGAAAGGTCCAGCAGGGACACAAGTAGCATTGGTTCGGCTATCTGCAGCGGACGCCTCCAAGGTAGTCAAGTTAGGGAGCGTCAAGTTAGGGTGGTCGGTATGCCCTGTGGGCATATATGAGCAACCCGAAGTTTGCTTCAAGTGCCTGGAACCGGGGCACAAGCAATGGGACTGCAAAGGCCCTGACAGAAGCAAGCTCTGTCGACGCTGCGGATTGGAGGGACATAAGGCACAATGCTGCACGAACCCTCCCAACTGTTTGATCTGTTCCAGCAAAGCTGCGAACAGCAAGCACCCCATGGGGGGTTCGAAGTGCCCGGCGTTTAAGCGTGCTGCAAAATCACAGTGCATATAACGCAGCTAAACCTGAACCACTGTGATGCAGCCCAGCAACTGCTGTGTCAGACAGTTGCTGAATGGGGGACGGATATCGCCATCATAGCAGATCCTTACCGGGTACCCGCCAGGAACGGTAATTGGGTCACCGATGGGACTAAAATGGCGGCGATATGGACAACGGGAAAATACCCAGTCCAAGAGTTGGTGTCTTCGACACACGAGGGCTTCAAATCAACGGGTTCTTCTTCTGCAGCTGCTATGCGCCCCCTCGATGGTCGATCGAGCAGTTCGGTCGAATGCTAGATTGTTTGACGGCTAACTTGATGGGGCGTAGGCCGGTGGTGATAGCGGGGGACTTCAACGCTTGGGCCGTGGAAAGGGGAAGCCGATCCACGAGTCAACGGGGGCAGATCCTGCTGGAATCACTGGCCATGTTGGATGTGGACTTGGCTAATGTCAGTACCAAAAGTACCTACAGCTGGAACGGGGCCGAGTTGATTATCGACGTTACGTTCTGGAGCCCTGGCCAAACGAGTAGTTCGAACTGGAGGGTAGATGATGGCTACACTTACAGCGACCACCTGGCGGTTCGCTACAGTATCGACTATACGACCAGCATTCAGCGGACGGAAGAAGGGGCGAGGCCTAGCCCTCGTATGTGGAAGACATCATACTTCGACGACGAGGTGTTTAAGGAAGCGCTCCGCCGCGAGCACAATACTCTCGGTCTGAGCAGCGAGCAGCTGGTAACAGTACTCTCGTCCAGACCAATATGCCTGCTTGATACGGCGGGGAAGGTGCTCGAGAAGATCATCCTCTACCGGTTGTTGATACGCACGGAGGGTGCTGATGGTCTATCGAGTAAGTCGACCGTAGACGCTATCTTGTCGGTTACCAAATCCGCGGAGATAGCTATCCAGCGCAAGAGGGGAGTTCGCTATTGTGCAGTAGTGACTCTCGACGTGAGGAATGCTTTCAATAGTGCCAGTTGGGCAGCTATTGCAGATCCGCTCCTGCGTCTTGGAATTCCCGAGTACCTGTACAAGATTCTCGGAAGCTACTTCCAGAATCGAGTACTGGTATACGACACGGAGGCGGGTCGGAAGTGCATTGACATAACCTCAGGGGTTCCGCAAGGTTCCATACTGGGTCCGGTGTTATGGAACGTCATGTACGACGGTGTCTTGAGGTTGAAGTTCCCGGTGGGCATGGTAATCGTCGGCTTCGCTGACGATATTATGCTGGAGGTCTACGGCGAATCGATCGAAGGGGTGGAGTTGACTGCAGCCCACTCGATCGCAATTGTGGAGGAGTGGATGAGTTTCAGGAAGTGAGAGCTGGCTCACCACAAGACTGAGGTGGTTGTTGTTAACAACCGAAAGTCGGAGCAACAAGCGGTGATAAGGACAGGCAACTGCACGGTCACCTCTGAACGCTCCATCAAACTCTTGGGGGTAATGATCGACGATAAGCTCACCTTTGGTAGCCACGTCAATTACGCATGCAAGCGTGCCTCCACAGCTATAGTGGCATTGTCCCGGATGATGTCCAATAGCTCTGCGGTTTATGCCAGCAAGCGCAAGCTTCTGGCTAGCGTTGCTCTGTCCATACTGAGGTATGGGGGGCCAGCTTGGGGCACGGCCCTGCGTATTAACTGCTACAGAACGAAGTTAGAAAGTACGTATAGGCTCATGTGCCTAAGAGTTGCGAGCGCGTACCGTACCGAGTCGCACGATGCACTCTGCGTCATCACCGGTATGATGCCTATTGACATCGTTATCGGTGAAGACATAGAGTGCTTCGAAATGCGCGGCACGAGAGGCATCCGTAGGACTGTCAGGTTGGCCTTAATGGTCAAATGGCAGCGTGCGTGGGTCAGTTCCACTAAGGGTAGATGGACACATAGGTTGATACCGGAGATAGGTACGTGGGTCAAGAGGCGCCATGGGGAAATCACTTTCCACCTGACCCAGGTCCTTACAGGCCATGGTTGCTGCAAATGCTTCAGACAGGTACTTACACCGGTTCGGACACTCGGCCTTGCCCGAGTGTACGGTGTGTGCAGGTTTAGAGGAAACTGCGGAACACGTGTTGTTCGTGTGCCCGCGTTTTCGCACAATGCGTGACCATATGCTTGCCACATGTGGTCTGGACACTACCCCAGACAACCTAGTCCGGAGGATGTGTAAAGATGAAGTTGGCTGGAACGCCGTTTTATCGGCTATCGTCCAAATCTCAAAGTCTCGGAGCTACACAGAAGGTGGCACGTGGACTTGAGGAATGGCTAGTTCAGGCGCAAATAAGAGGTGGTCCAAGGGTTCGGAGTCGGCTTCATGGGTCATACCGGTGCCCTGTGGTCGAACTCGATCCTTTTATTGAACAAGTGGCCGCGTGAAGAACAACATGGTATCGTCGCTTTCGCGGCGTCGGTCAACCGGGCGGGTCCCGAGCCCGAGGAAGGACAGGGGTCCTCGTCAAGGATGGGGCAGGCGTAGGCACCGCGTTGGCAAGTCCCTCTGTGTGCTGGCGAATAGGCCCTATCGCAGAGAGGTCAATTTGGGGTGCACGTGGCATCATCATTCTTGATACCAGTCGTGCAGAGGAGCAGGCGCCTAACGTCCGTTATGCCTAACGTCTACTATACCTAACGTACTTATGCCTAACGTGCTTATGCCTAAAGTACTTATACCTAACGGGGTATACCCGTTCGATGCTGCAAGGACACGGAGCTAACATCGAGGGTGCGTTATGCACTGCCCCCCCTTTGAAGCATTAGTTTCTGGTTGTACCGAAGGGGCGATGGACTTGGCATATTTCCGCACGTACCAAAATAGTATTATTACCACGCGATTTCGATTATAAGCCGGGTAAATCCATAAACGCGAACTGTGATTGCGCAAAAATACTCGCAAAAGTAAGAAAATTTCTGGTTTGCAAAAATGCGTCAAAATTGTTTTACTAGAAAGGAGAACATGTTCAAAAGTAAAAATCTTGAACTTTAGGGTTTGTTACGCAACCGTTACTAAGAATGCTAACTTTGAAACATAATCAATGTAAATGTGACCTCTGCCTCCAATCAACGTTCTTAATTCTGTCAACATTAAATTTTTGCAAAAGCAGTATAAGATCTTCAAAGTTGTTAGAGAAGGAGCTTATTGCTTAGTAAAAATCTATAAATAATAGGACGGTTCGTCCCTAAATAAAATAAGGCCAGTTTATCAAAAACTGGATCAGTTCAATCAAAGTTAATTGCCTATTTCCGGGGATTAAACCACCCGACTTGGACATTAATTTACAATGTTGTGAAAACTCATATGTGAATATGTATGTACATTATGTGGAAGATATTGATTTGAAAAGTGTATTGGAGGTAACCACTTTCCCTTCGATGGGACTCGAACCTACGACCCTCAGTACGCTAGACTGGTGCTTCAACTGGTGCCCAAATTGGACGCATAGTCAAATCACTTGCAATCCATTTCTCAAGCCACCACTTCCACATGTGTATAGTACACTGGATAATCATCTATGAATCTAAAAAAAAAAGTGAATATTCTCAAAAAATGCAAGATATCGTCCCTCAACCAACGAGAATTATTAGGAATTTATTTATCTATTTAAATTGTTGCAGTGGCAATCTGTGAATCCATGTGTAAACTGTAATAAAAACTCGAAGATCCTATTCTATTGAGACTCGAAAAAATTGAATGTGGATTTCGTTCTGCAGTTGAAAATGTTTTTTCAACTTATATAAATATAAATTATGCAACAAATCCACGTTTTATCTAATTTCATTTCAATAACAAATTTTTGCTTTTGAATTTAAATATTACGGAAAATCCCAGGATCCCGAGATTTCCCGAGATATGGGACATTTTCTATCCCGTATCGTGGGACAAGAAAAAGTGCTGAGAAATGGACTCTCTAACAGGGAATCAATATTCGAGCAACGCCTAACAATATACTCTTTGTCATCAATAGAGTTTGTTACTGACAAACACACCTAGCGTCAAGCCTTTATCAGAACCCGAACACAATATGACAAGAATCATTTGCCTTGCATGATCTGATACTTCCGAAAATACGATGCTAATTTTGTAATCATTGTTTGATTCTCGAATATTTTCATAATAGCAGAAACTATGATAGCATAAAACCGAAATTTCCCCTAGAAATAATGCAAAATAACGGGATGAAAAGTTAGCAACAAGATTGTCTTCTTTTTTGTTGCTGACAAAAATTTTCGGATCATGGTCATTATTTTCTCCGACAAAAACAAAGCTTTGTCATTCGCATTCCAAACAAAATGATTCCCTGCTCTCTAATGTATGGGCCCTCCTTAGCCATGCGGTAAGACGTGCGGCTACACAGCAAGACCATGCTGAGGGTGGCTGGGTTCGATTCCCGGTGCCGGTCTAGGCAATTTTCGGATTGGAAATCATCTCGACTTCCCTGAGCATAAAAGTATCATTGTGTTAGCCTCATGATATACGAATGCAAAAATGGTAATCTGGCTTAGAAACCTCGCAGTTGATAACTGTGGAAGTGCTAAGCTGCGACGCAGCTCTGTCCCAGTGTGGGGATGTAATGCCAATAAGAAGAAGAAGAATGTATTTCTATTACAGGTCCAGTCCCTACCATAAGCTCAAAAGTCGTATGAAGTTACTTAATTTTCATTATACACTTTTCACTGTAACTGATATTTTTAAATACATGACCGGACAACTTGTTATAATTTTAAAACAAACAAAACAAAGCATTCTTAGAAGTTAACGACTTCCCGAAAATTCATCGCTGAAATAATTCACCTGTCAGGAGAATGTTTTACAAATTATGCATACCACAAAAACTATAGTCGGATGGTTGAGGTTGGCATCGGATACTATTGCTGATAAAAGATACTTTACATCCCATTCATGAAACTCCCGTAAACAGCATCACGAAAGCAAAACTGGAGCGAGACAACAGCCGTCCACGGGAATGTAATCGCCCACATCGAGGCCCCTCCGTAGGACGATACAATGCTGATTCCGACAGAGAAACGTACACCTGCCTGAGCTTTGAATGACGTGCGCTGTCCATTCTCCATTCACAGAGAATAAACTCCGCACAATAGTGGTTTGCTGCCGTTTACCCACGTGCCTCCTGTTTTATCGTTACTGGACAATGTATGAGTTGCACCTCAGCACGAGTTGACCATGATAATGGACCATTTTAGTAGCTATGTATGTTCGCGGCTGTGTTCATTCTGCGTCTGCGGGGCGGTACATTTCGACTTTGAATAAAGCCAGACTGTTTATCATAAAGGCTTTTGAGATTCGTTAACAAGGTTGCGAACAGTCATTTTAACACAACGCCTCGTAGATTTACTGAGGATGGTATCGCGCTCCAGTCTGGTTGATGGTAATTCCTCCTGAATTACGATAAACACCCCGGGTGAACAATGTCGAAGGGAGCCAAGAGGTCTATCGTTTAGGAAATAATTCGTGAACAAAGCGTTATCTTGTTGCATTCAATGATCCATGCAGATGCCTTTTCCAATGAATTTGTTGGCTCAGTTCGTTAGATCAGTTTCACATATCATCAGCTAAATGCAAGAAGCAACAAATTTCAATCAACATGAAAAAATAGTTAATCAAGCATGAGCAAAATAAATAGTTAATTTATCAATTGATTCTATTGTTTTTCGGAAAGACAAACAATGCGCATATGGTTTTGAAAAATCTTCACATAAGGGTATCTGTTACAATGAATTTGTTTTAAATCATTTTAATGAAAACTTTGGAAATCGATACAAAAAATGCGGAATCAATTCATTATTGATTCATTTTTAGAACTTTAGCACATTATTTTCGGACTGATCGTAGACCACCTTTATTACATCTTTTTGGATAGTTTTATTTGATTTGATTTGATTTATTTGATGGTGCCCATTATCTTATTCTTAAAATACATACATTCATTGGTCATTAAACTAAAAACTATGACTAAGTACATGTTTGATTTGTTCTCTTGATATTATTGAATCCGGTTTTCCAAATATGTTCGCAGCCAGCAAACTACTGATCCTTCAATGCCATGCTTCCCCAAGACAGACAATATGGCGTTATTGTTAATTACATCGAATGCTTTTGACCTATCCTTATTCCTTATTGTTTCCATAAAGGCCATTCCAATCGATGAAACTAGCATGCATCTTACTCTCTTGAAAATATTAAAGAATGTAGATAAGCATGAAATGGTTGAAAAATAATTCGAGCCTACCTTTGTAGAATCAACACATTGCCAAAGCTCGAAAAACATTTTTTTTCCCATGTGTCCGTTACAGTTCAGGTTCGATAGTAGAGCACAATCCGACCATTCCAACCCAACGCAAAAAATGGATCAGTTAGTATTGTGTCGAGTAACATGGTTCCTTTTCACGAAATTGTGATATTGGCGAACTTCAACCTTATGGGCGTTGCTTGGTCTCTGATTC
Organism: Armigeres subalbatus; assembly: GCF_024139115.2. Classification (NCBI taxonomy): domain Eukaryota; kingdom Metazoa; phylum Arthropoda; class Insecta; order Diptera; family Culicidae; genus Armigeres; species Armigeres subalbatus. The sequence continues at coordinate 285,053,009 of NC_085140.1, read as the reverse complement.
ATAGTGGTTTCCTCTGACCAGATTATGCGCTCGTTACTTTTCATCCTGGAGCCATCACGGACAGCTATAATTGTGCAGATGTATTCCAGATCAACAACGTGACTAATGAGAACAATCGCTTTTTGGATCTTTGCTTTGCGAGCGGCTTTGATGCTGTCCCTTTCATTCCAACAGGTTCGTACGTTTTTCGGAAGGCAGATCATCGAAGTATAGAAGCTGTGCTGTCTAATTTGGATTGGGAGCAATTCTGGATCCAGACGACGTCAATTTCGCTGCACAAACTTTTTCGCACGTCTTGGCTTATGTTATACATAGGCATGTCTCGAAGAAAATCATTCGAGATGGTATGCTGAAAAGAACGAAGAAGGCCGACCTCAAATAATTCATCAAATATGGTACAAATATGGTCAATCGAGCAGGGAAATCAGTCTAGTCTCCGATCACATCCGAAATCCTTTTGGAATGACGCAAATAAACAACGCAAGGAGGAAGGATTTCCATCATCTATCAGCGATTCCATGAAAAAACGAATAGAGTCGAAAAAAAAGTAGAAGGTTGTATCCGAGACACGATTGCCAATTGGACGTAGGATTACGTGAAGTGTAAAAGATTTTATTTTGAAATTCTGAATGTGTTCCCTGGCGTTGATATTGCGGACTACGCCCTTGATATGTTGGCATTGCCCATGGATTTAAAGGTATTGTTTAATTCTCCTGATACCCGCAGCCGCATGATTTTCATGGCCATATACAAAATATGCTCCGGTCTCGCGCCTCGCCGATCCCGCATCTCGCTAGTAGCCATCATGAACGCTGTCACATGGACTTCACGGTTGAAGCATCTCGGATGTCCAAGATAAATATTGTCTATCCGGAACAAAGTTAGAACGCTTTTTATACCGAAGTTGGATTTTTTTTCCAGATACAAGCAACTTTCCCAACTTCGGAAGTGGTGCGCTGGATTCGCCTGAAGATGCGTTAAACAACGCATCAATTAGTTTGACATATAAAACTTCGGAAGAAAGTTCGGTTCGGTGGTGCTACACCGACAATATCGGGGAATGACAGCTCCTCAGGTTTCTGATTTTGTGCCGGTGCAAGTTCCAGACACTTGTCTTCATTCCACATGAGTGTATGTTGCTGTCCAATCATCATTTCTACCTCGTTCATCTCGTCGACGACTTTAAGGAATACTGCCCTACGGTCCTCCGAAATATACGTCCGCTCTGTTTGTCCGATCGCAGCCTAGTTTTTTCATTGAAAACAATTCCATTCCGCTTGTAGAGCGGTGTAGTAACCAGATAGTTCAGCCATGCTTTAACGGTACCTTTATTCACGGCAGCCCTTACTTTGCACCGTTCAATGTGGAAAAACGATCCATAAAAAAATGAAAAACGATCCATAAATAACATCTGAATGTTCCATAAAACGCTACCATAAATCCATAAAATAGTTTGAGAGATTCCATAAAGAATATTTTTATGATCCATAAAACTTTGAAAAATGATCCATAAAAACTATATATTGATCCATAAAATTTCAAATTTGCGCCATTTATATCCTGATGATGATCCATAATTTCAGCCATATGATCCATAATTTTGGTCAAATGATCCATAATTTTGATAATGTGATCCATAATGCTTGGAAAGAAGGCCAATGAAACTATATTAATTGATCCACACATTTTATAAAATCTATGGATCATTTATCAAAATTTATGGATCATGTCACCAAAACTATGGATTTGAACAAAGTTATGGATCAAATGGCCAGAATTATGGATCATATGACTAAAATTATGGATCATATTACTGAAATTATGGATCATCATCACGATAAAAAAATGCGCAAATTTGAAGTTTTTTGGATCAAAATATAGTTTTTTATGGATCATTTTCCAAAGATTTATGGATCATTTGTCATATTTTCATGGGAAAATAGCAAGAATTGTATTGTTTTTCTTGGCCATGTTAATGGAACATATTTCCCAATTAATTGCTGAACTTTAGCTTAGTTATGGATCGAAAAAATATTCTTTATGGAATCTCATTAACTATTTTATGGATTTATGGTAGCATTTTAAGGAACATTCAGATGTTATTTATGGATCGTTTTCCAGTTTTTTATGGATCCGTCTTTATCGTTTATATGCAAAAGTATGTTTTGCCTTTATTCACGTAGCCGGACAAGTAGCTTGAATTGTGTATGAAGTGTTTCTTAATGCACACGTTGATAGCATAGTCGTCATCCAGTTGGCGGGGAAGTTCGCCTACCATCTGGGCCACGTCGACTGGAATGTTCATAATTTGGCCGATAATTGCCAAACTACCTGTTGCATGTTAATGAAAATAGATTAGGAAAATCATATATTTATATGATGTTTATATAAATATAAATAATAATAATATAAATATAAATATAAATATAAATTTTTAAGTAAAATAACTTTTCCATAAACCTGCAGTATGCCGCAAACGACAAAACTGCATGAAATTAATCCTGGGAGACACCAGTCTTGTGGTAAGTAGGTCCAGTGGAGGCAAATTGGACGGAAACTTGGGATATGTAAAGCCATTTGATTGCGACAATGTGGGAATTGATCCGCGGTTCAGGCTTGTTCGACACGTAGCAAACATTTAATATGATAGTTATGATAAGAACCAATTTATTTTCCACAATGCGCCTGTCCAATCACAAGCAGCAACACAGCTTATGATTCGTACTATGAAAAATATTTGTCTCGGCTCAATCTTCTTTCGTGTGAAATTATGATTCTGAAAAGAACCCATTTGTTTTTAGTAATGCACCTTCCCAATCACAAGCCGCAACAAAACCAAAGCAGAATGTAGAGAAAATTTCATTTCATTGTAACTGACAACAATGTCAGCTACTCGATAAGTTACCGTTAAAACGCGATAGACACCATCCATACGAATCAATTTTCGAAGCCTCCCCCTCCGAAGAGCGCTTGCGCTGCTACCGACGCCAAGCGACAATAATTTGCACTTTGAAGAAGTAAAAGAAGAAGAAGAATAAGGAGAGTCCCTGGTTATGTACGAAAGCACTGGCATCGAACAAAAGAAAGGCGGAGCAAGCAAGCCGATGCCAAGCGATTATAATTTGCACTATGAAGAAGTAAAAGAAGAAGAAGAAGAAGAAGGTGAAGAATAGGCGCTGGTTATGTACGAAAGCACTGGCATCGAACGAAAAAAAAAGGCGGAGCAAGCAAGCCGATGCCAATGATGCTCCCAAAGGGGCGGGGCCTTGGACTCCATGCAAACGTATTCTGACCAGCCGAAGTCTGGTTTTCTCGGAAAATCGGCAGGACAATTGCATCGCAACGCCAATCAGACATCACCGGCGGTGGAAAGGCTGCGGAGAAGGCAACAGCAATGATGGTTGCTACGGGCGATGGCAGCAACAATAATTGCTACGAGCGGCGGCAGCAAGGCTCACAGAAACATCATCAAGGGCGTCCTATCGAAGGCGTCGAGCATTATAAACAGCCTCGTATACGACATCTTCGTGCGTGTCGCGCTGGCCAAGCCCGCCGTTTCGGAGGGTTCCAAAGTCGTCACCAAGTAAGTCAGCTCCTAGTGAATGAACGAGGAAGTAGCTTTACTTGAAGCGGCCCTTTTCAGGGCCACAGTCCCACTCAAAGAGGAGAGTAATTTTCGTACCGCGCACGCCGGAAATAAAAATTTTGAAATTAATTTCCACTACTGATGCCACTATCAGCCAATTTATGGCTTGCCGCTGGAACACGATAGACGTCATCCATTATAATACATTGTTTTGCAATGTCTCCATGCAAGGAGCGCATGGGCTGCTACCGACAAAGAATTTTGCCCATCACCAAGTGATTGTGATTTGCATTTTTTGCAGATTTTTGTCTCGGCTCAACCTTCTCTCGGTAAAAAGATGATTTTGTTTCCAATGACGCGCCTTTTCATTAATAAAAAGCAAGTATACCGAAATCAGAATCTTGGGAAAATCTCATTTGAATGCTAACGCAACTCAATGATGTGAGACGTCACCATTGTTTACTACCCGCACTTTTACTGCTATCTATTCCAACTTTCTACCGTCACCAAGCAGTTATGATGTACAATTTAAAGAAAGTATTTCGGCTCTACCTTCTCTTGTGTACAATGGTAGATTTGACAAGAATCGATTTTGATCCACAATGCGCCTTTCTAATCATTCATAGACTAAGGCAAAATGAACTCCCTCAAGAAATTATGACGTTTGAGCGGGTCGCATAATGAACGCAAAATAAACTTTTGTTCGAGTGGACAACTCGCTCAAATGTCAAAATTCATCGGGTGAGTGAATTTCATGAACTTCTGCATAGGTCTATAGCAAACAAACGATAGTCCGTACCTTGCGTAAAAATTTCACTTTTCTGCTAAATAGCCACTATTAAGAAAACATTTTCAGTGGCGCCACTGATATCCGGGGACCGTAATCGTTGCCATTTTTGCAATCAACTCTTTCTTCTCATAAAATTTTGGTCCAGAGAAGAATCGATTTTCTTTCCACAATGCGCCACTAACAGTAACTAAACGATAGTCCGAAGATTGTTGTTTTTGGCAATGGCCTCTCGATGTTCTGCTTTCTGCTGAGACTGCTGCTACGGGCGTCATCGTTGTGCCCGCTCTCCGAGAAAATTTAATTGAACTGAGGATTGGAGTCGAGCCCGTAAGTTGCACGATTTTGATGTCTGTGCTAGCGATGCACATACGCGATTGGTTGGTTTAGCGATTTTTCAGTGCCTAGTAAAATTCATTTTTTTAATAGTTTAGCACCTTGAATGCATTTTTTCGATAGTTGGGCAAAATCTTAAAGAGTTCGTCGATCGATTAACACCAAAATCTTTAAAATCGGTTGAAAGACGGCTGAGTTATTAACCCATACTTCCTGACCACTTTTGGTGACGGTCTCAGATTTGAAACTGCAGAATGACCCCCCTATGTTCCGGAAAGAAGTAATCCTACGTCAAAAGATCTCCGATTTTGCTTAAAATGTGTATGAATGATCTCTACCGAAAATATATAGATCCGTGTTTTTTGATTCGCTCTTGGGGTGGCCATTTTCAAAATAGGGTGGTTAAAAAACGGCGTTTTTCGCAAATATTCCCATTCTACGAAAAAAGCAGCAAGCTTGACGTCAATAGCCGCCGGGGCATTACTTCATTAAGCGCTGTTTCAAAACTACAGTGAACTCTCCCTTCCTCGATATTGAAGGGACCATCAAGTAAGGGAGATATCGAGATAGAGAACACAATAATATTATTTTTACCAAAATATCAAATGGTCGAAAGCCATTTGGCAGAATATTGAAAATTTCTTTTCTGATTATGTAAAGTAAGAAGTAAGATGTTCGAAATGAATAGTGAAAAGTGAGAAATGATGTTCGAAGTGAGTACAGAGTGGTGAGAAAGGAATACTGAGTAGTAAGATGTGTGCAGTAATAACATGGAAGTGAGTAGTGTGAAGTGAGAATGGGAGATGACAAGTAAAAAAAGAGAGTTGTGAAAGTAGCTAAGTGAGAAGTAGGAAGTGAATAGTGAGGAAATTGTTGGAATGGTTAGATATAATACTGAAGAAGGAAGAAGAAAGAAGCAAGAATAAGGAAAATGAAGAATAAGAAAAAGGAATGAGGGAAGTAAGAAGATGAAAGAAGGAAGAAGAAAGAAAAACAAAAAATAGAAGCGAGATAAAAAGAGAAGGAAGTTGGCAGAAATAAGGATTGAATTAAGACGATGAATCCGAGTTCACCAAACCTCTTCACTGACTCGCGATGAATATTCACCATTTCTGCAGATTTTGTTATTTTATGGAACAACACTTATTGGAATGGTATTTTTTATATTAGATCGTTCAAACCAAGCCAAAGTTAATAGAGGAACATAAGGCATAGTGAAAAATATGTCGGTTGGATCAGTCAATAACAAAATCAAGTATATAGCGGGACTGAATTGTATGTATGTATGTATGTAGTTAGCCACCATCCTGGGTAGAGTCTTGCTCTGCATGCGGTTCCACTTGATAGTAAGGTCAAATTTCAATATCATTTTGAATTCAACAAATTGCTGTATGAAGGGCCAAAAATGGGGGTGGTGGACCTGTAAGCAGAGACACTTACACGAAACCCACGGGGAAATGAGAATCTCCTTCCAGCAGAATGATCCAACAAAAATAATAATGAAATTTGCAATACTTGTCATGCTTTCCACGGGATGGTTTGTTTGAAGAAGGGCGCGTCAACTGGTTAACAACTGTTGGAGATAAAAGTAATAGGCGCGGACGACTAATACTCTCCTTCCTTGACTCCGATTGGCTACCACTTCATTGCCCAGTTGTAACTTCATTGATGCCCTGATGCACCCTCCCAACCCCATCTCATACATTTGCAATCAAATCAGTAATGTAATGTTTAGACAATATATGAAATAGTGATATGGTAGATTATTCTGGAAAGCTATTGTGCTCCAATACTTTAGGTTATAATTAACTACTTCATGTAATCACAACGTAATAATACTGTGGTATTTCGGTTGAAGAATACCCCTACGACTGGACCTCGGGCCTGTATCGGAAAAATAATCCCTGGCGGCATAAGAAGTCGTTAATCCTTTGAAAAATATATATATATATATAGATAGATGATCAATAAAATGAATTTATTACTATTTATGGGAAAATTTACCCATCTACATAGATGTTATAGTACAAGTTTTCCCTCGACTCCGGTAGGCACTCCAATCCATTGTCTTCCAGTTGCAACTTAAACGATGGCCTATTGCTCCCTCCCAACCACAAATATACATGAATGAATGTATGATAAAATATTTATTATTTGCGGCTTTTCATATCCTTTATTTATTAAAAACTAGCCGACTCGGCAGACGTTGTCCTGCATAGTAGGCGAAAATACGCGTTCTTAACTGCCCATGGGATCCTCATATATGCCAATCAGTATATGATGAAAGCAGTTGAAGTGAATATAACTATATTATTAATTTCGATTAATATAATGGAAGTTAGTGCTCCATACTTGATACAATTTAAGAATATTTGGAATATAGTAAAAATATGAAATAATTGAAAAAAAAATGAATATATTTAATTTCAAAATATGAAAATGTGTAAATATGCAAATATGAATATGAAAACATGATAATAAGAAAATATAGAAATGTGGAAACATGATAATATGACGCCTCACTATGCCCAAATATTTGCTTTTCATAGTAAAAATTATCAAGCCTCACTCGGGGTGTCCTCAATCTGACTCTTGATTATAGAAAAACTATTTAAATTTGAGAAAAAGATACCGCTGTAAACAAGAAAAATTTCTTATATTTTTCGATGGGAAATGGTAACATGGAGGATTGTTTATCTATTTTCCGGAAAACTTCGCTACAGAGTATCGAATGATGCTATGAATATATATATCATCAATCGATAAGAGTTATTCATTTAATGACTGTTGTCGTGAAATCCGACTGAAGTTCACACAAGAATTGTTCTAACACGTACCTGTTGATTTCAATTTATGGTGTCTGAATCCAAGGAATATTTGTTTTATTCGGCATAATAACTAAATTATTTGTTTGTCAATTAAATTATTTTATAGATAATTTTCCTAGAAAATGCCGCAAAAAAATCAAGCACAATATTTCTTATTTCACGAACATTATAGATGTACATATATGATAAATAAAAATCAAAGGAAATACATATGAAGTTTTAGATTATCTGGAAAAAATAATATTTCTAACCTGCAAAAATAATGTTTGATTAGTCAGTAGTATAAAGAAAGTCAAACATTTTCTTATAAAAAAATATCTCCAAGAATAACAAGATCTTGTATGAAGTACGTCAATTATTTTTTTGATTGAAAGATGTTTGAATATTTATGGATAAAAGCGATTAATAACTGATATGAATATTTACTGAATATATAATGCGCTATTTTAGGAAGAATATGTATTTACTATGCAAGTTAAACCTATGGCAATCAAATGCACCACCCTCTTTGCCAATGATAATTACCAAAACTCCTTTCATCCTCTACGACATAGGTAATTGCCAGCGGCAAATATGTTGAAAGGATTGGCACATCGCTACATAAATTTGTTAATTGAATGAAGTATACTGCCACTAACCGCAAGTCGAGCTTATCTGGAAAAACGTGCAAATGAGAAAACTGCTTGCAAAGTTTTTGTAATTTTTCTCTTCAAAAATTGTGTATAAGTAATTTTGATCAGCTCTAAACGTCACATACCAAAGATTGTTTGAATATTTAATGGGGCATAGTGGCTACAAAGTGAAAAACTCACTTGCCGTGTTTTAAATCGCAATGTGACTGACTTGCGATTACTTTTCACCTCAATGAGAAAAGTAACCGCAAGTCAGTCACATTCCATCGAGCAAAACTCAAATGTGTAAAAAAATAATAATGCTCTAATAACAAACATGGTGAAGCATGCAATCTACACATTTTGAAACTCTTGGATGCTTTGAAACCCACATCGCAGATTTTCGTGATATCGTGATGGTAGTCCGTTATACTGCCGCTAACCGCAAGTCGAGTTGTGCTCGTTGTGCTCGTCTTGCGGTTAGCGGCAGTATAGGCATAATATAAAATCGGTAATGTAGTATCGATATCAAAACTCAACAAGTATTTCTTTCCGCAACATTATGAAAGTACTTCATTTCCCGCTTAAAAATGAAAGAAAACATATATGCTACACACCTTTTACTACTAACAAATTTATTAAAATTAATTATTTCAAACTTAAATTAGGGTAAAATTAGGAGGTATCCGGAATTTTAAAGGAAGTTTTTTTTTTTCAAAAAGTCTCCTGACAGTCCGGAAGGATTTTTAATTCAAGAAAATTTCTAAGTATTTTTAATCCAAGAATGTCTAGAGGCTCAGGAACCAATAATGTTTAGGCTTTCCAAGAAATTAAATGTTTTGAGCGTTTTATGATTTTCCTAAAGGTAATTTCCAGGAAGTACGCAATGGTTTCTTTTAAAAATATTTCTGGATTCTCAAAAGAATATTTAAAATTCTATATGACTTTATGTAGAAAATAAAGATTCTTGAAATCTGCTAATATGATTAATAAGAAGTTTATAAAAAGTCTTAGTTATAAATTCTACCAAGTTCAGATAAATTGTTAGAAGTGTATTGTAAAACCATAATCATCTCTAATTCCACATATCTTGTCCGAAATAAGACCCGGAACTTTAGAGCATTCTTGAACGATCATAAGATTTCTAAGTAATTTGTAATTCGATCCATATAAATTTCTGAGGATTTCGGAAAGTTAATGATCATTTCTTGAAATAAGTAGCTTTGAATTTCTGTGGTGTGTAATTCATGCTTCTTAAGAATCCCGCTACGTCATGTCAGCTACTTGTCATTTTGTCCCAATGCCCACCCATGTTTTGACACGTGGACGTGTCTGTAAGCATGACTATCATTGGTTTTTGCTCTCATTGAGACCTGATGAGAATACAAATAGTATCAATTTTATTGTAAATGATTCTTTTAGCTGATGAATCTATTGATAAAATCATTCTCAGATTTCAAAAATGCGCTCACCGAGCAACCCGCTTGTGATTTTGAAGGATAGCATCGCGACTCATATGGATAACATTCGGAAATAGGTTGATTGTATCTTATTCTCATCATTTAATTTTATTGGGTAAATGGTAACAAACAATGCGTAAATGTATCAAAGCCCTGAAGTAAATCAGTTTAAAATCCTACTCATTATCTGGGTGAGAAATTAAAATGATTTCACAATAGTATTGCTTATTAAGTAAAATGGGAAGTAAACATCACCTTAAAAAAATCTTTATTATCATAATCCAAAACATATTTGAAAGAACAGTTGCTATATGTAGCGTGCAAGTTTCAACACGTTATATTGTGAAAAAAAAAGTGAAACGATGGATAGCGTACTTAGTGCAACGTATATTCCTCTATCCATCAATTTTCATTCATCTTCAAATTCAACCAACCAAACTTAAATGTGTACACAAGGTTCTTCCGCATTTTTCTTTCGAAATGATTTGTTTTTGTATTTGAGAGGTGTTCTGAGCACATGTATTGAACAAATATGAACTGTTTGTATGACATTTTACGAAAGGAGTATACTTTTACTCGATGTGACTAACTTGCGGTTACTTTTCCATATGGGACAATTTGACTTGGTATTTTTTCCACTTTTCTAGAACAAACTTCTCGCGTTGAATAGCATAACGCATAGTACATGTGAAAATAAAGTGATACATGATAATTACTCAAAATTGCCAAAAATTCAGATGTGCTCGACTTGCGGTTAGCGGCAGTAAAATTGTACTCACCTTATCGTATTCTTATATTCTTACCTCCCACTGAAACCATTTTCTTACTGATCATGTCCTTAAATTCGCATTCCTTGACATAATCATAGTTCTGGAAAGCTGTTCGATGTAAACCCACATCCGAAGGTTTACTCTCCCGGCAACAATAGACGAAAAGCGGTTGAATTTCGCGGGAGTTGATCGTCGAGCGTTTCAGGTACTGCAAACGTGGACCCTTAGCTGCAAACCAAACTTTCTTCTGAGCCTTGCCAAACTTCCTCTAGACCGAGGCATTTTCTACCAGAACACCAAACATTTGTTCCGATTATACTAGCCGAAACTGGAATCCCAAGACATTTTCTTTTTGACGCGGAAGAAAAATCGACTTCACAGCACGACTTACTTTGATCGAATGTATATAGCGGGACTGAATTGCGTAAAAAACAGCAAATTGAATTCTCTTTATGGGATAAAACTTAAACTTTAATGAAAGAAACTATTTTTTTCTTAACAGTCCTGTGAGACAATGTTCCTAATTTGTTGAAGGCAGCAATGAAAATTAAGTTTTCAAGAGCCATTTTCAATGCTGGACCACACAAATAATTATAAGATTTAGAAAAAATATTTTTTCGAATACAATCTGAATGGCTGAATGGAGTAAGCCGAAACATTATTTAAAAAAATGGAAATTGTGTATTTTTCATCACCAATAAAAATCAACAAACCAGAAAATATAATATACAATATGTGATTTCCCAGCAAAAACTTCTTTTAGCAGAAGTTTTCTTTTCAATACTTGTTTTCAAAATCCTGTATGCACTGCACAGTCACAGTCATTGAAAGTCTTATTTCTAATTTGGTACAAGCATGTCTAGAACGCCAGTACACGAGCTACTCGCAAGTAGCCTCACACCTCGGAAATATTGTCGATGGATTTGTTCCTAAGTGTTTTCAATTGAATTCAACGAGCTTCAGAAAAAGAAAATTAAAATTTTAAATACATGGGAACTGAAACCGGCGAAAAATTTTCTGATGCAGCTCTTAGGGTTTGTAAGTGACATTGGATTTCATGACCCAGACGAGCTCGGTAGTCTAGTGGCTACCGCTTCTGCCTTATAAGCAGGATGTCGTGGGTTCAATTCCAGGCTCGTCCCTTTCCTACATTGTATTTCTATCTTAGTTCTTTCTGTGTTTCACGTTATACCAAAACGATTCCTACTGTTTATAACCTTCCACACAATTCCAAAACCTCCCGTGGCCTTTATGAGAGGTCGTAGAGCTCTCTGCATCTTTCTTAAGTAGGTGTCCAACAAACCATCCTTCCCCTTCCTCAGCATTCGCAAGGACGTGGCCAGGACAGATCTCGACTATTGGAGAGTGCATTGCTTCCATCTTAAAGTTAGTGATTAGTCCCAAATCAATATCTGTGGTAACGGATGAAAGTGATGCTACTCTCATACAATAGTCTTAGTTTGTACCACCTACGAATTTGTGCGAACTGCTAAATGCTAAATGCTAAATGCTAAATTGGATTTCATGACCCTAGAGGCTATTGGGCTTCAGTATATCTCTTTGAAACGAAATTGTGTCATATTTCAACTAGCTGCATTGTAATCGACTGTTTGAAATGGATTGTTTGAATGAAATGGAAATCCTTGCTTTTGATAATGTGTTCGAACAAATACCTCAACCCCAGATTAGGATGGCAAAAATTAGTATAAAAAAAATCATTTCAATTTTTTGATGAACCGACCTCTTATTTCATTCTATTTGATGCCCTGATGTTCTGGACAAAATTTCAGCCAAATTGGTCAACGCTTGAGCGGTACTCAACTCATTGGAAGTTTATCTGGAACATTATACGGAGAAACATTGAAGAACAGTGATTTGACGTTGGAGGGAGGGGGTTACAAATTGTTACTTTTTGTTGCATAGCGGAAGCGGATCAAAAACTTTGATTTTTGCTTTACGTAATTTGTGAACAGACCCTTAGTTAAAGCTATTGTTTTTAGATATCTGCCAAGAAATCCGAAGTAAGCTTTGGTATAATGTAGTAATAATCGAAAGAGAAAGGTATTTTCTTTTGCACATACGACCTATTCTCAAAGCACTCTAGACTTTTCACTTTTCGCTTTTCACTTTTCACTTTTCACATCTCCCTTCTAACGTCTCACTTCTCACTTCTTAATTTTCGTTTCTTACTTAGTACTTCTCTCTTCTAACCTCTAACTTGCCACTTCTCGCTTCTCATTTTTCACTTTTCACCCCCCCACCTCGCAGTTCTTATTTCTTCAATTTCTCACTTCTAACTTCTTACTTCTCACTTTTCAGTCCTGAGTTCCGACTTTTCACTTCATACTTCTCACTTTTCTCTTCTCACCTCTCACTTTTTACTTCTTATTTCTCAATTCACTTCACTTCACGTCTAATTTCTTATGAGATGTGAAAAATGTCTTGTCACACTTCATGTAATTCTTATAAGTCACTTCTCATAACTCACTTTTCAATACTCGCAATATAAGTTTTTTCAAACTACTCGACCAAACGGCATTCGACCAAATGGCCCGACATCGTAGGGGAACTGCTCCGTTTTCCATCTCACTGTACATATATTCATCTCATCGCAAAACAAAGAAATACAGCACCAATCTTGTCGCTCCTTTTTGCTAACATGCGTGCTCACTGCTTAAAAAATCACAAAAATAAATAACAAATCAAATACCTTTTCATTGCTTTGTTTTTGATGGGATGGAAATGAGAGCTATGAGATGAAGTGCCGAACTGTTCCCCTATATATTGTGCATCTGAACTGATTCTAAGATTGACAACATCGATTTAGTGAGTTGAAAATGCATTGGGAAATTACTTAGGGGCCATCCAGAAACCACGTGGTCATATTTTTGAAGATTTTCAACACCCCCTTCCCCCATGTGGTTTATCGTGGTCATTTAGCTGACCCCCCCTCCCCCCCCTTTGACCACGTGGTTTTTTTCAAGTACAAAAAAAATTAAAAAAAAAACCTTATATAACTAAAACATATGGTAAATGCGATCAATTTTGAAGATGGACAATTTTAATTGATTCAAAATCAAACTAAACCCAGCATGGAAATTATAAATTTTCATGACTTCGAACATTTTGATTATGTTATCAAGTTGTAATGTGTATCAGGTATTAGTATATCTAGAACTCGCACACCTTCAATGTATTAGGATGATACAAAAAAATGTGGACTCGCGAATATGTTATAAAAATTTCGAGAAAAATTTGTAATGGTTTAGAAATATTCCAAAATATCCCTATATTTTTTTTATTTCTTTGTTGGTGATTTTTTAAAAATAATTATGAAGCTCATCACTGAATATCCCTATAGATTCCTAAGAGTATTTGAGACATTCCGTAGCTCTGGAGGTATTTACTGGAAATTCTTAAGATATATTAACCTCAGCGAAGCGTCTGAACTGAACTGAAGGTTTTTCTAAGGGCATACAAGTTTTATTCAGAATCTCAAAACTCTCTTCATTATGCCAAGATTCTATGATTCTAATCAGAACCGTAACACAATGTCCTTAATATTCCTTTGCATAAACAAAAATAAATTAACACTTTTAAAACCAAAAATTGCAAACATAAAAGAAGAAATTTCCCTAGAGAAATGAAAATGTTCTACGGAAAAAATACAAACATTCCATAAATAAATCAATATCAGAAAAAAATTATTACAAAATTTTCAACAACATAAATATTTTTTTTTTAACAAAAATTAAAACCTTTCTACGAAAAAATCAATAAAGAAAGAGCATTGAAATAAAAGGAAATTTTCTGTTAAAGAATATAAAAACCCAGATTAATCCACCTAGCGGTGATGGTGCCTTTCTCGACCTTGGTAAAATGTTTTGTCCGTTCTATGAAAATCGGATTATTTCGGATGTCAAACTGCATCGCGAGTGCTGCACGACTATGGCATAGATGCGCACCACTCGCGATGCAGTTGCAACATCCGGAAATGCCAGAAAATGCGATTGTCGCGAAACATCGGTTCGGTTCTCGACTTGATCTACAATATGCTAATAAGAATTTCGACAATTTTTATCCTTTTCCAATCTTTTTGACGTACATACCTCTGTTTTATTTTACCCAGTCATATATTTTAAGGATATTACTTTTTGATGTTTGTTAAACTGAAGCTCCGACTACACAAAAAGAAAACGAAAATGTCATTCCCATCAAGCGAGCGGAGGGCAATATTTGTTATGATATAAATATCATGACCGTCTTTCTGCCAAATTCTCGTATGAAGAGGGAGGGAAGTGTATCAGTGTGGAAGCATCCGACAGTTCGTTTTCGGAGAGAAATTATAGCCTTTCGGAACAACTTTGTTTCACAAGAAAGGCAAAAATGGTGGCCAATTTCTAAGGTAATAGTCCAATCTGGCCAATTTTCAATAGAAAATAATAGAACAGGATTCCGCGTCCAATGCAATTTGTTGTGAGTAATTGGATCGAGGGTAAGTGCATTAAAAGTGAACTAGGCTTTTCTACAAGCTTTTTTATAACACAAAGTATTTTGGCTATAATTTCTGTGCCCATAGTCCGATCTTCCAAATTTTCAATAGAAAACAATACGACAGGATCCCGCGTGGAATGGAACTTGTTGCAAGTAAATCGTTTCGGAGGATAAGTACCGAAAAAGTGAGCTAAACTTTTCGCACTTTTGTTGGGCGCATACACACACTAAGACATCATCTCAGTTCGTCGAGCTGAGTCGATTGGTATATAACACTATGGAACTCAAGGCATTCTGTAAAAGTTTGGTTTTGGAGCGAACATATAGCCTTTTTGTATACTTTTTAGGCAAAAGGCAAAAATGGTGTTTCGGCCATAACTTCCGATCCCATATTTCGATCTGGCCAATGACCAATAGGACACATTGGGACAGGATTATGCGTCGAATGCAACTTGTTGCGAGCAAATAATCTGAAGATAAATGCCTAAAAATGAGTGACATTCTTTAAGCGATTTTTTCGTAAACGTTTGCATTGGAATCTGCGTCGAATGCAACTTGTTGCATGTAAATCGATCAAGGTTAGGTGTCCGAAAAATAGGTGACATTTTTTTTGTGATTTTTCTATTAAAAAAAAGGTAGTTTGGCCATAACTTCCGATCCCATAGTCCGACCAGGTCAATTTTCAATAGGAAACAATGGGACAGGATCCTGCGTCGAATGCAATTTGTTGCGAGTAAATCGGTTGAGGATAAGTGCCTGAAAAATTAGTGACATTTTTTACGCGATTTTTACGTATAAATTTGTATTTTAGCCATAACTTCCGACCCCATAGTCCGACCTGGCCAATTTCCAATAGGAAACAATGGGAAAGGATTCTGCGTCGAATGCAATTTGTTGCGAGCAAATCAGTTGAGAATAAGTGCCTGAAAAATGAGTGACATTTTTTACGCGATTTTTACGTATAAATTTGTATTTTGGTCATAACTTCCGATCCCATAGTCCGACCAGATCAATTTTCAATAGGAAATAATGGGACAGGATCCTGCGTCGAATGCAATTTGTTGCGAGCAAATCAGTTGAGGATAAGTGCCTGAAAAATGAGTGACATTTTTTACGCGATTTTTACGTATAAATTTGTATTTTGGTCATAACTTCCGAGCCCATAGTCCGACCAGATCAATTTTCAATAGGAAATAATGGGACAGGATCTTGCGTTGAATTCAATTTGTTGCGAGCAAATCGTTTGAGAATAAGTGCCTGAAAAATGAGTGACATTTTTTACGAGATTTTACCGTATAAATCTGTATTTTGGTCATAACTTCCGATCCCATAGTCCGACCTGTCCAATTTCCAATAGGAAACAATGGGAAAGGATTCTGCGTCGAATGCAATTTGTTGCGAGCAAATCAGTTGAGAATAAGTGCCTGAAAAATGAGTGACATTTTTTACGCGATTTTTACGTATAAATTTGTATTTTGGCCATAACTTCCGATCCCATAGTCCGACCTGGCCAATTTGCAATAGGAAACAATGGGACCAGGATCCTGCGTCAAATGCAATTTGTTGCGAGCAAATCAGTTGAGGATAAGTGCCTGAAAATTGAGTGACATTTTTTACGCGATTTTTACGTATAAATTTGTATTTTGGTCATAACTTCCGATCCCATAGTCCGACCTGGCCAATTTCCAATAGGAAACAATGGGAAAGGATTCTGCGTCGAATGCAATTTGTTGCGAGCAAATCAGTTGAGGATAAGTGCCTGAAAAATGAGTGACAATTTTTACGCGATTTTTACGTATAAATTTGTATTTTGGCCATAACTTCCGACCCCATAGTCCGACCTGGCCAATTTCCAATAGAAAACAATGGGACAGGATCCTGCGTCGAATGCAATTTGTTGCGAGCAAATCGGTTGAGGATAAGTGCCTGAAAAATGAGTGACATTTTTTACGCGATTTTTACGTATAAATTTGTATTTTGGCCATAACTTCCGATCCCATAGTCTGACCTGGCCAATTTCCAATAGGAAACAATGGGAAAGGATCCTGCGTCGAATGCAATTTGTTGCGAGCAAATCGGTTGAGGATAAGTGCCTGAAAAATGAGTGACATTTTTTACGCGATTTTTACGTATAAATTTGTATTTTGGCCATAACTTCCGATCCCATAGTCCGACCTGGCCAATTTCCAATAGGAAACAATGGGAAAGGATTCTGCGTCGAATGAAATTTGTTGCGAGCAAATCGGTTGAGGATAAGTGCCTGAAAAATGAGTGACATTTTTTGCGTCGTTTTGTGCGCACACACACACACACACACATACACACACACACACACACACACACACACACACACACACACACACACACACACACACACACACACACACACACACAGAGGTGGGAGCTCGGGACTTGTTCCCGGGCGCCAATGAAAAACCACCACTTGGCGTTTCCCTCGGGAGATGACCGGGCCCTGGCACCAGTTTACTGGTTCCCAGCCAGCCCAAGCGGAATCTGCCTAGGGGACGTGGCGGAGGTTTGACAGTGGGCTCTGTTGAATCTCTACAAAAAACCACAGGTCTATAAGCAGCTCTGTACAAGCGACCCGTGCCGCTTCCAAAGCACTTAAGCCCCATCAATGGGAGTGCCAACCGGCACATTAGGATCGATACCAGTAAGGTCCTAATTATGGTATACTGGTCATGGCTTACGATAACGGACAAAATCTGGATAGTGGATTGGAAACGACGATTTTGGGCTGACGGTCGTGCTGTTCTACTCCCTGAGTAAGGAAGGGTGACACCGGCTTGAAATGGCGAGTGGGCCAACAGCACGGCCGCCTCCGTCCCGGTAAAGCAGTCCTCCGAATACGTTCAATACTCATCCACCAATTTTCTTGGTGAGTACTAGGCTCGGTTGAGATTTTCCCGATTGCGCGATCGGCTCTGAACACGGCCATATAAGTGCGTCCGTGTCAACCCTCGCATGGACCTCACTGCTTGCAAAGACAATCCATGGATCATAAGCGACTACGTACGATGGGTGGAGACAACGGTTTGGAGGAAGGACCCTATAGAATGAGTAATCCAATAAATCATACAGAAGCAGACGCAGGAGCGGCAAACCCGTTCGCCAGTAGTGGGCTGGTGAGATCATATGTAGCAGTAGTGCTACATCAACAACAACAGCAGCAGAAGCAGGGGCAACAGCAGGAGCAGCAGCTGGGACAGAACGAGTTAAACAAGCCTCCGCAAAAGCCGAAAATAGTGACAGCAAAGAGATTGGTGGAGGAGCTCCACAATTTCGTGGATGGGAGGAACAATGTCCATAAGGAGATTAAGGACATGGTTCACAAGATACGAAAGGCGCTAGTATCGGCAGTAAATGAATTCGATACCGCAGTGTTGAGGGCCGATGCAGCGGAGTGCGCATTGGCGCTGACTAAGGCTCCTGCTGCCTTAGCTCCGCCGGAACAGGAACATATCGGCACAGCTGATCCATTACATCCTAAGAAGCAGGGGAAAGAGATGTTAGCTGGGTTGGAGAGTACATCAGTCTCCATGACTCCTAAAAGGGCCAGAACTTCGCCGGGAGACGGGAGGCCAGGCGGTCTCAAGAAGCAAACGCGGGAGGACGCTGCCGCCGTTGGAGGGACAGACGCTACTTCACAGGGATCAGGATGGAGTACCGTAGTTGGCCAGAAGGAGAAAAGAAACAAACAGCTGAAGCGAAAAGAGGCGAGAAAGATGGAACAGAACAAGAAGGAAAAGCCTCCGCCTCGTCAGAAGCCACCGAAGGGGAAGCCGTACTCGTCAAGGCTAACGATGCACGGACGTATGCTGCGCTACTCAAGAAGGTTAGAGAGGATCCGGAGCTGAGGGACTTGGGCGAGAATGTAATAAGGACCAGGCGCACTCAAACCGGAGAGATGCTCTTCGAGTTGAAGAAGGACCCTGCGGTCGATTGCTCGATTATGCAGGAGCGCCTCGCAAAATCGTTGGGCGCAGAGGCGGAAGTCAAATCCCTGACCCCAGAGATGGTGATTATGTGCAGAGATCTAGACGAGATCACGTCGGAAGAAGAGCTCAAGGATGCTCTAAGGTCACAGTGTAACCTGGGCGAGGTGCAAATGGCAATCCGAATAAGGAAAGCGTTCGGGGGAACACAAACAGCGATAATTCGTCTGCCAGTAACCGCTGCTAACAAGGCCCTAGAGGTAGGCAAATTGACGGTTGGATGGTCAAAATGCCCATTGAAAGCCGCCCGCGACTGAATAAACAAGCGGATAGATGCTTCAAATGTTTGGGCTTTGGACATCGAGCAGGGGCTTGTAAGGGTCCGGACAGATCAATATGTGTTTTAAATGCGGGGGAACAGGTCATTTTGCGAAAGACTGCACGCAAAAACCCAAGTGTATGCTTTGCACACCGGAAGAAGGGAATGATCATCAGACGGGTGGCTACAAATGCCTTGCCTACAAGAGGGCGATCGCAGGCCAGCAGTAGTGGAGATAATTCAGATTAATCTGAATCACTGCGAAACCGCACAGCAACTGTTATGGCAGTCAACAACAGAAGTGATGTGTGACATAGCAATAATTGCAGAGCCGTATCGAGTTCCCCCTGATAATGGCAACTGGGTCGCTGATAGAACGGGAATGGCTGCGATACAAGTTATGGGCAGACTGCCTATACAAAAAGTGGTGGAGAGTTTATGTGAAGGATTCGTGATTGCCAAAATCAACGGCATTTACATATGCAGTTGCTATGCACCTCCAAGGTGGACGGTGGAGCAGTTCAGCCAGATGCTAGAGCAGTTAACCGACAAGCTGATTGGACGAGGGCCGATAGTTATAGGAGGTGATTTCAATGCCTGGGCTGTGGGTGGAGCAGCAGAGTAACCAATACGAGGGATACATTCTGCAGGAAGCTCTAGCAAAGCTAGACGTACGATTGTGCAATGAAGGCACCGTAAGCACATTTCGCAGAGACGGAGGGAGTCTATCATCGACATCACGTTCTGCAGTCCTTCGCTGATGCCGAACATGAACTGGAGAGTTAGTGAAATGTACACCCATAGCGATCACCAGGCGATTCGCTACTGTATTGGGCAACGAATCCTGCGACAACACGAAGAAGAGCGACCGTTGAGCAGAAGTGGAAGATGAGAGCTTTTAATAAGGACCTCTTCGTTGAGGCGCTTCGTCCGGACAATAGTATCGAGCACATTGATGCGGCCGAACTGATAAGGAGAATGGTAACGGCTTGTGACGCCGCAATGCCGCGAAAACTGGAACCTAGAAGCAATCGCCGTCCAGCCTACTGGTGGAATGAGAGGCTCAGTGCGCTGCGTGCTGCTTGTCTCAGATCCAGGAGGCGGGCACAGAGAGCGAGGACGGAACCAGAAAGAGAGGAGCGCAAGGCGGCATTCCGGGAAGCTAGAACCGCATTGAAACGAGCAATCAAGATTAGCAAATCAGACTGCTACAAGGAGCTATGCCGAGAAGCAGACGCCAATCCCTGGGGTGATGCGTACAGAATTGTGATGGCGAAGATCAAAGGCCCGTCGACGCCAGCTGAAATGTGTCCAGTAATGCTGAAGGAAATCGTGGAAGGTCTCTTCCCGAAACACGACCTGACTACGTGGCCACCAACACCATACGGCGAAGATGCGGAAGCAATTGCCGAGGATCGACAAGTGTCCAATGACGAGCTGACAGAAGCAGCAAGGCACCTGAAAACGAAGAAAGCTCGGTCCAGATGGAATACCAAACGTGGCTCTGAAAGCTGCGATCTTGGCATATCCGGACATGTTCAGAACGGTACTCCAGCGGTGCCTGGACGAGGTAACTTTCCAGAAATGTGGAAGACCCAGAAGCTGGTGTTGCTGCCAAAACCTGGGAAGCCGCCGGGAATCCGGCCTCGTATAGACCGATATACCTGATAGATACAGTTGGGAAGCTCCTGGAGAGGATCATCCTCAACAGGTTGACAAAGTGTATGGAGGGTGAGGTGGACTGTCAATGATGCAGTTCGGATTCCGAAAAGGAGTATCAACTGTTGATGCAATCCGGACAGTACTCGAAAGTGCTGAGAAAGCGTCCAAACAGAAGCGAAGAGGAGATCGATACTGCGCAGTGGTTACGATAGACGTGAAGAACGCGTTCAACAGCGCCAGTTTTGAAGCAATTGCCGCAGCGCTGCACAGAATGCGGGTTCCCGGCTATCTGTGTAACATTCTGAAGAGCTACTTTCAGAGCAGAGTTCTGGTGTATGACACAAACGAAGGGCAAAAGTCGATGCGTGTTACGGCGGGTGTTCCTCAGGGTTCCATACTCGGCCCAAGCCTTTGGAACGGGATGTATGATGGAGTCCTGACACTGCAGCTGCCCAGGAAAGTGAGAATCGTGGGTTTTGCGGACGACGTGTCGCTAACAGTGATGGGCGAGACACTCGAAGAAGTGGAGGCGTCTGTGACGGAGGCGATAACCACAATCGAGAGTTGGATGAATGGAGTCAAGCTACAGATAGCTCACCAAAAACGGAGGTGCTATTAGTCAGCAACTGCAAAGCAATCCAACGGATGGAGATCGTAATCGGAGGGCATGAAATTACATCGAAACGGTCACTGAAGCACCTGGGAGTGATGATTGATGACCGGCTGAACTTCAACAGCCATGTCGACTACGCCTGTGAAAAGTCGGCGAAGGCAATGAACGCGATAACGAGGATCATGCCAAACGTTGGCGGACCAAGAAGCAGCACGAGGCGTCTGCTAGCTAGTGTCTCGTCATCGATACTGCGGTATGGAGTTCCTGCTTGGGGGAAAGCACTGCAAACCAAGCGGAACCGTGAAAACTAAAAAGTGTGTTCCGGCTGATGGCCATACGGGTTGCAAGCGCGTATAGAACAATATCGTCGGAGGCAGCATGCGTTATTGCCGGGATGTTACCTATCTGCATCGCACTGGAGGAAGATATCGAGTGTTATCAGCGAAAAGACACCAGAAACATAAGGAAGGTGGTGAGAATCCGTTCGATGGCGAGATGGCAACAGGAGTGGGACAGTACGGAGAAAGGAAGGTGGACCCACCTTCTTATTCCGAATCTGGCAACGTGGATAAATAGAAAGCATGGCGAGGTAAACTTCCACCTGACGCAGTTCCTGTCGGGCCACGGATGCTTCAGGAAGTATCTGCATCGGTTCGGGCATGCCAACTCACCGTTCTGTCCGAACTGTGAGAACGTCGAAGAGACGCCGGAGCACGTGGTCTTCGTATGTCCAAGGTTTGAGGCACTACGAAGGGAAATAACCGGTTTAAGCTTGGAGAACGTCGTTGAGGAAATGTGTCGAGAGGAAAGCACTTGGAATGCGGTCGACAGGGTAGTATCGCGCATATCATATCAGTTTTGCAAAAGAAATGGCGCAACGACCAAAGAGAATCGGTACCGGGAGAAATTCTTTTGTCGGGGAACTCTCCGTCGGTGTAGGCTAGATCCACCGCCGGGGACTAGACTGAGTAGATCGCGACGAAATACCACCAGCGACGGGTAGTCAGGGCACCAGTGAACCGGACGCCCTGTTCCACCGGAATCGCTGGACTGACCTTGGCACCCGGCTGGTTGGCTTCGGTGTGGGATCGCCGGGGAATTCTCTGTCGGGGTAGCTAGATCCGCCCTTGAGGACTAGACCGAGTAGAACGCGAAGAATTAGTTGTTTAAAGTCGTCAATACACCAACCACTTCAAAGTGGAGGCCAAGGAGAGGTGCTTAACAGCACAACAGGCCGACTTCTCCGAAGTAAAGCAGATTGGTAGTACCGGAGAAGTGCAGGCATCGACACAGAAAGATTTGATGATAAGCTCGAATGAGCTCGTAGTACAAGACGCATCTTGCGGTCCCGGGGAGGAGCAAGATAGCAAAGCTAGGAAAGGAGGTTTTTTCCCTCATTTGAGGTTTTTCCTCCCATCACAGTGAAAGCAAGTATCCATAGAAACAAGGATTACCTAATTATAGGTAACATAGCAGGCGTGAACCCCAGAGCCCAATCCCCCTAGCAGACAGCAAGGGGTGATGGTGAATGTTTCCAAGCAGTTTTGCGAGGAAGTGCAGACATTAGTGTCATAACTCAATAAAAAAAAACACACACACACACACACACACACACACACACACACACACACACACACACAGACACACAGAGAGACATCACCTCAATTCGTCGAACTGAGTCGATTGGTATATAACACTATGGGTCTCCGGGCCTTCTATAAAAAGTTTGTTTTTGGAGCGATCATATAGCCTTTACCGTATACTTAGTATACGAGAAAGGCAAAAAGCAATAAGATTACCCCTTCTTTAAAAGCGTTTGAAGTGCATGGAAAATTTTATCAATTTGATTGCTTTTCTTTCTTATCTTCTTATTTTTTATTGCTCTTTATTGATGTGAAAGAAACCCAGCATTGCTCAGGTCTTGCAAATGTCACAATGAACTATTTGCAGCACCGCACTCTAGATCAATTTCCGTGCGTTTGTTTTGTTTTCCTCAACAGCTGACCCAAAATTGTATTTTAATGACTTTTTACATTTCCCCGTTAAATTCACCAACTTTTTGTACACAGGATTTTGTTTTTACACGATTTTTTTTCGCTCGTATTTTTGATCGTGTGACTTTAATTTGCCACCAAAGTCTTTGCAACATGTTTCTAAAAATCCTAAATAATTCAAAGAAAAATCACAAAGTTATTAATATGCTTTTAGCATTTAGGATGGGTGCAAAATTGAGAAAGTTTAAATCGTGTAAAAACAGAATCCAGTGTATATACAAACCTTGCGGATCCCAAAACGAATTGATAAGGGAAAAATCTTGCAAATCGGTCAACACGTTTGCGATTTGAATCGTCAGGAAGGAAATCTCAACTCAGTTTTATTATATAGAGATTATGTGGAGAAAAAAATATTTATTTTGTGAAAAATTTTGTAATTGTTTATTGCTAATATTGATTTATTCATGAAAATTTTGTATTTTTTTCGTGGAACATTTTGATTTCTTTATGGAAAATTCTTATTTCACAATTGCAATTTTTGCTTTTACAAGTGCGAATTATTGTTGTGCAAGTGCTTATTATCGTTGAAATTGTTTTCGGAATTTACGCTGGAGATGTTTTGTTTTTTTCCATTAACAATTTGTAGCAAAATTTCCAAGCAAAATTTTTCAGAGAGTATTGTTTTAAAATCATTCGGAATGCCAGCACTTCATCAGGATTGTATGAAGTAATGTCAAAGTTTTTACAGGAAATTTCTTTACTGGATTTTTCCTGAATATCCACAAGATATTCTTTGGAAGTTTTTTTTCTTGGATTATTGTAAAAACATGAACATTTTTCAAAATTGTAGCTGCAGTCCGCTAATGCAAAAGTGTCGGCGGCGTGATGCCAAAAACCATCAGCGGCGGTGGCGTGGCGCGGCGGACTTTTTTTTTTAAATATTTTCCCATTTTTCCTTTCCAATTTTTTTGTGGAAATTGAGACTGAATCGCAAACTGTTTTTTCGTTTTTTTTTTCTTTGGAAATAGGCTAAGGCTAAGATGGTCAAATAACGCTGATTTGCATCGGCGTTGCGACCGACGCTGCGTCACCGGTTATTTTCGATGCACACCTACGTCTTTTCAACGCTGAGTTGAAAAGACGCTACGTGGGCATCGGTCCTAAGATGCGCTTTGCGTTTAATGATTTGTATTTTTACACCGCTATTGTTATTCCCCAAAAGCTTTTCGTATGAAAAAAGACCACGTGGTTCGAGAGCAACACCCCCCTCCCCCCATGTGGCTTATCGTGGTCATTTTCCAAACCCCCCCCCCCCATACATGACCACGTGGTTTCTGGACGGCCCCTTATGGAGAAATTGAAATATACTAAATTTAAGCGACTTTGATTTTCATTGAGTAAGGGAAAATATCGAGCTATAGAACATCGAGTTAGGGAGAGTTCACTGCATTTGAATTGATTGTTCGCTATTTCTTTTTCGCGAAACAAAAAGTCGATTATGATCAACTATGAATTGCGAGTAATGACAATCGAGCGTGCGAATCACGTGAAGGATCTCGGGACAATCCTGGGGCCTCATTGCGCATCTCCTTTCGATAGCTCTTTCATATGACAGTTTGCATGATTTGCTCGTTTCGAATCAAGGTGCGCAATGCCACCCCTGGATTCACAACTGACTTACAAGCAGCACTTTGCGTGTTATGTTGCTTGCTGTTGCTCTTGCTGTTATGTTGCTTGAAATCGTTATATTGCTATTTAGTGCACCCCACTTTATACTACTGCTCAGTCCTTATCACAGCAACGGCATCGCTTCTTCGGTTCGCATTTTGGAGACAGCCCTTGAGTGGCCCTTCCTGGTTACCAAGCTACGAGAGCCGCTCTGCCGTAATCTGAAAAAGTTACGTATACGCCATTTTCCAAAAATGGTGTAAACGAGTACTAATCATCGAGCTCTTTAACAGAAAAATGGAAAACATGCATGTTGTAAAATGGCTGTTACGTCACTTTTCCAGATTACGGCAGCGCTGTCGCCTGATCAATCTTGACACTTAGCGAGTTAGAAGGGACGTCACCAGAGCATTGACCATCGCTGATGTCCTACAAAGCAAGTTTGACTCATAGGTTCTTCATGAGCTTAACAACCTAAAAGCTCATCCGAGAGCTCTTCGTAACAGTGTAATGTTGAGGCCAAGACACCATCGTACGAATTACGGTCAGGAAGGAGCTTTAGGCGGCGTGCAGCGAATATTATTCAAGTTTCCCCAGTGTTAAATTTCCATTCTTCCCGAGAAGCATAAATTTTATTGTTTTAGTAACGACCGACCAATAATTTGTATGTTTTTTTTTAACTAAAGTTTTTTCCCAATCATAACATCATTTGGGCCATAACAAGCCTGTTGATGTATAATAAATAAATAAATCGATCTTTGACTCGATGACTGACAGATACAATAGCTGCTACGCAGTGGTTCAAGTCCAGTTAGCTTTGCTCGCAGTCTGATTTACCCATCGCATTTGTTTTGAAACATTGAAAGTTGTAGCCGACTTGACAGAGAAGCCACACCTGACAGTATACAAAACATCTTCCGACATATTATTGCAAGGACTATGGAATAGTGGGAGCTATCGAACTTCGTCTAAAAATGTCTAAAAATGTTCTATTCTAGGAACTTTTTTCAAATAGTCATAACTGTATTTGACCTTGAAAATTAAAACGGCCAATACTCTCTCAATTCTGCAAATTTGGTTCTACTGTCATTACTATCAGATAGATCAAAATCTATTATTCCTGTTGAGCACATAAGTTCACCGAAATAGTTTGAATGAAGAGCACAATCGCTGTTCCGAAAATGAAGGTCAGAATCAATTAAGCCCATTTGAAAAAAGTTTTTAGTATTTATTGATATCGTGAATAAGTGAATAAACTTACTAAGGACACTCCCTGCTTCAACTTCATTAGCCCTGTATCACATACCCCAACGCTCTCTTCCGTGTGCTACCAACTGAAATGAAAGTGAATCGTCGATTGCCAATTAAGCCCGCATCCCGACCAGTATCGGTGGAGCCTATTCAAAAATTTTATTTGAATTGCCGAATCTAATCTCTGTCAATAAATCCCTGGGATTTTCGCATTGCACAACACGCCAATGGCGCTGTACATTCGGGACCCGCCGAATCTAGAGCAGGATCTGATTTGGTCTGGTCTCAATCGAGTGCTGGCTGGTATCATCGGGAAAAAATCCTCTTCCACTAAAAGCACATCTCGCTGCAAATCCGGTAGCTTTTAACGGGCGCTGCGCTGCGCCGCCTGCCACACAGCTCCACCAAGTGCACCGTTGGCGATGGATGTCGGTCGGGCAGTCCTTCGCTACTCTGGAACTCCACCGATCCACCTACAATCGATGGCAGAGTTTACGTTCGTGCCCGCTCCACCGCTTGAGTGCCATATTTATGCCAGGCTTTGTGCATTAAATCAGACGCAGTGAATCGAAATTGGTGGGTAGGCAATGATGCTGCTGCTGCTGCTGCTCTGTCAGTGACTGGTAGTTTTCCGGGCCGCGCGTAGTCCGTACATATGCTGTGTACCAGATTTTATGCGACGGCGGCGACAACGTGAATGGTGTTATTTATTATGAATTCAAAAATTCGACGGCAGTTGTCTTTGACGGGTTAATGCAAGCTTTTGGCAGTTCTTATTTTTACACTTGGCATATTTGCAGTGGGAAATTTCTTTGAAAAAAAAACTATTTGTATTGAGAACGACCAGGGTTGTGAACAAATAATCCCTCTGTTTTAGCTTTTCTGGTCAGAGACTTCAAAAAGCGGAGTAATTCTACTGCATCCGACGTTTCGACCCTTGGTTTGGGCCTTCTTCAGGGAGGGCTAAAAGGTCGAAGCCATTCACTTTAACACCAGAACAATGACCAACGTTATTAAACAATTCTAACGTTAAGCTTTGAAAATAAGTACATACACTAAACAGTCAATCAAGTAAGGCACTGAAATCTATTTGGTCAACGTATTCTATTCAACGTAAAGCTCGGATCTATATTCTTTGTCGTTGGGAAAACATATTTGCAAAGTTCTTCCAGAGATTCATCAGACCATCGGTATTGATATCTGGTTGGGACAATCTTTAGCTGTGCTTAGAACCATGTTTGGCGTCGTGCAACAGAACGATGAGTGGTGGTGAAAATTGACCACGCGCTTTCCCTAATCAACAGCAAACCCGGTATTCAGAAGGTGGTAAAAATTGAAAGAATACGATGGGCAAGACATGTTGCAAGAATGCCAGGCCGGCTGTTACAATAAAACGTAACTCACCGTCAGCTAGGTTGTGCTAAACGATAAGGCACAGACGAGGAAGGATTTTGCTGCAAACCAAGTACATGTAGCGTCAAATTGTTAATACAGGTTTATCCATACAGACAGATATGTCCTACACAGTTGGCAGAAAATCTGCTCTTTTATTTTCCACAATTTTTAACAATCAAATAAACTTCATTCAGTGAGTGCAACTAATAGATGGATATTTGAATTTTCTAAATGTCACTTCGATCTGTCAAAATAATACACACCGGCGACACGCGGGTGCGCGCACAGCAAATACACCGGCGTGTAATACACAGCAGATTTTTTGCCAACTGTGTAGGACATCTCTGCATACAGATATCCATATGATATGTAAGCTATATAAATAAATTAACCAGGTTGGATACGTCTCCCTGTTTCACCGCAGAATCAATTATCGATGGTTACCAATGAACCTGAACGCATTAATTCATCATCCATTTCGTTTTCATACCTTCGATTTAGCCTCATTGTGGTTGTTTCTCGCTTCCGAGGCAATTCGCTCAATTTCATTCTCATTTATGTTTCCTCCATCGTTTGGAAGTAACGTGACCATAAAATTAATTGCCCACTTTCTTGTTTACGTTCGAATTATTTGAACGTTTGTCTGAAAGGGATTTTCGTGTATTATATGTCTAATTTGTTCTAAAGATTCGGTCTTTGCTGAACAAAAAGTGTTTTAGTAATCAAGTAGCTGAATTGTTCATCAAAGGAAATTAATTCAATTGCAACTCTTCGTATTATGCCTTATGATCCTTAAGAAAATCCCAAAAATGCAACGGAGTTGATGAAAAAAAAATTCCCGCTAAATATTTACATGGATGGCGTCTATCACGTTTCTGCGGCAAATCATTCAGTGGCTGACGTTGGCGTCAGTGGCAGTCAAATGAAATTTTCCTTCAAGATTCTAATTTTGGTTTTGTTTCTGTTTGCGCATCGAGAGGCGCATTGTTGAAAAAAATCGGTTATTTTCAGAAGCACCATTTGACACAACAGAAGAAGGTTGAAGAAACGAACTTTCTTCAAAGTACAAATTATAATCGTTCAGCGACGGCAGAAATTTGCTGTCGCGTCGGTAGCAACGCTAACGTTCGTCGGAGGGAGGAAGAAATTCATCATTTTTGTTTATGTGCTGTCCGAAATCAAATTTCAAACCATTCTGGAGGAATAAATCCTTCTATAAAAATTGGCTTGATAACAGCAGAAAGATGCTTTCTGATTTGTTAAATATTTTGCGTTTACTTGCTACGTAGGTCGGTTAAAATCGTTGAAGTGCGGCTTTTCTTTCGTAGACCAAAACAAGGATTTATCCTCGGTGATTGCATTTATAATCACTTCTCGATATATTGCTCTTTTCACAAATGTTTAGCTTTCTGTGATAATATTTCTCACCCCGTTTTCGAACTTCGCACTGTCAAACGCTTTGAGACGATGATGAAAACAAACTATTTTTATTGCTGATTATCGAATTTGCTGACCGTCATATGCCAGGCCAATCTAAATAAGGTATACCAAAATAAATATTGTATGGAAAAATTAGATAACCTTTATGTGAAGTAACCTTGACGCACTGCGAAATCGTGTGCGAGATTCGACTGTGATAATCATTTATTCAGAGTAAGTCTAAATAGGAGTAAATGTCGCAATATGACGGTGTAACTCTTTTGTCATTTGCTCTAAAAGAGCTCCTCAATGATGGTTCCAAAAATGTCTATCGTGAATACTGGTTCCGCCAAACGCTGGGTCTTGAAAAGTCGGAAGTAAAAATGCCAACGCAATGAAAAGCGTAACGTTTAAACTCCTTTGATGGCGTTGATTGTTGCTTCCACCTGAGGATATAAACACACTGAAATGCTGGACCCATTGGTATCCTACGATTGTATCACGTAACTATCCGGATTCAAAGAGTTCTTGGAATAATTCCCACCTGAAGGATCTTCAAACTTGGTAGCCTTTTCGATCCCGGTTCCGGCATACTTTGTAACTCCGAATATTCGATGCTGTGGTAGTCATTCGGATTTTGTTTTGTTAGATAACATCAGATCTCGACGTTTCATGCATTTTTAAGTCAAAAACAAAAATTCGATTTTCGACTGTAAAATTTTCATGGGTAAAAATTTCAAAACTTTGACGAATTGTAGGCACCCCTAAATCATGTCCGATTGAGCTCAAATTTTGCATGGGGTCATATTTTGGGGTAATGAAACTTGTGAGCAGTGTTGTAAAATGTCATTTGCATTCGTTTGTTTAATTTTCCCAGAACTTTTTTCTGAAGGTAGCTATCGATTCATGAGGTATGACGAACTTATTGCGCTTAAATGTGCCTACAACTTTGTCGAACAAGACATTGCTGTAAATATGTCATTATAAATGACATTATGTCAAATGACACGTGACATTTTGGAGCGTTTTCACTCTCCAGCCTCAGATGTTATATTTAGAGCAATGTACCCTTGGACAAAAATATAGCCCTACTCAAGCGTTATGAGCACATCTAAAATTATGGAATAGATTTGGCTTCTAAAGAAAGTTATGAACAAATTAGTCAAATGACATGCAGATGACATTTTACAAGCCTGCTTGTGAGCAATGTCGTTTTTTTTAAATTCGAAAATATCATTTTCATTGGCACCCTAGTACAACGATGGTTGAATCCATTCAAAACCTAGCATTGTAGGGAATATGAATGCTGGATTTCAGTTTTTCATACAGATGACGCAGTAGCAAGACTGATGACAGCTCGAGACGAAGAGTAGATAAAGCGACGATAGAGCAGTCAAATTCAGTCTATACTCCTGCCAAAACAACTGCATCCTGTCTGGTAACAGATCTGTAGTGAATACGATCGACCATCTGATAATTGTTTATTTCATGTATGTATATTTGTCTGAGTGTTAGGATGTCAACATCTCAGGTGTACAAAGTCCACTGTAGCAGAGCTTTCAATTATGAAAAGCTCAGAATGAAAGCGCACGTTCAAGAGAAGATTCACAAATGCGACAAACGTTATTGAATCATATGGGGTGTGACTTGTAGCTGAAGGAATGAAGAGTTGAGTAGAATGGAGGTATGAAAGAGATAGAATGTGAATGTGACGATCTGAGCAGAACGGACGGCAGCTTGAAAAAGCAGAAATGTGCATGAGAGATTCGGTCTATTGACCATGTTATAATCGAATGGTTGTTGTTTTTTTGATTCGTGTTCGCGAGTGTCATGACTCTTTGGCTGAGTCAAATGCGGATACGACAATCATCCCATTCGCAATTCTGCTTCCACAGTTCCTGTGGGAAAATCTTAGCTATGAGGACTACGGGTCCAATTATTCCTAATGGATCAAAAAGACAAGCAGTTTTGCTATCAGCGGTGCCATTGCTCCAGTGTGGAGAATCTTATCGAAATCTGTCTGACTATGGTTCCCACTAGTCCCAACGTCTTAACTGGAGAAGATGATGAATCTAGTTCTAACGTCGCCCGACTATCCGATTGTTCTGCCGGCAGTTAAGCCAACAATTGCGTAGAGTTGGAGTTCCATTTGCGCAAATTAAAACCTCCTGATGCCGTTAGCTCAACAATTTCTGACACCAGATGTTTCGCTTCTTCGACGTCATTTGCCCTGTCAACATATCGTCAACATAAAAGTCCTTCAATACCGTTGTCCTTCGATGCGCGTTGATACGACGGAACCCCTTCATCTGCTAGGCTCTGGAGACACTTTGTCCCCAGATAAGGTGCTGACGCTGTCCAGTACGTAACAGTTGTCAACTCGTACGTTTTAATTGGTTCATCAGGAGAATCGCGATATACAATGCGCTGTAGACGCCGATCTTGAGGTTGCACTTGTATCATATGTAGATAAGATCAGAACTTTGCCGGAACTTTGCCAACTGCTCGTGCAGGCTCGCATGAGTGCAAGAATGAGCTGCAGTTTGTGTTACTCTCGCTGCATGCTCGCCTATGCCACCTGACACTATACACCCGAATACTGTATTTTGCAGTGAAGGCCCCTCATCTGCTATTTTCTGCCGACCGTCTGTTAGCAGATCCAGATAATGCTCTGTACAAATTATTAAGTCAATGCACCCTAGCTCATGAAACTGTGTATCGGCAAAAGTAATGTTTTTCGGGAGCTTCTAATTGACTGCGTTTACCCACCGTGAGGGCAGAGTAGCCGTTAGTTCTGACAGCACGTAGAAATTCATCTCCTCATGGAACGATGATATTTACGGAAAATGTGGGAAAATTGACGCTTTGACTGACTTCGAAGCGTGTTGTCATGCGGTTCCAGGTGCAATAAGGAGTGATGCTTCTACTTAAAATGATGGCAAGAGCCTCTACGGCAAACCCTGGCGCCAAGCAATTCAGGAAAAGGCGTGATCGTCGTACTATTTCATTGCGCTCGACAACCGTCAGCATCAGGAACTTAATACAGCGAAAGGCGGAATGATAACCTTTTCCGCAGAATGAACACTTCATCGACGATGGCTGACTTGAAGACTGTTGAACAGCTGCGTGGCTAATGGAAAACTTGGGTTTTTTCTCAGGGACAGCAATTGGAATTGATTTGGTTGGTGTTACGGATTGCAATACGGAGCATTGTTCTCTCAGGAAATTCATAAAGGCCTTTTAGTTTGGAACTTCCTTTGAGTTGTGGGTGTTTCCCAATTTCGGAGAGTAGTGGAATCCAAACGGGAGGACACCATATGGACAAGAATTGTGCTCCAGTTGTCCGTAACTTTACTTTCATCTACCATACCCAGCTTGAGAAGATGTTTGTCGAAGTTACCAATCAGACGACTCAGCGGCTCATATCCTTCCCGACGTATTGGTTCGATAGAAAACAGCGAATCGAGAGGAGCCTTTACTATAATTTTTTTGTTTTCATATCGCTTTTCCAACATCTGCCAAGCAATCACATAGTTAACGTCGGACATTTCTACGGAATTTATCTTCTGGAGAGCCTCATCACTGAGTGATGACCGCAGGTAGGTACATTTGTCCATTTCCGTCAGTTGCTGGTTATTGTGAATCAAACTCCTAAACGTACCACGAAAACTGACCCATTCTTTTAGTTGGCCACTGAAAGATGGAAGGCGAATTTCTGGAAGCATCTTCCGTCAGCAGTTTAATTTTTCTTCGAACAGAAAGAAAGCCATTAAATACCACATCAAGTATCCCACTTCAGCGCTCTGTTTCACGGAGTCAAATTTCTCGAGAAAAAACTTTACTACTTCGAAAGTTCTTAAACAATTTTGTTCTTGTTTCACCAGGTCTCGTAGTTCGTTTGCCATATTCACTGATAGTCACTATTAGTTCACTAACTGCAAATCAACTCCAGTAAGTCCACCCGAAACCCGTACAGGGCCGTACAGGAACAGGGCGGAGGGCAGCAACCAGCAACAGCAGCGAGGGGATCCAACCGAGCAGAATATGTTCGTATTATCACTTGTTTTTTTTACGGATATTCAGGAATGTAAAACTCGCGACGGACTACATGAGCATGAGCATGAGCATTATGACCGCACAATTCGTAGTTGCTACTCCGTGATTGACTGAACTTGCGAAATTGTACAGAGAACACAATGAATGGGGCTTGGGATTAGCTACCCATTCTCAATGTACACGTTTCGGGAGCTCAAATATTTAAAGTCAATAACAACGCCGGCCACGTCCTTACGGTCATATAGCAATGGAAGGATTGTTAGTCCGACTTTCGTTGCTACTAGAGACCGAGTATACCTCTGCATCTCCACGATTGTCTTGGGATAGGATATCGTTTTAGTTACAAAGGATAATTTATCTGGATTCACTTTGGTAAACGATACGATCTATGGGATGGGAAATAACACTAATTCGAGTTAAAAGTTAAAACATGCACGCCCGGTTGCATATGAAAACTGAGGAGATTCGCGTTCTGGACGACCGCACGGAAGCGCAGCACTCTGTACTCACTTTCTCGATGGCTACAGCAAACTATTGAAGAACACGCTTTTTTCGACCGCGCGCGACATGCGCATGAGCCACCGAACACAAGATAGATTTTTTATTTCTTTCCCGACGACTAAAACACGCACTGCACTTACTTGTTCGATAGCTACTCTTATTACCGGCCGCGCAATGCAAAACACAATACATCGGCCGACCGCGCGATAGTTCTGCTATTCACTCGCACAAAGCAGAACAAAATTTCGGTGGCTAGTCGATCGTTTTGCTTTCCGCATAAAGCAAAACTTAATTTCGACGACCGGCCGATCACTCTGATTACTGGACAATCTGAAACACGAGAAATCACGCACTGAAATGATTTACTGTATTACCATCCGCACAATGTAGAACACAATATTTCGGCCGATCGCGCGATCGTTCCGCTATCCGAAACAAGAGAAATCACGCACTCTGCTAAACTCGCGACGGACTACAGAGAAAAACACTTTATTTGAGTTAAACAGCGACTGGCTTCGGATAACTTTTATTCTGTTCGATGTCACGCAGACTCGGCTGCTACGCGCGCAAGAATGATTACTACTGCCTATCTATGGTAGGTATCTTGGAGAGTCAAAGTGCCTAGTGCCCTCTTGATATTTAAAGATTAAATAACGGCGAGTTATCAACTGGAATGTGGTTACAATTTGTGTGGTATAAAACATAAGTCGGCTAGAATTTTTCTACTGCGACAACTACGAAGGCTTTATCTACACAGATGGAAAAATCCACTGAAATTTACGCTAAAAATCATGCACATTGTGTGGCATTGGACAGGCCTATTATCATAAACAGGCCTAGCAAGCATGTGTCAAATGACAGATCCTGTTTGTCATCGTGAGTATACACATTCGCAGTCAGTCGATCCCATCTTTCTCGCGAGTGCAGCTAGTGCAAACATGATGGGTGATTAATATGCGCGATGTTGAATTGCACATTTGGCGATCCTGCCAGGAGTGTATAAACATATTTCGCATGAAATCACCCATCATGTTTATAATTCATCCCCTAGTGTCAAATTACCTCAACATTGATTTCTTTTGCGAAATTTGCAAATTTTGAATGTTACAGGACAAAATGATGCAAAACGCCCACACCACTGAATAATGCTACATGATACAATTAAAACAATTTTGCGCCTGTTTAATGTCATGTTTAAAACTTAAAAGAAAATTTTCACCATCAGAATTGTATACGTTGCATTCGCATATTGGTGACTCAGATAAGACCCCAACAAACATTGGAAGAGGCTAAAAAAACTAGCTAGTTTAGCCTAAATTGTTTGTTAGGATGTGACATGGATGGCGTAGCTTCCCGGATAAAAAATATCATTAAAATATCATAAATTTTATTGTTACAACACCATTTAAAACATTATTTTTACCATTGAATATATTGGAATTTTGACAATAAAATCACATGAGAAATAATGGTTTTCACGATAAAATGAATGGTAAATGGGACTTTTACAATTAAAAAGGGGGGTTGTTATGTATCTTTACAATAAAAAAATCGAAAAATTTCCATACAAAATTCGGAGCAAAACAATTGATTTTACGGTTCTTCAATGGGATGATTTCGAGCGACAAAACAATAGAAAACTTTGTGTTTTAAATGTTTTCAATTACTGTTTCTATTGTTTTACAATAGAAATACAACAGGATTTAGAATACATTATACTCCAATATTACAATAAAAATACAATTCAATTATTTGTTTTACAATTTTTTTTATTTTCAAATTAATTTTAATTCAATTTAAACTTGATTTTAACTCATTTTAACTCGCATTGCTGTTACTTGGCTTGGTGCATAAACCTGTGAAAAATGTAAATTATTAAAGAATGTCAGTTTTATTAGAAGTTTATAAGAAAAGAAAAAAATACCTGCATCAGTTCTTATTATATCCCGTTGGTAAGATTGGCCAATGGTAGCCACTGAACGATCTTGAATCAGTGAACAGCAAGCAGCAGTATTTTATTTATCATAAGCTTCATTTCTGTAAAGGAACAAGGATACGTTACCAGGTATGTCATCAGGTATTATGAAGATAAAATTTTTATTTATTTTTTGTTCGGGATGAACCACTGCGTTCATTATGTACATTGAACCACAGACAAACAGACGTAACAGCTTGAACATTTTTCAGAAAAATCAATCGCCCAACTGCTCTATCACCATCTTGCGAGCATGTTACACCACACAATATTTCGTATGACATCGTCACCAGAAGGCGCTGGAGTGAAATGTCAAACTCGAAGGGTTTCGACGCTAGCGCCTCTAGTTGTGAAACGCGCAATCGATCAAATTCAAATTGAGAGTTGAAGTCATAGTCGATGGGAATTTCTGTAGTGTTACGTCTGTTTGTCTGTGATTGAACTTTTGTATGTAGTATAAGGTGCCTGCCAGAGTAGACGCGTCTACGCGACGCCGCGCGAAAATTGTACGCAAGGGAATAACAATCAAAAATAAGGAGCTGTCAAATCGTATGGACGCTTCGCTTCGCATCGCACTTCGCGTCTACTCTGGCCGCACCCTAAGATTACGATTACCGGTGGTGAGTATAAACCGTTTGTCAGCGCAGTATCATTACTTGACACTTTACCGGTCGCTACTAAACGCGCTGCTAAAACGGTAGCGCAGCTGACAGGTGACCAAATTTAACAGCGCTGCTATTTGATGAACTATCAAACGTCGAACGTCACCGGTACAGAATGCAGCCACCAAAATGATAACCGAAAATAGTGACCGATGCGAAAAAGAGTGACTAATCTAAAATGACAGCACTGATCAAAATACTCGCTCCCAGTAAAGATGCTCTAACGCGCACTAACACTTTAAATACTTACCACGGTACAGAAGCCCAGCAGCAGAAACTGTAATGAAAAAGACACTTTCTGCACCATACAGTTTCATTTATAGATAGTAGAATCTATAGATGAGCGAAAGCATGGCTAAGTCGATTTTTTTGCCCGTGCACACGCGCATATGACGTCACAGACCTTAACGTTTTCATTGAAATCGTGACGTCATGCTCGTTTGGAGACACGTTTGACAGTTCGTTTGGAGACAGAGGATTTATCTTCGCTCATCTATTCCGTGTATAGTAGAAAGTCGAAAATTTGTTTTCAATAAAATGAAATATCTGCAGTTATCAGACGTCGCAACTCATTTCTGATTAGTGCGCATGATAGTACATCCATGCGTGCATGATGCGCACTACTAATGAAATATTTCAAATTGTCGCGACTCGCGTCGCAGCGCGAGTGCTCAATCGCGCGGTCCGGTTTGGTGCCGGCCCGACAATATATTCCACTATCTATAGTTTCATTATTTTCATCTCTAAACATCACTAATTATAAACAAAACTGTACACGCTCAAATGAATTCAGCCATTCTCCGAGTAAAATGATAAGCAACAGTTTTTGTTCCCTTTCATTTTTTTGAATTAAATTTTTTATTGCATAACATTTCTAGACCTGCAATATATATATATACTTGATAATCGGTAGACCATTTTTATTCAATTAATAAGCAAAGCTATTGTAATTTTATTGTTTTCAATTGTTATTTCATCAATATAATAAATCCATGAAATATTCCAAAATTTTATTAATACAATTACATTAGACGGATTTCCAGATCATCCAAACCGAATACTTTTAAAATTTGTTTAGTTTTTGGATGAGCAATACTAAACATAAGCGAACAATAAAAATATAATAGAAAGAATCGGTAACATTTAAATATATTGTTATTTTAATGGACGAACAATAATGATCTTTTACAACCGTGAACATTTTACAATAAGCGTACAATAGTTTGTATTGTTTGCCACACAATCTATTGTATTTCAATGGGTTATGTCATACAAATTACTGTAAATTTTTATCCGGGTTGTCATCCCTACCTGTCCGTATGTTTCGCCTTCAAAGCACTTTGAAGCTTTGAAGCTTTGTGACGATTATGTTTTTGTTTTTTGTAAACACTCTTTATTATATGCCAAAAAGAGTTATTTCTGCGGGACTATCTCACTATCTTAGTTTATTTGGGTATGGGTAATGATGCACAGATTTATTGAATGAAGTAGGTTTGTATCGTTTTTGTTGGAACGCAAACAGATATGCTTGTTTGCCAAAGTCTCTTTCAATTTGTTAAGAGAAGTAGTTTCTTAGATCAGATCTCGCTAATTTGATTCGATTGGTAATGAATTAACCAAGTGTGTGATTGGCGATAGACTTAAAGTGGTTTTATTTTCAAAACAAGTTCATTTTCAAAACTTAATGTTATAATGTTTAAGAGGTTTTTTTTATTACAATTGTTTTAATTAACAAAAACACGTATTCGTGCTGTTCTTTGAATATAAGTGCAATGGATTGGAATGTGTGACAGAAATTTTCTACTTTGTTGATAGCTAGTGTCGGCCACAAGGTTGGCTAAGTTTCGAAAGATCGGGGTACTCTTTGAATGTTTTTCAACAATCTTTTGGGAAAAATTAAGGTGCAATTTTGGATGGAACTTGCGAAGAGAAAATGTAACGTCATTTGCATTCAGCCAAACGCAACCACAGCGAACTATCAGATGCATCGAGCATCTCGAATAAAATATTTTGAATTACCTTTGATTATCGAAGACTTCTCCCCTTTGAGGAGTATTCCAACATAGCCGTGATTCCTGTTATTATACACTGACAAAAATCCAACCATATCCATTATGTGTGGGTGGCACACATAAATTTTGACTATAGCGTTTCCCACATAACGGCTATGTGAATTCGCATAGCATATATGTGGAAACACACATAACCGTTATTAACTAATAACCTTTATGTGGATTCTCCCATAGCGGGGCGTTATTAACGCACACATAAAATTTATTTGTAAATTTCTTTAGATTTTTGCCAATAAAAATGTGTGGATTTTTATTAGTGTATAGTTATGAATGTTTTTTATCCCCATATGGAATATAAATTACCCTTTCACGAATTGGAAACACTTATATCGTTATGAAAAGTCGGTCAACTGTGATAAGAAGAAGAATAAAAGACAAACCATGAAAAAGGAGAATCGTTTTCGCATGCGTTGTCTCGGCGAGCGATAGAGTTTAATAAGAAGAGTTTGATTGTTGTGGCTGTAGACGAATCACAGTTCTGCGTGGTGAATGTTCGCATTCAAGTGTTTCTTCCTCTGCGTTGGTGGGACGCCCGCCAGAAGAATAGTGTTATTGTGGATCGAAATGATCACAATTCTGCGTGGTGGGACGCCCGCATTCAAGTGTTTCTTCCTCTGCGTTGGTGGGATGCCCGCAAGAAGAACGGTATTATTGTGGATCGGAATGATCACAATTCTGCGTGGTGGGACGCCCGCATTCAAGTGTTTCTTCCTCTGCGTTGGTGGGATGCCCGCAAGAAGAACGGTGTTATTGTGGATCGGAATGATCACAATTCTGCGTAGTGGGACGCTCGCATTCTAGTGTTTCTTCCTCTGCGTTGGTGGGACGCCCGCAAGAAGAACGGTGTTATTGTGGATCGAAATGATCACAATTCTGCGCGGTGGGACGCCCGCATTCAAGTGTTTCTTCCTCTGCGTTGGTGAGACACCCGCAAGAAGAATAGTGTTATTGTGGATTGAAATGATCACAATTCTGCGTGGTGGGACACCCGCATTCAAGTGTTTCTTACTCTGCGCTGGTGGGTCGCTCACAAGAAGAATAGCGTTATTGTGAATCTAAATGATCACAATTCTGCGTGGTGGGACGCCCGCATTCTAGTGTTTCTCCTCTGCGTTGGTGGGACGCCCGCAAGAAGAACGGTGTTATTGTGGATCGGAATGATCACAATTCTGCGTGGTGGGACGCCCGCATTCTAGTGTTTTTTCCTCTGCGTT
Source organism: Armigeres subalbatus (assembly GCF_024139115.2). Classification (NCBI taxonomy): domain Eukaryota; kingdom Metazoa; phylum Arthropoda; class Insecta; order Diptera; family Culicidae; genus Armigeres; species Armigeres subalbatus. The sequence continues at coordinate 285,013,380 of NC_085140.1, read as the reverse complement.
GGTGGGACGCCCGCAAGAAGAACGGTGTTATTGTGGATCGGAATGATCACAATTCTGCGCGGTGGGACGCCCGCATTCTAGTGTTTCTTCCTCTGCGTTGGTGGGACACCCGCAAGAAGAATAGTGTTATTGTGGATCGAAATGATCACAATTCTGCGTGGTGGGACGCCCGCATTCAAGTGTTTCTTCCTCTGCGTTGGTGGGACGCCCGCAAGAAGAATAGTGTTATTGTGGATCGAAATGATCACAATTCTGCGTGGTGGGACGCCCGCATTCAAGTGTTTCTTCCTCTGCGTTGGTGGGACTCTCGCAAGAAGAACCGTGTTATTGTGGATTGAAGTGATCACAGTTTATCCAAGAGCCTCTTTCTCATCGATGGTCGATGGCCTACAACTAGTTTGGTGCTGCGAATCCGAAAGGTCACAGGTACACGAGAGATTTGATTCAACTGAGAATAGATATTCGGCCATGATTTATAGCTGTTTTTTTACTTGCGGTATGGTTTTTGTTGCTGGTTGTTTGACAACTGTGAATGCACAGTGGATTGGACATGTATTCGAGAAAAGTAGAAGTAGTGGTAGTGATTTGAAGTACAAGTGAAATGTTATTTCACGAGTTGCGAGTACAACAACTGAAATGAAATGCTGACAATACAATGGTGTGCCAGGAATGGTTGTTTGCTGCAAGATGCTTTCGTAGCATGATGAGAGAGCAACCGAATGATACACAATATGTCGTAGGTGTTATTTTTTTTTCCATGCAGAAGAAAATGGTGACAGCATTTTTTTTTTGGGAAGAGGATAGATGTGTTGCATTGGACAGGCCTATTATCATAAACAGGCCTAGCAAGCATGTGTCAAATCACAGATCCTGTTTGTCATCGTGAGTATACACATTCGCAGTCAGTCGATCCCATCTTTCTCGCGAGTGCAGGTAGTGCAAACATGATGGGTGATTAATATGCGCAATGTTGAATTGCACACACATAAATGGAACGCCATTATTAGCGTAATTCCACACGGGATATAGCCCAAATGTATACCATTTTTGACGTGAATCGTCAATATTGCGTACAAGTTGTAAGCAATCTTGTTAGGAAGAGGACCATTTCAGGGTAGATTAGCGTAAATTTGTGCATGTTGAGTTTTACGCGCTGTTTATTTTTCATTATTTCTTTCTGTGTATGTGTTGATGGTGTTGGTTTGCGTGGGAGTGCTCTCATATTCGACAAATCGACGTTTCAATCTTTGTTTACAAATGCAGATAAGTCGTTTGGAAAATTGGGTATTGACTTGTAACATCGACTTATTGAGGTTTTACAGCACACTTAAGGGGAAGAGCGTTTCAAACCATGATTGTTACGTGGATATTGGGGTTTTTGAAATTCTAGAATTAATTCCGTTGAACACCGTCGCCACCGAATGCCAAAAAGAAATCAATAAAATATTTCGAAAATTCCATTTATGTTGCCAGAATCAAATGGTTTTTGTTTTCTTATGATATTTCACATTTCTTCACTTATTATGATAGTGTCACACTGTGACATTTGTTTACATGGATTTTGAAATTTAAGAGTTTTTTCACGTCTAACCAATTTTTGTGTACAAGAATTTAAAAATTTGAGCGTCGTCCTAAAAAACAGTTTTTATAAGGACTATTAGATTTACGTGGCTGATAAACAATATCAAAAATAAAAAAAAACTTGTTGGCATAATCAAACGGTTCCTAAAATCGAATGGCTTTGTTGCCAAAATCTAATAGGGTCTGTATGAAGAAGTTGTTATCAGCTACCGGGCAACATCGGCGCGCTAATGTTAAAGGTACATTTTCAACATCCATTCTGGATCTACCTCAAACTATATTGATTTATTTGCTATTGGCTGGTTGAGCGATATTTTACATTTTGGCTAACACTTCAAGCACTAGGCAATCCATTTGAATTACAAAACAACAAATCCCTCAAACCACAATGGAAGAAACCGTTCTAAACAACAGCGGCAATGCATTAAACTCACTCACGCCCACACTATTCATGATTACTCAAGCGAATATCCGACCGTCAATGGACGGAAAATGGAATTATAAATTATTCTAATCAACTGGAGTGCAATCAATTAATTTCATAATTTAATTAACAGTACACTCGGACACGTTCCTACACACCAACATACCACACACGTGAATACGTCTGCGGAGTGGAGTCGAGTGAACTTTGTGTAGATACGAGTATGGAATGCAATAGGGTGCGACAAATTTCGTTACATCGAATAATTGAGTTATGTTGAGTTATATTCGGAGGAAATACAACTTGCTATATCTCGACCATGATCAAAAACTGTTTTGTTCGTTGTTACACCTGAAAGCTACACATTTGAAATCCTCAAAAATTTTCCCTGAACAAGCTCAACCCAACAACATTATGCATCATGGGATACCGAATATCACATAGAGCAAAAGTTTGGATTTTGTCATACCCTAGCATACATACCGAGGCATCTCAACGGAAATGGCTTCCACGATGTCAACCCTTGCCTTGAAAGCATAGCGTACCTACTAGCAACTGCTCGGAGTCGAGGCGAGTGCAATTTGACTGAAATAATCCCGGCAAATCTTCCCGAACTTCCACCCTTGTTTACACCCGTTCTCACCAAACGTTGTGGCGGTTGGTTGGCTATTTTGATAGCCAACTGGCGTATACATAGCTTCATTAAAGCACGGTACATGTCGATTTCCACGTCGACGCGCGTGTTGAATCACTTAATGAAATATGTGACAACACCAGGACAGACAGGTACACGATTTATCCCACACTGACACAGTAATGATGAAACTCACATTACCTTTGAATAAGCTATAAAAGACATTACAAGGATCTTATATCAATTGAATTATTTTGAAGAAACCTGGTCTCCACTTCGAAGCACTTCCTTTTTAGTATTCAAGATACAGGTTTGTGTTAAACTTTTTAGGTTTCAAAAGTTTGGTCAATGGGTAATGACTAAGAGGTAACGTAAAGGGACCAGAATTTTCTTGGCCAATCCGGGACACCTTATGCCTAATATATTTTAAAAGCGTATCAAATCGTCATATGAGAACATCCAATATGATGCTAATCGCTCGATTTCATGGTAACAACTTCCCTAAAATCTTTGGGTTTTTATTTTTCAAATATACTTGAAATAAGAATTGATTTACAATCTAGACCTAGTGGCTGTGCGGCGCCTGTCGTCTGAGCATATGTTGTACTTATATGATGTGTATTATGAGTTGAGAGTTAGATTCCCGCTTCAGTCGTAGAAAGCCTTCGATAAACAAAACATTCTTTATTGGGCTACTGAATGTTGTCCGGTGTCCATTGTCTTATGTAAGTGTCCAATTGAACAGCCGTCGTTTTCTTGATTAAGTGTGTCGTGCGCCAGCAAAATAAAAAACTCATAAACCGGCGAAAATTACGTTAGTTAGCTGATTTTCGGCACATTTATTGCTGATTTTCAACAATTTTGACAGTAATCTCAGCAAAAAAACATGTTTGCTGGGGCTGTGGGAATCTCGGTAAAAGTTTAACAAATTGCTGAGATCCCGGTAAAAAAATGTGAGATAGATTTAAGGATACTCCAGATTTTACACATTTTTTGATGTCCCATTTTTTCTAGATTCTGGAGCCGGTCTGATCTTCTCAGAATATCTCTAGACATTTTTATTTTTGTAGATCAAAAAAATTCTTAATTTTCCCACATTGCTCCTTTTAGCCCATTAAAATGATTAAGATTTCGAAGATTTCTGCGTTATTCAAAGACTGACCGATCAGGTCAACTGTTGATCCTTAGTGGCGAAAGTGAAGAGATTTCGATACAATGAGTCAATTATCCCGCTTAACCTATTTAAAATTACGGGAATTATTTACATTATTTCGGGACTGATTTGCGATTTGGGCGTAACTTAGTTTGTAAACAAACATTGCTTCATGAATTCCGAAGAATGCAAGCGTTTTCATCCTAAACTAATTCCCTTATCTGGTAGAGGAAAGCTTAATCTATCGGATCCATACCGTGGTTTCCTCATGAAATGCTTGTTTTAGCAGGAATTCGCCTTCCAATGTTTGTTTACAAAATAAATTACGCCCAAATCGCAAATCGGTCCCGATTTATTCTCCAAATTCAGTAAACCCTCTAGATTGCTTAAGTTCTTCCTTTTTTTCTGAATAGTCCGGTTCAGGGTTTGCAATAGATAAAGAACAACGATAAAAGAGAGGCAAAAACTGTTCCGAATCATAACAATCCATAACAAATTTATCAAACTTGTATACAACAGAATCGGATATGCAGCCCCCACAGAAAAATGGCGATTTCCGCTTTGTTTTCGCTCCTTTCGTGTTGGTTACTGTACAGCTGTGTAGAACAAGTTGAAATGCATCATCAGAGCCAGTGCTCCCCATATTTGGAGCTTTCTAAAAGAAATTTATCATGGGGTATAACATCCCGAATCAGTCCTCTATCATGACAGCTTGCGAAAAAAATTTCTCGCGGTATGCTACATATTGTATATGTACACAGAGATGATAAGTTAGAGATTTGCTCTTTCTCTTTAGGATTCAATCCCTGGTCCGGTCTTTTACAGATTTTCTAAACATCCCATTTCCTACCGATTCCATAGATTTCCATACCTTAACGGATTTAACATGGAATGCGGGATGTTTTCCGGGACACCTGGCAATGCGGGACAGCTAGGCTGAATCCGGTGCTGTCCCGCGCAATCCGGGACGTCTGGTCACTTTAAGGTAACGGGTAGTCACTAAATAGAGGGGATGGAATGAATGGCTCGGGAAGAAAACTACAAAGAAGTACAATTCAATGTGATATAGGGGAACTTTTCCGGTTTTCATCTTACTGAACAAATATTCATCTCATCGCAAAACAAAGAAATACAGCACCAATCTCGTCGCTTCTTTTTGCTAACACGCGTGCTCACTGCTGATAAAAATGGTTAAACTTGAAGCGTATTCGGTATTAAAACACGAACTCTTTCTATTGTTTTTTTCTTTGTTATCATAAACCTATTTCATAGTAAAGCAGTCGATTACCAACTTCAACCTAATTGTATAAAATCATTTTCAAAAATTTACAACTAAAGTGGGATCCAACTTTTTGCCCGCATCAGCTGTTTTTTTTTTATAATTTGTGCAAATCCAGCCAAAGATAATGCTTGAAAAAAAAGTCAACGGAAATGAGCAAGCGGATCGCCTTATAAAAGCTTCCTGCTAGGGTGTCGTATCCAACCAGCTCATCGTTGGATGCCACCATACCGCACCATCACCGCACCGACCGCCGTCCATGGGGGAGAAGGGCAATTCAATTTTCTCTTCCGGGGTTATGAATGTACACGGGAAATATAATTAGTTCAAGCCATATCGCTCGTTCAAGACGGAAGAGAAGGGAAAGCTCTAGAACGTGGCTACCGTTCCCTTCATCACCCTTTTTTACTATTTTTTGCGACATGCCCTGTGTGAAATGAACGAGAAGCAGCACGATAATGGCCACCGAAGTCAAGTGGAACAGAAGGTGAAAAGGTTAATTGATACCACAAATTAAAAGTCTTGCTTCAAGTCAACATTTGACGATGAGAAACAATAGGAGCTATTTTGTGCGGGATGTAGTTCAGAATAAAAATTAGAAGATATAGTTTTATGGAGGTATTTGAAACGAAGAGGAAGAAATTCAGAAAAAGAACAGGTAAAAAATATCTAATATCATATTTTGTCCATTAAATTTATTCAGCCAGATATTTTATTGGCAGACATCGAATGATCATCTTGTTTAAGCTTTACTCATTCGAAAATAGCTTATTTCAGAAGGTAAATTTGAAATGTAATGAGGGGTGTACGTATTAGCTTTGTGTTCTTTTTTGAAAAACTTTGTCTAACAGTTCTTTGATTTCATTGAACTTCGCAGCCTCCCGCGGAATGGTAGTCCGAAGAACCTTCTTTCCCCGCAAAAATATCCACAAGGCCACATGGAGATCACCTAACCAAGAAACGGAGAACCAAATCGACCACGTTCTAATCGAAGGTAAATTCTTCTCCGACATCACGAACGTCCGCACTTACCGCAGTGCGAATATTGAATCCGACCACTACCTCGTTGCAGTATGCCTGCGCTCAAAACTCTCGACGGTGTACAACACGCGTCGAAGTCGGACGCCGCGGCTTAATATTGGGCGGCTACAAGACGGTAGACTAGCCCAAGAATACGCGCAGCAACTGGAAGTGGCACTCCCAACGGAAGAGCAACTAGGCGCAGTAGCCATTGGTAGCACCGCAACCGCTGCGCTTGGCACGGTGCCCCCGGATCAGAGAAACGACTGGTATGACGGCGAATGTGAGCAGTTAGTACAAGAGAAGAATGCAGCATGGGCGAGATTGCTGCAACACCGCACGAGAGCGAACGAGTCACGATATAAACGGGCGCGGAACAGACAAAACTCGATTTTCCGGAGGAAAAAGCGTCAGCAGGAAGATCGAGACCGTGAAGAGACGGAGCAACTGTACCGCGCTAATAACACACGAAAGTTCTATGAGAAGTTAAACCGTTCACGTAAGGGCCACATGACACAGCCTGATATGTGTAAGGACATAAACGGGAACCTTCTTACGAACGAGCGTGAGGTGATCCAAAGGTGGCGGTAGCACTACGAAGAGCACCTGAATGGCGATGTGGCTGACGAAGATGGCGGTATGGTGATGGACCTGGGGGAACGCGAGCAGGGCCTAATTCTACTGGCTAGGGATCTCCAGGAAATCCAGGAGAAGATTGGCCGGCTGAAGATCAACAAAGCCCCTGGGGTTGACCAACTACCAGGAGAGCTATTTAAACACGGTGGTGAGGCACTGGGTAGAGCGCTGCACTGGGTCATTACCAAGGTTTGGGAGGAGGCAGTTTTGCCGCAGGAGTGGATGGAAGTGTGTCGTGTGTCCCATTAGGGCAGTTCACATTTCAAAAATGTTCGAAAATTCCAACTCCCATATGTCTATTAGCATCATTTTGATAATATGGGAGTCCTGTCAAAATTTCAGGCAATTCGGTGGCCATTTAGGGGTGGCGCGAAGTCAATTTATGTTTATATGGAAATTTGTATGGGAAAAACTTAAAATTTATTCAAGTCTCTCTACAAATGCCAAATCGTGATGAATTCAAATAACAGAGCATTAGTGATTAATCATAGATTTAATCATGATTAATGAATAATGGGTTATTTAATCATTATTCATTAATCACAATCATACAAAAAATACGATTCAATCATTAATCACTAATCGTTAATCATAGATTTTTGCATTTAATCATTAATCACTAATCATATTCATGATTGTTTTGAGTTTATTCATTAATCATCAATTTTAATCATTGAATACATCGCTTTTATTCATTAATCTTTAATCATAATCATACAATTTCAAAGGTAAAAAAACATAATTTTGTCGAACGGTTACTTGATTATTGATCACTATGCAAATCATTTAATTTGTTTATTCATAATCATTAATCATTAATCATATCGATCGTTAATCATTAATCATACACATATTGTGTTAACATTTAATCACGATCGGTAATCATTAATCATACTTCTAACGTTTTATTCATTAATCATAATCGTTAATCATTGTCAAAAATTAATTTAATCATTAATCATAATCATTATTCATTGTCACAAATGAATAAATCATTAATCACAATATTTAATCATAGCGTTGAATGATTTAATCATAACAAATTTAATCATTCATTGGAAGCTTTATTCATTAACGCTCTGAAATAAACATCCCCAACCTACCTTTTTGAAATCTATATAAATGAGACCTCCGGATAACACATTAGTTAAGAGTGGATTGATGGGTTCTATTGACAGTGTGAATATGAGATAAATGGCTAAAATGGTGTAATTAGCCTCAACGTAGCAGTGGAAATAAAATTCAAAATTTATGAGTTACCCACTGGTTGAGCTCAAATAGATTCCAAAAATGGAGGTTGGGGATGTTTATTTGAATTCATCACGATTTAAGAGTTGTAGCGGGACTGAATTTTTTTTTAGTTTTTCCCATACAAATTTCCATATAAACGTAAATTGACTTCGCGCCACCCCTAAATGGCCACCGAATTGCCTGAAATTTTGACAGGACTCCTATATTATCAAAATGATGCTAATAGACATATGGGAGTTGGAATTTTCGAACATTTTTTAAATGTGAACTGCCCTAGTGTCCCATCTGCAAAAAGGGCAGCAACTATCGTGCGATCACATTGCTGAACGCTGCCTACAAGGTTTTATGTTTTATGCAATTTTATGCCGTCGACTAGCACCAATTGCAAGGAAGTTCGTGGGGCAGTACCAGGCGGGTTTTATGGGCGAACGCTCCACCACGGACCAGGTGTTCGCCATTCGCCAAGTACTACAGAAATGCCGCAAATACAACGTGCCCATACATCATCTATTCATCGACTTCAAAGCCGTATATGATACAATCGATCGGGACCAACTATGGCAGCTAATGCACGAACACGGATTTCCGGATAAACTGACACGGTTGATCAAAGCGACGATGGATCGGGTGATGTGCGTAAAGCTATGTCCATTTAGAATCCGGAATAATGAAATCACCTGTATCTCGGTAACGGATTGACGTACAAATAAGGTTCATACATCAAAACAAGGATAATTCACTGTAGTTTAAGGAAAAATTATTGATACAAATAATTTCTTCTTGTTTCTAGTGAAAATTCGCACCTTCTTCTTTATTCGCCCATCAAAAGTTGCACACCTCCGGAGTCAACTTCCTTGGCACATTTGTTCCACATTTTGGTCATCTGAGTCCCGTCTCGAGCTGTTTTTCCACTTTTTTCCACTTTTCTTAAGGTTCCGCTTCATTACTGCCCAAAATGTCTTGATGGGCCGGAGCTGTGGGCAGTTCCGTGGATTTATGTTTTTATCGATGAAATCTTTGTTATTATCGCGGTACCACTGGATGACTTCCCGGCTGTAGTGGCAACTCGCCAAATCTGGCCAAAACTTCACGGGACCTTTATGGACTTTCAGGAAGGTCGACCGCGGTTTTTGAGACATTCCTCCTTGTACAGCTTCGAGTTCATCGTCTAATTCGTCACAAACACTTAGGTCTTTGCCCCACAGTTGCATATCCCTTGCCAAAATCATCCGTTTTTATTTGCAAGTTTGTCCAAAAAGCAAACTTAAACTTCGCAGGAACTACTCCTCGTGCCGTCACCATGTAGAATTTTTGGGTAGGAAGCAGTCCGAAATCCATTTTGACGTAGGTTACATCGTCGATGAGCAGGATTATCAACGTGGGTGTGCAGACTTTTTTCTCGCCTTTCGGCTTCCATCTGGAATAATTTTTGACACGCTGCACGAAACTTCGTGAAATTTATACCACAGCAAGTGGGCGCCTAGGTAGACAAACCGCTGTAAAAGAATTCTTGCAGCGGTCACTTTCCGTGCCGCTGCAATACAATAAATGATTCCGGATTCTAAATGGACATTACTTTAGTTCGAGTTTCAGGGGCATTATCGAGTCCCTTCGAAACCCGCAGAGGGTTACGGCAAGGTGATGGTCTTTCGTGTCTGCTATTCAACATCGCATTGGAAGGGGTAATACGAAGAGCAGGGATTAACACGAGTGGTACAATTTTCAATAAGTCCTTCCAGCTATTTGGCTTCGCCGACGACATAGATATTATGGCACGTAACTTTGAGAAGATGGAGGAAGCCTACATCAGACTGAAGAGGGAAGCCAAGCGGATCGGACTAGTCATCAACACGTCGAAGACGAAGTACATGATAGGAAGAGGTTCAAGAGAAAACAATGTGAGCCACCCACCGCGAGTTGGCATCGGTGGTGACGAAATCGAGGTGGTAGAAGAATGTGTGTACTTGGGCTCACTGGTGACTGCCGAAAATGATACCAGCAGAGAAATTCGGAGACGTATAGTGGCTGGAAATCGTACATACTTTGGACTCCGCAAGACGCTCCGATCGAATAGAGTTCGCAGCCGTACCAAACTGACAATCTACAAAACGCTCATTAGACCGGTAGTCCTCTACGGAGTTTTCTAAAGAAAAGTGCTGCGTACCATCTATGGTGGGATGCAGATGGCGGACGGTACGTGGAGGAGACGAATGAACCACGAGTTGCATCAGTTATTGGGAGAATCATCCATCGTTCACACCGTGAAATTCGGACGACTGCGGTGGGCCGAGCACGTAGCCAGAATGTCGGACAGTAACCCGGTGAAAATGGTACTCTACAACGATCCGACGGGCACAAGAAGGCGAGGTGCGCAGCGGGCAAGGTGGATCGATCAGGTGGAAGATAACTTGCGGACCCTCCGTAGACTGCGTGGTTGGCGACGTGTAGCCATGGACCGAGCCGAATGGAGAAGACTCTTGTATACCGCACAGGCCACTTCGGCCTTAGTCTGAATAAATGAAATGAACAGTTCTTTGATCAAAGTACAATAGCCACAACGCGAGAGCGAAAGTAACGCTGAAAAAGGGCTTCTTCCTTGTGAGGTAAAAATTATGCCTTTGTTTTGTACAGCCAACCAGAGGATGCCAGATTTTGATACAGTTCTGCATTATTTACATGCAGATATTGTACAAGAACTTGTTTTATACACTGATGCTAAAAAACGGTATGTAGATCACACGCCCATCGACGCTTGAGTATTTGAGGTGAGGTTACTGCGTATATGAAGCACTGTTGGCGGAATAATCAGTCGAAGATTCATAAGGCGCTAATTTTAAATGTCCATGGTTCGGTTCGCTGAGTTTGATATGCTGTTGAGCCTGTTTGGGTACAGTGATCACCACGTCGCTACCTAAGCCGTTTCTGGGTGGACTTTAGGCAGAATAACAGCGATTTCAACAATGCTTTTTCACACAAATGTTCCTCTGCTATTCTTCAGTTTCTATTTATTTCACACTGTCAATCGAATCTGAATCTTTATTACTTTTATCTACTCCTTTTCGCTTTGAGTAATCTAAATATCACCGAAAAAAACCAATAAATTAATATCGATAAAGTCACGCGGTGTTTGAAATTATCCTATCCTAAATAATAGGTGATTTGGTTGAATATGTGATTTGGACAAACAGATAATTAGAATGAATAGTAGTACATTTGTCCGAATAGGTAATTTGAAATGTGAGAAATGGGGTGAGAAAAGTGAGACGTCTCACTGCTCACTACATTTTCCAGTGAGAGGTGAGAAATGAGGAGTGTGAAGTGATACGTCTCGCTACTCACTCCTCACTTACTTCGACGGGTTCGGGTTTGAAAAATAAGTGCAATGTCGGGTTCGGGTCGGGTATGGGTTGGTGAAATGAAAAAATGTCGGGTTCGGGTCGGGTACGGGTTTGAGAAATAAAGTACCTAATATTTTCTTATTCGTTTCTGGTAATTTTGAGGATTGTTCGTTGCTTGGGTCTACATCCTATTCGAGGCAAAGATAAATATGAATTATCTATTATTGAGTTTGCCAGCAAAAAAATAGTTCGGGACCAGCTCGGGTTCAAATAATTGAATTAATTTGGGTTCGGGTCGGGTACGGATTAACGAATGTAAATATTGCCGGGTACGGGTCGGGTTCGGGTTTGATAAGATTTTTCATTCCGGGTGCGGGTCGGGTCCGGGTTTGAAAGGAATTTATGATTCGGCTTCGGGCTTGCAATATATGAAACCCGACCATCTTTACTTCACACTCCTCATTTCTCACTTCCCTCTGTGAAACGTGAGTAGTGCGGAGTGTTTCACTTTTCAAATGAACTATTCGGCTAAATGTCCTGCTCGGCCAAATGACCTATTCACCCAAATGATCTGTTTGGCCAAAAAAACAATTCGGCATTATGCCCTATTCGGCCAAATGACCTATTCGGCCGAATGTCCTATTCGTCCAAATATACTTTTCGGCTAAATGACCTATTTATTCGGCTATATGACCCTTTTGGTCTAATGGTCTGTTCGGCTAAATGGTATATACGGTCAAGCTACTTTCGGGCATATGGCATTCGGCCGAACGGTATTCGACTAAATGGCCCTTTTCTCTACTTGCCTGCTTCGAAATGCTCAAGGAATTCCAGCAGCGGAAGCATTTCGTGTCCCATCTATTTGCACAGATCTTATCAGCAGCGTCCCTTACGTCCAACTGCAACTGTCGAGATTGGTCTGTAACTTTCATGTGCATCCAAGTTGACTGAAAAAATACATCTCAATTCATATTACGTCCTGCACTACAAAAATTCCACACATTTTTATTGACAAAAATCCATTAATTTAATTCATGATTCTAATTAGTGCACACATAACCACTCTCCACGCGAAGTACAAATATAATCTATAATCAAATAAAATGTATGTGTGGTCTCTAATATGCAGTTATTGAATTTATGTGTGGGTACAAATTGCATATATTTGGGTCGCCAAATTGCAAAAAATTATGTGTGCGACAAATATATTCAATATAAAGATTTTTTTCGGTGTGGATTATTGTGTCAGTTATATCAATTGTGTCGCCTGTAAAATTCATATTTTTTGTTCCGGGATCGAACTCTAGATCTCCTGCTTGTAAGGCAGAAGTAGTGGCACAAGTTCATCAATTACAGGCCTTGCAATTCAGGCTGATAACAGAGTTTTCAAGGTCGATGTAAGAAACATCGTCACCGCTGAAACAATTGCCGGATTCTGTTGTTCCTTGGAAAAGCAGAATCATTGCCTTCGGTGCAATTTAAAATTTTTCAGAGATCTCCTCCTTGGTTCTCCATGACACCACCCTGCAGGCAAGTATTGGAATGCTTGAGTGACGGTGCGTACTTGATGACCTACATTTCGTAGTTGCTACTCCGTGATTGACCAGAGCACTCGTAATCCCACAGTGCACCAATGGATGGAGCATGTGAGCTGCATTCCAACTTTAATGTGCACAATCCGAGAGCTCTAAACTTTTCAATGATCACGGAGGTCCGTCGTAGCTTAGTAGGAAACGCACCTTTCTGGCATACTGGTTTCGTGGGACCAAACCCCACCGAAGGAAGTGGTTACCCTCCAATACATTTTTCGAACTGAATCCATCACATGTTGTGCATATGCATAATTCGAGTATCAGACATAGTAATTAATTAATAACCACTCCTGGTGGCTTAATACCTTGATTATTGGCAATTAACTTTGAATGAACTTTTTAACGGTCAATTACGGCTGCGTCCTTACGGTCATCGGAGATGGGAAAGAATTTGTAGATTAGGCTCTATGGCAGAGACGGATTGCCAATGTGATAGGAATGAATTGATTATTTATAGGAAACGAGCTTTGTTAGAAAAGTTAGTTTCCAGTTCAAACGATTGCTAGAATATAATAAGTTGTATTGGGAAAGATACAAAGTAGGAGAAAGGAACGGGCACGACCTTCCGTGTTTGAAGCAGAAGCGGTAGCCACATGACCACCTGGCCCGTTATTGAAGAGCTATTTGATGGATGGAGCAGACAAACGACAAAGCTGGTGATATGGGTGAAATGGCGCAAGACGCGGTACCGAAGAGACGGATAATGTCCTTGACCCTTCGAAGACGGCAGACGTCGTTGAGGTCAATGATTGGTTTGTGTGCACTCTTGTTGTGGGTCTAGATATACCTCTCGACCTCGACCCAACTAACGAATCCGGTTTTTGGCTAACTGACAGCAATTTGAATACGTGTATTTCGACTTGAACATCACAAATGATGTACAGTGACACCCAATCCCGTTTTCCGTGTTTACATTAAATTTTGACGTACGGTTGCTTTTTTGTTGGGCCATGACCCAACCAGAGAGAGAATCTGGCGCGCCGAGCAGCAGTCGACAAGCATGACTAACATGCGATTGCTTAGTTAGTGCGAAAACAGGCTGAGCGCGGGGAAGTGAATGAGAGGTTGGCACATGTCGAGGTAAGAGTGTCGCAGCGGATGGCAACCGCAGTCGCCACCACGAGGCATGGCAGAAGAGTGAGCACTTAGGTGTTAGTATGGACTGTACATGATGCGGTAGGAGGGTCGTAGCGTAGAACTGTGGGTACCTATCGCTATCGAACCTCGAGGCATGGCAGAGGAGAGTAGAGTGAGCATCCAAGTCAGCCTCGCATGGAATGTCAGAACCAGAAGTGAGCACCTAAATAAGTCCCACATGGTGTATCCGTAAGACTCATATGGGATCAGTGCCTGTGTGAGCGTGAATGAGCGAGTACATTAAGTACTGCCTATCCCCTAGAAGTAATGCTGGGAGGCAGTTCCTGGGGGAACCAGGGTATTAGTGTAGAGGGTAACCTTCCGTTGCTTTGGTGGGTTTAGTGGGTCTGGCGTTCCGTCAACCCCACTCCCTGAGTGATAATTTCAGGTGTCTGTTTGCAGATTTGCCTTCATCCCTCTATAAAAAAATGACCCAACCAGCGGAGGCCCAACTAAAGAGTGGACCAAGTATTAAAATCCCAACCAGCGAATTCCGACTGTATTCCGCTGTTGGGAAACCATTAGCATCCGAAGAACTACGAAAAAATATATCGAATATATATATTCCTTCTCGAAGTTCCCTAGCAGCACAACTCAGACCGATTTTGTTGCAGTAAGTAACTTATATATTACTAAATTGGGTTATATAAGAGCATCATCACAGCACATCATTACAACATGTGTACTACCTGGGATACAGCATATGCTGTTGTTTAATCTGAATAAATGAAGTTGGACCAGATAAAATAAGTGGCTACCAAAGCGGCGCATCGAAAAATCACATCAAGCTACAATACAAGTGCCATAATTTAATGTTATTATGAGTACCTCAAGTCTCAAACTACATAGCAATTATTTGGAGTCTGACCTTCCAAAACTTCAGTACTATCAAGTTTTCAGATCACCGCTTCTTTAGAATGTGTATCCTAACTCAACAACAGATATCCTGATAATGACCGTATTAGGACTTACGTCTGCCCAATCTAAGTTACCAACAAAGATTGTTAGGGAACATCCACAAATTACGTAACGCTTAGAGGGGGGAGGGGGGGTTGCCCGAAGTGTGACAACCCATACAAAATTTTCAAATGCTTCATACAAAATGTGTGACATAGGGGGGAGGGGGGGTTGAAAATGGTCATTTTTTGCGTTACGTAATAAATGGATCGTCCCTTATTGTCACCACAGTTTCTCTGCCGTCTTGTGGGGGAATGGAAAACCTATCTACAGCAAACAGCCACCCAACAGCAATCTCTTCTTCCCTAGCGGAGAGTCTGTTCGTCTATCCGGGTTATAATGCAAGCGGCAACACGAAGACACCACTATGGAAAATTATCGAAGCGTTCGTGTGTTTACCTACTTTCTGCCATGCCGTCGTGGCTCCTTTTCGTCATTATCGCTCTGTTGTCAACCGGACGACCGACCGGTGAGAAAGAGGAAGCGCCTTCAGTTTCTCGTTCGTCTACCGAGGAACGTTGGCAAAACTTTATCTTGATTTTCAAAGTGCAGATTATTATTTATCGCCAGCTTGCATCTCATTGTAAGCAATTTTGCGCTTCCTTTCATCGTGTACACTCGGAGATAGGTAGCTGTTTGAGTTTCGGAGGAAAAACATCCTGCGGGTGAGGGAAGCCGTGTCATAGCCCTTTCGCTACAGGGCGGTGGAATGGCGCAAGTTAGCTCAGTTTGGTTATTATACTGATCAAAAATGTATACGGTTCCTTGCACAGAGAACATGACAGGGTGACCAGGAATGTTACATTTTTTGCCTGAACACAAGAGATCATGAGCATAGAAAAACAATACGAAGAAAAATATGAAGCTCACGAAGCACTGCCCGAGCAGGAGAAATTGGCTCAATAATACTTAATTGTTATTGATACCATACTCTCTTATGACGAATAATAACGAATAATACCAAAAACTAATATGCCATAACAAACTCAGTTGTTAAATTGGACTTCAATACCAAATGCATAACCAATTATTATTCGTTTAGTATTGAAATACCTAAGCATGGTATGCCTCAAGTATTCTGCGTATAAGTTTTTGGTATTATTTTTTGGTATTCTACCTCTTATGCAAGGTTAAATCATACCAATTTCTGTTATCGAGGTCGTCGCTCCTGCTCGGGTAAAGATCATGAAGACCATAAATAAAATGTAGCCCATGAACATAATATTAAACAGGGAGTGTCTAGTTTACCCAGATATTGAGTAGGATTTATAAAATAAATGTATCATTCACTAGAATCAACATTTGCAAACCATAAACGACATCTGGTGGTAGCCTGCGTCTCTTATTGTATGTATATACAAACTGATTTCCCAAAAAAATCAACGTAAATAGCTAAAATCCTCACACAATGTGAAACATGCGTACATTGTTTTATTGGTATTCATCAAGGTTCTTGTACAGAATTGTAAGAAAATCTTACACCCACTGCTTGAGCGTAAAATTCAATTGTTTTAACGGCCAGTCAAAAATGCCAAGAGCTTTGAAAAGGAAAGATAAAGCAAACCTAGGAAAGTGAATCTATGAATCCTTTCCCAAGGCTATTCTATTATCAAGTATCAGAAAATTATGACGATAAATTCATTCCAAACCGTGAATCAGACACCACTCCTGTAACCCTATCACGGTCCTTCACAGAGGCCTGGTAAGAGAGCCATTTTTTGTCGCAGACCAAAGATGACAGCCAAAAAGCGAAGATTTTCTCTGCCCATCAGCGTCGTGTTGAAAGGGTTTTTGTTTCCCAGCACATCCTGTGCAATTTTTCGCTCATGTTGTTTTCATTTTCCCAACCCCTTCGCTGCCCTCGGCACTCGGCAGCACCTCGGTTGCCGTTTGCCATTCGGTTTGCTTCCACGGCCCAAAGTTTGAACTGTTGATGAGGATGAGATAACGCCAGCGATAATAAGCTGTCAACGAGGTTTTCCCGTCTTTTCTTCTTGGTTTGGCCCAACCCGGTTGGCGGCAACATGAACGACGACGACGACGACGTTGACAGTGATGATGCTGAGCCTCAAAGGAATACTCCGGTGTACAATTGGGGATCGGATGGAAGGCGGCCACAAAAATGAGGAACTTTTCAAAATTGTTTACCAGCTGCAAAGCCCGTTGACGCAAAGCCGGTCCTGGCGAAATCAGGTGCAAGGGTACGTGGATGGAATCTTAAGTGAGGCTGAGAATAATTACTACCACTTTCAATCAAGAATTCATCTTCCGAAAGATGAAGAGAAAGATTAAAGACCCTGAAATGGGGCTTTTATTAATTTTGATTGCATATCTTACCAGCGAGCTCCAGCGGCTAGGCTTATTTGACATCATGTAATATCAAGGCGAACCGAGTTAATTTTCAATTCGTGGCTTAGTTCTTTCCAAAGTTGAACAAAACTCAAAATCATCAAACTCACTAATTCAAATCAGCTTGCAGAAAAAATTTAAATTTGACAGATTTCTCAACAGCAGAACTAGGTATACGGTGAATATTTTTTTAGATTTTCCATAACCGAAAATTTAAGGTTTGAACTGTAAAAGTCATAGGAATGTCTATTGGGGAAGTTAGGAAAATATATATTTTTTCAAACCGCTTTTATGGTTTTAATCAGTAATTTGAGAATCTTCTCAATCTAAATTTAGCTCATTTGGACAAAAAGTGTATGAGCACACGTCGCTTTTAGTTTGTTTTTTGAAGTTAGTTTAGTTTTTCAATTAGTTGATTGAAAGCATTCTCACCAATCACTAGGGAAAATAGAACTGATTTGAATAGAAGCAATACTGAAGATCATTCACTCAATGAAAGTTCCAACAGATCCTGAGTCTAGGGCATCCCGCGCACTTCAAGTCGGGAAGTAAGTCCCTATGGTTTCCCAACCCTTCTTTCTTTCATAATCGCGACCATCAAAAACAACCAGTTCTGACGACCAGTGCAGGCCATGAGACTTCAGGAAGCCTGAATCAGCACAGCACTTGGATCTTCCATGGTCTCATCATACTCCCACCGAATCTCCCTTCTAATTTCCTTCCTGATGTTCAAGAAAAAACAGAACAGCCTTCAAACTTCCCAACAAACACATACCCTTCCACTGGAGATTAGGCTTTGCTTCCAGTGGAATTCCTCTCTCGAACTGCTCGTAAATGCAAATCCACCCTGGGTCGGCATTTCCACAACCGCTATGGACCACTCATTTGTAGAAATTTATCATCTCATCAGTAATATTTTTTTGTCTCTGTTTACGTAATTTAAAAGAATTTAAACTAAAAAATCACTTAAATAAAGACAAAAAATCAGTAATTCTCCACTCCCTCTACTCTTCATATATGACCGCCCACCATCGTGTCTAGGGCGGGTCAAGATCGGGCCCGGGTGACGTTGGCCTCCCTGAAGTTTTCAAGGATGGAGACTTCTGGCTGTAGTCAACAATGGTTCCACTACTTCATTCAACGGGCACTCCGCTACAGCTCTATAGACGTCACTGTGGCTAGCAGGTCTGTCCTCCCGATATTAACGTAGAAGGCAAATATCGACCATTATGGCAGCAATCACTACACCATCTTTGTTTCTTACTTACGCCACGATTTCACAATCTACTTAGCTGCCTACCCAAGCTCAACGAAAAAAGAAGGTCTTCCCCCATTCACCTCGATGTGGATGGTCGTAAAATTTCGGATTCAACGGATGTTACCGACGCTCTCGGTAATTATTTTGCGACACTAATTTGTCAATCCCTCAGAAATTGGACCCGATTGATTGTCGGAGAAACTTGATTTGAGAGAATTTTCAGATCCCCCCAGAACGTCAGCCAGCTCTTATCAACCTGCCTTTATCGGTCGTGGAGCTCACTTTTGCTCTAGCTAGGAGCAACAGAAAATCATCGGGACCCCAGATTGTGCTCCCAATGCTTAAGGGTCAGGTAGAACACAATTCTTAAACCTTATCAACAAGATGTGAGATCAGCAAACATATCCGGATGATTGTAGAAAGAGCCTACTACCGTGGAAAAGGGATTAATACGACTCATCGGCTGCATCGCCGCTGAAGCTACTCGACTGGCTTTCAGTGGAGAACATCACAATCCTAGAAGACACCAAACTCGAAAATGTTCGAAATGAAGGAAAAATAAGCAAAACCGGAAGTGGCGCGAAATCAAACGCAAATATATTTATTTACAATGTTCGGTTGCCGCCCGCGCACAATAGCAAAAAAGGAGCTATTTTTGGCCAAAATTCTGAATCCTGCAATAAATAGTGGTATTCATCCATCATAAAAACCCAGAATAATCCACCTAGCGGTGATGGTGCCTTTCTCGTGTATTATAATCAGAGAGGTCAAAATTGCACTTTAGAGAGATAGTTTCCGTTATTTCTATCAATTTACATTTATTTGCGTTCATTTCAATGCATTGCAGCAGTTTTTGAAAAAAAAGTCGATTTTGAGTTTTTTTTTCTAAGGGGGGACCCTTGGGAAAAATGAGGATAACGACAATTTTTTTAATAGCTCCGCAACGCTATGGCCGATTGAGCCAATTTTCAATAGCGAAAAATTAGGAAGGATTCGGTCGAATGCAACTTGTTGCAAGCAATTCGGAAAACGCCAAGTACAATGTTTACATGTACATGTACATGTACATGTACAACGATTTGTGAAAAAAATCACCTTGCCCCTTTAAGGGATAACATTCACACATACAGAAATCACCTCAATTCGTCGAGCTGAGTCGATTGGTATATAACACTATGGGTCTCCGAGCCTTTTATCAAAAGTTCGGTTTTGGAGTGATCTTATAGCCTTTACGTATACTTTGTATACGCGAAAGGCAAACGTAGATAAAAGAGAACAATATTTTTTCTGAGGCTTCAATGGGGTATAGGACCAATTTCGGCATAGTATCGATTTTTATCAGATTCTACAAAACAAACGGCATTTGGTCCCTTTTTGGCTTGCAATAATGCTGGATAAAATACTAATGGTCATATAAAGGTTTAACGGTATATACGTGTCACAGACAAATGGACGCAAAACAGATTTCCTAAAATTACCAAAAAAGTACTATTAGCTTCTGGTATTGGAAATCCACTAAGTAGAAATTATTAAACTAACAAAGGAAGGTAGAACAGATTCAATTAGCGTCATATTGTGGCATCAACGAAATAGAATTTCATTTATTCAATAGTTCATTAAGATCTCTTTCATAATTATAAAAAGGTATTGTGGCAAAGAGTTATTCAACACACTATTTTTTTTTTCTTCCTATGCAATGGAGGGGGAATCTGCTCAACAGACATCCTGGGTTGACCAGGAAGTGCGGGGTTAGGGATCACCTAGGGAGGCAGGACTACATCCCCGACCCGCTAAACCGTTTCCATTGCCGCCAAGCCCATAGTCCCTTCGGTACAACTAGAAAGTAATGCTTCAAAGGGGGGCCAGTGCACAACGCACCCTCGAGGTTAGCTGCGTGTCCTTGCAGCACCGAACAGCGTAACTCGTTTTTTTAGAAGAACACCATGGTATCGTGCCAGCGCGTTGCCGGCTTTCCAGGTGGCCTTACCACGCCCTATGTCCTCGGAAGGTTTTTTTTTTTTTTTTTTTTTTAACGAAGGTTATGGAAATCTGCAAACAGACACCTGGGGAGGCGAACCCAGGTAGTGTGGGGATGGGATCACCAACTCCCGACACACTAAAACCAACTCCTCGGCCCGCAATTAAGCAATACTTCGGGGGATGACTATTGGGCATTGCGCCCCCTCCATGACGTACACAAGTGCACGTATGCGCCTCAACTCTTCGACACTCCCCATGCAACACATTTGCACAAGACACACTGGCACCACATGTGCCCCAACACTCACCTGCCTATGCCGCTTGAATGACTGCAAGGGACAAACAGGTACCCTGCAGGGGGTACCCCATGCCGCCATCTCACAACATAGGCAGTCCTCACTCAGTGTGGTGTTCACCCCATCCTTCAACAGGGTGGCACCACTTGTCTACCAAGCCGGAGGCGACCCTAGGTTGGTGGCTCCTATGCCGCTCCTACCTCAGCTACGAGGCAGACCCTTTCATGTCTCCTATTTCTGAGGTGCCGCAGAGGCATCAACCCCCCGACACTCCTGCCAGTCATAGCGAGACTTTCGTGTCCCCTACTTCTGAGGTGCCGCAGAGGTATCTGCCCCTCGACACTCCTGCCAGGCCTAGCGAGACTTCACTCATTCCGTCTCTGACAGCCGGATCACACTACTGCCTAAGCAGCCACTCTGACCATACGTACCATGCGAGTCTAACTTGTGTGCTCGCTCGTACATTCAGTCCCAATCGCTTGCACCACTTGTGCACCACTCTCTTTGACATTTAGTCACTCACTCAGTGGGGGTTGTAATACCCCATCTCCCATTTTATTCACTCTGTGCACCTCCTGTGCATCGTTTGGGCGTGGAACACCCGGCACGTCAGACGTGCCTAACACTCACCTACCCAGGCTTTGATACTGCCAATAGGTCACCGTTAGGTACTATGCCGGTAGCACCCACCCATTGACATTTCGAAGCCCAGGTAGTCCTCAGCCAATGTGGTGGTCTCCCCATCCTGGAACGGGGTCGCACCACTACCTTACATGTCTCAGATTTCTGAGGTGCCGCAGAAGCATCAACCCCCCGACACTCCTGCCAGACGCAGCGAGACTTTCGTGTCCCCTACTTCTGAGGTGCCGCAGAGGTATCTGCCCCCCGACACTCCTGCCAGGCCTCACCAGACTTCAGTCATTCTAACACTACCGACCATGCGTACCCTGCGAGACTCACTTGTGTGCTCACCCATACACTCGGTCCCTCATTCTGTGGGGGTATTACGAGTAATACCCCCAACTCCCATTCGCTTGCACCACATGTGCACCACTTGGGGGTGTGGGTACCACCCACTGCCACCCGCTTGCCGCCGAAGCAGCCCTCACTCTGTGTAACCTCCACAGGCTCCGTTAACGACCTGGCTAATTGTTTCACCCCCCAGGCCATTCATCCCTTCGGCACGGGTCGCCTGACACCTTGGGATTCGGAGTTAGGGGCTTGTATGCTTTAAGCGGCACACGGTCGCTTGATAAGGTTTGCTTGCGGATATGTGGTTTTTGGGAGGGAATTAACAGCGCCCCCTGTTAACCCCACCACCTCTTAGGCAGAACCCCCTGACTCACAGACGGCTGGGGAGGGGTCGTCAAGCCCTTGGACATGGTCCCTGCTGCCCGCGTCCTCGGAAGGTGGGAAGGGTCGACTTCGCGCCTGCTTCCCTCTGCACGACTGGTATCAAGGATGATGATGCCGCGTGCACCCCAAATTGACCTTTCTGCGATAGGGCCTATTCGCCAGCACACAGAGGGACTTGCCGACGCGGTGCCTACGCCTGCCCCAGCCTTGACGAGGACCCCTTTCCGTCCTCGGGCTCGGAACCCGCCCGGTTGACCGACGCCGCGAAAGCGACGATACCATGTTGTTCTTCGCGCGGCCACTTGTTCGATAAAAGGATCGAGTTTGACCACAGAGCATGACCACCGGTATGACCCATGAAGCCGACTCCGATCCCTTGGACCACCTCTTATTTGCGCCTGAACTAGCCATCCTTGAGTCCACGCGCCACCTTCTGTGTTGCTTCGAGACGATTTGGGCGATAGCCGATAAAACGGCGTTCCAGTCAACTTCATCTTTACACATCCTCCGAACTAGGTTGTCCGGGGTAGTGTCCAGACCACATGTGGCAAGCATGTGGTCACGCATTGCGCGAAAACGTGAGCACACGAACAACACGTGTTCCGCCGTTTCCTCTAAACCTGCGCACACCAAACACTCGGGCGAGGCCGAGCAAGCCAGCTGCGTTACCTGCACTGTAATTTTGCAGCACGCTTAAACGCCGGGCACATCGAACCCCCCATGGGGTGCTTGCTGTTCACAGCTTTGCTGGAACAAATCAAACAATTGGGAGGGTTCGTGCAGCATTGTGCCTTATATCCCTCCAATCCGCAGCGTCGGCAGAGATTGCTTCTGTCAGGGCCTTTGCAGTCCCATTGCTTGTGCCCCGGTTCCAGGCACTTGAAGCAAACTTCGGGTTGCTCGTATATGCCCACAGGGCATACCGATCATCCCACCTTGACGCTCCCTAACTTGACTACCTTGGAGGCGTCCGCTGCAGATAGCCGAACCAATGCTACCTGCGTCCCTGCCGGACCTTTCCGTAGCCGAACAGCTGCGGTGGGCGGCTCCACTTCACACTTTCGCCGCAGTAGTGCCGTGACGAGCTCTTCGACTTCGGTGATCTCGTCCAGGTCTTTAACCCTTAGATTTTCCTCCGTCGTGAGTGCCCTCACCTTGACCGTCTCGCCTAGAACTTCCTCCGCCAACTTCTTGTAGGCGGCGCCCTTTTGCGAGACGCCCCGCTTCAGCTCGAGAATCATCTCGCCCATCCGGGTACGTCTTATTCGACGTACGTCAGCGCCGAGTTCACCGAGCTTGACGTCACTCCTCATCGCCTTCAAAACGTCTGAGTACTTAGCCTCGTCCGCCGTGATGACTAGGGTATCGCCTCTGGAGCGATTGGCGCCTACCCTAGACTTCTTGCTACCCTCATTCGCCTGGGCCTTCTTTTCGGCCCTTGACGTCTTCGGTTTCCTCTAGTTCTTGACCAGGGTCCAGGAGGCGTCATCCCCCTCTATTTCCCTGGTCTGGTGCGGCTGAGAACTTTCCCCTTACCACCGTCTTTCCTGAGTGGACGGACCTTTCCAGGTCCTTCCTCCCCCGGTTTTGGAGGTACCTGGCTGGGGTTCAGCTTCCCAGCGCCACTACCCTTGTTCGGGGTAGTAACCCTCCGCGTTTTGGAGCGGCCCCCAGAGAGCTCATCCCCTGGAGACTGTCTCCCCTGTTTTTGTGTCTGCTCCGTTGGAGCAGTCACCCCCGACGTACCCGCAAATACTTGAGCCTCAGTCTGGGTAGACTTTTTTTTTCCTGTTCGGGTGTGCCACTGCGACCAGTTATTAGATCTATTGTAGCGTTACCCGTATCCTTAGTGTTTAAGTGCATGTCGAATTACTCCATTACTATTGATAAGCAATGCAGTATCGGTTTCGATACAGTTGTTGTTTTGTTTTCTCAAGAGCACCATGACAAGGTCCCGCTATTTAGACCCTTCACAGAGAGCAATCCCATTGAAGGCGCGCCCCTTATCAATAGGAAATCAATCCTGTATTGAGAAAACAGAACAGTAATACTGTTTTTGGCCATGCATCGGAGCCCTAGCCACATCCTTGTCTTGCTTCTAGAATATCACCAGTAAAACTCTTAAAACCCGGGATTTAGCTCTGTCTACAAGACCATTTGAAGCAAGAGAATTTGTTCAGTAATAAGAACTTCCGTGTGTTCCTCTCACTACCATTGTTCACCAGTTCAAGAGAGTTAGTACGTATTTAAACCCCTAACTCGATTTTTCCAGCAGTCAGTTCAGCCTAGGACCGGGTACCGAGGTTTTTTAACTAATTGCTTGAAAAGTTGTTTCCGCTGCATACAGTTTAGCCTCAAACCAGAGGAATTCGAGTCTTTCAACTGTCTGCAAGGTAACATTAATTATGTTTTATTTCTGAGACTGCTGTTGGTAGCGAGGACTAAATACGATGAATCCTTAATTACCACAACTTATTGCCCTAGCTAGAAAAATGGATTAAGCTAGGGCTCTGTTTGGTAGATCTTACACCGCAACACACTACGTCAAAGTGATCTACCGTGTTACTGGGTAGACTTTGGTGCCACCGTCTTCGCAGGTACGCCTTCGGTCGATTCGACCTTGCCCGAGTCCGCGAATCCTTGGGCCTCAGTCTGGGTAGATCTCGACTCCATCGATTTCACGGGTTTACACTTGGCCGTCCCGACCGCCCTCTCCAGCTTGGCGTCCAGCATCGACTTTCGAAGTTTCTGCAAGCTCCTCTTGAGGTCCTTGCTGATATTATGCTTCGATGACGCAAAGTCGATGATGGCGTCCAGCTGTTCCGTCGCCACCTCAAAGGCCGAAAGCCCATCGCGTTTGCGGTTCATCGCCTCCACAAGCCATGGGCCGTCTATAACCCCTACCGGCATTTTTTTAGCCGAGAGGAAGGTTGAGTGACCCACGCTGGCGCTGCGCACTGAGCTGCCGACTATTGCCTCTGGCCTCCTAGGCCTCCTGGCCTGACGCGGTAAGGGACAATTGCTGTGGAGGGTGCCCAGGTACCCCACAGGCTCCGTTAAAGGCCTAGCTTATTATTTCACCCCCCTGGCCATGCATCCCCTCGGCACGGGTCGCTTGACGCCTTGGGATTAGGGGTTAGGGACGATGGTCCCGGTCTAACTCGCAGTGGCCATGGGGAGGGGTCGTCAAGCCCTTGGACAAAGTCCCTGCTGCCCCCAACACACTATTCATCCAATACGTTTTGTACCCCTTACCTCCTCAGTGCGTAACGCTTTTTATATGATAGATGATTTTTTTTCATGTATTTTGATCATATCTTTCGAGCCCATAGTCCGATCCAGCCTATTTTTAATAGGGAATAATGGAACAACATTCTCTGAAGAATGAAATTTGTTGCGAGTAATTCGGCTAAGGATAAGTATCTTAAAAAGTTAAGATCATTTTTGCTCACACACATACAGACATTCACACACACGTACAAAAAAAAACGTCACCTCGATTCGTCGAACTGAATCGATTGGAATACCACTATGGGTGTTCTGGCTTTCTTTTAAATGCTTTTGGAGCGATCATATAGCTTCTACGTACACTTCTCGCTTAACTTTTCAAAAGGACCTAAGTAACATTTTTTTCATGAATTAATTTGAATAGCGCAATCAATAGAAAAATATGAAAGCTTTCGATTGCAGTACTCAAATTAATTCATGAAAAAAATGTTACTTAGGTCCTTTTGAAAAGTTAAGCGAGACTTAATACACGAGAAAGGCAAAAATGGGCAATTTTTCAAATTCATGTATCTTACAAAATGGCAAATTTGGGCAGAATTTCAAGGATGTTATCGATCATTTAGTAATCTGCATTCGATCATTTAGTAGTTTGTCAATAACTCATTCAAGAGTTCAATCAAAGTTAATTGCCTATTTCCGGGGATTAAACCACCCGACTTGGACGTTAATTTACAATGTTATGGAAACTCATATGTGAATATGTACGTTATGTGGAAGATATTGATTTGAAAAATGTATTGGAGGTAACCACTTTCCCTTCGATGGGACTCGAACCCATGACCCTACAGTACGCTAGACTGGTGCTTTAACCAAATAAGCTACGAAGGACCTCCGTCGGCCTTCGCAACCTAGCGGCTACTGAACGAGCTCGAGATTCCCAAATTGGACGCATAGTCAAATCACTCGCAATCCATTTCTCAAGCCAACACTACCACATGTGTATAGTACACGTTCACATTAGAGGAGCGTGAGTATTTAGAATGTCTGGCGGCTGTACACATTCTTCATCAGCAACTGTACTGATCAAGTGAGGTTGTGTAAGCATTTGCCAGTCGGTCGTCAAGCTCAGACCCGACCGCATTGCGTAGGCTTGTATGGTGGACTTTAAGTGCGCAGGTTTTTCTACAACTCTCCTGAACAGGTCGATGTTCGAACTCCACTGCTAAAGGAGTTGCGGTGCTAGATGCTATACTTATACTAAATGATATCAAAATATGCAATCATTTAGTCTAAGTTACTGCTACTAGCGCTATAGCTCCGTTATTAGAGAAATTCAAACAACGAACTGTTAGGCAGAGTTGTAGATAAACCTTTGCACTAGAAGTCCACCATACAACACACTTTGAAATTTAGCCTCTGGAATGAGTTATTGACAAACTACTAAATGATCGAAGGCAGATTACTAAATGATCGATAACATCCTTGCAGAATTTTATTCATGGTCATCAAAGCTTAAAAGTTTAACGGTGTAGTGCATGATGTTTTACTGCGGGGTATTGCGAAGTACCAAACTGTTTTGTTCGTTCAATATTGCGTAAAATTGCTTTTACAAAACTACTAGAAACTAAATTCTGGATGGAGCCATTATTACATTATGAAGCCTATTGCATAGATCTGTTAAGGAGCTTTGTAACTTATATAAATATGTTACTTTGAGACGAAAATATGGCAATGGTGCCCGTTTTCCCAAAAAACGTAAAAACGTAATTCCTAGAAGGGGTAAGTTTGAACGCTCCCCACCCCTCTCTAAAAAAAATTAAAAAATAAAAACCATCCTGATTATAAAACATCGACCTGTTCAGGAGAGTTGTAGAAAAACCTGCGCACTTAAAGTCCACCATACAAGACATTTTGAAATTTAGCCTCTGGAATGAGTTATTGACAAACTACTAAATGATCGAATGCAGATTACTAAATGATCGATAACATCCTTGTATAAAAATATAGGATATAAAGCTTTGTCCAATTAGAATCCGGAATCATGGCACGGAAAGTGACCGCTGCAAGAATTATTTTACAGCGGTATGACTACCTAGGCCTAGGCCTAGACTACCAAAAAACATAATCCACCCAACTGCCTGCAGTTCCAGCCCATCAAGATGTTTTGGGCAATAATGAAGCGGAAGCTTAATAAAAGTGGATAAACAGCTCGGGACGCGACTCAGATGACCAAAATGTGAAACAAATGTGCCAAGGAAGTTGTTTTCGGGGTGTGCAGCGTTTGATGAGAGGAATAAAGAAGAAAGTGCGAATTGTCATTAGAAAATTAGAAATGATTTGCATTTACATTTTTTCCTTAATGGCTCGTTTACATATAGGCTAGTTCCAGCGGACAATGCACCATCCGACAATACTAGCACGATATTAGCATAATGTTAACGCTTATTAGGGAGGACAATTCCAGTTTACATTGTGCTAATATCGCGCTAGTATTGTCGGATGGTGCATTGTCCGCTGGAACTAGCCTATATGTAAACGAGCCATTAAGGAAAAATGTAAATGCAAATCATTTCTAATTTTCTAATGACAATTCGCACTGTCTTCTTTATTCCTCTCATCAAACGCTGCACACCCCGAAAACAACTTCCTTGGCACACTTGTTTCACATTTTGGTCATCTGAGTCGCGTCCCGAGCTGTTTATGGACCCGATTCCCGACAGCAACCAAGTTACTACGGCGATGCCACCGAAACAGGCCGTTTTTGTAATCAACCCTTTCTGTCCAGAAAATGCTGGTCCTGGATCCAATTTTCTTTCCCCAATGCGCTTTTCCAATAACTAACTGCAACCAAACTCGATGACTTTTTTTCGCAATCGCAAAGTTTACCGCAATATAGAAAAGACAGACAAGGTCTTGGACAAGGTCCTTCGTCAAATACAGGTACCTGTTCAAGATCTCTCTAGTTTCAGATCATGTTCTCTAACATTGTGTTCGTCAAAAGTGGTTGAAAGGTTTGTCAACCATCGACTAGGCGAGCATTGGAAGCTTCGTTTATGGCAGAACGCGTTTCGTCCCGGCTGCGGAACTAGCTTGTATTTTTCCAGCCCAAGGGATATGCACCAGAGCGTCTCCAAGGAAGGGAAATCTCATCTCCCTGGCTGGACATCTCAAAGGCGTTTAACCGCACCTACGGAGCCTCCTCTCCGACCGATCCTTCCTGGTGCTTTTTGGCATCTCCGGTTCCATTATATACCGGGAGGAGACAGGGGTCCTATAGGGATCTGTTCTGGTGGTAGCTCTGTTCCTCGTCGCTATGGTTTTCGGTAATACACCAGCACGAACAAGAATCCGAACTCAAGCAGCTGTCAGTGCCGTTTACCGATGAGTCACGTTCAACCGTGTTGGCCGAGGAAAGACCTCGTCATGTCACCGCCTTCCCGATCCAAGTAGGTATTAAACTGAGCAAGCGACCAATCCCTAACCATAAGCTTGACATTTTTTTTGGGCTCTCTACCGGTCGGGAGTTGACTTTCCTTCCGCAATTCAGGACTGTTGAAGCCGGATGTAGTTCCAGAATCTACTTAACAAAAAACCCTGTCCTGTTTTCCTCGTCACCGGGCGGACTAACAATCGAAGGTTTTCCAGTTTGCCATAGCTATAACACTATCCAACAAAATTGACCTTTTTTTCGCTCCCTTCAACAATTTTTAATGTACTCAATAGATTTTTTTACGCTGAATTCAGGTACGTATTCAGATTTTCTGTAACACGTCCAGTTTTTGAGAAAAACGCATTTTAATTCACGAAAGTACGTATTTTCATAGAAATTTGGTTTCTCTCCCCTGCAAAGCTGAATTTTGGCTCCTCACTTTTAGAATAAAGTTTGAATTTTGTAGAATGGGCCTTGTAGAATGCATGTGGGTTGTTGGATTTCATTTGGCACGTTCATTTGTTGTGAAAAACGAAATTTAATTCACAAAAGTATGTATTTTTATAGACATTTGGTTTCTCTCCTCTGCAAAGCTGAATTTCGGCTCCTCACTTTTAGAATAAAGTTTCAATTTGGTGAAACGGGTGTTGTAGAATGCATGTGGGTTGTTGGATTTCATTTGGCGCGTACATTTGTTGTGAAAAACGGAATTTCATTCACAAAAGTACGTCTTTTCATAGAAATTTGGTTTCTCTCCTCTGCAAAGCTGAATTTCGACTCCTCACTTTTAGAATACAGTTTGAATTTTGTAGAATGGGCCTTGTAGAATGCATGTGGGTTGTTGGATTTTATATGGCACGTACATTTGTTGTGAAAAACGGAATTTCATTCACAAAAGTACGTATTTTCAAAGGAATTTGCTTCCTCTCCTCTGCAAAGCTGAATTTCGGCTCCTCACTTTCAGAATAAAGTTTGAATTTTGTAGAATGGGCCTTGTAGAATGCATGTGAGTTGTTGGATTTCAGTTGGCATGTACATTTGTTGTGAAAAACGGAATTTCATTCACAAAAGTAGGTCTTTTCATAGAAATTTGGTTTCTCTCTTCTGCAAAGCTGAATTTCGACTCCTCACTTTTAGAATAAAGTTTGAATTTTGCAGAATGGGCTTTGTAGAATGCATGTGGGTTGTTGGATTTTATTTGGCACGTACCTTTGTTGTGAAAAACGGAATTTCATTCACAAAAGTACGTCTTTTCATAGGAATTTGGTTTCTCTCCTCTGCAAAGCTGAATTTTGGCTCCTCACTTTTAGAATAAAGTTTGAATATTGTAGAATGGGCCTAGTAGAATTCATGTGGGTTGTTGGATTTCATTTGGCACGTACATTTGTTGTGAAAAACGGAATTTCATTCACAAAAGTACGTCTTTTCATAGAAATTTGGTTTCTCTCTTCTGCAAAGCTGAATTTCGACTCCTCACTTTTAGAATAAAGTTTGAATTTTGTAGAATGGGCTTTGTAGAATGCATGTGGGTTGTTGGATTTTATTTGGCACGTACCTTTGTTGTGAAAAACGGAATTTAATTCACAAATGTACGTATTTTCAATAAAATTTGGATTCTGTGCTTTGCAAAGCTGAATTTCGGCTCCTCACTTTTAGAATAAAGTTTCAATTTGGTGAAACGGTTCTTGTAGAATGTATGTGGGTTGTTGGATTTCATTTGGTACGTACATTTGTTGTGAAAACGGAATTTCATTCACAAAAGTACGTCTTTTCATAGAAATTTGGTTTCTCTCTTCTGCAAAGCTGAATTTCGACTCCTCACTTTTAGAATAAAGTTTGAATTTTGTAGAATGGGCTTTGTAGAATGCACGTGGGTTGTTGGATTTTATTTGGCACGTACATTTGTTGTGAAAAACGGAATTTCATTCACAAAAGTACGTCTTTTCATAGAAATTTGGTTTCTCTCCTCTGCAAAGCTGAATTTCGACTCCTCTCTTTTAGAATACAGTTTGAATTTTGTAGAATGGGCCTTGTAGAATGCATGTGGGTTGTTGGATTTTATTTGGCACGTACATTTGTTGTGCAAAACAGAATTTCATTCACAAAAGTACGTATTTTCAAAGGAATTTGCTTCCTCTCCTCTGCAAAGCTGAATTTCGGCTCCTCACTTTCAGAATAAAGTTTGAATTTTGTAGAATGGGTCTTGCAGAATGCATGTGGGTTGTTGGATTTCATTTGGCACGTACCTTTGTTGTGAAAAACGGAATTTCATTCACAAAAGAACGTCTTTTCATAGAAATTTGGTTTCTCTCCTCTGCAAAGCTGAATTTTGGCTCCTCACTTTTAGAATAAAGTTTGAATTTTGCAGAATGGGCTTTGTAGAATGCATGTGGGTTGTTGGATTTTATTTGGCACGTACCTTTGTTGTGAAAAACGGAATTTCATTCACAAAAGAACGTCTTTTCATAGAAATTTGGTTTCTCTCCTCTGCAAAGCTGAATTTTGGCTCCTCACTTTTAGAATAAAGTTTGAATATTGTAGAATGGGCCTAGTAGAATTCATGTGGGTTGTTGGATTTCATTTGGCACGTACATTTGTTGTGAAAAACGGAATTTCATTCACAAAAGTACGTCTTTTCATAGAAATTTGGTTTCTCTCTTCTGCAAAGCTGAATTTCGACTCCTCACTTTTAGAATAAAGTTTGAATTTTGTAGAATGGGCTTTGTAGAATGCATGTGGGTTGTTGGATTTTATTTGGCACGTACCTTTGTTGTGAAAAACGGAATTTAATTCACAAATGTACGTATTTTCAATAAAATTTGGATTCTGTGCTTTGCAAAGCTGAATTTCGGCTCCTCACTTTTAGAATAAAGTTTCAATTTGGTGAAACGGTTCTTGTAGAATGTATGTGGGTTGTTGGATTTCATTTGGTACGTACATTTGTTGTGAAAAACGGAATTTCATTCACAAAAGTACGTCTTTTCATAGAAATTTGGTTTCTCTCTTCTGCAAAGCTGAATTTCGACTCCTCACTTTTAGAATAAAGTTTGAATTTTGTAGAATGGGCTTTGTAGAATGCACGTGGGTTGTTGGATTTTATTTGGCACGTACATTTGTTGTGAAAAACGGAATTTCATTCACAAAAGTACGTCTTTTCATAGAAATTTGGTTTCTCTCCTCTGCAAAGCTGAATTTCGACTCCTCTCTTTTAGAATACAGTTTGAATTTTGTAGAATGGGCCTTGTAGAATGCATGTGGGTTGTTGGATTTTATTTGGCACGTACATTTGTTGTGCAAAACAGAATTTCATTCACAAAAGTACGTATTTTCAAAGGAATTTGCTTCCTCTCCTCTGCAAAGCTGAATTTCGGCTCCTCACTTTCAGAATAAAGTTTGAATTTTGTAGAATGGGTCTTGCAGAATGCATGTGGGTTGTTGGATTTCATTTGGCACGTACCTTTGTTGTGAAAACGGAATTTCATTCACAAAAGAACGTCTTTTCATAGAAATTTGGTTTCTCTCCTCTGCAAAGCTGAATTTTGGCTCCTCACTTTTAGAATAAAGTTTGAATTTTGCAGAATGGGCTTTGTAGAATGCATGTGGGTTGTTGGATTTTATTTGGCACGTACCTTTGTTGTGAAAAACGGAATTTCATTCACAAAAGAACGTCTTTTCATAGAAATTTGGTTTCTCTCCTCTGCAAAGCTGAATTTTGGCTCCTCACTTTTAGAATAAAGTTTGAATATTGTAGAATGGGCCTAGTAGAATTCATGTGGGTTGTTGGATTTCATTTGGCACGTACCTTTGTTGTGAAAAACGGAATTTAATTCACAAATGTACGTATTTTCAATAAAATTTGGATTCTGTGCTTTGCAAAGCTGAATTTCGGCTCCTCACTTTTAGAATAAAGTTTCAATTTGGTGAAACGGTTCTTGTAGAATGTATGTGGGTTGTTGGATTTCATTTGGTACGTACATTTGTTGTGAAAAACGGAATTTCATTCACAAAAGTACGTCTTTTCATAGAAATTTGGTTTCTCTCTTCTGCAAAGCTGAATTTCGACTCCTCACTTTTAGAATAAAGTTTGAATTTTGTAGAATGGGCTTTGTAGAATGCACGTGGGTTGTTGGATTTTATTTGGCACGTACATTTGTTGTGAAAAACGGAATTTCATTCACAAAAGTACGTCTTTTCATAGAAATTTGGTTTCTCTCCTCTGCAAAGCTGAATTTCGACTCCTCACTTTTAGAATACAGTTTGAATTTTGTAGAATGGGCCTTGTAGAATGCATGTGGGTTGTTGGATTTTATTTGGCACGTACCTTTGTTGTGAAAAACGGAATTTCATTCACAAAAGTACGTCTTTTCATAGAAATTTGGTTTCTCTCTTCTGCAAAGCTGAATTTCGACTCCTCACTTTTAGAATAAAGTTTGAATTTTGTAGAATGGGCTTTGTAGAATGCATGTGGGTTGTTGGATTTTATTTGGCACGTACCTTTGTTGTGAAAAACGGAATTTAATTCACAAATGTACGTATTTTCAATAAAATTTGGATTCTGTGCTTTGCAAAGCTGAATTTCGGCTCCTCACTTTCAGAATAAAGTTTGAATTTTGTAGAATGGGCCTTGTAGAATGCATGTGGGTTGTTGGATTTCAGTTGGCATGTACATTTGTTGTGAAAAACGGAATTTCATTCACAAAAGTACGTCTTTTCATAGAAATTTTGTTTCTCTCTTCTGCAAAGCTGAATTTCGACTCCTCACTTTTAGAATAAAGTTTGAATTTTGCAGAATGGGCTTTGTAGAATGCATGTGGGTTGTTGGATTTTATTTGGCACGTACCTTTGTTGTGAAAAACGGAATTTCATTCACAAAAGAACGTCTTTTCATAGAAATTTGGTTTCTCTCCTCTGTAAAGCTGAATTTTGGCTCCTCACTTTTAGAATAAAGTTTGAATATTGTAGAATGGGCCTAGTAGAATTCATGTGGGTTGTTGGATTTCATTTGGCACGTATTTTTGTTGTGAAAAAAGGAATTTCATTCATATTAGTACGTCTTTTCATAGAAATTTGGTTTCTCTCTTCTGCAAAGCTGAATTTCGACTCCTCACTTTTAGAATAAAGTTTGAATTTTGTAGAATGGGCTTTGTAGAATGCATGTGGGTTGTTGGATTTTATTTGGCACGTACCTTTGTTGTGAAAAACGGAATTTAATTCACAAATGTACGTATTTTCAATAAAATTTGGATTCTGTGCTTTGCAAAGCTGAATTTCGGCTCCTCACTTTGGGAATAAAGTTTGAATTTTGTAGAATCGGCAGAATGCATATGGTTGGTTGGATGACATTTGGCGCATTGAGAAGCCGAATTTCTATGAAAATACGTACTTTTGTTAATTAAATTCCGTTTTTCACAACAAATGTAAGTGCCAAATGAAATTCAGCAACCAACATGCATTCTGCAAGGCCCATGCTTCAAAATTCAGACTTTATTCTGAAATTAAGGAGACGATATTCAGCTTTGCAGAAGAGAGAAAAAAAATTTCTATGAAAATACGTACTTTTGTGAATGAAATTCCGTTTTTCACAACAATTGTACGCGCCAAATGAAATCCAACAACCCACAGGCATTCTACAAGAACCGTTTCACTAAATTGAAACTTTATTCTAAAAGTGAGGAGCCGAAATTCAGCTTTGCAGAGGAGAGAAACCAAATGTCTATAAAAATACATACTTTTGTGAATTAAATTTCGTTTTTCACAACAAATGAACGTGCCAAATGAAATCCAACAACCCACATGCATTCTACAAAGCCCATGCTTCAAAATTCAGACTTTATTCTGAAACTAAGGAGACGATATTGAGCTTTGCAGAGGAGAGAAATCAAATTTCTATGAAATACGTACATTTGTGAATTCAATTCCGTTTTTCACAACAATTGAACGTGCCAAATGAAATCCAACAACCCACATGCATTATACAAGGCCCATTCTACAAAATTCAAACTTTATTCTAAAAGTGAGGAGCCGAATTTCAGCTTTGTAGAGGAGAAAAACAAATTTCTATGAAAATACGTACTTTTGTGAATGAAATTCCGTTTTTCACAACAATTGAACGTGCCAAATGAAATCCAACAACCCACATGCATTCTACAAGGCCCATTCTACAAAATTCAAACTTTATTCTGAAAGTGAGGAGTCGAAATTCGGCTTTGCAGAAGAGAGAAACCAAATTTCTATGAAAAGACGTACTTTTGTGAATGAAATTCCGTTTTTCACAACAATTGTACGCGCCAAATAAAATCCAACAACCCACAGGCATTCTACAAGAACCGTTTCACTAAATTGAAACTTTATTCTAAAAGTGAGGAGCCGAAATTCAGCTTTGCAGAAGAGAGAAACCAAATGTCTATAAAATACGTACTTTTGTGAATTAAATTTCGTTTTTCACAACAAATGAACGTGCCAAATGAAATCCAACAACCCACATGCATTCTACAAGGCCCATGCTTCAAAATTCAGACTTTATTCTGAAACTAAGGAGACGATATTGAGCTTTGCAGAGGAGAGAAATCAAATTTCTATGAAATACGTACATTTGTGAATTCAATTCCGTTTTTCACAACAATTGAACGTGCCAAATGAAATCCAACAACCCACATGCATTATACAAGGCCCATTCTACAAAAATTCAAACTTTATTCTAAAAGTGAGGAGCCGAAATTCAGCTTTGTAGAGGAGAAAAACAAATTTCTATGAAAATACGTACTTTTGTGAATGAAATTCCGTTTTTCACAACAATTGAACGTGCCAAATGAAATCCAACAACCCACATGCATTCTACAAGGCCCATTCTACAAAATTCAAACTTTATTCTGAAAGTGAGGAGTCGAAATTCGGCTTTGCAGAAGAGAGAAACCAAATTTCTATGAAAAGACGTACTTTTGTGAATGAAATTCCGTTTTTCACAACAATTGTACGCGCCAAATAAAATCCAACAACCCACAGGCATTCTACAAGAACCGTTTCACTAAATTGAAACTTTATTCTAAAAGTGAGGAGCCGAAATTCAGCTTTGCAGAGGAGAGAAACCAAATGTCTATAAAAATACATACTTTTGTGAATTAAATTTCGTTTTTCACAACAAATGAACGTGCCAAATGAAATCCAACAACCCACATGCATTCTACAAGGCCCATGCTTCAAAATTCAGACTTTATTCTGAAACTAAGGAGACGATATTGAGCTTTGCAGAGGAGAGAAATCAAATTTCTATGAAATACGTACATTTGTGAATTCAATTCCGTTTTTCACAACAATTGAACGTGCCAAATGAAATCCAACAACCCACATGCATTATACAAGGCCCATTCTACAAAATTCAAACTTTATTCTAAAAGTGAGGAGCCGAATTTCAGCTTTGTAGAGGAGAAAAACAAATTTCTATGAAAATACGTACTTTTGTGAATGAAATTCCGTTTTTCACAACAATTGAACGTGCCAAATGAAATCCAACAACCCACATGCATTCTACAAGACCCATTTCACCAAATTCAAATTTTATTCTAGAAGTGAGGAGCCGAAATTCAGCTTTGTAAAGGAGAGAAAACAAATTTCTATGAAAATACGTACTTTTGTGAATGAAATTCCGTTTTTCACAACAAATGAACGTGCCGAATGAAATCCAACAACCCACATGCATTCTACAAGACCCATTTAATTAAATTCAAACTTTATTCTAAAAGTGAGGAGCCGAAATTCAGCTTTGCAGAGGAGAGAAACCAAATTTCTTTGAAAATACGTACTTTTGTGAAATAAATTCCGTTTTTCACAACAAATGTACGTGTCAAATAAGATTCAACAGCTTACTTAGATCTTGTACGATTTCTTCTATATAATTCAAACCTCTTTTTCAAAGTTATAAACTGAAAACCAGCTTTACAGAACAGAGAAAACAAATTCCCATAAGACTACGTAGTTTGTGAATTTAAACCCGTTTTTCTCAAAAACTGGACGTGTTACAAAAAATCTGAATACATGACTGAATTCAGCGAAGAAAAATCTTTCAAGTACACTGAGAATGGTTGAAGGGAGTAAAACACTGTTGACTAGTGTAATTGGCAACGGGTTATAACTTATAATACAACCTTGGGATCACCGAGAACACCTTATAGACACATTTGGGCCCTTGATATTCAAATCAAAAATAATTTTGTACATGGTGAGACATCCTGATTGGGCTTAAATCCACAGTAGACAAGTGAAGTACTGTACGAAGTTATAAAAATCACGGAAGGAAAAACAATACTGGTCCGGTCTAGGGAATTTTCGAGTTGAGAATTGTCTCGACTGCTCTGGGAATAGACATTGAATATTCAAAAACATATCCCCATACAACTCCTATCCGCACGTCCTATACCTACTGATAGAAGATTACCCTATCTACACTATTTAGGCAACTATGCATATATTTTCACTGGTAAACCTTATAACCAGCAGGAAGAACGTAATCACCGGAGCATGAATGAAATTGGCAAAAATCGGTTAAACATATTTCACCGCGAAACCTCTTTGCGCAAATTTCCCCAGCTCAAACAGTCTGCTCATTTAGCCCGCAAAATAGTTCACATTTTACACTTTCAGCAGCAAGAAGTAGCAGATCTCCCCCGCCATTTCCACTAGTGCCGCGACAACTGCTATCGCGGCCGGGCGGAGATGGTGGTAAAGATTTAATTTTGCCTTTTGATTTCGCTTCGCTAAATTCCTTGCTAGATAATTTTCCACTTTTCCCCCGTGGAGCAGCGCAACCGGTTGGCTTGGCGGTTCGCAGGGCAGCCACATCGAAGCTTTGCGCGTTCGTTCCTCTGTAGTGTCTGTGGTGGAGTGCTTTTAAAATTTTAAATATTTATGCCCGCTTTTACTATTCGCGGTGAAGTAGTTAAGCCCGGCTTTGCCAGCACACCAGTCGTTGGTTGGGAGCTGGCTGCACAGTCAAGTGGAGCGCACCCCGGGAAGCTACTTTTGCGTTTCAAGCAACATTTCAAAGATCAAAAGTAGCGGCGGAATCCGTTAGTTTTACTTGGAGTTTATTACCATAGAATGATGTAAGCCGGGTAATCTTTTGCAAAAGCATGCAATAGTTCCATGTGCACCGCAAATACTGCATGGCATCAAGTGCTACAAAAACATTGCTGGATTGCAGCAATGTGAAATCTTGGAAAAACAATCTTTACACCTTATCTACTATTCGAGCTGATAAACAGCAAAGTTGGAGCTTCCATCATCATCAATGATTAAGCTTATTGAAAATAAAACTAGTGGAAAGCATTCGACCTGAATGTGGGATTTTGAATTAAATATGAATTTTGCGTAAAGCAACGTACACACCAGTCAAGCAGTTTGACGAACATTGACTCCGCCCCCAAAAAAACGCTTCGGTTGCTGCTTTGTTTGAACGTGTGTGAAGTTGTTCGAACAACCATTTGACAGTTGGGGGCTCGGTTGGAAAAAATAAAAACGGTTTGATTTTGGTTTGAGTTGTCGGGGGTGGAGTCAAGGTTCGCCGAACATGTTTGAGCATTTGTAGTGAAGTTGCACAAACCCCCATATATTTTTTGACGGTTGGTGCTCAAGTTGGCGCTTCGGTCGTTCGTGTGTGATATTGTTGGTCGAATTAATTGACTGTTCCTGCCGCTGTTGGTAAAACTTGATGGATGTTTGAATAAACGAGAGGTGGAGTCAATGTTGGTCAAACTGCTTGACCGTGTGTACGTTCCATAATAAATGTCCCACTCTACGCTGACTATGACACTATTCTCTACTTTTGTACATTTGTGTTACTTTCGTTAATATAAATCAGGCGTAGCAATATCTAGACCAACTTTTAAAATGGGGGCAACCGCCAAAATTTATTCAATGTCACCAGGAGGGTTTCTTTGTTCTTTGTCTTTGTATGCAGAAGAGGAAGCGGCTGTTATGCCCTTTCCAAATATTGGTCCAGATGTTATCTGAGTTTGAGTTATCTGATTTATCTGATCATCCTGATAGACAGTACACCTCGGGTTGCGTTCGCGCTGCAAAGGTGTTGCTACAATATTCGCTATAAAAATTCGTTCCACTATGAAGAACACTGCTTTGTTCGCTCGTTGCTCAGAAGATCGAATGATACACGGAACCGTGAAACAACTCACTTTATGGTTCCTTTCACTCAATTCCCCCTTGCGTGGAAGAATTCAAAAGTAAGTAAAATGCGAAAAAAGCGATGAGTACTTTACCTATAATACTCCCGTGTTGAATTTTCACTCACTATGAAATTTCACCAACTCAAATTTATGTTATTTTTACTCACCCGGGACTATGATAAAAACAACTCAAATATGGCTTCTCCCACGGAGCAGGACACGTTAGGTCTCTTTGTTTATAATATCATTTCATTACTAAGAGAGAGTGCGGGAAACTATTGAGTTAAAAATTTAAACTTCGTTCTCAATGTTGGGTTCTTTAAACTTTTTTTAAGTTCTTTATTTTTTGGGTATGGGATGGTTTGTACATATGCTTCCGTGAAAACGGCCTTACTGTTGAGGTTTAATAAAATAGTGAAATCAAATGGAATTATATAAACTCGTCGCATGACAGGTGAATACATTTCACTAAAAGCTTAAAATATTTTTTATATCAGTGGCTGACTTTCAAAGTTGAAAATACCTTTTTTTCAGTGTTTTCTTTGTATTTTGATTTTTAATTTTTTTCCTCATAATATCACAATTTTCGTTAAAATCATATGAAAGCTTTTTTAATTATCTTTACAATGCTATAGATAAACCTTGGTATCGTATCAGAAAAAAAAACCTTTCAAAAACAAACAAAAACCGCGTTTTTTACCTTTTCTCAACTTTGATAACTTATATTCCAAAAACTATAACTTGTAGTGACCTGCAATATTGGGCTTTCTTATTTTGTGCATCAACTTTCTAAAAAAATAGTGATAAAAATTATTGGTGTAAGTCGATTTTCCGATTAATGTCCGCCTAAATCCTCATAGTGCGATGGTGGTATGGTGATGAACCTGGGAGTACGCACGCAAGATATATGTTTTCTTGCTCCGTATCTCGAGGAAATGCAGGAGGAGATTGGCAGGCTGCCCCTGGGGTTGACCAACTAATTGGTCAACTAATAAACTGATACGGTTGGTCAAGGCAACGATTGATCGAGTGATGTGATATTCGAGTTTCAGGAGTACTCTCGAGTCCTGTTAATACGCGCAGAGAGTTACGCCACGGTGATGGTCTTTCGTGCATGCTATTCAACATTGATTTGATCGCAGCTAGAATTTTGATTAGAGTGTGCTTGTGCTCCTGATGCTTTATTGCAAAAATGTTTGCTTCGTAGAGTAAATACAGGGCCAAATCTTTGCGTATTCTTGACGGATTCTTAATCTGCAGCCAACATTGGTTGGCCAATTAGTTCTAGATTTTGGGGAAAGCATGAAACATGATGAATGTCATCGTCACATAAAATGACAAGCAGAAGAAGAGCTTCTGCGTCCGGTGGTTCCGGTTTAATCAAAATCTAAGCAAAGTTATGCTGATTTGAATTTCGACAAAGTTTTGCTGAAGTACAAAAGCATAACTGTTTTTAGCAAAGCTAGCAGAGTTCCAAGAATTCTTGAATAATGAAAGTGCTTTGGCTCCTTCAAGTTGTTTGATTTTTTTATCCCGGGGTTTTCGGAATTTCAAATAATATTTCTCGGGATTCGGGATAAATTGTATAGAGTTTAATTTGGTTTGTCATTTTTCCTTTTTCGTATACTAAGTATACGTAAAGGCTATATTGAAGCGAAACTTCTTTTTTACAATGCATTGTTCACGCTCAAATGTTAATAATCACCGTTCCACGATGTGTTAAGCGTTCTATGCCGAAGGCGCGGCACTGGTCTTTCGGTTTTTCTAGTTCAAAACACTCAACTACGGTTAGAATAAAACTTTATTATTTATGTATCACTTGTTTGTACAATTATAAACTTCTTTTACATTTTAGCACTTATTTATTACAATTATTACAATTAACACTTTTTGTATAATTATAAACTCGAATATTTTCCTTTTTACAAACTTTTGCACTATTTCCCGTATGACAATGTCTTTCCCAGAGATACTAACACTTTTTGTTTATCGATACTTATTCTGAGACTCTAACACCGATTTTCGATTTTACCGCGACGTACTTTTTAACTGTTCACTTATATTTTTTTCAAAGAGTTAATTAATTTAAACTTAGATCTCGATTCGTGCACTAGTCACGAGTGTCGAGGTGTCTAAGGGACAACCCTGATTCAATTGGAGTGTTCGGTAGGCTGGCTAGGGAAACCTAGAAAGCGCCGAATTCCAATAAAGGTGCTGCTGAATATTTGGGACTGACCCCGAGCTTGGAAAAGCGCACGGTATTTATAGTCAATCCGAGTTCTGAATTTCATAATGATTTCATGAATTGCATCAGACTGGACTTTAGACCCCACGAAAGGTCTGAGAATTTTTAAATAACGTAATCATTTTCTTCATCTGTTCAGACTATGTGGTTTTAATTTCAACTTCGTGAATATCCTCAATTTTTAGCTTCCATTCATTACTCAACTTTGCATTCTTTATGGATGCTCCCTACAGTTCTCTTGCACGAAATGCTTAATCAGCGTATTTGAAAAAT
Organism: Armigeres subalbatus; assembly: GCF_024139115.2. Classification (NCBI taxonomy): domain Eukaryota; kingdom Metazoa; phylum Arthropoda; class Insecta; order Diptera; family Culicidae; genus Armigeres; species Armigeres subalbatus. The sequence goes on along the minus strand of NC_085140.1, from coordinate 284,971,788 downwards.
CCATGAATTCCGAAACAACTTCCTTTTTATTCCAAATTTTTACTATAGTTATTTAATTTCTTGTCATAAATTACCTAATTCAGCCTTAATATTGGACTTCCATACTTTACGAAACTTTGCCTCCTTTTTTGGATGTCCCCTTTGAAATTCTCTTGGAAAAATTCTGTTCCCTTTCCACTCTCTAAAACGCTCTTATTTCGAGTACACATTCAAGTGGCTACTTCAATAGTATCTCTAAGTCCTGCCCCTTTCTTTACACCTAAACTTGACCATTGCTGTCTCACAGAGTAATGTTCAACAAGTCCCAAATGTTTCATAATGCATGATACTACTAAACCAACGGAGTTGTGAAAATCTTCACTTAAAAATCTGTATTCGAACCCAGCATGGGTTCTTTGTAAAACAGCGCACCATACCGCCGAGCTATTAACAGCTACCGCTTGTATTACTCTTTGATTTTAAGTATACTCTTAAAAATCAATCAATCAATATTTTTCTCTTTCTTTCAACTGGGCTTTGAATTAAATTCCCCTTTCCCTAAAGAATCATTACCCCTTCGGGTCGGCTCTTCCTTTTCCGAACCACTCAGACCCCAATATCAATATTTCCTTTCAAGTTTATATTGGTAAGAACAAAATCATGTTCTCTCTGTTTTTCATACTGGGCAACAAACCCCTTTATATCAATACACCTGTATACGTGTATGTAGATTCAATGAAGACTCTTATTGTCTCTATCATTTTGGTTAAGTTATTATTCCGCGCTCCTCACCCAAACAAATTCTTTCCTTTAGTATCCTATACATATGCGTCAATCCCGGATAAAAATTTACAGTAACTTGTATGACATAACCCATTGAAATACAATAGATTGTGTGGCAAACAATACAAACTATTGTACGCTTATTGTAAAATGCTACGGTTGTAAAAGATCTTTATTGTACGTCCATTAAAATAACCATATATTTAAATGTTATCGATTCATTCTATTCATTCCGATTTATTGTTCGCTTAGGTTTAGTATTGCTCATCCAAAAACTAAACAAATATTAAAAGTATTCGGTTTGGATGATCAGGAAATCCGTCTAATGTAATTGTATTAATATCATTTTGGAATATTTCATGGATTTATTATATTGATGAAATAACAATTGAAAACAATAAAATTACAATAGCTTTGCTTATTAATTGAATAAAAATGTTATACCGATTCTCAGGTATATATTTTCATATTGCAGGTCTAGAAATGTTATGCAATAAAAAAAAATAATTCAAAAAATGAAAGGGAACAAAAATTTTTGCTTATCATTTTACTCGGAGAATGGCTGAATTCATTTGAGCGTGTACATTTTTGTTTATAATTAGTGACGAGATGAAAATAATGAAACTGTATGGTGCAGAAAGTGTCTTTTTCTTCACAGTTTCTGCTGCTGGGCAAGCGGTAAATCACTATACGGCTTCTGTACCGTGGTAAGTATTTAAAGTGTTAGTGCGCGTTAGAGCATCATTACTGGGAGCGAGTATTTTGATCAATGCTGTCATTTTAGATTAGTCACTCTTTTTCGCATCGGTCACTATTTTCGGTTATCATTTTGGTGGCTGCATTCCGTATCGGTGACGTTCGATGTTTGATAGTTCATCAAATAGTAGCGCTGTTATTTGGTCAATTTGGTCACCTGTCAGCTACGCTACTGTTTTAGCAGCGCGTTTAGTAGCAACCGGTAAAGTGTTAATGTAATGATACTGCGCTGACAAACGGTTTATACTCACCACCGCTAATCGTAATCTTAGGTTGCGGCCAGAGTAGACGCGAAGTGCGATGCGAAGCAAAGCGTCCATACGATTTGACAGCTCCTTATTTTTGATTGTTATTCCCTTGCGTATAATTTTCGCGCGGCGTCGCGTAGAGATAAATTACCAGGTATGAATGTTACATGTTACCAGGTATGTCATCAAGTATTAACCTGGTAACATGTAACATTCATACCTGGTAACCTGGCCAATCTTACCAACGGGATCTAATAAGAACTGATGCAGGTATTTTTTTCTTTTCTTCTCGACGTACTTCTAATAAAACTGACATTCTTTAATAATTTACATTTTTCACAGGTTTATGCACCCGTAGCCAAGTAACAGCAATGCGAGTTAAAATGAGTTAAAATCAAGTTTTAACTGAATTAAAATTAATTTTAAAATAAAAAATTAATTGTATTGTATTTTTATTGTAATATTGGAGTATAATGTATTCTAAATCCTGTTGTATTTCTATTGTAAAACAATAGAAACTGTAATTGAAAACATTTAAAACACAAAGTTTTCTATAGTTTTGTTGCTCGAAATCATCCCATTGAAGAACCGTAAAATCAATTGTTTTGCTCCGAATTGTGTATGGAAATTTTTCGATTTTTTTATTGTAAAGATACATAACAACCCCCCTTTTTAATTGTAAAAGTCCCATTTACCATTCATTTTATCGTGGAAAACCATTATTTCTCATGTGATTTTATTGCCAAAATTCCATTATATTCAATGGTAAAAATAATGTTTTAAATGGTGTTGTAACAATAAAATTTATGATATTTTAATGATATTTTTTATCCGGGATGCATCATCATCAATGACGATCGCGGCTATGTATCGGCTATGTATTGTTATATACCAATCGACTCAGCTCAACAAATTGAGTTGATGTCTGTTATGTGTGTGTATGTGTACAAAATTTTGTAGACACTTCTTGGAACTTAGCATTTACCGGAAATCTTGCTCCATCTCGTTCCATTCGACGGGGAAGCCTGTTCTATTGTTTGCTATTCATTATTGGCCAAATCGGACAATGGAATCAGAAGTTATGGCCAAAATACTATTTCTTATGCTTAAAACACGCTAAAAACGACTCACTCACATTTTTTTGGATTGTTTTGCACGAGAAAGACACCAACACCGCTAGGTGAATTAATCAGGGTTTTTTTTTAATATTTCATGAATACTTGAATCAAACTTACTACGTGTGTGTGTACCTTCAATCTAACCCCAAATGGAAGAAAGCTGTCTGTAATAAAGTCAGCTTTAGCCCGGGAGTTAGAAGGTGCTAGCTCTACTGCAGCTCCAGTGACCCATTTCAGACTGCCTGGTAACTCACGTCCAGTCCGAGGTCACTTTCACTAGCAATAAGCCCCGCCTGTTTATGCTACCATTATCAATTGGAAAATGGATCCATAAACAAACTTCCGGATTTTTTAATCCAGCCCGCATTTAATTTTGGAATCATATAAAAACATATTGAAACAATCTCACCAAATTGATCCAATCACTTCCACGAACAATTCACTTCACTCTTTCAAAGCTGTACTGAGTAATTCGACAAATAATGGATAAATAATCATCTATCTCTGGTATTATCACACAGCCACACATCCCCGTATACATTAAATATCTATCCGTATCTATTCAAGGTCATCAAACGCGTAAATTCCAAACTTCAAAACAATTTTCTAGTATATACATAAACATCAACCGAATCTGTTTCTTGCGACTGAACAAAAACGTGACAGAAAATTCAAAAGCAACCATCGGCGCGCATGGCTTGCTGCGATCCACCTTACAAATCAATCGAAGTGAATCCTACTTGAATCAAACTTACTACGTATATATTAAAGAACAGATTTGCATAACTTTGACGCGGTTGATTTTTCAATGTTTTTGACTTTATCGTATATACTAAGTATACGTAAAGGTGTGCAAAGGCTTTATGATCACTCTAAAACCAAACTTTTGATAGAAGGCTCGGAAACCTATAGTGTTATATACAAATCGACTCAGCTCGACGAATTGAGTTGATGTCTGTTATGTGTGTATGTATTATGTGTTTGTGTGTATGTAAAAAAAGACAGAATCACCGTCTTCGACCAGAGGTCGCACAGACTGAACACTTAACATCTAGCATGAGACAACGGACAAGGACATTTACACAACACCCAGTGGACCAGTGGAGAACTTTTCGCTTACGTAAAGTTTTCTCCTTACCGGGGCGGGAATCGAACCCACACTCCACAGCACATGCGTTTAGACGATTGACGTCGCTAACCGCACGGCCACGAAGCCCACTATGTGTATGTGTTCAAAATTTTGTCGACACACTTTTTAGAGCTTAGCATTGTCCGAATTTCTCGCAACAGGTTCCACTCCACGGTAAATCTTGTCCTATTGTTTGCTATTGAAAATTGGCCAGATCGGACTATGGTAAAATAGTATAGGGTGGGTGTACCAATTGTCGCCATACATAAGAACAACTATTTAAAAAAAAAAATAAGTAAAAGGCATGTGGGTGGACTTTATATATCAAGCGAAAGGTTTTACTTCCTGCTCCTTAGAACAGCTGTGAAAACCACAATAAAATCTTATATATAAAAATGAAATGGTCTGTGTTCGTATCCGCATAACTCGAAAACGGCTGGATGGATTTTTTTCATTTCTTCAGCAGAAACATTCGTTATAGTTTCCGACGGGTTTATATGATATTTCCTCTTTGGAAAATCATTAGTTAAGTTGAGTAAATCATGAACTACTAAAATGAAGATTTGTATGGAAATTTCGCATAGGCACTTCTCAACGCGCATTTTCGCCTACTATGCAGGACAACGTCTGCCGGGTCGACTAGTTTCTTATAGTAATCAAAATTGATTAATCCATAATAGGAACGCATGCACCAGTTGTGGCACTATTCTTAATTTTGGCTCCTTATTTGGTAAATCCCATTGTTTTCTTATGGGATTGGCCAAATTGGGACCTTACTTACTTGATACTTGATACTTGATGGGCTACAGCTCTTCGATGAACCTACGCCGAATGGAGTATCCTTCTCCACTGGACTCGATCCTGGGCCAATCGCTTCCAGTCGCCCTGAACATTGAGCGCCCTCAGGTCCTCTTCAACTGCAAAAAGCCATCGTGTACGCGGCCTTCCACGAAGCCTGCGGCCTCTTCCGGGTTCTCTACTAAATATTATCTTCGCTTGTCGTTCTTCCGGCATACGAACAACGTGACCAGCCCACCGTAGTCTGCCGTGTTGCATAAGCTTAATAATATCCAGCCCTTTATACACCTGGTACAATTCGTGATTCATGCGACGCCGCCAGATACCGTTCTCCTGTTTACCGCCGAGTATTGTCCGCAGCACCTTACGCTCAAACACTCCGAGAGCTCTCCGATCAGCCTCCTTTAACGTCCATGTCTCATGGCCGTATAAAGCCACCGGAAGAATCAGAGTAGTATACAGCGCGAGTTTTGTTTTCGTTTGCAGACTACGGGACTTAAGCTGGTTACGAAGTCCGTAATAAGCCCTATTTGCTGCTGCAATACGCCTTTTCACCTCGCGGGTAACATCATTATCGCACGTCACTAATGTTCCAAGATACACAAATTCTTCTACCACTTCAAATTTTTCACCATCCAGCACTATTTCGCTACCACCACCACTAATGAACCCACGTTGATTGCCAGCGACCATGTACTTCGTTTTGCTGGTATTGATCGTGAGTCCAATCCTCGCTGTCTCCCTCTTAAAAGGCGCAAAAGCCTCTTCCACGGCGCGGCGATCAATTCCGATAATATCGATATCGTCCGCAAATCCCAGGAGCATATGCGATTTTGTGATAATGGTACCGCTTCTTTGCACACCAGCTCTCCTAATCGCTCCCTCGAGCGCTATATTGAACAGTAGGTTCGAGAGTGCATCACCCTGCTTTAATCCATCTAAGGTAACAAATGACGTCGATATTTCATCCGCAACCCTTACACTTGATTTCGATCCGTCCAACGTTATACGAATCAGCCGTATCAGTTTCGCCGGAAAACCATGTTCAAGCATAATTTGCCATAATTCATTCCGTTTCACTGAATCGTACGCCGCCTTGAAATCAATAAACAGATGATGTGTCTGCAAGTTGTACTCCCGGAATTTATCAAGGATTTGTCTCAGGGTAAACATTTGATCCGTCGTTGATCGGCCCTCACGAAAACCTGCTTGGTATTCGCCGACGAAGGACTCTTCAAGCGGTCTCAATCTGTTGAACAGAATACGGGACATAATTTTGTACGCCGAATTAAGGAGGGTTATTCCTCGGTAATAGGCGCACTCCAGTCTGTGCCCTTTCTTAAAGAAAGGGCAAATGAGGCCGTCCAACCAACTGGCAGGCATTTCCTCGTCTTCCATATTTTCGACATAATATGGTGCAGAACTTCATAAAGCTGCTCACTGCCATGTTTGAGAAGTTCAGCCGGGAGCTGATCCTACCCGCAGCCTTATTGTTTTTCAGCTCTTTAACAGCTTTTTTAACCTCATCTAGTGTAGGTGACTCCACAGCTTGTCCATCGTCGCTAATATTTATTCTGTTCACCGATGCACCGTCACTTCCTCCATTCAACAAAGTCTCGAAGTGTTGCTTCCACCTGGCAGCCACTTCAGTTTTATCTGTCAGCAAATTCCCTTGTTGGTCGTTGCACATGACGGGAGATGGCGCTGTCTTTCTCCGCACGCCATTGACAGACTCATAAAACCTCCGCATATCGTTCTGCTCCATTTTTTCTTGCGCCTCACTAATCACTTGTTCTTCGTACTCTTTTTTCTTCCTGCGGTGGGTTCGTTTTTCGGCTGCTCTTGCTTCCTTGTACCGATCTCTATTCGATCGGGTACCTGACACCAACATCCGGCTTCTGGCAACGTTCTTCTCGTCTGTCACTCTCTGGCACTCCACATCGAACCATCCCGTCCTGGGTCGCCTCTGTGCAGTGCCTACCACTTCTCGTGCTGTTGTGCTCACCGCTCCATGGATCGACTCCCATAGATTGTTGATGTTGTCGCTAACGTTGATTGCACTTATCCGTTCGTCGAGCTTCTGGCGGTACTCAGCCGATACTCCTTCCGCCGACAATCGCTGGATATTGTAACGCATCGTTCGCTGTGATCTTTCGTTCGATACAGTTGACAACCGTGATCGAATTTTACTGACAACGAGGTAGTGATCAGAGTCAATGTTCGGACCTCTGAATGTCCGCACATCGATAACATCCGAGAAATGGCGCCCATCCACCAGAACATGGTCTATCTGGTTGCAAGTTTCACCATTTGGGTGTCTCCAGGTGTGCTTTCGGATGTTCTTATGATGGCCATCCCTCTGGCAGCAGCAAAATTTACTAGCCGTAGGCCGTTGTCATTGGTAGCGGAGTGAAGGCTCTCCCTACCGATTATGGGACGGAAAAAGTCCTCTCTACCGACCTGAGCGTTAGCGTCTCCGATAACAATTTTCACGTCATGCTTTGGGCACTCTCCATAGGCTTTATCAAGACATTCATAAAACGTGTCCTTCACGTCGTCGGATTTATCGTTTGTCGGTGCGTACACGTTGATTAGGCTGTAATTGAAGAATTTGCCCTGTATCATCAACACACAGATTCGTTCGCTAATGGGTTTCCACCGCATCACTCGCTTCATCTGCTTGCCCATCACTACGAAACCAACTCCATGCTCTGCTTTTCACCGCCGCTGTGATAGATGTTATACTTGAATGCAGTATTGGTCGTGGGGTCCACGGCTCGGAATTCACGTTCTCCGGATCTAGGCCATCGGACTTCTTGAATAGCAGCCACGTTCACTCCAACCTTCTGCAGTTCACGAGCCAGAAGGCTCACTCGTCCAGGTTCATTTAGGGTCCTGACATTCCAGGTACCGAGTTTCCAATCATAGTCCTTATTTCGTTGCCGGGTCGGTTGCCAAAAATAACGTTCTCTTTTTTTCTATCTCCATTTTTCGTGGTATTTGAGAGGCTTCAGTAAGCTACCTTACCGGGGTCGCGTTACCTACATCGCGATGATGGGGCTGCCACCTTAGGTATAGCTGACGCGATACAGCATTTCGTTAATCAGCCGCTGGATACCAGGCAGACGCTGTTTGAGCCGCACCTCCTGGTGAACAGACGCTCGAGGCGTACCTTCTCACTCTAGCTGATGTCAGAAGGACAACAGTGCCCAGGCTGCACTACCAGCTAAGTACACAACCCTTAGCTGGCGGTCTTTTGTCATCGGACGACCCGTGGAAGCGTGAGATAGGGACTTGTGGGGACCAGAGCTCTGTTGGGCGCTCCTTCCTTGATGTCAACCCACCATTTTGCAGCCCCAAATTGGGACCACTAGTGCTATAACTGGTGGAAGGACGTCAAAAATTAAGCAAAATCAATTTTTACAATAATGCTTTGCTTGTTTTGGAGGATATCAAAGGTTTTATCGTATTATATGAATATGCTTTATCGATATGAACTTGGCTTACGGTGAGTTGATTGGTCATTTGGCATATAAAGCACTAGTGCGACAACGGGTGCTATAGCCACAACTGGTACATCTAGCCTATATGACTATTTTTATGCCCAAACACACTAAAAAATACTTATTCATTATTTTGGTATTTGTTTTAACGAGAAAGGCACCAACAAAAGATATTTTAGTTACCAGATAAAGAATGTCGCTGTCGTCGCTGTCCGGAACATCTTTTGCTGGCGAGGATAGGGGATCTAAATATCAATGAAGGAAAAATACATACGATTTGACAGTTAGGTACCACACATATTTCGGACAGCAGAACAAAGGGAACCGAAGCGACAATCTTTATCTGGTAACTAAAATACCTTTTGCACCAACACCGCTAGGTGGATTAATCAGGGTTTTTTTTTATAAACGTTGTACTCTTATCCTCTTGTTCTTCGTTAGCATTACGTCCCCATTCTTACGTTGGTACATCATGAGACAGAACATATATTACGAGATATCTGATTCGTTGGCAGTGTGAGATGAAGGAAAGCGATGCATCCTCTAGACATCAACTTAGATCTCTAATCTTCTGTTGCTTGATAGTTGTAAAGGTAGACCCCGTCTGCATCCATCATCAGCAAATTATGAATGCGTCTTGGTTTTGCGAATTATGGATATCGGAATCATAAATCAAGTTCTTTTAAAAAGAGAGTGTGAGGGAATAGGAATGACAATAAATCTCATTAGTAGTATATTATGACTGGTACAGAAAGCAATCAAATCGTGTTGGTTCCGGCACAGAAATGGATGGGTAATAGTTGGATGTTATCGTTGGGATCATATATCAAAAGGCTGAATAATGAACACGATTAAGAAATAATTTATTCAAATTTATCGGAAACAAATCATTAACATTTGATTCAAAATGAATAAGAGTCTAATAATCATAAATATTTATGAAATATTACTTTAAAAAGCGACTGCATCAGGAGAAGTCTAGAATATTTGTTCCAAATTACCATTTCTTTACAAACATAATAGGACATGGAAAGAAAAATGTCATGAAAATTATTAAGCTCTTTTCTAGTGGAATGTTTTTACTGTCATAAGACGAGTTTAGTACAATTACCTTTAATTCCAGCACCTCGTATTACTTTTACATATACGTATTTTGACCTCAATTGTAAGGTCGTCCTCAGTGTCTCGCACTTGACTCGACGTTCGAGTCAAATACGAGACACTGAACACGACCTTACAGTTGAGGTCGAAATACGTATATGTAAAAGTAATACGAGGTGGTGGAATTAAAGGGAATTGTACTAAACTCGTTTTATAACAGTGAAGATAAATGTGTTTACCTTTCTCGTATACTAAGTATACGCAACGGCTAAAGGATCACTACAAAACCGAACTTTTAATAGAAGGATCGGATACTCATAGTGTTATATACTCGACGAATTCGACTGAGTAAAATTGTATTGCCTTCTCTTTTTTTCGCAAGGAAATTTTACTCAATTTCCGTCAAAAGCAGGACTACTCAAAACTATGAGTAATTCCGCTTTTGACGGTAATTGAGTAAAATTTAAATAAAAAAACGTCGACACTACAATTTTACTCAGACACTGATTAGATGAAAGTAAGAGTTTACCTGTATACCAGGTGGCACCTAAAGCGAACTATACTATTAAATATCGCTCTCATTTCAAACTGTTCCTCGCAAAGGCTTCCAGAGATTCCTTCGAGAATTCCTTCACAAATTCTTTTAAGAATTTCTTCCGAAATTCTTTTTCTAGAAATTCCTTCGGTACATCCTTTAGGAATTCCTTTGTATAATCCACTAGAAATTAGTTTAGAATTCTTACGGAAAACCCTTCCGGTTTGTTCCTATATCTTTATTTACGAGACTTTCAGCCCTAGGATGGTTTCCCAAGCAAAGCTTGAGAGCAAAACCGATAACAAAATAGTTACACAGTTTGATGTCAGATCATACAATTTAGAAATCTACAGCAAAATGAGATAAAAAAATGTAATCAATCATGATGAACCAAATTATTATTTCAATTTGATGTCAAAATCAAAATACGTTTTCTATATGCTCTCATTACGTTTTCAAACTTTGGTCGAGTTGTCTCGGCCTTTCTTTAAGGATACCATGTGGAATACGATACTGAAGACCGAAAAACATGTGTTTTTGAGGAGGAGAATATTTATGAAATATGCAAAAATATCCACTGCCTACCGGTGGGAATCGAACCCATACCTTTCTATATGCTAGACGGGTGCTGTACCACTATGCTACGGTAAACTTAATGCTACCTTCATTTCACCTAGTGAAAAGTAAGACGAAAATCGATAACCTTTACTTTTTTAAGGATACCTAGGGTATTTTTTTTTCAAGAAAACCTTCCAAAATTTCAAAGGAAAAAGGAAAATACCTTTCATCAATTTCTTTGAGAATTCCTTTGCAAATTGCTTTGGGAATTCCTACCGAAATTCCTGCCGAAATTGAATTGGAAGCTCCTTTATTTTTAATGAATTGCATCATCAATTATTTCACGATTTCGCAAACAAATTCTACCAGTAATTCCTTAAGAAATCCCTTCCGAACCTCTAGAAAGAAATTCTTGACATTCGTTCGAAATTCCTTTTATATCTTCAAAAATTTAATCCAGGAATTCTTGCAGAAATTCCCTCAGGAATTCCTTCGGAAATTTAATTGGAAATTCCGTGAAACTTTCGGACAAAACTTTACAAATTCTATTGGAAATAAGAAATTTATTTAGACAATCTTTTATAGGAAACATTCAGAAATTACTTCAAGAGTTTTGTCGGAAATTTCATCTGGAAATTCAGTTAACATTTCCGTTAGAAACCCTTCCAAAAACTCATTTATGATTTTCTTTTTAATTTTTTAATAAACATCCAGCAATTTCAAAAGGTATTTTGCATGGTTAAACTAAAGATAAATGGAAGTTCCGAAGAAATATCCGGATGAATTTACAAAGGCTTCTTCAGATGTTTTTCCGAAGGAATCCCTAGAGGAATGGCACGAATCTCCAAGGCAAAACCTTAAAGATTTGGAAAAGAAATTTACGAAAGAATTTACAATGAAATTTTCGGAGATTTATTAAAAAATTATTTCGGAAATAACCCTAAGAAATTATAGGAAAATCGGTTTATTTTTCAGAGCAATTCTGTCTTTGGAAAACAAGAGTTTGGACGGTCACGTGCCCCAGCGTGTCCCAGCTCAACTCCGCCAGTGCTAAACAACCTTATATTCAAGCGGTCGAACGGTATCGTAAGGAAAAGACGATCTTTACTGCTGGGTATCTGATAATTCAAAAATGTTTGCAAATGGAAAAGCTGACACGGTTGCAAATAATGGACGACAACAATATAGAGAAACCTTTACTGTTCCGACAGAAGACATTGCAAGATGGAGTAATGACGCCCTATGGCGAACTCAACAAACTACCTGGAAGACATCAAAGGAAACTACAAGAATCGAACGTTGGATGTTCCGTCGGTACAGGTTTAACACGGCAAGGCTAGGCTACACCTGGTCAACGAAGCATCATCCAAACAGCTGAATCTGGATCGAATCAGTACATCACTTATTAATTCAAAGCAAGCGATATGCTTCTTAAAAAAGTGACATTGAATTATCTGATAATCTGATAACCTAAAACTACTCCGAAAATGAAACTGAGGTCGAATCAACATTAACAAAGTATGTTAAAAAATTTAAATGTTTTTCGAAGTCTGAGCTAATGTATTTAACTATCGTTAAGGATGAATACCTTTTAAGGTAAAACCTCTTAAAATAAAAATACTGTACTGTAATACTGTAAACGACCTCACTGTTGATGTTTGAATATGCATCTGTAAGGTTTGTTGCGTTATGTATGATGGTGATGGTAACAACAGATAGTGATGAAATTGAATAGAATAGCACTACTCGTTTAATAGTAAGTATACAACTTTATTCGGCGTTTCAAATTTAAATACAAAGTCTTTTCTACCTTTTCTCTACTTTCAGTGTGGCAGGTATTCTAGTACACTAGTAAAGTGCCTCCCGACAAGCTACGAAGGCCATTTTAGCGTACTGCCCAGCAAAAAGTATTGAAAATTCAACGACATGAGGAAATACAACTATTTCCTACAAAAGTTTGGATTTATTTCAATTTAGTTTAAATAGTTTTTACAATGTTTGAATTTCAAAATATGGCAGCTGCTGTGACTGATATGTATTATCTTCCTAACTACTCTCCCTCTTGATGAATGTGAGATAAAATGTCAATAATTGTCGCACTTGGATGATGTTCCGTACTGCTTCCATGTACCAAAATATAATTTTATAACTGACTGTGTTATGAAGTTTTTCAGAATCCTCATGTTTCAAGTTTTCGTTGACTAAATCTTAAAATTTAAATTCAAAGGTATTAGTCAAACATGATGTGTGGATTTTCCAACGTCGCTTTATTCTCTTTCATTGTGATTTATTTTCGCTTTTTTCACATCTTCCTCGAACTTTGAAGTAATGTATTAAACTAGGATGTATTCAGGCCCAAACACCCTACAAATATTTCTTTACTTGTGTATTTTTCCGTAGGTACGGGAAAATACACAAGTAAAGAAATATTTGTAGGGTTCAAGCCTTATCCTATCCCGAAGGATTGCCATTCCCTCGGGTGACGTCAACTGACTGGTTGAATTCTTTCCAGTTTTACACTCGAATAACACACAGATGAACTACAATAACAATCGTCAGGAAGGGACAAGACTAGAACTTCAATCTGGAATCAGCGGAAGAATGACGAAGCAGATTAATGGAACCGAGAAGCAGGAAACTTTCTGCAAAGATATCCCCGGAAGGGGAGGAAATCCGGCAAACCTGCTGCTTGAGGGGTGAGTTTTGACCTGAATTTAGAGACTATTCTTTTGCACATAATAAAAAATGATTCGATCAAAACTTTCAAAGGCGTAAAAAGTGGGAAAAAACGACCACGAGAAAATCATTGATTCCTCCCGTAATGCCGGACGTCTACCGCAACTTCTTGACAGTAGACATCTTATAATTCTTTTCCGACTTCACTCAACGCCATGTCGCAAAAAGCATATTTTCGCCTTCTAGAGGAAACTTCACCGTCCAGGTCATCGAATAAGGAAAGCCGAAGTGAAAGAAAAGAGCCCCCTGGAAAAGGAAAGATAAAAATCGTTATTTCTGTCTGGTTCCATGCCAATCTTCATTACACGCTTTTATTATTTATTACCGTCAAGATTTCGATGGTAGCAGAGTTCACTTGCTGGCGAGAGAAAAAAAGAGCTACGGCTTCTTGAAGCCATGAAAGGCTCTTCGCTTCTGGCAGGTACTGACGATTTCGTTTACTTGCAAGAGTGTGGGCGGTAAACTAGGATCCGTTCTACTCCTTTCAGTATTGCTGACATTTGTTGTGTCTAACATGTAGACCATCTACATAAGTTCAAAGGGCCAGCTATGGGGCTGTCGATACATGTAGTTAATTGCATTCAACGATATTTTTCATTTCAAATGTTTTATTTCGTGGGCCCCTGATGATTTGAACGTACCTCATTCATGTTAACGAGTTCTGCTTCACGATGTTCCATTTTTCTTCTTTCTATACAACGTATTGAATTACGTTTGTACATTTTGCATTGCATTTCAATATAACTTTCATGTTTATCGCAATTGCAACAAAAAATACGGATATAACCGTTCAGAATTAGTGTTAGCTAGACATCAATAAACAGTTTATTATTTTAAATCGGATTTCGCTATGCATTATCAATAAGAGTCGTTATCACAATGTTCATTGTCTGTTTTATTCGAGAATTTTATTAGCGAACCCACAATGATGGTGTAAAAACTCATGATTGCAATATGTGACACATTCTGGCTGGCTTGCCGCTATCACCGAAGGTAGCAGCTCAGCTCGTGTTTCCATTTGTGCACGGTTGAAATGAGCTGCTCTATGGGTTTGTCCTTTGTCCTGTACCTTCCGAGTGCAGACGCCATACCTACAACCAACCTCGTCGATGCCGCTCTTGAATCGAATAATGATGATGTTATAACCTAAACGACGATATCGGATATACAAAAAGGGATACCTCAGCAAACACCCAAACAGTCACATGTTGGAATTCAAGTATAATTAATATAAATTGACATCATATGTTGTACAATCAGTAACTACAGGTTAGTGCCAATTGAATCAAGCGTTTTTTTGTGTCTTATAATTTAAAACGGTCTTATAATTTAAAAGGTACGTAATTTAAAACGGTCTTATAATTTAAAAGGTACGTAATTTAAAATGGTTGCTAGGCCACTAGGTCACACGTCGTTTGGCTGGATAAATCAATTAGCCGAAAATGCCGTTTGAAAAAATGACCATTTTACCGAATATTTCGGTTGCCATAAAAGTCCATTTGGTCGGAGATATCATTTCCCTTTCGACCGTGTGTTCTCTTTGGCCAAATGACATTTTCGGCAAACCGTTTTCGGTTTAATAACCGTTTTCAGCCTAATAACCGTTTCGATCAAATGAAATTCAGCTAGATGACTTTCAGCCAAACTTGATATTCAACCATGGTATTCGGACAAATGGGTTTGGTTGAATGAATTTCGAACAAATTACCCATTACACTTATTAAATCAGTCCTATTAAAATCGTATCAGCCATTTCAAACAGTGTGTAGTATAATCTGTATTATGTATTACAACGAGAGAGATTACTCAAGTCCTTATGATTCAGATTATTGTCATGACTTAAACTATTCAGAATAACTACGGATATTTTTTATTCCGACTATCATACACTACACATTTCTAATATTTCCACATTCCCTAGACAATCCAGGTTGTTCAAATGCTTTAGATTCCTAATATTTCTGCATAATACAGAGTCTGAGAATTCAACATAACTTTTGTTCATCCTCCAGAGTCCCTAGATTCTTTTATACTTATGGAAACTGTCTAGATTCTTTGAAATAATCAAAACATTTTTTTCATTTTCCGTTTTCTACAGATTTTCCAGATTTAATAGATTCATTATAGAATCCGGGACGCCTGACAATGCGGGACAGTTAGGTTGAATCCGGGACGGTTCAGCAATCCGGGATGGCTGGTCACTTAAATGTAGAGTGGTATTTGAAATAAGACGTATTTGGTAAGAAATTAGCACTGCTCTCATGTGAATGCACGTATGCTGTTAATTGATGTGTAAATCAAAGATTGTAAAAATTATTTGTTTTATGTTTTTGTTCACTGCCGACGAATGCAGTATTCTAAACAGAATTCGGGAGACCGCTCACCTAGATATAAATAAATAAGCTACAAGTTAGCAAAAACCCCTTCACTTCTCTGTTAAATTATAATGTCTTTCGGTTCGTAGCTCTGTAGTACAATACTTTTCTGGTCTCTTGAATGGAAGAAAAGATATGCCATCACTGCTTTTCTGGATTTTGGTGGTTTTGGTTAACCACTCCGGCTTCTATACCCGCCTCAGAGTAACTATTTCTACTACGTAGGACACCATAAATGCATCAAAGCGCATCAAATGTATGCTATTTAAAGTTTGTTCACCTTCGTCACGTAGTGGAAGCATATAATAATAAGAGCATTAACTCCTTGTAATTTTTCTTTCGATATTTATGGGATGCCCGAACCTCTAGTTTTCTTAAGCTATTATATGTGACACACGGAAGGCTATGAAAAAGTCGTTAACACCAAGTCATTGTATGAATTGGGTATACTTCCGAAAGATGAGGTGGGAATTCGAATTCTTATATTTATGTTAGCATACTATTTTTTTAAGGAAGGTAATATTATCATCAAACAAAAGTGGACAAAGATGGACAAATGAAATACCATGGATTTGATCGGCCTGCATGTATACTTTCAGAGTACGATTGAAATTTCTGCTAATATTTGCTACTAGCTGCAGTAGAATGCTCAGAAAAATATCACTTTTTCATGAAAAAACGTTTATAAAATGCTTGAAAATAAAGCTATCAACCATCTTATGTAACCAAAAGATCCGCTTTCCAACGACCGTGAAGTGATGCATAGACAGTTTTTGAAAATATTTTAAATTGGTGAAAGTGGAAGCTAAAAACTATTTTTTTCGGAGCCACCCTATCTAAATTTAGTAATTTTGTCATAAAACATTACCTATATGAGATAAAATAAATGTTTATTAAGCAAAAATGCTAAGAATTAAATTCTCTATAACTTTGTAGAATAGTATGACCTCCTAACTAAAATGGTTAAAAAAATATTTCTCAAAAAAAATCACAACAGGGCCACCCTAATGACAACTTACACTAAAAATAGATCTTTTCTTGTAGATCATTTCTTCTGAAGACGTCAAAACTATCGGTGCTAGAGTTTCCGAGTTATCGATTTATGTCGTGAAATTTGACGAATCCGACCATTGTGAGCTGAAAGGAACAGCTTTCACGCAGCGAAAATCGCATGATGATTAACCTTTTGTCTGTGTTCTGGGGTCAATATGACCCCAGGCCACTTTGAGTGGCTGCCATTTTTTTAGTTTTCAACCAATTCTCCTAATTTTTGGTAGTTTGGTAAAACTCGCCGAGATCTGTCTCCTAGGTGCAAATTCGGTGCAAAAATCTTGAGAATATGCGCTACAGTCGCCTTTTTTCAAAAAACTTACGTTGTCTGTGCTCTGGGGTCAAATTGACCCCAAATTGAAATTGCTATAAGGGAAGATCCATAAAGTACGTCACGCAAAAATTGGCGATTTTCAACCCCCCTCCCCCCTTCGTCACACTTTTTGTATTAAACCTCTAAATTTTTTGTATGAGTCGTCACGCTGCTCGTAACCCCCCCTCCCCCTAGGAGCGTGACGTACTTTGTGGATGGCGCCTAACTATTTTAATGTTTGGCCAATTTTTGATTTTTGGGGCTGTTTCGAAAGATAATTTAATCATCTTTCAGGTCGTTACAAAAGATTGACCATAGGTGGGCGGGTACATCGCGGGGAGGGGTTTTCGTAAAAAAGGGTACAAAAACAGTGATTTTTCATGCTTATTTTATTATATCTGAAAACCCTACCCATTTTGAACTGCACCTTTTCAAAAAGGTTATGCAGGAAGGCGTGTGCTTTGACATGAGGCATTGATTAGTTTAGCGCTTGGTCGCTAGGTGGCGGTATATTTGAATTCATTATTTTAGACTACTCAAGTAACTCCGATATATGGAATTTTCCTCATTGTAAATATTCTTATCGCACAATTTTGTAATTTGTAAAGATAACGTCTGTAACCAAGTTCGTCTGGTGGGAATAGACTGTCATGTAACGAAATAAATAATAAGGAAATTTACAAATAGGCGGCGCAAGTGTACTTGCAATATTCTTGCATATATGAAATATTGCTTTAGCTTGAGATCCCTCATACCTACACCCAAGTTGTATTCGGCAACATTGTTCAGGATATCTAGCACTACAAAGCGGTGCTCAATATAATGAGCACTTCTGCCCATTTTTAAATTTGTGCGATAAGAATATTTACACTGAGGAGATTCTATATATCGGAACATCTTGAGTAGTCTAAAATAATGAATTCATATATACCACCACCTGGCGGCCGAGTTCTAAACTTATCAATGCCTCATGCCAAAGCACATGCCTTCCTGCATAGCCTTTTTAAAAAAGGTGCAGTTCAAAATGGGTAGGATTTTCGGATATAAGTAAAATAATCATGAAAAATCACTGTTTTTATACTCTTGTTCACTAACACCCCTACCCGCCATGTACCCGCCCACCAATAGTCAATCTTTGGTAACGACCTGAAAGATGATTGAATTATCTTTCGAAACAGCCCCAAAAATCAAAAATTGGCCAAACATTAAAAAAGTTATAGCAATTTCAATTTGGGGTCAATTTGACCCCAGAGCACAGACAACGTAAGTTTTTTTGAGCACAGACAGAAGGTTAATCACCCCAATAATTAGTAATCGATTTTAATACTGGTTGCGAATATTTAGTCAAGATCTTTAAACTTCTTTGAGGGAATCACTGAAATGTGCAGTGCAACATAGTAGCCTGAATTTTTGTGTGCTATCTTTCGCGAGGGCAGCAGGGACTATGTCCAAGGGCTTGACGATACCTTCCCAGGCCATCTGCGAGTTGTGGGGCTTGCCTAGGACGTGGTGGGGTTTGACAGTGGGCCCTGTTAAATTCCTATACAAAGCTGCATGTATCCGCAAGTAGGCCCCACCAAAGCGACCGTGTGCCGCTCAAAGCGCACAAGCCCAAGTCCTGGTGTTAGGTGGGACGCTAAACAGCCCTGAAACGACAGCCCTCCGACGAGACAGGAGGTTTGCGCAGGTCCAATAAGCCGCCTGAAAAACCAATAATTACGAACAATATAAGAGATAATGCGGCTCGACATAATCGGCAAAGACCTAGGCGACGAATAAAGGATCACGATTGGAAGCTTGGAACATGGAACTGCAAGTCGCTGGGTTTCGCAGGTTGCGACAGGATGATCTACGATGAATTACATCCCCGCAACTTCGACGTCGTGGTGCTGCAGGAGATTTGCTGGACAGGACGGAAAGTGTGGAAAAGCGGGCATCGAGCGGCTTCCTTCTACCAAAGCTCTGGCACCACTGCGGGACGTCAAAATCGTCATCGGTGACATGAACGCACAGGTATGATAGGAAGAAATATATAGACCGGTCATCGGACCGGACACACGCAAAAAAAGCGTTCCCGAATTCGTGAACCAGTAAAAATACACCGTGATTTAATTCATGGATCCTGGAACACCAGTCACGTTTTCCAGAACGTTCCAGAAAACGTGACTTTGTTCCCGAATCCGTGGCCGCTGTTCACGAAAAAATACACCGTGAACTTGTTAGTTCACAAATTCATGAACGCTTTTTTTGCGTGCAGTCTGCACACCGTATCGAATGACAACGGCCAACGATGCATAAACTTCGCATCCTCCCGCGGAATGGTAGTCCGAAGCACCTTCTTTCCCCGCAAAAATATCCACAAGGCCACATGGAGATCACCTAACCAAGAAACGGAAAACCAAATCGACCACGTTCTAATCGACGGTAAATTCTTCTCCGACATCACGAACGTCCGCACTTACCGCAGTGCGAATATTGAATACGACCACTACCTCGTTGCAGTATGCCTGCGCATGGGCGAGATTGCTGCAACACCGCACGAGGGCGAACGAGGCACGATATAAACAGGCGCGGAACAGAAAAAACTCGATTTTCCGGAGGAAAAAGCGTCAGCAGGAAGATCCAGACCGTGAAGAGACGGAGCAACTTTAACGCGCTAATAACACACGAAAGTTCTATGAGAAGTTAAACCGTTCACGTAAGGGCCACGTGCCACAGCCTGATATTTGCAAGGACATAAACGGGAACCTTTTTACGAACGAGCGTGAGGTGATCCAAAGGTGGCGGCAGCACTACGAAGAGCACCTGAATGGCGATGTGGCAGACGAAGATGGCGGTATGGTGATGGACCTGGGGAAACGCGCGTAGGACATAATTCTACCGGCTCCAGATCTCCAAGAATTCCAGGAGGAGATTGGCCGGCTGAAGAACAACAAAGCCCCTGGGATTGACCAACTACCAGGAGAGCTATTTAAACACGGTGGTGAGGCACTGGCTAGAGCGCTGCACTGGGTCATTACCAATATTTGGGAGGAGAAAGTTTTGCCGCAGGAATGGATAGTAGGTGTCGTGTGTCCCATCTACAAAAAGGGCGATAAGCTGGATTTTTGTAACTACCGCGCAATAACATTGCTGAACGCCGCCTACAAGGTACTCTCCTAAATTTTATGCCGTCGACAAGCACCAATTGCAAGGGAGATCGTGGGGCAGTACCAGGCGTGTTTTATGGAGGAACGCTCCACCACGGACCAGTTGTTCGCCATTCGCCAGGTACTGCAGAAATGCCGCGAATACAATGTGCCCACACATCATCTATTCATCGACTTCAAAGCCGCATATGATACAATCGATCGGGACCAGCTATGGCAGCTAATACACGAACACGGATTTCCGGATAACGCGACGATGAATCGGGTGATGTGCGTAGTTCGAGTTTCGGGGGCATTCTCGAGTCCCTTCGATATCCGCAGAGGGTTACGGCAAGGTGATGGTCTTTCGTGTCTGCTATTCAACATCGCTTTGGAAGGGGAAATACGAAGAGCAGGGATTAACACGAGTGGTACAATTTTCAAAAAGTCCGTCCAGTTATTTGGCTTTGCTGACGACATAGATATTATGGCACGTAACTTTGATTTGAGAAGAAGGGCACGTAATTTTGAGGAGGAAGCCTACATCAGACTGAAGAGGGAAGCCAAGCGGATCGGACTAGTCATCAACACATCGAAGACGAAGTACATGATAGGAAGAGGTTCAAGAGAAGACAATGTGAGCCACCCACCGCGAGTTTGCATCGGTGGCGACGAAATCGAGGTGGTAGAAGAATTTGTGTACTTTAGCTCACTGGTGACTGCCGAAAATGAGAGCAGCAGCAGAGAAATTCGGAGACGCATAGTGGCTGGAAATCGTACATACTTTGGACTCCGCATGACGGTCCGATCTAATAGAGTTCGCCGCCGTACCAAACTGACAATCTACAAAACGCTCATAAGACCGGTAGTCCTCTACGGACACGAGACCTGGACGATGCTCATGGAGAACCAACGCGCACTTGGAGTTTTCGAAAGGAAAGTACCATCTATGGTGGGGTGCAGATGGCGGACGGTACGTGGAGGAGGCGAATGAACCACGAATTGCATCAGCTGTTGGGAGAACCATCCATCGTTCTTACCTCGAAAATCGGACGACTGCGGTGGGCCGGGCACGTAGCCAAAATGTCGGACAGCAACCCGGTGAAAATGGTTCTCGACAACGATCCGACGGGCACCAGAAGGCGAGGTGCGCAGCGGGCAAGGTGGATCGATCAGGTGAAGGATGACTTGCGGACCCTCCGGACCAGAATGCTGATTTGCCGACGCGTGGTGCGTTGTTCCCTACACTACTAAAAATCCACACATATTTATTGGCAAAAATCCGTAGATTTAACTTATGATGTATATCAGCGCACACATAACCATTCTCCACGCGAACTACTAATAAAATATATATCCAAATAAACTTTATGTGTGGTATTGAATAAGCAATTATTCAATTTATGTGTGGTTCTGTATCAATTATATTAGGGTGGAGCTATTGCAAAAATTTATATCGGCGGCACATATATCTTATATAGATATTTTTGACAGTGTAGGAGCTGCCGGCTATAAGGGGTTTTGCCTCATGAGTTTTCCGCCAACGAAAAATCACTACTTTTTTAAATGTGAATATCCAAAATGAAGCAAATGCATTCCCGTAATGAAGTGTAATGGTGACTTAGCGTACGGCCCCGAACCTGGTTGATACGATACGATATTGAACGATACGGAACCAAAACAGATGTTTCCTGGTCGGAATACCTATGAACCATTAGCATGAGGTCCGAAACAAAGGAGGGCTGGTGGAACTGGAGCAAAAATCGAGACGGAGGTTTGTTACCCTGGAGCTTAAGTTTCGCGCTGCCTATCTAACCCGGCAACGGGGTCAAAGTCGAGCGCTGGGTGCCGGAACAAAGCTTATTTACACTGGTATCGAATATTCTATCTGGTAGCGGGAGCACTGTCCGACCACTGGGTGTCGGTACGGGACTTATTTTCTAACTGGTTTCCACAGTCCCTTCAATCTATATACATTTTTTGGACTTTCTACATCTCGATAACCTCCCTATCTCGATATCTCTCGAGATGTGAGAGGTGACAGTATTGTGAAGAGGCTTGTGGGCTGGTCACTTAGAGCGAATGTCGGACAAAAGAATAGCGAAAATAATATTCAAAAGAGAACCAGATAGAGGCCGGCAATTTCGTGGAAGGCAACAAACACACTGGCTACATGCGGTGGAATCGGATTTGGGGACCCTAAACGTTCGGGGAAACTGGACGAACATCGTCCAAGAACGACGATTATGGAGCTCAACAATACGCCAGGCATACGAATATCGACGCTGGCTGTAGCCAACCAGGTACCAGCTATCCAGGTGTTGGTTTTTCGGTATGCCACCTTACCAGGTCTGCGATAACTTGCCACATGATGGGGCTGGGGCCATCCTAGGAATAGCTTACTGACACCGCATTTCTTTTTTAGGCTTTCCTGTTAAACGCTATTTTGGGCTGCCCCTAACATGGGGAGCTCATGTAGGTTTGATTCAAGTCCCCCGAATAGGCAATCCTACGCTTTTGCTCGCGAGGCTAACTAGAGACCGTTATTAGTATTTCACAAGATATCAATTGAAAGCTTTTCTATACCTATCATCTGGCAATTGTATGAGAACTTGTATCTTGTGTAGCAAGCACAATGGATACAATATGTCCAGAGATTGTTGCTACTACTAGATACTTTTGCTACTACTAACTGATGGTCTTAAAAGCATTTAGTTCTTCTCAGGCTCATAGACAAATATATCCTAATCGATGGGAATTGGACCATTTTGTATGAAAATCAGCGCTGGGGTCAGGGTTATTTCCGGGGTGTATCAGCAGAGTCCACCTAATATGTAACACTTCCGTTTCTAACAACACCACGAGCGCGTTGGTCTTGTATTCTGACTATTCCATATGAATATGTCACTCAAAATTCGAAGCACCTAGATGACAACTTATTTTACTTCTGGCATCATACTGCTAGAGCTAGAAAGAGAACGAATAGTAGGAATATAATTTCGCAAATGTTTTTATTGGCCTAAACTGACGTCGCAAGTGCACAAGGGTGCCGAATAATCACATAATAACCGTTCTGGATTTAAATCGTTATTCTCACTTAAGAACTTCTTCGTGCGATGCGCCTTAGTTTCTAAGCGGATCATTGACATAGGTTCCACCACACTCGTGCCATTTTAAAATGCTGTGAACGGAATATCATGACTTATGACAAGTGCAATTCATTGGATTATGTTCATTGTCCTCGACTGCCCTTACCGTTGTCGTCGTCGTCGTTCCAAATGGAAAATAAAATTTTCCATTTTTTTTTCTCTCCTCATCAGCCGAACGTGCTTGTAAATGAAGCGAGTGCCCGCCGGCAGTGCGCCTTGCTCGACTGGATGCGTGGGGATAAATGAAAGCGCGCTTCAGTACAAAGGAAAAAAAAAGTCAGAACAGAAGCGAAAAGTTGCAGTCGTGACATTTATGACATTTTGCCACCGCGAAAAAGGATGTAAGTGAAAAATGGTCCGCACCCTGTACAATTGATGGTGACTCGAGAGGGGGTCTCAACGTGAGACTATTCAGCACGATTCACTACGGAACGGATATAAAATCAAGCTTATTGCGCTAGAACATTGTTTTGTTCCAAGAGCACGACAATGTTTATTTCGTTGTATATCCGAAGTGGTCATTTACATTCCACGCTTTTCCTTTGGAAAGAAGTAAAATTCAAACTATTCAAAAATGTTGATATGTATAAAAAGAATCGCGAAAATTTGATTATATGGGTTTAGGATGTTTTCAAATTTTTCGCAGTGGTTTTGGATTACCACATAGATGAACACATATTATGCTATTCTAAGTTGGGTTCATAAAATAGAAAATGGAGAAGACGAATAAAAAAATGGAGTCATAGAAAAATATGACGGGGCAAGAGAGGGTAATGATGACAAAAGGTAAAAGAAGTGCCACACGAACCAACATTAGCAAATCAAGTAAAAATGTGGAAACGTGTAATGACTGTGACTTTCTTTCTTTTTGAACCACCATTACAAATCCGGCCATCTACTACTGCTTCCACTCTCTCGGTACGGGCCACTTTGTCGGTGGCCAACGAAGCATGCAACAGTTAATCGTCTAGTCGCGTGCAATTGACGTGGTCCCGCATGGCAGACCGGTTGACTGACATGACGTAACGACCGGATAAGTACATGGTAACCACCTGGATTGGATAATGATTGCGAGTATTTAATTGTTTGCGGCCTGGCTCCCTGTCAAACGGTAGCGCACAGCCAGACGAGACCGACAAGTAAAAGCGAAAATCCTAACAGCAATTGAACGTGAACTTCCTAACATCACACTCATGAAAAATTGCCTCTCAGCAACTTGACTTTGCTGGTCCATAATTCAGCGGAAGTGGCTCGGGCTATCGATCACGTGGGGCTTTGAGTGAAGGCAAAGATGTTTATCAAGAGATGTTGTGGAAACAACGTTTGAGTCATGCAAGTTTGATATTTTGGTGCTGAGCGAATTAGACTGAGGGTAACGAGCGAGCGTCAAATTTGTACGATTGCAAAGCGGGTACTTATCCAGGTTCTGGAAACGAGTTTTGTCTTCCTACAGTGTTCGTATTCATATGGACATGTCATGGACTTGCACTTGGACTTACATACAAAACGTATTCAATACTTAATGACTCAAGGGGCAGATAAGTTTTTTTTTTAACATTTCTCATTTATGATGGAATATTACTTAGCCCAGCGATATGATTTTATCGTCCTCTAATGGGCGGGTAAAATTATTACATTCATGAGAATTGATTCCATTACGAAAGATTGATTAATTACGTAACGGTAAAATTGGTAGTTTTTGGAATAATCTTTCTTGGATCTACTAGTCATCAGGGAAGCAAATCTACAGGAAGCCCACGAACACCATGAGAGTCATCCCATATGCATCGAACCATTCGTACCAACATAAAATGGTAGCATTTTATCACATGATCCACAGGATGCAGACGATACCCCTGAGCGAAGAAGGAAAAACGAAGGAACTACAATACATCTTGGAAACAGCGAAGGTCAACGGATATTAGGAGAGGACTATACGAGCGATCATCAACAAGAAGGAAAGGACCCTACGACGAAATGGACATACAACGCTGACACCGATCGATGAGCCGCTAAAAAGAGTTTCGGTCCCATATGATAAACACATCACCAACCAGCTACGCCCTCGACTAAGGAAATTCGACATCGATCTAGTATTCTCCAGTAGAAGCAACCAACTCAAGTCTCTATTGGGTTCAACGAAGGATAAAGTAGAAATGTTGAATAAGGCAGGCGTTTATAATGGGCTCACTGGTGACTGCCGAAAATGACACCAGCAGAGAAATTCGGAGACGCATAGTGGCTGGAAATCGTACGTACTTTGGACTCCGCAAGACGCTCCGATCGAATAGAGTTCGCCGCCGTACCAAACTGACAATCTACAAAACGCTCATTAGACCGGTAGTCCTCTACGGACACGAGACCTGGACGATGCTCGTGGAGGACCAACGCGCACTTGGAGTTTTCGAAAGGAAAGTGCTGCGTACCATCTATGGTGGGGTGCAGATGGCGGACGGTACGTAGAGGAGGCGAATGAACCACGAATTGCATCAGCTGTTGGGAGAACCATCCATCGTTCACACCGCGAAAATCGGACGACAGCGATGGGCCGGGCACGTAGCCAGAATGTCGGACAGTAACCCGGTGAAAATGGTTCTCGACAACGATCCGACGGGCACAAGAAGGCGAGGTGCGCAGCGGGCAAGGTGGATCGATCAGGTGGAAGATGACTTGCGGACCCTCCGTAGACTGCGTGGTTGGCGACGTGTAGCCATGGACCGAGCCGAATGGAGGAGACTCTTATATACCGCACAGGCCACTTCGGCTTCAGTCTGAATAATTATTATTTTATTTAATCAGACTAAGGCTAAGACTTCCAATCGTGATCCTGTATTCGTCGCCTAGGTCTTTGCCGATTATATCGAGTCGCATTATCTCTTATATTGTTCGTAATGATTGGTTTTCTAGGCGGCTTATTGGGCCAGCGCAAACCTCCTGTCTCGTCGGAGGGCCGTCGTGTCAGGGCTGTTTAGCGTCCCACCTAACACCAGGAGTTGGGCTTGTGCGCTTTGAGCGGCACACGGTCGCTTTGGTGGGGCCTACTTGCGGATACATGCAGCTTTTTTTAGAGGTTTAACAGGGCCCACTGTCAAACCCCACCACATCCTAGGCAAGCCCCACAACTCGCAGATGGCCTGGAGAGGGATCATCAAGCCCTTGGACATAGTCCCTGCTGCCCACCAAATAGTGATGTAGTCTGAATAAATAATAATAATTATAAAATAAGTTGTTCCCAATGTGAAAAAATCTATGTAGGCCAAACAAAAAGATCATTAGATATAAGGTTCAAGGAACATATGGCGGAAGTGAGTAAGGCGAAAAGAGAAAACGGTAAGGGATTACATTACGAATTTAGATCTAAGGTAGCAGAGCATTTGTATAAGAAAAATCACCCAATTTCGGCATCAAATATTAAAATCTTAAGAAATGTCTCTTCCCCATGGAAACTCGATGTAGCTGAGAGTTTGGAAATCTACCGAAAGGTACAAACAGCGCTGTTGAATAAGGATCAGGGAAACGGCAGCTCTTGGCTCTTCAAGTTTCTACCTAAGCAATAAAGTAATTAACTGTATAGGTAAATAAAGTAGGCAAATAAGATTAGATTAGGTACCTAGCGTAGTACAGTGTAAGTTGCGATTGTTTTCTTCAAGTCGAGTCAAGTACGAGACACTGAAGACGACCACACAGTTGTGGTCGAAATACGTATCTGCAAAGATATCGAAAATAATTGGTGGAATTAGATGGAGAGTACTTAACTCGTCTTAGACGGTTGAATACATTCCACTAAAAGAGCTTAATATATTTTTCTGAAAATGGCATCCGAGCGGCATGAGCGAAATAGTTTCCTCAAATAGAGAAGAACAATCGCTAGTATTAATAAGGACGTGGCCTTCCTTATGAAGTGCCTAAAAGAGAAGCTGACACCCGTCAGCCATAAGATTAAGATGGGATCTCATGTACCAAAAAGTATTAATAAGAAAGCAGAGTCCGAGTTCATGAAGACATCGATAAAGAGGCATTACGCTAAATTAGAACCAGTGACTTTGGAGTGCTACAATATGCATTTGAAGTTAGCCAAGGATAACCCGGAATCATTCGACCTGTTTTTGAAGAAGGTAAAGAGGGCAGAAGAATGTGAAACAGACCGGAAGAGGAGACTATTTTATTTATTTATTCAGACTAAGGCCGAAGTGGCCTGTGCGGTATATAAGAGTCTTCTCCATTCGGCTCGGTCCATGGCTACACGTCGCCAACCACGCAGTCTACGAAGGGTCCGCAAGTCATCTTCCACCTGATAGATCCACCTTGCCCGCTGCGCACCTCGCCTTCTTGTGCCCGTTGGATCGTTGTCGAGAACCATTTTCACCGGGTTACTGTCCGACATTCAGGCTACGTGCCCGGCCCACCGCAGCAGTCCGATTTTCGCGGTGTGAACGATGGATGGTTCTCCCAACAGCTGATGCAACTCGTGGTTCATTCGCCTCCTCCACGTACCGTCCGCCATCTGCACCCCACCATAGATGGTACGCAGCACTTTCCTTTCTAAAACTCCAAGTGCGCGTTTGTCCTCCACGAGCATCGTCTAGGTCTCGTGTCCGTAGAGGACTACCGGTCGATTTCGTCACCACCGATGCCAACTCGCGGTGGGTGGCTCACATTGTCTTCTCTTGAACCTCTTCCTATCATGTATTTCGTCTTCGACGTGTTGATGACTAGTCCAATCCGCTTGGCTTCCCTCTTCAGTCTGATGTAGGCTTCCTCCATCTTCTCAAAGTTACGTGCCATAATAGCTATGTCGTCGGCGAAGCCAAATAGCTGGACGGACTTATTGAAAATTGTACCACTCGTGTTAATCCCTGCTCTTCGTATTACCCCTTCCAAAGCGATGTGGAATAGCAGACACGAAAAACCATCACCTTGCCGTAACCCTCTGCGGGTTTCAAAGGGACTCGAGAATGCCCCTGAAACTCGAACTACGCAAATCACCCGATCCATCATCTGTCATCAACCGTGTCAGTTTATCCGGAAATCCGTGTTCGTGCATTAGCTGCCATAGCTGGTCCCGATCGATTGTATCATATGCGGCTTTGAAGTCGATGAATAGATGATGTGTGGGCACGTTGTATTCGCGGCATTTCTGCAGTACTTGGCGAATGGCGAACACCTGGTCCGTGGTGGAGCGTTCGCCCATAAAACCCGCCTGCTACTGCCCCACGAACTCTCTTGCAATTGGTGCTAGTCGACAGCATAAAATTTGGGAGAGTACCTTGTAGGCGGCGTTCAGCAATGTGATTGCGCGGTAGTTGCTACAATCCAGCTTATCGCCCTTTTTGTAGATGGGACACACGACACCTTCCATCCACTCCTGCGGCAAGACTTCCTCCTCCCAAATCTTGGTAATGACCCAGAGCAGCGCTCTAGCCAGTGCCTCACCACCGTGTTTAAATAGCTCTCCTGGTAGTTGGTCAACTCCAGGGGCTTTGTTGTTCTTCAGCCGGCAAATCTCCTCCTGGATTTCCTGGAGATCCGGAGCCGGTAGAATTATATCCTGCGCGCGTTCCCCCAGGTCCATCACCATACCGCCATCTTCGTCTGCTACTCTGCCATTCAGGTGCTCTTCGTAGTGCTGCCGCCACCTTTGGATCACCTCACGCTCGTTCGTAATAAGGTTCCCGTTTATGTCCTTACACATATCGGGCTGTGGCACGTGGCCCTTACGTGAACGGTTCAACTTTTTATAGAACTTTCGTGTGTTATTAGCGCGGTACAGTTGCTCCGTCTCTTAACGGTCTCGATCCTCCTGCTGACGCTTTTTCGTCCGGAAAATCGAGTTTTGTCTGTTCCGCGCCTGTTTATATCGTGCCTCGTTCGCTCTCGTGCGGTGTTGTAGCAATCTCGCCCATGCTGCATTCTTCTCTTCTACTAACTGCTCACATTCTCCGTCATACCAGTCGTTTCTCTGATCCGGGGGCACCGTGCCAAGTGCAGCGGTTGTGGTGCTACCAATGGTGGATCGAATATCTCTCCAGCCATCTCCAAGAGACGCTGCGCCTAGCTGCTCTTCCGTTGGGGGTGCCACTTCCAGCTGCTGCGCGTATTCTTGGGCTAGTCTACCGTTTTGTAGCCGCCCAATGTTAAGAGGAGAATGGAAGAGGAGACTGCACAGAATAACACTGAACAACTTGTGAGCGAAATCAGCAGAGGAAGTCCGTACTGACAAACCCGCCGTACAGATCATCGAACGATTCATCGTGAACCGTTCGACACAGCAGTTTACGGAGGAACAACTAGCCCCCCTCAACAAGTGTATGCGATCACACAGAAATCAGACGTGGAACAGATCATTCTGGACATGGAGACAGCGATTCCCCGAAACATCGAGCAACAGGATCAAAATACAGCGAGGAACATCGTGGCAGACGCCATCAAAGAAGGACGGCACGGGACAACGAACCATGACGAAAGGAGGATTCTAAAGGAGCTTAAGGAAAAACCAGTATACTACGTAAAAGCCGATAAGGGCAATGCAGTAGTGGTAATGGATAAAGAGGACTACGACGAACAGATGACGACGAAAATCAACGGAGGACCTTATAGACATTTGAGAGTGGATCCGCTACCAGAATTAATAAGACTCACGGACAAAACAATAAAGGAGTGTAAGGCGATCATCGGAGAAGCTCGAGTGAAGACAGTAAACCCGGTTCTACCTAGGATTAAAGGACTACCATAAATCCATAAACCCGGCAAGGAGATGCGAGAGATAGTTTCATCAGTGGGTTCCCCTACCCACAACATAGCCAAATGGTTGGTAAAGGAGCTCCAAAGTATGCCGAAACCATTCCCCAGCAGGTCAGTCATCAACACCCAGGAGTTCGCCCAGAAGCTGTTGGAATCAGGACACATCGAAGAAGAGGACATAATGGTATCATTCGACGTAGCGGCATTGTTCCCTAGCATTCCAGTGAAAGATGCTCTGAATAATCTAGAGGATTGGCTGCTAACACAAAGGACGGAAACAACATGGCGAGGAAAGGTGAAGATGTACCTAAATCTGGCAAGGCTGACGGAGAACTACTTCACATTTCGTGGCAACTACTACAAACAGACGAAAGGAGCGCCGATGGGAAATCCGCTATCACCGTTTTTGTGCGAACTGTTCATGGCGAATCTGGAGAACAACCTACAAGAACAAGGAATACCCGAGAAGTGGTGGAGCCACGTTGACGACATTTTCAGCATCATCACCCGAAAGGATCTACCCAGGATTTTGGAAGCGATAAACAACGTGCATAAGGACATCAAATTTACCTTCGAAGAGGAAAAAGAAGGTAAACTACCTTTCTTGGAATGTTACCAGTAAATTAGGAAAAACAGCTCATTATGAATTTCTTGAGAATTTTTTTCTAGGATATTTGCGTGCATTCATTTCAGTAAGGCCGTTGTAAATATTTAATTCAAATTATGTCCCACTGGTCTTCGAAAGGTCAAGGGGGGGGGGACAATAAAAAAATAATATTAAAATGGAAAAAATCAATAAAACTCCTCGGATTTGTTAAAGAATGTTTTGAAAATCCTAAAAATTGCCCGATTTTTTTATTGTTGCCCCCCTCACATTTTTTTGGGTAAAAAAACCGAAGGAGGGGAGACTTAGGGGCCGTCCAGAAACCACGTGGTCATATAGGGGGGGAGGGGGGTTTGGAAAATGACCACGATAAGCCACATGGTGGGGAGGGGGGTGTTGCTCTCGAACCACGTGGTTTTTTTTATACGAAACACTTTTGGTGAATAACAATAGCGGTGTAAAAAATACAAATCATTAAAATTTAATGATTTAATCATTAAACGCAAAGCGCATCTTAGGGCCGATGCCCACGTAGCGTCTTTTCAACTCAGTGTTAAAAAGACGCAAGGTGTGCTTCGAGAAAAACCAGTAACGCAGCGTCGGTCGTAACGCCGATGCATATCTGCGCTATTTGACCATCTTAGCCTTAGATACTTTTTCCATAAAAAAATAAACGAAAAAACAGGTTGCGATTCAGTCTCAATTTCCGCAACAAAAATTTGGAAAGGAAAAATGAGAAAATATAAAAAAAATTCCGCCGTGCCACGCCACCGCCGCAGATGGTTTTTGGCATCACGCCGCCGACACTCAAGGATGTTATCGATCTGCTTTCGATCATTTAGTAGTTTGTCAAAAACTCATTCTAGAGGCTAAATTTAAAAATGTGTTGTATGGTGGACTTTTAGTGCTAAGGTTTTTCTACAACTCTCCTTAACAGATCGATGTTTGAATTCCACTGCTAAAGGAGTTATGGTGCTAGTTGCCATACTTATACTAAATGATAACAAAATATGCAATCATTTAGTCTAAGTTACTGCTACTAGCGCTATAGTTCCGTTATTAGTGAAATTAAAACAACGAACTGTTAGGCAGAGTAGTAGATAAACCTTTGCACTAGAAGTCCACCATATAACACATTTTGAAATTTAGCCTCTGGAATGAGTTATTAAAAAACGACTAAATGATCGAATGCAGATTACTAAATGATCGATAACATCCTTGCCGACACTTTTGCATCAGCGGACTGCACAAACTGCTACAAATTTGAAAAATATTCATGTTTGTACAATAATCCAAGAAAAAAACTTCAAAAGAATTTCTTGTTATGTTGTTATGTTTCTGGATATTCAGGAAAAATCCAGTAAAGAAATTTCCTGTAAAAACTTTTAAATTCCTTCATATAATCCTGATAAAGTGCTGGCATTCAGAATGATTTTTGAACAATTCTCTCTGACACAAAACATCTCCAGTGTATATTGCGAAAAAATTTCCTTAAAACTCCGAAAAAACTCCATGTGAATTTTGTCTGAAAATTCAAAACAGTCCCGTGGGAAATACATATAATTTTCAGTGGAAAAAAATGTTCAAATTTTCATATATTTTTTTTTACATTCTAATGAAATTTTCTACGACAAGTTCTTTCGAATCTTCACCAGAAATTCTTCTTTATTTCCAAAAGAAGTTTTTCGAACATTTTAAGGAGTTCACTTAAAAATGTTCAGTTCAGTCTGCAATGGCTGGCATATAAAAGCTTTCAATTTATAGCTAAGGAAATGCTAATAGAATATACTAAGTTGAAAAGCAGACCAACTTCCAGTTGGAATATGGAGCCATAGAAGAAGAAGAAGACTTCTGAATTTTTCAATAAAAACTCTTCTGAATTTCCGAAAGATATTAAACAGCCAATGCCACATGAAACTCTTTGATATTTCTGTTTATTTTTTGTTTTTGTTTTTTTTTTTCAAATTTAGAATTTTGAAATGAAAATTTTTCGGAATATATTTTTACGCTCTTTGTGAATTCTATCACATTTTTTAAAATTTTCCAAGTATTTTTTTATTTGAGGCATTATTTAGAATTTCCACGGAAGAGTCTATGGATTATCTTCAAAAAATTCGTTGGATTTTCAAAAAATAAATCATTAGAATTCTCGAGATTCTTGTTTTTTTTTAATTTGTACCATAAACTCTTCCAAAATTTCATAGGGAATTCATTCTTCTTCGGGAAGTCCTTTTGATTTCTTTGTAGGTTCAGCTAAACATTGCTTTAAGTCTTTACCATGCAAAGATGCACAGGAAATGATTTAGAAATTTCAAGGAATTTTCACATCAGAAAATCTTTAAAATTTTGATTTGATTTTTTAAGGAATTCCTTCAAAAGTACAATATTTTCGTAATTTTCACTTGTAAAAACATCGGAATTTCCTCGGGAAGTTCATTATTGGTGTTTCAGATAAACTTTTCTCGATTTTCTACTGGAAAATCTTAGGAATTTCCATAGGAAATATTTTGGCATATTCCGAATAATTTGTTTTGTAAATTTAAAAAAAACTGCTGAAAGTGTCTAAGAATTTCTTTTGGAAAACGAAAAAAAATTCCATTGGAGATTTAGAAGAATTTCCTTTGAAGATTCATTAAAGTTGCCCAGGATTTTGAAAAAATAAATCTTTAGAGATTCTGTAAAAAAAAGTAAGCTGGTTTTTTTCTAATTTATACTGAACCTGTTAATACCTGTTAATATTGGAATGTAAACTAATTTGATGATTCTGAAAGCAAAACTGGAATTTCTACAGGAATGCTACTCAAAAGAAACAACAGTAGGAGGTTTTATTTGCATCTTTAAGATTACATATTAACTTTGTGATTCTCTGATAAACTTTTTGTTGTAAGAGTTCAGTTCAGATGCTTCGCTGAGGTTGATATATCTTAAGAATTTCCAGTACCTCCAGAGCTACGGAAAGTCCCAAATACTCTCAGGAATCTATAGGGATATTCAGTGATAAACTTTATAATTATTAAAAAAAAAATCACTGATAATTTTTTTAAAAAAAAATTAATAATGTAGGGATATTTTGGAAAATTTCTAAACCATTACAATTTTTTCTCGAAATTTTTATAACTTATTCCCGAGTCCAAATTTCTTTGTATCCTCCTTATGCATCAAAGGTGAACGAGTTCTAGATATCCTAATACCCGATACACATTACAACATGATAACATCATCAAAATGTTCGAATTCATGAAAATTTATAATTTCCATGCTGGGTTTAGTTTGATTTTGAAACAGTTGAAGTTGTCCATCTTCTAAATTGATCGGTTTAACCATATGTTTTAGTTACATAAAGTTTTTTTGAAGTCTTTGTACTTTAGAAAAAACCACGTGGTCAAAGGGGGGAGGGAGGGGGGGTCTGCCAAATGACCACGATAAGCCACATGGGGGGAGGGGGGGTTGAAAATCTTCAAAAATATGACCACGTGGTTTCTGGATGGCCCCTTAATTGTTTTTAAATATTTGTATCGGCCTAACTTCATTGGAAATATTTTCACTGAAATCTGTTCTATGAACTTTCCCATAGTCCTTCGGTAATTATAATTCAGCAATTACTCAGACAACCAAGGATGTTATCGATCATTTAGTAATCTGCATTCGATCATTTAGTAGTTTGTCAATAACTCATTCCAGAGGCCAAATTTAAAAATGTCTTGTATGGTGGACTTTAAGTGCTCAGGTTTTTCTACAACTCTCCTGAACAGGTCGATGTTCGAACTCCACTGCTAAAGGAGTTGCGGTGCTAGATGCTATACTTATACTAAATGATATCAAAATATGCAATCATTTAGTCTAAGTTACTGCTACTAGCGCTATAGCTCCGTTATTAGTGAAATTCAAACAACGAACTGTTAGGCAGAGTTGTAGATAAACCTTTGCACTAGAAGTCCACCATACAACACATTTTAAAATTTAGCCTCTGGAATGAGTTATTGACAAACTACTAAATGATCGAAGGCAGATTACTAAATGATCGATAACATCCTTGAGACAACTAGTTGAAAAATCCTCCGTGATTATTCCAGAAACAATTTCTCTGTGACATCCAAAAAACCTCTGTAGCATTACTCCAGGAAATCCTTAGGGAACTTCCAGATTTTTTCCGGTGATGCTCTGACAACTGTATCCGGAACAGGATTTCGTAGCCGTGTTTCGAAAAGGTTTTAACGTTCTGTCTGTGCTCAAAAAAACTTACATTGTCTGTGTTCTGGGGTCAAATTGACCCCAAATTGAAATTGCTTGTTTAGATTTTTGGGGCTGTTTCGAAAGATAATTTAATCATCTTTCAGGTCGTAACCAAAGATTGACTATTGGTGGGCGGCTACATCGCGGGGAGGGGTTTTTGAGAACAAGGGTACAAAAACAGTGATTTTTCATGATTACAGGTATACCTCGATTATATGGACTTTTTCGATGCAAAAAAGTCCATATAATCGAATTTTCCATATAATCGAAGCAAAATTATTTTTTCTCAAAATTTGTGTTCAACGATTAAATTAGTCTTAATACAATATAAAAATATCTTATTTTTGTATTACAGTCTAATCCGCATGTTTTGGCCCATTTTATGATGATTCAGTAGATGTTGAGTTTTTATAAGAACTTAACCTTTTCAGTCGCTGGCTTGCACACCGTTCTTAAATTACGTCAGTAATGAAGATTTCGCCAAGCTTAATGTAGACACAATAATATACTTAGTCACCAATTCTAACTACAGTGCATACCTGTTTTAGTTCCGTAACTAATACTATGCGTAGGAGAAAGTTATATGTTCTCTTCAAAAATAAACTTATCCTTATTTGATTCGATCGCATCAAATTGAATTCGACGGAGAATTTAGAACTATTGTCTGCTATTGAAAATTTGCCAGATCGGACTATGGGTTCAGACGTTATGGCCAAAATACAAAAACGCGTAGAAATAATCTATCTTTTTCGACACTCATCTTAAGCCGATCTGTTTTCAACAAGTTGCGTTCAATGGGGATTCTTACTATGGATTGAAATGAATGTAAATAAGGGAGTCTATCCATGTGCCAGAGGTGGTATATTTGAATTCATTATTTTAGACTACTCAAGATATTCCGAAATATAGAATTCTCCTCATTGTAAATATTCTTATAGCACAAATTTAAAATTCGTTAAAATGGCGTCTTGAGCAAAGGTCGTCTAGTGGGAATGGACTGTCTCTTGACGGAAATAATAATTGGAAATTTTATAAATAGGCGGCGGTAGTGTACTTGCAATATTCTTGTATGTTTGAAATATTGCTTTAGCTTGAGATCCCTCATACCTACACCCAAGATCCAAAATTGGCTAAACAATAAAAAAGTTATAGCAATTTCAATTTGGGGTCAATTTGACCCCAGAGCACAGACAACGTAAGTTTTTTGAAAAAAGTACACTGTAACGCATATTTTTAAGATTTATCAAGCGAATTTGCACATAAAGACAGATCTCGGCGAGTTTTACCAAACTATCAAAAATTAGGAGAATCGGTTGAAAACTAAAAAAAATGGCAGCCACTCAAAGTGGCCTGGCGTCATGTTGACCCCAGAGCACAGACAAAAGGTTAATCGCATTATACTGCGGAGTGTGGGTTCGATTAATACTTCTGTCGCAAAACTTTCGTTTTCAGCAGTGCCAATGGACGTTGCTGGCTGGTCAGGTATCTAGTATGGTGTTTCCTTCACAGTGTGAGATGTCAGTAAATTCCTCCTTTCATTTTACAGGTCCATCGGAAATTACTCCTGGGAATTCCTGCAGTAGATTTTCTAAGAAAAGCTATAATGCTATCACAAAACGAACAAGCTTCATACTAGCTTTATAATAGCCATATAAATATATAAATTTGTTGCTTCCCATGCATTGTATTTTGTTCCCACATTGCGCAACATTTATGGATATGAGAGTTCGGCCTGCTTTCCATATTAATGACTTTTAGTAAATGCATTTATGCAGTTCTTTTTTTAAAGGTTGATTTCAGGTTTACAAGATTATGAATCAATCGCCGCATATACATGGGGAGGTATCTTGCTCCGGACTCAGCTGAAGAAAACATGTATAAATTTCGCCGGTTGGGTAAAATACGGCACCACATTTTATTAGTGAACTAGCTGTATGTACCCGGCCTTGCTCGGAGCTCCCAGTTTGATTCGCAGTTTTTTCACAATAGTAAAATGAATAAACCAATTGGTCAACGAATAATCGTGTTTTCCTATTGATACTTCATCATTTGATTAAAAGAAGGCAGATTTCATTAGAAAACATTGACTGATTTTGAAAAAGGGATCAAACCTAAAATCACCTTATTCCGGACAAACGTCTATTTCTAAAGAAGGAAAAACATCCATCGATGCCTTATTCTGGGAAAACGTCTATTTTTAAAGAAGGAGTCACATGCACCATCCAGAAGGAAACACATTATCATTGCTTTTCACTGGGCAAACCATATTTTCGATGAAGTTTTGAATTGATCAATAACTAAACAATACCACTTCCCCAAACCCTCCCTTTTTCCATCTTTAACCCACTATCTTCGTCTTCTGAAGGAAAAAAATGTGTGTTCCAAATTTGGTTGAAATCGGTAAAGGGGTTCAGAAGTTACTCTGAATTGCCCGTTTTCTGAACAATACCCCTCCCTCCAGACCCCTCCCCCTTTCCCTAATTACCCATATGATCGTTTCCTCATAGTGAATATGTGTACAAAATTTGGGCTTCGTGGCCGTGTGGTTAGCGACGTCAATCGTCTAGATGCATGTGCTGTGGAGTGTGGGTTCGATTCCCGCCCCTGTAAGGAAAAAACTTTTCGTAAAGCGAAAAGTTCTCCACTGGTCCACTGGGTGTTGTCTGAATGTCCTGTCCGTTGTCTCATGCTAGATGTTAAGTGTTCAGTCTGTGCGACCACACTGGTCGAAGACGGTGATTCTGTCTTTTTATAAAATTTGGTTAAAATCGGTCCTGGGAGTTGAAAGTTACACAGAATTGTTCGTTTTCTAAACAAAACCCATCCCACCATCCCTCCCCCTTTTCCAAATGCCCATCCTATCCCCTTTGTTAACTTTCCCTGAGGATAGAGAATGTGTGTACCAAATTTGGTTGAAATCGGCATAGTGGTTCAGAAGTAGTTAGCGAACATACATACATACATAGATAACTAAAATTTTGTGGTATGTTTTGAATTATTGATAAAAACTTCAAAAAAACAACTTTTCGGATGAAATATTTATTAAATCAATTTCTTTTAACCTTCTTCGGAAATTTAAAAAAAACACGGATGAGGGTCATATTGAACGAAAAACCTGGCAAACCTCCCGCTACCGCATTGTCGATTCTATATTTTATTTAAGGTCAACTATCCCACAGAAGAACACATATTTTTGACGCCTCTAAGTATTT
This sequence comes from Armigeres subalbatus, assembly GCF_024139115.2. NCBI lineage: Eukaryota > Metazoa > Arthropoda > Insecta > Diptera > Culicidae > Armigeres > Armigeres subalbatus. The sequence continues at coordinate 284,933,739 of NC_085140.1, read as the reverse complement.
AAAAAATTAAAACAAAAAAATAAAAAAAAGTGCTGTTTTTTAGGATTGGCCTAAAGTGGGTATCAGGTATCAGGTATCAGAACGTCGGCTCCAGGGGCACGTTCACCTCAATTTGGGAGATTTGTGCCATCGCCTTCACAGCCTTTTTCATCACACACCTGACGGAAAAGGAAGTGAACAAAAGGAAAGGAATGTGGATGGGAGAACAAAGGGAATGTTTGGAAAAGGGCCCTTGAAGAGGGCATACAACGCATTAGCGTACAAGAGCTTATAGCCCCTTACCACAACGGGTTATGAACAACAAAATACTCTGAAGGTTCAGGTTTCTGAAGTCAATTTCACTAAGTAAGTGTTTACCAAATATTTGGAAGCGCAATTGTGCATAGACTGGGCAGTTACATATTAGATGATAAGAAGTTCCATAATCGGATTCACAACTATCACAAACAGATGATTCAACGCGTTGAATATTTGCCATGTGATAGTTCAGTCGGCAGTGACCTGTCAAGGCCTTGACTAAGACACTGCAATTCTGTTTAGACAGATTAGCTAAATAGCTTGCTACTACCGGAGATGGCTCCCGGATGTACAATTTTGTTTGATGACATGAATCCAGACTACTCCAATGCCATTTGTGCTGAGTGACAGCCCAAGAGTTGATCAAAAGCTTCACCCAACACTTGGATATTGGAATAGCTGGCTCAGGGCTGCTCCATTACGAGCTAACTCATCAGCCAATTCGTTTCCAGCTATGGAAGAATGGCCAGGTACCCATATAAGGTGTAAAGTATTAACTGAATTCAGTTCCTCAATTTGAGTTCGACATGCGATTACTAACTTCGACCTTGAGTTGGCCGAGGCGAGAGCTTTAATAGCTGCTTGGCTATCTGAACAGAAGTATATTACTTTGCCCATAATGCGTTGCTGCAGTGCAGATTGCACTCCACACATGATGGCAAATATTTCCACCTGAAAGACAGTGCAGTGTGTACCCAGTGAGTGTGACTGTTCCAATCTCAGCTCACGCGAATAGACGCCTGCACCTGCTCTACCTTCGAGGAGGGAGCCGTCAGTGTAACAAACAATCCACTCATCCTGCGAGGGGAATTGTGTTGAAAATGTCCTATAAGGAAAACTACCAACGTGTGTGAGATCACTTGGACCAAGGAAAATTTTGTCCCAATTAACCATAAGCGGTAACAACGAAGTGTGTGTAGAACTGCGGTTTACAGGATTCTCTTCCATAAAACCGAGAACCCATAGTCGGTAAGTACAAGAAAATGCTTCTTGTTTGAGATGTATGTGTAGTGGGGCCACGTCGAAGAGAACTTCGAGAGCAGCCGTGGAGTTGAAGAGAACGCACCAGTCATTGCCATTAGGCACATCCTTTGAAGATGGCCTAATTTAGACTGAATTGTCCTCACTTCCCCTTTGCCACCACACAAGACATCCATAAGCCAAAATTGGTCGTACAACTGTTGTGTAAATCCATTTGATATATTTGGGTTTAAGACCCCAAGTTTTACCAAAGGTTCGTCGGCATTGGCCAAAGTTATACACGCCTTTTTGATTCTGAACTCAATGTTAGGAGTCCAGGAAAGCTTTGAATCCAAAATTAGACCCACATACTTCACTTGATCAGTTACATTGATTTCAGAACCAAAAAGATGTAATGGACGAATACCATTACGATTACGTTTTTCCGTGAAAAGAACAATAGATGTTTTATTCGGATTGACCGAAAGGCCATATTGGCGACACCAACTTCAACTACCTGAAGGGCATTTTGCATCAGGTCGAATAAGGTAGTAATGCACAAACCCACTATCAATGTAAGATAGTCGTCGGCAAATCCATAGGTAGGAAAACCGCCATTATTGAGTAACCTCAATAGCGTATCTGCAACGAGATTCCACAAAAGTGGAGATAATAGTCCCCCTTGAGGGCATCCGCAGACACTTAATTTCCTAATCGCTGCTTGTAATGTCGAGTAGACATGTCGGGTTTTAAGCATCTGGTGAATCCATTTGGTAATAATATTAGGTAGCCCATGACAACGTGCGGCTTCCAATATTGCATCGAAAGACACGTTGTCGAAAGCACCTTCAATATCTAAGAAAGCACCCAAGCACGATTGCTTTTGAGCGAATGCTTTCTCGATATCGTACACAACCTTGTGTAGAAGAGTCGCGGTGGACTTTCCAGATTGGTAAGCATGTTGATTAACATGGAGAGGCATGTTTGCCAAACAGTCATCACGAATGTGATGATCGATAATACGTTCTAAGCATTTCAGAAGAAATGAGGTCAGACTGATGGGTCTAAAACTCTTCGCTTCTTCATACGAAGCACGTCCTCCTTTTGGGATAAACTTTACAGTGACATCCCGCCAGGATATGGGAATATACCCAGTAGCAAAACTGCATACTAAAAGCTTTTTCAAAACATGTTTGATATGTTCAAAACCTTTCTGAAGTAGAACGGATAAATCCCATCCTCCCTGGAGATTTGTAGGAGCAAAACTGTTAAGTGCCCATTGAATCGATTCAGTAGTTATGATTCTACGTGCTTGAGCCCAAGACCCATAGCTACATGAAAAGACATCAGGATCATCCGAAGATGTTATATCGACACATCCAGGGAAGTGCGTATCAAATAAGTGTTCTAAAGTTACACAGAATTGTTCGTTTTCTAAACAAAACCCATCCCACCATCCCTCCCCCTTTTCCAAATGCCCATCCTATCCCCTTTGTTAACTTTCCCTGAGGATAGAGAATGTGTGTACCAAATTTGGTTGAAATCGGCATAGTGGTTCAGAAGTAGTTAGCGAACATACATACATACATAGATAACTAAAATTTTGTGGTATGTTTTGAATTATTGATAAAAACTTCAAAAAAACAACTTTTCGGATGAAATATTTATTAAATCAATTTCTTTTAACCTTCTTCGGAAATTTAAAAAAAACACGGATGAGGGTCATATTGAACGAAAAACCTGGCAAACCTCCCGCTACCGCATCGTCGATTCTATATTTTATTTAAGGTCAACTATCCCACAGAAGAACACATATTTTTGACGCCTCTAAGTATTTAAAAAATTAAAACAAAAAAATAAATAAAAGTGCTGTTTTTTAGGATTGGCCTAACGTGGGTAAGAGAGTGCCCTGCCTTACCCCCGGAAAACTAGTAAAATGAGACATTTTTATATTTACTTCAAGGGGCTTAAGGCAGGTATAAGTGAAATTTTTGTCAAATTGATAAGGCCAATACAAATATTTTTAAACCCACCACCACCACCCCTGGACTTTCCGAATAGGACAAAATATTAATTAAATATTTGTAACGGCCTAAATAAAGTTGAAAAAAAATTGTCTACTGCAGCAAAACATTCTTTGGTTCTAGAGCTTTGCGGAAATATGCTGCATGGTAAAGACTAATTTCAAAGCTGTAAGAAATTGTTTAACCTTTTTTCTTTTATTGGAATAGGCGTTACCGTTGAGTTTTCTCCTGGAAACCCAATGAAATTTCTCTTGGAGATTCAGAGGTAACTTGCCTTTTTTTCTCGAGTTTTGAAATCTTTCCCGTACAATTTCGAAGAATTTTCCGGTGAAAATTTAAGGACACATGATCGGACATTGAGAGGATTTTCAGTACCTATATGCGTCAACATGTTTAGCTGAAAGAAGTACTTAATGAGTCAAAAATCTTTGGTTTTTAAACTCAACTCAATTTTCATACTTGAGAACAAATAAAACAATAAATTTGACATTCAATTGTTTGATTTGATTTGTAAATTTGACATTTATCAATCTCTTCAAAATCTGGACATTTACCTATATGGTTAGTATATGTAGGACATAATATCTTTAATGGGTAACAAAGCCTTTTGTGTTGTTTTTTTCGGAGGAAATTATTCAAAAATTGAAAAAAATACTCGTAAATCGAAAGCATTATCCATGGAGTGGAAATTCGAAGGATTCCAGGAGGAATTTATGGAGGCATCATAGGAGAAATTCTAGGAAGAACTCATGCAGGAATCGTGTGGAGAAATCCCAGATGTAATTTTTGAAAGAACTTCTGGGAAAATTTCAGAACAAACTCTTGGAAGATCATTTGGAATTTTGCTAGCTATTTTAAGAATTCCCTTGATAATCTCTCTAAGGGTGAAACGTCAGATTGCTGAAATAGTTATCTGGTGCCGAAAAAAAAGAAACTTATACTGAAAGTGGATCATAGATATTGACCAGAGCTTAAAATATACATCTTCTTAAAGCAACTTCAGTCCAAATTTTGACAAACATCGCATGATTATTCAAAACATAGAATGGCATATTCAGACGACTACTCCACCAACTCATTCATTTGACTATTAGGTACTGAGTGTGCTTACTTTGTGCAGAAAAAAACATAATTAGAATTGTTTATACTGACTTTTACCGTTGATTCAGTTCTATGTGATAAATTATTTTACTCATTTAAAACGTGTTCAGATTCCAGATATATCAATTTGCAGAATGTGCAGAAATATTCAATGACTACTATTCAACCGAATATTGGCAATCCAGAGCCAACTATAAATGTGTCTGGAAGTGAGCTGACAAATGATAAAAGGTGGACTTCACCAAAAAAAAATCGATTATTTTACACTCTGCTATTGACCATATAAATAAAAAGAATCAGTAACGAAATAAATAAATAAAATTAAATGTTTTCCAGCCAAATAAAATTTTCTTCTATCATCAGAGATGATGTCTGTCTGTATGTGTGTGCGTGTGTGTATGTATGTGCGAAAAATAAATCTAACTCATCTTTTAGGCACTTATCTTGATCCGATTTGTTTGTCAAAATACAATTTTATGTTTACGTATGGATTTATTATCTATAGCTTAAAGCAAAGAAAGTTATTCCGATGGAATTTAACGAAGAATGACACGCAAAAATCACCCAATGATGCAAATCGTGCAAATCGAGTCGAATCATGAACGATTTTCTGGGCCATGACTCGGGTGAGGTTTGCCTCGCGCTTGATTTATATCGTGGTGAGATTTGAGAATTTGAGTTTTTACCAACACTGGTTACGAATTCACATTTTATAATATTCATGGAAAAATACGCGACAGCAGAATAGAACTGCTATCAACAACACGGCTTTGCCTACTCAGATCTCTTTTCAATCGTGCTCGAAAAATGAGTTCGTTTATAATACCGTCATCGGGGGTGACAATGGGTCAAATGGGGGGTGAGAATGGGTCACTGTTTCAACTACAGTCAAACCTCCATGAGTCAATATTGAAGGGACCATCGACTCATGGAAATATCGAGATGTGGAATAGGAAATCCTTGGGAAGCTGTTTGAAGGGACCATCAGAGTAGCCCAGAAAATATTTTTTTATATGGCATAATTTGCTTCCATGAGTCGATATCGAGTCATGGAACATCGACTCATGGAAGTTTGACTGTACTTAGAATGCTTGTAGAATAGATTGAATGTATTTGAGGGCAGGAAGACTAAAATATAAGAGATCTTTTTGAACGATTTTGCTCTACGACCTCCAGACTGCCGGTGAGAGCGATGACCCATTCTCACCCCCCCAACCCATTGTTACCCCCGATGGAGGTCAACTGCATCCACTGCTCCGAGCATTCTGACCAATGTGGCATATAAGAGGTGCTGAGCTGATGATGTGAATTCAACACACACTTTTTACGCTTTTTTTGTTTTTAAAAAAATGTAGTCCTAGTCAAATACAAAAAGGAATCCCCATTCGAATGCAACTTGTTGTGATCAAATCGGTTGAGGATAAGTGACCAAAAAATAAGCTAAACTTTTTTACGCGTTTTTTGGTTTTAAAAGATTGTATTTAGGCCATAACTTCTGATCCCATAGACCGATAGACAATAGAAAATAATGAGACAAGATTCCGCGTTGAATGCAATCTGTTGCAAGCAAATCGGTTACGGGAAATGGCTAAAAAAGTGAGCTAGACTTTTTTTTCGAGTTTCTTGTTTAAAAAAGTTGTATTTTAAACATAACTTTTGATCCCATAGTACGATCTAGCCAATCTTTAATAGGAAACAATGAAACAGGGTTCCGCGTCGAATGCAACCTTGGTTGCGAGAAAATCGGTTGAGGATAAGTGCCCAGAAAGTGAGCTAGACTTTTCTGCGCACAAGCACACACATACAGACCCTAAGCAGCACAAGTTAAACAAAAATGGTTGCAGCAACTTATTTGTGACCAAATCTGGTCACATATGAGTTACAGTAGTCTATATGGAACTTCTGCGCTGCCAGGGACATCACCTCAATTTGTCAAACTAAGTCAACTGGTATATAACACTATGGGTCTTAGGGCCTTCTATAGAAAGTTTGGTTTTGGAGCGAATATATAGCCTCGTACTAGTGTATGAGGTGTGTGGGAAATCGGATCAACCTTTTTAAAGATTTTGGCAAGCCCTCCTTCGCCTAGCGGTAAGATGCGCGGCTATAAAGCCAAACCATGCTGATGGTTGCTGGGTTCGATTCCCGGTGCCGGTCTAGGCAGTTTTCGGTTTGAAAATTGTCTCGACTTACCTAGGCATAAAAATATCATCGGTTAATAACTGTGGAAGTGCTGAAAGAACACTAAGTAGCGAGGCGGCAATGTTCCAGTGGGGAATGTAATGCCAATAAAAAGAAGAAGGCAAAATCTAAATCGACCGTGGCGTGGATATATTTATCTCTGCAAATTCAACTACGATTTGTGCAAGGGTTCTATGCTATGCTAGCAATTCATATCTTCAGTTAAAATTTATTTATGAAAATCGAGGCACAGTACGAGGCCTTCTCGTGTAGAGTGCTGCACAATGGGGTCTTGTCCGACCCTATCCGGGTCGTAGCTGGTGTGAGGCAAGGATGTATTCTATCGCCGTTACTGTTCCTCATCGTAATCGACGAGATTCTGGTAGATGCGATTGACCGTGAACCAAACCGCGGGCTGTTATGGCAGCCTATAACCATGGAGCACCTAAATGACTTCGAATTGGCGGATGATGTTGCACTCCTCGCGCAACGGCGCTCTGATATGCAGAGTAAGCTCAACGACCTTGCCGAGCGCTCCTCTTCGGCAGGTTTAGTCATCAACGTCAACAAAACCAAATCGTTGGATGTAAACACGGTGACTCCTTCCAGTTTCACAGTAGCCGGGCAACCAGTGGAGAATGTTGAAAGCTTCCAATATCTTGGTAGCCAAATGGCGTCAGACGGCGGTACCAAGATCGACATAGGCGCACGGATCAAGAAAGCAAGGGCTGCCTTTGCGAGTTTAAGAAATATCTGGAAAAACAGGCAGATAAGTGAACGCACCAAAATACGAATTTTCAATTCTAACGTGAAATCTGTGCTGTTATACGCTAGTGAAACATGGTGTATCAGTGGAGAACACTCAACGGCTGCAGGTGTTCATTAACAGTACCTGCGGTATATAATTCGGGCCTGGTGGCCTAACAACTGGATCTCAAACAACGAGCTCCATCGTCGTTGTCACCAGAGGCCGATAGCAACAGAAATTCGGGATCGGAAGTGGGGCTGGGTCGGCCACACTCTACGTAGGGGCGGAAACGAAATCTGTAAACAAGCATTAGACTGGAACCCAGCAGGACATCGCAGCAGAGGCAGACCCAGAGGCTCATGGCGGCGAAGCCTCAATAAAGAAATAAAAGAATTCGACCGAAATCTAACCTGGCAACAGGTTAAAGCGATAGCCGGGCAACGCTCAGGATGGAGATCTTTCAAGTCGGCCCTTTGCACCACCGGAGGTGTACAGGATCCATAATGAAAATGAAATGGAAAATTTCCTTAAGTAATCGTTAGAGAGCTTCATTGGCAATCCTTATGAGAATTTATGCTGGGATCTTCAAAGATTTCCATCGAAGATTATTCCCTTTATTTTATTTCCCTTTATCTTAGTAATTCTATTGAGAAAAACCCCAATTATTCCTCTTTCAATAATTTTTAAAAGAATCCTTCCGAGAAAATGTATCACTCTTTTTTTTTTTTTTTTTAATTTAAGTTATTCTGGAAAATAATCCCAAAGAAAATAATCCCAAAGCTTATTAACCAATTCTTCTGGGATTTCTTCTTGGATTTACTTCCTTCAAACATATCTTCACGCAGAATTTATCATTTAAGTAACATTAAAATAATTTCTCCATGCTTCCTATTCTTAATTTCTTCGGGCATTCCTCTGATAACTGCACTGCATTAATAATTCCGCCTGTCAATGTAGAGATTATTCGAGAAATCCACCGAAAATGACTCTAATAAGGTTTTCGTAAATTCCGGCGATTATTACTGAATATTCCTTCGGAAATTATTCGGGAATTGCTTATCCCTCAGAAAACGAAATTTTCTTAAGAAAGATATTTTTCTGCTTTTCTCCTTAGAAAATTGCTTAAGATGATACTTATAGAAGTTCTTCGTGATTTTTTTTTATATCTTCATCAGCGAAACTTCCAGTCCAAGGGAAATCTTCTTGGAAGAATCCGGGTATTTCTGTGTGCACAACACCGGACATTACCCCTTTTATTATTTATCAGAGAAACACCTAAAAGAATTTTGCAGGAGAATACTCAGATGCATTTCTAGACGGATTGTTCATTATGTTCCTCAAGATTAAAATATAATTATTAATATAATTATAATTATCGATTAAATCAAAATTCAAATTCGAGCGAGATTCAAGGGTATGTATCTTGATAAATTTTAATTCCTTTCAAGTTTTGAGTAGTTTATGATTTTGTGTAGGGGAAGAGGTGGTAAAATGAACAGTTGGTTATATTTATATTAAAACACAATTTTGGCGTATGTTAATCATGCACACGTTTTCCTCGAAATAAAATAAGATACCTGAGCTAATATTTTGGTTTTGAGACCGAACGAATAGCTATTACTATCCAAAATATCAAACGAGGCCGTAAAAATAGAGTCTGATGTAATTTTTTACCATTTTTCCGCAAGCTTTAATTCTCAGTAAATTCATAATAACATTGATTTGAACCGGTTCTAACCACAGCGACAAATAGGACAACCTTCACAAAGATGTTGCAGGGGTAAATAGTAAAATTATTGGTTTGCATAGTTAGAGGAAGAGTTATTTATCACAAGGCACGTATGGGAGTAAAATGAACACTTGTATCAAACTTTCACAAATTTATGGTAAAAGTTGTGCGATTGTGAAGCGGAAGTTCCATATCAATTAACCAAGAAAAATCTTTGAATATGTAAATTTAATTAAAAAATAATTGATATTTTAAAACTTTTTTCCTTCTTTTTATTATTTTGATAATTAAGAGCTTTTCAAAAGTTATACCAGATTTTTCAAAAGGCTCTCGTAATCTCAATTAATTGTATATACAGTGCCAGAGTTAAAAAAAAGAAAAGGTTTCAAAATGGTTTAAGAAGCGATGTTCATTTTACCACCAGGCAGTGTTCATTTTACCCACACTATTTTTGTACATACGAAATTTCGATGTTTTTTATTTCGATGAAAAACTATATGAAACAATGTTTATTAGCGAAAAAAATGTTCAGTGCAATAAGAATATGAGTTAAATTGCTGAACCAAGTGGTAAAACTAGCAAATTATCCTCGTTTTATGATTGAATTCAGCGCAAGTCCTTAACGTGTTCATTTTACCACCTGTTCCCCTATAAATATTCAAATGGAGCTTGACAGCGAATTGTCGCCTCAGAATTTCTTTGTAGGTGTAGAAGAGAGGTGTACTTCACTAGAGCATTTCGATAATTACCAACTCTGCTTTAATCTCGTCAGATCCAGCATCGTTTACTCCGGCTGTTTAAAAAATCAATTAAAAAATATGGAAATATTTGGTGAAAGTTTGATTGCTGCATTATTTGGTGGCTATTTTGGGTAAAAATAGCGCATCGTTATTTAGTTCTCAATTTCACTATACTTGTAGATAAGGTTACACCAGAACTACGATTTGGCAGTGAACCATGTTTATGTTCCAGTACAACAGAATTTTGCATCCACTTCCAACTAACTACCCAGCGAGCGAAGAAAGGGTGAGCGCATACTACGTAAAGCAAAGATTTATCTTCGGTATGCACTTTGCAGAAAAGATGTAGACCATAAAGTGGAATAGAACATAAATTTTGTTAATGGATGTTTCGGTTCATCAACAACGATTCCCTCTGCTGCTGAACCATGTCCAAGTAGTTGGAGGAAGCCTTCCGTTCGGTGTCTGCACCAGACGAGTACACGAGTGTCCTGCAGAGCGCGTTTCCGATCCGTTCCCGGAATTTCTTCGGGTGAGTAGATTTTTTTTACACAATCCACAGTGCCGGTGCTTCGAGTCTAGCCTTCCAATCCAGAACCTCCACATGCTGGCAGTATCGGATTGAGAAACACATCCAGTTTTGTACACTTCTGTGTGCTATCTTGTTGCACTTTGAAATCTGAGCTGCTTCTTCGTAAGCATCGCTCAGCGTTGGCGGTTGTACGTCGGGTGGAAAGTCCCAGCACCAAAAAATACCTCCGCAACTCTTACACACCTCTCCAAATCGAAAAACTGAGGATGGATCAGTTTCAACAACAGATGCTTGGGCCGGAGAACGAGAAGAAAAACTACCCCGAAAAGCTCTTACTGAGATTGTATATGCAAGCCGACGCGTCGTCGATGTACTTTGCCGTTTCGTGGCAGCACCATAAAAAGCACCCTTCCCAACTGAAATGACTAGCTCCGGACACTTGAGAAGCACTCTTTTCGCACCGGTGTGTTCGCAGAAACGGAATAGCTAAGCATCGTCGAAGCAGACCGGCTGGCCGGAAGCACCGTGCAGACAGACGACAACGAAGATGACGACGATGGCCAACGATAGAGGACACCTGTGACCTCTTGAAAAGTTGCTTCAATTTTTGCGTCTCATCATTGACGTCATGTACGCAGCACTACCGGATGACAACTGCCGAGTGTGGGTTCCAATTCCGTAGATTGGTTTCATGTAGCAATCAATCAGAAAACGGTTATAGTTTTTGTTTTTAATGTGTCGAGGGTTTAATCGCAAAGTGATAGAGCGTGGATTGTTCTGGCAGTGGTAACAAATTGAAGACAAATATGGGCCTAATTCTAAGAGTTAGAATTGAAGCTTGTTATCGGTAATACAACCATCACTCTGTATCGGCATAGATAAAGGCAAGTTAATTTTAGTTTTCGATCGAGTTTCTCTGTCAGATTCTATCCATATCAACGTCATAAAAATCAACAAGTGTGCTCAAATTTCTTCTATCCATTTTTCATCCTATCGTAGTCTACATATTTGCGCTTACATAGTTCTGGATTCTATTAATACACACAGAGTTGGCATATCATACATATGCGAAACATTATTAAATCAATGGACTTAGAATTCTTTTCATAAAAGCCCAAATTAATCCATCTAGCAATGATTATGCCTTTCTCGTTCATTAAAAAAAGGAATGGAGGAAGGTTCTTTAGAGAGGTCAAAACAGCACTCTATTTATTGCATTAATGAAAATGTATATAATGCGCACATTTTTAATAGTCATTTAGACATCCAAAATATTTGGAATAATACTTCTTATTCTTCTTTAAACTTTCAAGTTCTTGAAATGATTCATAATAAGCAACAGACGATAAAAATCATAAGTTCATTCATTTCATTTGATAGTTTGAAAGTTGTTTTAAGAAATAATTAGAAAACCCAGATTAATCTACCTAGCGGTGATGGTGCCTTTCTCGTGCGTTAAAAAAAAGTGTTGTCTAACTTCTGAGCTGTAATCCGATCGGGCCAATTTTCAATAGGAAACAATGGAACAGAATTCTGCGGCGAATGCAACCTGTTACGAGCAAATCGGTTGAGGATAAGTTCCCAAAAAGTGAGCTAGACTTTTTGCGCACACACACACAGACATCACTCCATTTCGTCGAGGTGAATCGATTGGTATATCACACTATGGGTCGCCGGACCTCGAATCAAAAGTTCGTTTTTGGAGCGAACATATAGCCTTCACGTATACTTTGTATATGAGAAAGGCAAAAAATTGGATCGTGAAGAAATCATACCAAAGCTGCATAAAATCAAGTATATACAAAATCAGGGGCAGACAAAATTTGAACATATCAAAAACCTGTTCATTACTGTATCTTGTACAAATCCATGTACAAGCTATTTGCCAGTCGGTCACACAACCTCACTTGATCAGTACAATTGCTGATGAAGAGTGTGTGTAGCCGCCAGACATTTTAAATACTCCCGCTCCTCTAATGTGTACGTGTACTATATACATATGGAAGTGTTGGCTTGACAAATGGATTGTGAGTGATTTGACTATGCGTCCAATTTGGGAATTGTCGATGCAAATAAAGTCACAAAAACACTTACTATTATCAAATTATTTTCTTCTTTTTCACAGTTTTCTTTTACACCCTTTCTCCATAACTATCGTCACAAAACTGAGCTACCTTCTTCTACTTCTATGATGTGAAGCGAATCTCTCGCTCCATTAAAATACTTGTTTTATTTTTTTTTTAATCCAATTTTGACGTAGGACTACGTCTGTGTTTTCTATATTGGGGTACACTTTACGATTGCGAAAGTCGGGGACCGTCACGAAAATATGATAGACTTTAAACTTTAATATCTAAGCCGTTTCTCGATGGATTTTGGACCATTCGATCAAGGATGAGTCAACGCTTATTCGTATTTATTTGAAACTACTGATTTTCAACTATTTATTATCGATAATTGATAAAAAGTTTAGAAATAGGTCAACCAACCAATCACGTACATGCATGACTAGCACAGACATCAAAAATCAATCACTTGCGGATTTGGATCTAATCCTCAGTTTGAACAAGGTTTCACGCAGAGCAGACGCATCAAAGCGATCGCTGCGGAGCGGACACAGCATCACGGAGGCGCTAATAACATTTTCAAAGGAAATCCATCGCATTGGTGGTGGTGCTCGATGTGTTGCTGCAGATCATTCAACCTCAACGAACCAGCATTTCATATGAAGAAAGGGTTGACCATAAAAATAGCACTGTGGCGATCCCGCACCGCCAGTGCCGATGCTGAAAATTTATTACAAATTGTGGTGGCAGCTAGTTGGAAAGGAGCATTGGGAAAAGAAAAATTGGTTCTTCTCAGGACCAACATTTTATGAAAAGAAAGAGTTAATTGCGAAAATGGACTGTTTCGGTGGCATCGGGTTTGGCGTAGTAGGTTGGTGGCTGTTAGTGATTCCATCCATTAAAATTTACTGCATCATCTCCCTCCGACGCGCTATCAAAATCGCTATTTACGATTGAGTTTTGCACTTTGAAGAAAGTTTATTTCGGATAGTCGAATCAACCTTCTTTTGTATAAAATGGTGGCTTTTGTATAAAATCAATGAGGACGCCACCTCAGTGGAAACTATCTACAGCAACCACCCATCGGTAAACGTCGCTCGGACAGACAGATGCCAAGAGATAATGTTTTTTAATATGAAGAAACTTCGTAATAAGTCAAATTTCTGTTGTTATTCATCGCAACAATACGCATCTTAGATAACCAACATCTCATAACCAAATTCAGAATCTTGCGAGAAAATTTCATAGGATTCTTAGAATTTGTCATCCTCCGAACGGGTTGTCTGCGGAATCCCGATCGAAATGGCTCGCGCGCGCCGAAAAGCATCTTTCTTATATCTAATAAAGTATTTCCATTAGCCCCGCCCCTTGGTTAATCGTAATGAGTGCACATTATATTTACACCTATATCAGATCACAAAGGGGCAGAGCTAACGGGCTTAATTTATTGAATACAAGAAAGCTGCTTTCCAGCGCGCGCGAGCCATTTTGATCGGGATTTCGCAGAGAGCGGTTGAACAAGATTTTACGCAGAGCGGACGCAGCGGAGCGAACACAGCAGCACGAAGGCGCTCTGGTAGCATTTTCAAAGGAAAATCATCGAATTGATGGTGGAAGTCTGCGTTGGTGGTCGTCATTCAACCTCAACAGTCAACAACAAATCAAAATCTTGTGAGGAAATTCCATTTGACTGCTACTGACGCCATCCATTTGAACAAACTCATTGCATCATCTCCCTCCGACGCGCGCTTGTGGTTGTGCTACCAAAGGGCAACTTTCTGTCGTCGCCAAAGGATGGTAACCCGGAAAAAATCGATATCATTTCTAATGACTAACGAAACAAAACCAAAGAATCTTGCCAGAAAATTTCACTTTCCGTCGACGACGGCCAAATCGATGAAGACTCCATGTCGTTTAGCTGCCTTAGTTTTTCAAATGGCGCATTATTAAAAACAATAAATCTTTCCAAAATCGCCAAAACAGCCGAACAGTCTGTTTGTCTGGGTAAACAATTTTCCCAACGGTCAAAACATCTTCTTGGATAAATAGTTTAACTCCTGAAAAGGACTGTTTGTAATTTATTCTTAAAGTCCCGCTCACTTTGCCACCAGCGCTATAGAAAACGATGCATTTACGTTTCCATCGCGGGCGGAAGTCGAACGTTGCAAATTAATATATTTGTGTTTGGTTTCGCGCCCCCTCCGATTCTGCTTATTTTTCCTTTATTCCGGACATTTTTGAGCATAATGTCTTCTAGGCTTCAGTGGCGATGCGGCCGATAAGTCGTTCCTTTTCCACGGCTGGTTCATCCAACATCCAGTTTCTTGATTCGGTTGACCTCCGAGCAGTTTGCACAATGCTAAGAAATTTACACAAATTATGATGAAAAATACCCTCCATTTCGTATAGTTACGTAGTCCTACGTCACCTTTGCGTACAACCCGATTGGGCTGCACCTTTGAGTTTTTTATATTATTGTACTGATCTCTACATCCTTCCCCTCTTCTACTCTAAATTACTAAACCGTATTAATCTACACATAATATCAACATTAAATTCATTATAGTATTCCAAGATATGGCTGGCAAAATTTGAAGCTCTGGAAATATGAAATTAGTTAATATTCGATTGATCATATTAATGATATAAAACGATACTTACCCACGGATTTTAATAAGGCAATTTAATAATGGATAAGGCTTCCCTGGTCCCAGAACATCAATCCTGCATCTGGTCATGCAATCATGTATAGAGCTTACCAGGACCCAGAGCATCAATCCTGCATCAAAATCAGAAAAAATATCAAAATCTTGTCCACATCTGATAGTCTATATCTTCTAACTCTGCACGCAGATCACTCACTGATCTTGGTCATGCAATCATGGATGAAGCTTACCAGGCCCCAGAACATCAATCCTGCATGAGAATCAGAAAAATATCGAAAATCTTCTCCACATCTCATATTCTATACTCTGTACGCATATCAAAAACACGCTCAAGGATTGCATTTTCTCTCAACTGATCCAACCGGATCAATCGTTCACTTGAATGCAAAAGGCATCAGTGACGCACCAACCCGATCGAGGATTGGACTTTCTTTCAACTGATCCAACCTGATCAAACGTTCACAAGCCATCAGTGACGCACCAACCCGATCGAGAATTGGATTTTCTCTCAGCTGATCCAACCTGATCAAACGTTCACTTGAATACATAAGGCTGTTGCCAAACCTTACTAATATCCGATACAACGTTTTCCACCATCCAAACAGCTATGATGTATATGTAAACTTCCAAAATCTCATAAATTGCGTGATATCTTACCCAAATGATGTTTCCATACAAACTAGCGCCGCCAAGTGGCTGAATTCCAAACCATACCAATCTCCAAAGCAATCTTTTTTTGACTCAACAACTTTGTTTTAAATGCAACTTCCAACATCTCATAAATTGCGAGATATCTTACCCAAATGTCAACTTCCAAAATATCATGAATTGCGAGATATCTTACCCACATTGTGATTTCAGACAAACTAGCGCCGCCAAGTGGCTGAATTCCAAGCCATATTAAATACTAAAACAATCTTTTCGACCATCCGAACAACTTTGTTGTATATGTCAACTTCCAAAATCTCATAAATTGCGAGATATCTAACCCAAATTGTGTTTCCATACAAACTAGCGCCGCCAAGTGGCTGAATTCCAAATCATACTAATCTCCAACACAACATTTTCGACTTAACAAACTTTTTTGGCCCTGTGCTGTTGTCATATTCTGTTATAATATTTAACAACCCTGTAGGCATATCTTAAAGCCCCGCGTCACCCGCTCAAGCACAAACCGGTTACAAAAGAAAACAAAGAAACATAATACATTTTTTGCAAGACGAGCTCAGTGGTCTAGTGGCTACCGCTTCTGCCGTGTAAGCAGGAGGTCGTGGGTTCAATTCCAGGCACGTCCCTTTCCTGCTTTGTATTTCTAATTAATTTCTATCTGTGTTTCACGTTCTACCAAAACGATTCCTACTATTATAACCTTCCACACTAACAATTCCAAAACCTCCCGTGACACCTATGAGAGGTCGTAGAGTTCTCTGCATCTTTCTTAAGTAGGTGTCCAACTAACCATCCTTCCGCTTCCTCATCATTCGCAAGGACGTGGCCAGGACAGATCTGGACTATTGGAGAGTACATATCTTTCATCTAAGAGATAGTGATTAGTCCCAAATCAATATCTGTGGTAACGGATGAAAGTGATTCTACTCTCATACAGTAGTCCAGGCTTGTACCACCTACGAATTTGTGCGAATTGCTCAATGCTACTGCTAATGCTAATATATTTTTGCAGTCTCTCCCTCTAACGCACGCTTGTGATTCTGATACAGACGGAAATTTTCTGTCATCACAAATCGATCATGATCTGCATTTTGAAGACAAGTTTTTTCGGCTAAACCTTCTATTTTGTAAAATTGTACTGCCGCAAACCGCAAGTCCATATACAAATGTGCTCGACTTGCGGTTAGCGGCAGTGTAGTTCTGAAAATAACCGAATTATTCTACATAAAGCGCTTTTCCGAACACTAATAACCTCAACAAAACCAAATCAGTATCTTGAAATAAAATTTTACATTACTGATGCTGATGTCATCCATGTGGCAGCATCTCCCTCCGACGCGTGCTACGGACGGAAACATTCTGCGATTGCCAATCAGGTATCAGGTATCAGAACGTCGGCTCCAGGGGCACGTTCACCTCAATTCGGGAGATTTGTGCTATCGCCTTCACAGCCTTTCTCATTACGCACCTGACGGAAAAAGAAGTGAACAAAAAGGAAAGGAATGTGGATGGGACAAAAATTGGAAGTTTGGGAAAGGTACCCTTGAAGAGGGCATACAACGTATACAATACGTACAAAAGCTCATAGCTCCTTACCACAACGGGTTATGAACAACAGAATATTTTGAAGGTTCAGGTTTCTTAGTAGGTTCTCACTTAGTAAGTGTTTACCAAATATTTGGAAACGCAGTTGTGCATAAACTGGGCAGTTACATATCAGATGATAAGAAGTTCCATAATCGCATTCACATCCATCACAGACAAAAGATTCAACACGTTGAATATTTGCCATGTGATAGTTGAGTCGACAGTGACCTGTCAAGGCCTTGACTAAGACACTGCAATTCTGTTTAGACAGATTAGCTAAATAATTACCTACTACCAGATATACAATTTTGTTTGTCGACATGAATACAAACTACTCCAATACCGTTTGTGCTGAGTGGAAGCTCAAGAGCTAATCAAACGCTTCACCCAACACAGCCGGAATAGCTGGCTTAGGACCAAAAAACTCCTGTGATGCTCCAGTGCGAGCTAACTCATCAGCCAATTCGTTTCCAGCTATGGAAGAATGGCCAGGTACCCATATAAGGTGCAATGTATTAACTGAATTCAGTTCCTCTATTTGAGTTCGACATGTGATTACTAACTTCGACCTTGAGTTGGCCAAAGTGAGGGCTTTGATAGCTGCTTGGCTATCTGAACAGAAGTATATTACTTTGCCCATTATGTGTTTCTGCAGTGCGGATTGCACTCCACACATAATGGCAAATATTTCCGCTTGATATACAGTGCAGTGTCTGCCCAGTGAGTGGGGCTGTTTCAATCTTAGCTCACGCGAGTAGACACCTGCACCCGCTCTACCTTCGAAGAGGGAGCCGTCAGTGTAACAAACAATGCTGTTCGACATACTTCTCTCCAAATAGCCAGATGTCCACTCATCCCGCGAGGGGAATTGTTTTGAAAATTTCCTATAAGGAAAACTACTAGCGAGTGTGAGATCACTTGGAGCAAGGACTGTTCTGTCCCAATCAACCATGAGTTGTAACAACGAAGTGTGTATAGAACTGCGGTTTACAGGATTTTCTATGGTACCGAGAACCCATAATCAGTAAGTACAAGAAAGTGTGTTGGCGCTTACCCCACGTTGTGTAATCTTTCTTTACTCGGAACGTCGTTAAGGGACCACTATCAGCATTGCACCCTCATCGCATAAGCACCAAGAATCTCGTCGACGAGTGGGTGGTGGTTGTGGCACAGATGGAAATTTGACACACAGCAGCAGAAGTCAACAGCAGGAGCAGCAGCACGAATCGCAGTAGGTAGGTTTCTTCTTCACACTTGTATTGAAAACTGAACGGACACTTTAACACTTGGCAAAACAACTAACTTTATTTAGGACAAACAGTACTTGCATTTCACGGTTCATTTATCATTTATTCCCTTTCTTTACAGGTGGATGCTTCTTCGAAAATAGGTTGATCGAGACTGACTACGAGCTATCATACTACGAAAGGCAAATGGGTATGCTGATCTAAGGCTACCAAAAGATCCGCTGAGCGGAGAGAATCCTCCCAACGAGGTAAACATTCGTGTAATCTCACGACCGCTAGCACCGTCTATTCAGTGAGAAGAGGCATCATCGCGCAGTGCAGCCAGTGAACCAACAAAGTGCTTCTTGTTTGAGATGTATGTGTAGTGGGACAACGTCGAAGAGAACCTTGAGAGCAGCCGTGGGGGTCGAAGAGAACGCACCAGTCATTGCCATTAAGCACATCCTTTGAAGATGGCCTAATTTAGACTAAATTGCCCTCACTTCACCATTTTGCCACCACACAAGACATCCATAAGCCAAAATTGGTCGTACAACTGTTGTGTAAATCCATTTGATATATTTGGGTTTAAGACCCCAAGTTTTACCAACAGTTCGTTGGTATTGGCCGAAAGCCAAACACGCCTTTTTGACTCTGAACTCTATGTTAGGTGTCCAGGAGAGCTTGGAATCAAGAGTTAGTCCCTCATACTTTACCTGATCCGTTACATTGATTTCAGAGTCATAAAGATGTAATGGGCGAATACCATTACGGTTACGTTTTTCCGTGAAAAGTACAATAGATTTTTTATTCGGATTAACCGAAGGGCCATATTGGCGACACCAATTTTCGACTGCCTGAAGAGCGTTTTGGATCAGGTCGAATAAAGTAGTAATACATAAACCGACTATCAATATTAGATAGTCGTCGGCAAATCCATAGGTTGGAAAACCGCCATTATTGAGTTACCTCAATAGCGTATCTGCAACGAGGTTCCACAAAAGCGGAGATAATATTCCCCCTTTGGGGCAGCCACAGACACTCAATTTCGTAATCGCTGCTCGACGTAATGTCGAGTAGAGATTACGGTTTTTAATCATCTGGTAAATCCATTTGATTATTATATTAGGTAGTCCATGACAACGTGCGGCTTCCAATATTGCATCGAAAGACACCCTCAATATCTAAGAACGCACCCAAGCATGATTGCTTTTGAGCAAATGCTTTTTCGATGTCGTAGACAACCTTGTGTAGAAGAGTCACGGTGAACTTTGCAGATTCGCAAGCATGTTGATTAACATGAAGAGGCATGTTTGCCAAACAGTCTTCACGAATGTGATGATCTTTAATGCGTACTAAGGATTTCAGAATAAATGAGGTCAGACTGATGGGTCTAAAACTCTGCTTCTTCACACGAAGCACGTCCTCCTTTTGGGATAAACTTTACAGTAACATCCCGCCAGAATATGGGAATATACCCAGTAGCAAAACTGCATACTAAAAGTTTTTTTCAAAACATGTTTGATATGCTCAAAACCCCTCTGAAGAAGAACGGGATAGATCCCATCTTCCCCTGGAGATTTGTAAGAAGCAAAACTGTGATTCCATTGAAGTGATTCAGTAGTTATGATTCTACGAGACTGAGCCCAAGACCCATAACTACATGAAAAGACATCAGGAACATCCGAAGATGTTATATCTACACATCCAGGGAAGTGTGTATCAAATAAGTGCTCTAACGCTTCTTCGTCAGAAGAAGTGTAGTCGCCATTTGGCTTGCGAATTTCGCCAACTTGGAAATCCTTGGATCTCGCAAGAATTTTATTCAATCGACTGGCTTCACTCAAATTGGAAACATTTGCACAAAGGTTTTTCCAGCCGAACCGTTCAGCAGATTGTAGAGCTTTCTTGTAAGTTTTGCGAGCCAACTTGAAAGAATCAGTCCCTGCTGAATGGCGTCTGTTACAACTCCTTCTACAGTGCTTCCTGAGCTTAGCCAAATTGGAATTCCACCACGGGGTTCCTCTTGAGGTTTTCACAGAACGCAAGGGGCAAGCTTCTTCAAAAGCTTCCACGATTTGCAACGTTGTAGTATCAACGGCATCATCCATGTCGGTAGGAGTTTCAATGGACGGTAGATATCCATGAAATTTTGTCGAGAGAAACTCTGTATAGAGATCCCAGTTGGTTGAACGGGGATTTCAAAAATGCAAGGTCTGCGAAAAAAAATTTAACTGATCAAAATAGATGTAGCGATGGTCAGATATGGATTCCTCATCTGACACATGCGAATTCGTCAACTCGTGACTGATTCTATTGGAGCAGAACCGAATTATTCTACATAAAGCGCTTTTCCGAACACTTATAGCCTCAACAAAACCAAATCAGTATCTTGAAATAAAATTTCACATTACTGATACTGAAACTTTCTGTGATTGCCAAGCAATTAATTTTCACTTTGAACCAGATTCTTCCTTAACCTTCCCTGAGAAGAACCGAATAGTATAAATAATGTGCCTTCCGAATCACTAACAGCAACCACTCAATAGTACTTGGGGCGCTTGTGATTCTGCTGCCGAAGTCAATTTTCGCTGTGGCCAAGCGATGATGATTTGTCTTTGCTGAAAATGCATTCTGCTCAACCTTTTTTTTTTTTGGAAAATTGAGGTTCTGAAACGAACCGATTAATTTCGAGTAATGCGCCTTCCAAATTTACTGCAACAAATCCAGATCCCGAACCATGCGAGAAATTTTCACTGGAGTGCCGATGACTTATATCATTCTGATGTCCGTGTTTGGAATGCATGAACGGGATTGGTTGATTCTGATATTTTCACTGGGTAGGACGAGAATTGAAATTTCTAATAGCTTATCGTGAATAATTAAAAGTTTTAATGAAATTGACAAGAGAGTTTCCGAGTCGATTGATAAATTAATCTCAAAAATTCATCGTAATATAAAGGCTCGTCCAAAATCTTAAATGATTTCGTGACGGTCTCCAATTTTAGATTCTGATTTGACATCCAGTACCTTCGGGTACGACGTTGTCCAACGTCAACAATAATACACAAATGGAGAGCGCAGATTCACTTTACCGACTTTGCCATTGTCGGGTTTTCTTCAGTTGCAAATAAAGTCACTAAAACACAAATTATCAATTTATACTATATTTCTTTTCAAATTATTTTTTTTACACTTTTCTTTTACACCCGTTCTCCATAACTATCGTCACAAAACTGAACTACCCTCTTCTACCTCCATGATGTGAAGCGAATCTCTCGCTCCACTTGAATGCATTTGTTTTTCTGGGCTTTCTCTCTCTTGGAGTAACACTCTAATAAATACTCGAACATAATAATTTAGACAGCATTATTAAACTTTTCTTTTCGCGCATGTCACGCTTTCATTAATATTTTCATTTCAATCAACTAATAAC
The DNA here is from genome assembly GCF_024139115.2 of Armigeres subalbatus. NCBI lineage: Eukaryota > Metazoa > Arthropoda > Insecta > Diptera > Culicidae > Armigeres > Armigeres subalbatus. The sequence continues at coordinate 284,911,777 of NC_085140.1, read as the reverse complement.
TGGGAATAATCCAAGTTTCTATATTATTATTCTAATTCATTTTTTTTTATATTATTGAATTGATCTCTACAGGAATCTCGAGTTCATTTAGTAGCCGCTTGGTTACGAAGGCCGACGGAGGCTCTTCGTAGCTTAGTTGGTTAAAGCACCAGTCTAGCGTACTGAGGGTCTTGGGTTCGAGTCCCATCGAAAGGAAAGTGGGTTACCTCCAATACATTTATTATTAATCATGAGAATAATTTTAAAACAGTTGACTATAGGTTGTAATGAATTGTCACTGCCTGGAAGAAATAGAAGTTTCATCCTTATTTTCTAGATTTTAGATTCCTCAGGAAGTTTATTTGCATATGTTATCGAATACTATATGAATGAAAGAAAATGTTTTTATTTCAGGTTGAATTATTCTTAGAAGAATTAATCTCAAATGTTCCAGGAAGTCGAATAAAGTTGTGGGTTTTCTAAATCGTTTTTTCTCCTCGCAAACGTTGCCATCCTGGTACACATATCTAATTCCTAACTGTAGCGTACATTGAGTGTTTTGGTTTAAGATTGTTAAAATTTCAAGTGAACCTCACTGCCTTAGCAGTAAATCCTGTTTCTCCTATTTGTCTGCACAAGGAAAATCTCTATGAGTGCTCATGCGATGATACAAAACCTCCGACCGATGCAAAACAATGTGAACATGTAAATCCAAAATTCAAAACTAATCCCATAAAACATTCACAGAGAAACCAGAAAGGGAAATCTCTCCAAATACACACGTCCATAGTTATCCACAGTTGTTCCGGAAAACCCGCTTGCCGTCATAGTCGTCACCACCGAGCACGAGAGGAGTGGGTCAAAGTTTAAGTGCGCTGAGGGGAGACTTGCCTTTTCATTTAGATTAAAAGATAAAATATCCACAATCATGAAGAGGAGAGCCAGACTGGAAATCTCAGGCGCCGGGGGACAAATCCGGACGTTTGTCGGTCAGTGGAAGCAAAACAAAATCTAGAAGAGGATTTGCTGAACCAAACTCGGATTGGTTGAGAGCTTTCGGACAAGACCACTCCACCGCACCGATCGACCGACCGACCATCCTTTCGTCCAGTTAGTGGCAGTGTAGGGATTCAAAAGTCTTGCACTTAAGCCGCTTGTGAAGAGTTATAACAAGTATTAAAAGATCGAAAACTGGTTCGAGGGTTTAACAAAATTCCTGTTTCCTCTGAAAATGTTAGATCCACGGATGAAAGTTAGGGACGGACGGGTTGGTTAATTTCGGTAAAAGCTGAAAATCCACATTCCGGCACACAGCTCAAATCCGACACCGTGGGGAAGTGAAAAAAATTCCCATCGTTTCGAACGAGAAAAAATGTTTTTGCGCCCCTTTCTGAATTACCACGAAAGAACACCAGATAACCGTCGAGACCTAATTATGCCTTCAAACATCTTTTTGTCGGCATTTAGTATATAGGCTTCCTTGCGCCGAGGGTAAAGACGCGGCGTATGCAAAAAAAAGCCCACCAACGGAAGCATACGCTTTGTTCACAACAATAAACGGTAAGAAAAGTTCACAACTCAGAGGAAAAGTATCTTCTAGATTCCAGGATGTGGGTCCTTGGCAGAGGCAGCACTTTTTGTCCGTTGAAAGTTATCATCGTGTTCCTCAGTTTTGTTTGGTATGTACGTACAGTAGTGATGGATAGCAGCGAGTGCAGACGTCTCTATGGCCCCGTAGAAGGTATGTCGGGATCTCGTTAGGCCTAATCAAAGAGCGATGTTTACATAATGGTACCCGCCCAATGCTACATTCAACATCTTTTCAATAGGAAAAAACTTGTGCCATCCTTAATGTCAAGCAAAACGGTACATGGACGTCGTTAGATGATGATTCTGAACCCCGGTTAAATCCACATGCAGACATTTAAGTAAGAAGTCCCAATCGCAGTTCCATACAAAGTAATGAATCTGAACATTATCTACCATTTTATTATTATTATTATTAGAATTTAATTATTTACGATGAAACCTCTTAAGAATACCAAGGTATGTTCGCGTATGTTCGTTATAAAATTTTCCATCTTCCGATGTGTGTCTAGTTTCAAAGGCATTATACCATGGATACCAATTTTGGATGCATTAATAAAGAAATTTAATAAGAAAATTATTTTGAGCTTTTGATAAGAAAATTATTTTGAGCTTTTGATAAGAAAATTATTTTGAGCTTTTTAGTGGAATGTCTTCACTTGTCATAAGACGAGTTAATACAATCCCATTGAATTCCACCACTTAATTGTATCTTGACAGATACGTATTTCGACCTCAACAGTAAGGCCGTCTTCAGTGTCTCGTACTTGACTCGACTTTACAGAAAAAACATGATTTCAGGGCATTTCAAGCATTAGTGAAAAATATATATACCTATAACATGCCATATCAATGTTCTACCGTAAAGTGAAGGTCCTAAGTAAATGTTAAAAATATAATTTTTTTTTTTCAATTTCCTTTATTTGGTAGGCTCAGGCGTGTATAACACTTTACGGAGCCATATTTCTTTGTGATATATACAATCAATGTCATTTTTTTTAGTTAGTAAGAGAGGGATAGGAGCCAGCGTACTCGTGGTGACTCGAGGTTAGTTTACAATATTTAAGGATGGACGAGGCTTAGGATTCGGAATCAAGGAATTTCGGCTGCTCATGCGGGCATTTGGTGTAAGGGACGATGTGGCGTGTCGTCGTGCTCGAGGATTGGTTCTACTGGGAGCGTCTTCCGGATGGCCTGAGTAACGGAGATCTACGGAACATAGAGACAGAGACAGTACAAAAAAAAACTTTGACAGAAGAAAAAAAAATTAGATTTTGATGTCAGAATCACAAATGAAACTATAAATGGCCTGCATATAGACCGCATCACGATCCCCCAAAACACCTCGAATTTCCCTGAAGGGTTGTTTACCTCAGGCCACTAGGGTATCCAATAGTCGCTCTCTGGAGGCGTCATTTTCCGAGCAGAACCAAACTACGTGATCGATGTCATCATAACCGGCTCCGCACCTACATAAGTTGCTATCGACAAGGTTTATTCTGTACAGATGTGCGTTTAGTGAATAGTGATTGGACATAAGTCTCGACATCACGCGAATGAAGCCTCGACTTAAGTCCTCACCTCTGAACCACGCTCGCCCACAAACTTTTGGAACTATGGAAAATAGCCACCGTCCGAGTTCATTGTGTGTCCAATTCCTTTGCCAACTTTGAAGAGTTCTCTGACGGACTAATGGGAAAAACTCGTTACTCGAGAATTGTCTATCATAAACCTCACCTTCCTGTGCGCCCACCTTTGCCAGCGAGTCTGCCTTCTCATTGCCGTAGATTGAGCAGTGAGATGGGACCCAAACAAAGGTAATCTTGAATGATCTTTCGACCAAAACACGCATCTGCTCTCTTATGTTTGTAAGAAAGTAAGATGCGTGCTTAACAGGTTTCATCGACCGGAGTGCCTCGATAGAACTAAGACTATCCGAGAAGATGAAATAATGGTCCTCGGGCTGATTTGAAATTATCCCCAAAGCGAAGTTAATTGCTGCCAGCTCAGCAACATAAACCGAACACGGTTCCTGAAATTTTCGGAAGGTGGTTGAATTTACATTGAAGACACCGAAGCCAGTGGATCCGTTGATGCGAGAACCATCAGTGAAATATCTGTTGTTGCAATTGACATGTTCATATTTTTCAGAAAAAAGTGAGGGAATAGATATTTGTCGAAGATGATCTGGTATTCCTTGAATAGCATGTTTCATGGACAGATCGTATACAATTGAGGAACTGTCGTTGGTGAAGTGAACTCGAGGGGGATTATAACACGGAAGACAAAGATCTGATGATATGTAGTTGAGATAAACTCTCAGGAATCTTGAACGACAAGTTAGTTCAAGCATATTATCGAAGTTATCTAGAACAAGTGTGTTACTTGTTCCACATTTGATGAGTATTCTAAGCGAGAGCTCCCAGTAACGGTGCTTTAAAGGAGTGACTCCAGCAAGCACCTCCAGGCTCATGTTATGCGTTGAATGCATGCAGCCAAGGGCAATACGCAAACAACGATACTGAATTCGTTCCAATTTGATCAGGTGGCAATCAGCTGCTGAGAGGAAGCAGAAGGAGCCATACTCTAAAACAGAGAGAATAGTCGTTCTATA